>NC_057344.1:7183541-7801250 GCF_016509475.1 Prionailurus bengalensis | reverse complement strand
GACTCTGCGTGACCTGTCTTACACTGTCTGATGATAATATGGTCTATTTTTCTTGTAATTCACCAAGTCTTTCCATACATTCTATCCCTTGTCATCCTGATAACTGTCCTCTACAAAGTCGATGGTGTTAATGCTTCTTTTGCAAAGAAGGAAACAGTTGAAAGTGTATAGGAACTCACTCAAGATTCCTGATCTAGTTAGAGGAAAGTGAAAACACGAGCCCTGGTATTTTGATGTTGCTTCTGACATCACTCATCCTGACCATTCTGTGGGATTTTTTCTTTGGTTCATAGTATGAAGCAAGTAGTGTCCTTGTTCCGGAACTACCTCTGCTTCTGGTTTCAGCCTCTCTTTCAGGGTCTTTGAGATAATCCCGGCCAGACACAGAACCCCTTAGTGCCCTGTGCTGCTCCCCACCACGCCCCCGCCCTCACCGTCCATGGGATATCCTAAACAGATTCAACATTGAGTTTGCCACCGGGTCGGTTCGTTACCAGCCTGTAAGCCTCTTGGAGACACAGATTCGTGTCATCCTCGGAGCCCAGAAAAGTGCCTAGCATGTGGCAGGGACCCAAATAATCAAGGAAGGAAGGAACAAATGAAGGAGGAAAAAAGGAAGGTAGAAAGCAGGAGGATTCACAATCACTCACGTCCATGGATTTTGTTACCACTTTCCACACAGGCTTTTGCGTGTTCTTGTCAGGCCTCGCCCAGTGGTGTGGACCCATATGGACACTACGTATATGTTCGTGGAGAGGCTCTGGGAGTTAATTCTCAAGGAAAAATGAAGACAGAAAATCAATACTGTCCAGAATCGAAATCTATAGTAATGCCCTCCACTCCTTGTCCTGAATCAGACTTACTGTCCCTTTTCCCTGGTTCCTTTTTACCTCCTGGATTGCCACTAACTGTCCTCCTTGAACAAAACAAACCCTTTCCCTTGTCTCTTTTTCACTGACCCGTACAGCGTACCTGTCTTCAGGTATCTTATTCATCATCGCCTACGAACCCACACCGCATCCCTTCTGGTGAGGGATGCTATCTCTTTACTCTTTGATTTTTCACCTTCAGGGAATGCATTTTTATTCTTAAAATTTTTAACTTTCTGAGCCAAACTTCAAATGTTACTAAGTGTTCATCCTTTGTTCATTTTATTTTATTATTTTTTTTTTCAACGTTTATTTATTTTTGGGGACAGAGACAGAGCATGAACGGGCGAGGGCCAGAGAGAGAGGGAGACACAGAATGGAAACAGGCTCCAGGCTCTGAGCTATCAGCCCAGAGCCCGACGCGGGGCTCGAACTCACGGACCGCGAGATCGTGACCTGGCTGAAGTCGGACGCTTAACCGACTGCGCCACCCAGGCGCCCCCATCCTTTGTTCATTTTAAACCGGATGCTCCTTAGGGCACCGCGAAACGTGTGTCACAAACAGAAAACACCCGAAACGCCATACGTCAGAACTATAACTGAGAGGAGATGACTCTCTTGTCTTCCTCTTGTCAAGTGTCAGAAGGTATCACGAGAAGGGGTTTGGCTGACGTAAAACTTAGATCAGTACGTGCTGCAAACCATACCTCTGGATGTTAGCTCTTCACCCTTGAGGCCTGGGCCCCAAATTCTGTTGTGTCTGTTTTAGTTACCAAAATGGTAGGAATGATACACATAAAACTTTTTTTTTTTAAATCTTGCTTTTGCCCATCACGCAAGTGGCTTCTTTGTACCGGGGCGGCTGAAGGATTGCAGGGGGCAGGGGGATTGGTTTATGTCAGTGTCAGGATAAGGAAGCACAAGGGTGAAACGGAGCAGTGGCCCTTACAGCCAGGGGTAGACACAGATTGGACAGACACACAAGGATAGACCGGCCCCTGGGACACCGGAGCTGGCCAGCCCGAGCGTATGTGAGGCTGCCCGCTCACACCAAGCTCGAGTTGAGGCCAGCACACCTGGGACTCCTGACTTTCTGTGCTTCCTGCTCTAAGCCCTGCTCTTCCAAGTACGTTCAACATGGCAGACACAGACGTCAGCACGCCTCTCCCTTCAATGTCAACGTAAAACCCGCAGCTGCTGCCGACGCCTGACCCTTCCGTGAACACACGGTTCGTGGGGGTAAAACCATTTGTGGCTAGAACTATGGGGAGGAGAAGGATTATGTGTAAAATTGTTCTTACGTTAAGTCCTTGTCCGTGGCGCATATCAGATTTTCTCCCCAGCAGCTGTCGGGCTCAGACTAGAGAACACGGGTTGCCCATTTCATTCCTTGTATGGGTTTGTGGACCTGTGTAAATTTCAGGCTGGCAGTCGGCAGGGACAGAACGTTGTAACCAAGCGGCGAAAGAGAAGGAAGGACGAGGAAAGTGTCGTTTTATGAGAATCTGAGAGCAAACACCAACTCTGGTCTCCGTCCGACGCCACGGGCTGTCCAGAGCCCTTGCGATCATGAGCTCATTTAGTCCTTACAGAAACCTTACGGCGTAGGGGCCAGAGGTCGTTAGATCTGTTTTTGCCTTCCTGGTTTTATGCTCACCGGTTTAGTATGTCTGCCCACGATGTCGAGGGCAGATGGAAAGAACACTGGTGGGGAGCGGACAATCCTGGCTGGTTCCGGTCTTGCTTCGCTGGTAATGTGCTGAATGACCTTGAGGACAGCACCTACCCTCTCTGAACTTCGGTTTCTGTACCTGCAAAATGAAGAAGTTAGACAAAATCAGTGGGTTTTGAAGCCTTTTTTTTTTTAAGCCACTGACTTTTTCTCTTATGCTCCAGAAGCTCAATTTAGCCGATAGAGTGGTCGCTGTGCTGTCTGAAGGCAGAGCCCCAGGCTTTGCCCGCACGCTCCGCGGTGGGTCTGCTGGCCTCACGGGGCTCCTTTGAAACCATCCGTCAATCACTGAAGTCCGTGCGATCTGAGTCCTCTCTTCGCTCTGAAACACTATGATTCTTTCATGTTATTTTGCCTGTTGGTGAATCATTTTTGACCAGAGGAGTTTTCAGCACAGAGAACCCGAGTTACCTTTTGTGAATCTATCATACCCGTGACCTCACCTGCCCTATTCCAGAACATGGAGAATGTACTCAACTGAACTGCTCAGAACTGTCATGAGTCACCACAGAACACATAATGACAATTATTTTAGAACAGTCCCTGTGGTCTTGCAGACAGACATGCTTTCAATGAGTCACTTCAGGGGTCCCCCAAAGTCCCCTGAAACATATGGTTAGCGACTTTCCTCTGCAGCCACGCTGGGGTAGTGCGCTGTCCCATGGTCCCCTTCCTCTCCCTGGCTGGCATGCACACTTGCGGTTTGAAGAGAAAGCCCATGGGTCATCTCGGGCACTCTGTCCCGGAGAGGCGAACGGCTAACGTTTCTGCACAAACGGGAGAAGAGCCTTACTGGTCTCATGCACGGAGCAGACGCTCAGCAGATTCAGGCAGGCGGGTGAGCGGGGGGGCCCCCCAGGTCCTGCTGCTCGGAGTGACGGGAGCCAAGTGCGACCCTTTCTCTTATTGGACCGTTAGGTTTGCTGCTAGCCCCCTCCTCTACTTAAAATCCTTTTGGCTGGCCTCCTTTTGTTGATTAGTATTTTTGTCATCATAAAATAAACTACATCAGGAAAAAAAAGAAACAGAACACATTTATAGACGTTTATAAATGACTGTAAAGCAGATGGGCACCTGAGTGGTCCAGGCAATTGAGCATCGAACTCTTGATTTCTGCTCAGGTCGTGCATGATCTCTGAGTCGTAGAATCGAGCCCCACATCAGGCTCCACACTGAGCATGGAACATGCTAAGATTCTCTCTTTCTCCAGCGCTCACAAAAATTTTTTTAATAATAAAAAAGTAAAAGATTGTTTAGTAGACACCTGTTTAACCACCATCTACATCAAGAAATAGAACATCCTAGAACATCCTAGAACCTCAGAAAGCATCCAGGTGTCCCCTTTCCATTCAGAACATCCTGTTTTATTCTTACAGGGGGTGGGTGGACAGAGGGTGGGTGGACAGAGGGTGACTACTTTTCCGGTGATTGTCTTCTTGTCTTTCTTTAAGGGCTTCACTGCCCTGAATATACCTCAGGTAGAGACAGTTTGGTTTAGCCTGCTTTTAAATTGTATATAAATTTGAACCATTCTGTAAATATACGTTCCTGATTTACTTTCTTCACCGAACAGCACGAGAGAAGCATTTATCTATGTGTATCTGGAGTTCATTCATTTTCAGCGCTGTAAATTCCAAATTTGGCTTAACTAGGAATCATACGGAGATGAACATCGAGTACACGCAAGTTTGTGCAGCGCTAGGAGGAGAATCGCCAGGTCATACAGCATGTATAACTTTGGCTTTTTAGTTGGTGTTACACTGTTTTCCAACGTGATTTTATCTACAGTGAAACCCGCAGTGTATGAGAATTCACAGTCCCTCCCATTACTGCTAATATGTGGTATTGTCCGTATTCTTAATTTTTGCCAATCTAGCAGGCACGCAGATTATGTATGGTCTAATGCAACCGTATGACTTAATTTTCATTTCCCTAATGCCATTTTCATACGCTTATTGGCCATCTGTGCTTCCACTATTGTGATGTGTGTACCAAATATTTTGCCATCTATTCTATTGGGTCTTTTGCCCTGTTTTTCTTGGATTTAGAAGTTATTTATATATTCTAACAATTAAATCAAAAATGAAAAAAACTTAAAGATACTACTTACAAATATCTTTTGTGGCTCAGCTTCCCACTTTTTATGGTTTTTCTTTTGGTGAATAGACGCTCTTTATTTAAAAATACTCAAATTTAGGGGTGCCTGGGTGGCTCAGTCGGCTGAGCATCTGACTTCAGCTCAGGTCATAATCTCGCAGTCTGTAGGTTCAAACCCCGCGTCAGGCTCCTTGCTGACAGCTCAGAGCCTGGAGCCTGCTTTAGTCTCCCTCTCTCTCTCTGCCCCTCCCCTGCTCATGTTCTGTCTCTCTCTTTCAAAAATAAACATAAAACATTAAAAAAATTTTAAACATAGTCAAATTTATAAATATTTGCCATTTCGGTTAACACTTTTTGTGTTATTTACTTTAAAAATTCCTGCCATACTTCAAGATAATGAAAATTTTTTTCTTTTAAATTTATTTATTTTTGAGAGAGTGCCCTCACCCATATGCACACATGCATGGGGGAGGGACAGAGAGAGAGAGAGGAAGAGAGAATCCAAGTAGGCTCCGAACTGTCAGTGCAGAGCCTGACGTGGGCATCCATACGGGGCTCGATCCCACGAACCGTGAGATCATGACCCGAGCCGAAATCAAGAGCCCGACACTTAACCGAGCTATCCAGGCGCTCCCGTAAGTATTTTTCTGTATTTTCTTCTTAAAGCTTTCCTTTCAAATTATCCATTTGCAAATGACCTTTTGAGTGGTAAGCCCCTTTTTTCCAAGTGGATAGCCAATTATATTCCTCCCAGTTAGTAGGAAGTCAGTCACACGTTCTGTCAACTATGGTCACTGCCACAGCCCTTCTGTGTAAGTAGAGTGTCTGCTCATACAAAGGTCTGTTCATGGGCTCTCTTCCTGGGTACATCTCTCCAGACCTAAACCACACTACGTTGGTTTCTACCGCTTTCAAATACCTTGATACCTGGATGGACAAGCCTTCCTCTCCCCCCGCCATTTTGTTCTGTTTTCTCAGTGGCTTTGGCCATCCTCAGTAATTTGTAATTCCAAATTTTAGAAGCAACTTCTGTGGTTCACAAAACACCTGTCGGGTTTTTTGTTGTGATTCATTTAACCTGTCGATCATTTATTACAAGGATATTCATATCTTTGTAGTACTTGCCCTTCCAATGACTAAACATGATATATTTCCCCATTCATTCAGGTTTTCTTTAATGTCTCTCAGTAAGGTTTTATTATTATCCCCTGAGGAGGTCTTACATATTTTTGTTGAATTCATTCCTGGGTATTAAATTGTCCTATGGTACTGTGAAAAGTGTCTTGTTAAATTGTTTCATTTTCCATCTCTATACTGTAGGCGTAGAGAAATACAATTAATTTTGATATATTAATTTTATACTCAGCGAACCTGCCAAACTTTCATTAATTCTAATAGGAGTCTGTAGGTGCTGTGGGTGTTTTTTTAGGTAGAAAATCATATTATTTGTGACTAATGCCAGTTGTGTTTCTTCCTTTCTAATTGTTACGCCATTCTTTCTTTTTCCTCAGTTATTCTGTGGATTAAAACTTTCAGTACAGTGTTTGACGGAGCGGTGATAATTAGTGTCTGTTTTTAAATTTTTCCATTCAGAGGGAAAGTTTTCAACATTTTGCCATTAAGTATAATGTTTCCTGAAGGTTTTTGTTTCTTTGGTTTTATAGACAACCTTTACCATTTTTAAGGAAGTACCTTATTATTTCTGTTCCGTTAGCTGAGTGTTGTTCTGTCTTTATTAACCCAGCAGTTTCTAACTGTGCATACATCTGGGCATCCTGTTTACTTAAGGAGCACTTACTTCTGCAAATGCATTTTTTTTTTTTTTTTTAGCATTCCTCATATCATCAATGATGGAGTTCACATTTTCGCCTAATTATCAGTACACAGGGCCCAGACTTACCTCGTAAGTGACACGCTGGCATGTGTTGCCTACACTGGCATTCTGTGGTTGTGTCTGGGGCAGTCATACTGGTTTAAACTATTTGATCTTTCAAAGCATCCATTCCTTACTTCCTGGACCCATGGAATGCACCTGCCTGCTAGATGGTCTGGAGAATTATTCTTTTTTAAGATGAGTTTTTTTCAAGTTTTAAAAATCTTGTCTCAGAAAAACCTGATTTAGCAGTATCATTCTTCCTTTCTCCTATTATATCCTGGCCCATCAACTGTCTTCAAAGTGTCCATAAAAGGTTTAAATAACCATTATTAATTTTTTTTCCTTTTTCAAGTTTTCATTTAAATCCAAGTTAGTTAACACACCGTGTAATTAGTTTCAGGTATAGAATTGAGTGATTCATCACTCACATCCAACACTCAGTGCTCGTCACAAGTGCCCTCCTTATTAAATCTATGCCAAGGTCAACTTTGGGATCTTTCTGTGTTTTATTATGTTTGCATACTATTCTGTAATATGCCTTATTGCTTCCAGGTAATGAACTGTGGAGTAATTAAGGTGATCTGGAAACTCCTGACAAGCCAGGTTCAGAGGACAAACTATAAGGAGGGTGGTGGCTGAAGCGAGGCATGGGTCATTTTCACTGAAGTGACTGTTCAGTTCGGCTGTTTTCACTGGGTAGCAAGAGAAGGTTGAGGTGTATTAAAGAGCTGGCCAGTTTTCGGGAAAGACTTTTTCTCTGCACTGGATATGAGGTCTTGTTTCTAAAGAGAGGTTCTAGGTATGAGTCATATATAGTAATGTAGAGTGATAATTGGCAGATAATGATTAGCAATGTATGTATTTTTTGCTACAGATGTAAGTAGCTATGGATGTACATGTGGTTTACAGCTGGTACCCCAGGGAACAAGGGAATTTGTGCTTTGGGGTATGAGACATGTGTCCCTCCAAACTTGTACTTGAAATATGTCACTTCTGCAGACAAGATTAGGTCTATAATTTTAATGCAGCTTTCTTTAGTGTTGGAGTAGGAATAAAATAATAGGCCCAGAGTTAGAAAAAAATACAGTATATAACTTTCAGAGGAGAATAGGGGAAAATGGAATTATAAAATCAATCAAACCAAAATAACTAAAGAAAGAGAACAAAGAAACGTAGAAAAGGTGGGGAAAAGACAAAGTACAGAACTAACATGGGAAAAATAAATCTAACTATAAGTAACTAAATAGATCAGTAATTTAAATAATAATTTTAAATAAATAAGTTGAGTTCTCTTGTTTAAAGATAACCATTTTCAGATTTTTTTAGGTAATAGCCAGCAATATATATATATTTTTAATGACTTGTCTAAAAAATAAGGATTCAGAAAAGTTGAGTAGACCCAAGAGAAATATTACCTGCAAGTGTATCACCATATTAATGCGGGATAAGACTTACAGGCAGGGGCACCTGGGTGGCTCAGTCGGTTAAGCGTCTGACTCTTAATTGCGACTCAGGTCATGATCTCACAGGATCTTCGTGGGATTGAACCTTACATCAGGCTCCACACCAATAGGCTGGGATTCTCTCTCTCCATCTCTCTACCCCTCCCCTACTTGCATGCTCTCTATATCTTTCCTCCCCCACTCTTTCTCTCCCTCTCTCTCTCTCTCAAAAATAAACTTAAACAAAAAAAAACTTCCTCCAAAACACATCCAAGAGCAGAGGATATAACCTGGGATGTCTACCAAGCATTATAGGTAGAAATATTTCTAGTAGGTGAACCATGACAGCAGAGAAAGCCAAGGACAAGTCCCCAGCTCCTTTCATGGAGTTAGTAACCATTACGTCTAGTGGCTTTGTACCACGTCAACTTAGTTATGCCAAAACTGCTTCCCAGGATTCCCTTTCTAGTGTTGGTCTGGGTTGGGATTGGGCAGAGGAGAACTTTGTAGAACATCGGATGGCAGAGTAGAGGAGCTGCCGCTTTTACAATCCACGTTTGTGCCACCCTGCTTGTATGTGTCACTGGCTATCTGGCAATGTCAGATCTACAGCTAGTTCAGCTCCCTCCAGGTTGTCCACTTGGGTTCCGGAGTCCCAGGCCAGCTGTGTGTGCGTTCTGGGGTGAAAGGCACCAGTTCTCCTCGGGGCACCAACATCCCTGAGGAGACAGGGATGTCTACCCCAGAGACAGACAAACCCTGTTCCAGGTTTTCCTCAAGGCTTCAGGTACACCTTTGCTCTCCCCAACTTCACATTCGGCTCTTGTTACCACGGTCAGCCAGACAGCCTATGGTAACTTCAAGCCCAGCACACCTGCAAAGACAGCAGCCTCACAGAGATTCTTAACCTGCAACTACAGAGGCAGGTTAACTAACTGCTACAAAAAATTCCTCATTCTAGAACATTCCGAGTGATCAGAGTTTAATGGATACGTTACTCAAACTTGAAAAAGTCAGTAAAGGAAAGGCAAATTAGAGGAAGTCAATCTTACTCATGAACATAGCTGCAAACATCTTAAATAAAATATCAGCAAACCAAATCTAGCGTGAAGCATCAGCTTTCTAAGAAATTTTTATGATAAGGGTGCCTGTTTTAAATAACATCCTGGCCCATAGATTGAGCGGAAAGATAACACCCTGTTACGAGATACAACCTTGCTTTGGCAGAAGTACACAATCAAACCTGCAAAAATCACCCTGGGATTATTCTGAAGCAAACCCAGACATATCACTTAATCAGTAGAGATTGGACGATGCCAGAATGGATGTAGAGAGAACAGTTAGTATCTGTTACCGTACAGGAATATCCAGTAGCGTGGTCTAAGCCTTTGACCCAAGGGTGATGGTATTGGAGATGAATGAATATGGACATAATCAAAGGAAACTGGGGAAGAAATTTGGCATGGTGAAGTAATGGATCAGCTTATGCATGTGAATGCCCTGGGCTAATGGCAATTAACTTTATCAAGGGATTTTCAGTGTAGACACTAAAGTGCATTATTGCACATCTAGGAATTGTCATTCATTTCTTTGTCCGTTAGACGGGCACTTACCTAGGGAAAAGAGGAAGTAAAATTCAACTGAACAAAGCTGTACTCAGGGACTGTCCAAATCATCCAGCTTCATCACCCCTGGTAAAACCTTCCAGAACCTAAGGACTGTTGATAAGGATATTTGAGAGACTTCTATGTTTCCAGAATAATGCTGCTTGCAATTACAGTAAAACCTTGGTTTGCGGGCATAATTCGTTCCAGAAACATGCTTGTAATTCAAAGCACTCTTATATCAAAGCGAATTTCAAGGACCTTTGGCTCAGCTGTGATCATGTGACATTGGGCGTCATGTACTACTCGTATTGCAAGACATCGCTTGTTTATCAAGTTAAAATTTATGAGAAATGTTTGCTCATCTTGTGGAACACGTGCAGAGCAAGTTACTTGCAATCCAAGGTTTTACTGTACTTCAAAATTTGTGGCTTCTTTCCTTCTCTTTAAAAAATTTTCTCATTTCTAATATTTTAAGTATTCTCTCATTTTTTTGTAATTTTTATGTGAAAATGGCTGATCAGTTATATATCAACCAGCATTTCTTTCTTTGTGACCAGTAGACTCACCTCTGACACAGGACAGACATTTTTTGAGTCCGCAGCTGTTCTAGTCTGCATTTTTTGTTGCTTAATTTTTATTAGCTTATTTTCTTTGGTTGGTTGTTTTATTTTGTTTTGCTTACAAAGTACCAAAGTTATATCCAGTAGACCAAGAACTGTTTTGTATACACCATAGACACTGAGCAACTAGTCAACCGTGAATATTTGTGGCGTTTACCAGTAAGTGAATGCTGGAGCATTGTGAGTTTTTAATTTGCTTTTTAACTTTACTACTAAATGGAAAGGCAAGATTTGATGAAAAAGGCATGAATGATGCATTTATATGTACAATTCTACATTAGCCAGGATGATACCATAAAAACTAACATTATTTGAGGGCTAACTGTATACCAGGCATGGTTCTGATTTATATATTAATTCATTTAATTCTTACAGAAATCCTGTGAGGTAGGACTGTTATCCCATTTTCCAGATGAGGAAATTGAGGCACAAAGAAATGAGGTAACTTTCTCAAGGTAACACGTTTATCGTTTGCCCCCTCTGGGGTATGGACCCAGATTTGGTCATTTGAGGGCAGTATTGAGGCCCCTAACTACTACTCTGTGTTGGAATGCATAGCTCTATTAGAAAGTGGATCTCCTGAGATCTGTTAAGCCAAGTGTAGATACGTTGCTGATGTATGTGGAGTTGGGAAACAATAGTTACATCAGTGGGAGTTTTAAATATTTTAGTTCTGTTTATTATGGCCGAAAAACAAAATTAGAAGTGTATATACCTTCTTGCACAAATATGTTCAACAGAAGTCTGGAGAAATGTTGAATCCTGTTTTCAAAGACAGAATTGATGTCTTTGGCTAGACTCTCTGTATTTTTTTCCTTTCTCAATGGCATCTTCTACTGTAATGTCGTTTCTTCTTTATTGGGAATCACTATTTACCGCTTCCTATTTATTTAACTTCAGTGAAAATTGTATGCAAATCAGATATTTTGTGGACACTTCTTGAAGTTAAGGGGCATCACTGCAACCTAGAGATGGGAACTTCCAAGAATGTCATGATTCTAAGAGTCCCTGATTCCTGGACATACAGAGGTTTCTTAGACAGTGAGTGAGGTTCATGTAATTCTGAAATGCTATCTAGAGTTTAAGGTTCAAGCGGTTGGCCACTGTCTTTTCATCTTTGTGTACCCAGGATACAGCATCTAGTAGACACCTAGGAGATACTGAGTGAATGAATGAGTGAATGAATGACATTTTATCAACTTATTCATTATGCAACTAGAAATTAATATACTTCAGTAGTTTGAGTTTATGCTAGCCTTTCATGGTTTAGAATCTTAGGGGTTTTGGGGGCGCCTGGGTGGCGCAGTCGGTTAAGCGTCCGACTTCAGCCAGGTCACGATCTCGCGGTACGTGAGTTCGAGCCCCGCGTCGGGCTCTGGGCTGATGGCTTGGAGCCTGGAGCCTGTTTCCGATTCTGTGTCTCCCTCTCTCTCTGCCCCTCCCCCGTTCATGCTCTGTCTCTCTCTGTCCCAAAAATAAATAAACGTTGAAAAAAAAAATTTTAGAATCTTAGGGATTTTGAATTTAAATTGTATTTTACTTTTTTCTCTCCACATATAGGGATTACTTGTGCCTTTAAGAAAATCATGTACATCTTTTGGTACAGTGAAAAATATCCCAAATCCAGGGACATCTTTTATTTTATAATGTTGAAAATGATATTTTAAATATTTTGAGAAGATTTTAACTCTCAGTACTAATAAACATTTGAGTATGGTAGAAATCACCCATAAGTGACAGCTAACAGAGAATTACTCTTCACTGTTAAGTTTCCTGGACGTTGGGGACAGGTACATTTTCCTCAATAGAAGCCCCTTCCATTTTGTTTCAGGATCTACAATAAAATGTTTTGCGCAAGGGTATAATTTAACTGGATTTTATATTTACGCTTATACTTAAAAAAAAAAAAACATACCAAAACAAGTTGGTAATATTGAAAACACCTCCTTCCATGATATTGATTCTCAAAGTCTTGCACACCCAGGCTGATAAAGTATCCACTGTGGTTAGGCACTGTGTTATACGTGTGGCTGTGTCACCGTCCTAACCGTATACTCTCTAATTGCGATTTTTCAGACCCCTGGGGCCTTACCTAACCACTCAGTTGCAACTAAGAGAGGAGCTGTCCTGGACCACAAGATGTCACTCTAGGTCTCCCAGCAACCTTTAGAGGAGCAGCGAATGACCTTTGGACAAAGGTTAACTGTTAGATAACAATCACTCTGCTTTTCCCCAGGACACTCATGTCAGGTTTGCCCTCAGACCTCCACTGCCCTCACTCCCCATCACTAGGCCAAAAGAGTTAGGTAGTCATGTTTCAGTAAAATAGAAGAGAAAACAAAATGGAGCGACAAGAGGGGGGCTCAGAGACGACGTTTCTGAGACACATGTACGTGTGGCCTGGCAAAGACACCCCTGGCAAAACAGCCTCCCAGAACTGAACGATGCCCTGTTCCTGATGAGACTTTGCAAGGGTGGAAATTTGGCAGTAACAGGTACAAGGGAATCTAACATACCTGTGTGATGATTTAAGAGGAAGATATTTTCTTGTACTTCACAAGCCATTGGTACTTTAGAGAAGACAAACATTTTCTTTTCAGGGATGGGAATCTGGACGTTTTTAAAAAGACGTTTAGAAAGCAGCGAGATCACAGACTTTTGTCCTAAGAGAAAGGATGTAAACACGATCAATTTAGGTATTATTCTAGAAGGCAATTTGTGAACTGAGTTGTTCTTCGAAAAATAAAGATTGCCAACATGTATTTGATGATATATCAGCATGACTGCGTTTTGTATGATTATGATACTGTAGTTCTGATCGCCAAGAGTCTTCATCTTTTAGAGGTGTGGACTGAAGTATTTATGGATCAAATGGTATAATGAGGTTTGCTTCAAAGTGATGCTAGGAGTGGGGTAGGATGGGTGACAGAAGGAACAAGACTAATTGTGAGTTGCTAACTGTTGAATCGGGTGGTGGAGAGCGTCCGGGTTTAAAATATTCCATAGGGGGCGCCTGGGTGGCGCAGTCGGTTAAGCGTCCGACTTCAGCCAGGTCACGACCTCGCGGTCCGTGAGTTCGAGCCCCGCGTCAGGCTCTGGGCTGATGGCTCGGAGCCTGGAGCCTGTTTCCGATTCTGTGTCTCCCTCTCTCTCTGCCCCTCCCCCGTTCATGCTCTGTCTCTCTCTGTCCCAAAAATAAATTAAAAAACGTTGAAAAAAATAAATAAATAAAAATAAAAATAAAATATTCCATAGTCGTAAGTGGGGGAAACTGCCACCTGGATCCAAGCGGGCGTCTGTTCATCCTGACCTGTTTCCCAAGATTCAGGTGGTAGCCCAGCACTGCCTTTTGGAACCAGTGAGGTCCTGCAGTTTGTGATTGGTTGTGCGAGCCAAAAAAAGTTTCCAGTTGTGTCCCAAATATAATTTTAAACCTGTCAGAAGTTGATCCCACTATCTCGTTTTTCAGAATTTCTTGAAAAAGTTTATTCGCTCCCAATGGTGTCTTGGATGATTGTATATAGTTCTAGCATAATCCCTCTTAGATTTCAACTTCTCATTTTGAAATTTCTAAGGTACTCAGATTGCTCTCCGGTAGAAGTGCCTTTAGCTTTTTGATGATTTCCAGCGCTCTTTGAAATTTTTCCAATCTTCACAGCACTTTTTCACTGAGGATTGGCAACCAGCCCAAACATAGGTCCCCGACTTTTCAGACACATCAGCGTTGGTTAAAATGGGAATAGAGTGGCCCTGTTTCGTTTCCTTTATCCTTCCTGAAAGATGTAGAATTTTACATTAGCCTTTGTGGGGAGTAGTAGTATGTCATCTCTGATCCCTAGTGAACTCACATGCTTTTTCTGAGGCATAGTAATGCAGAATCTGTTATCTTACTTGGAATGTAATTTTTATTATTTCCAGCAGCGTTGTATCGAATACTAGTTTACTTTAAAACTTCTGCCCAATGATATCCTGCAGCCTATCCAGTCCACTTTTACATTGACACAAGGAAAGATGCTAGATTCTTCTACATATCCAGATATTTCACAGTGCGCTCATGTTTATATAATGACAGACATCCAGCATACAAGGGATTTGGTCTCAAACACATTCACTTCACTGTGCATTTTTTAAATGAAATCATACAGTTGAGCTACTCCATAGATTTAGCATTTTGTTCCTTATTTTTTCCACTAAATTAATTGTCACAACATTTTCCTTCCATTTCCTGCAGTCATTTCTTTTTTTTTCTTTTTTTTTTTTAAAGTTTTTTTTTAACGTTTATTTATTTTTGAGACAGAGAGAGACAGAGCATGAACAGGGGAGGGGCAGAGAGAGAGGGAGACACAGAATCTGAAACAGGCTCCAGGCTCTGAGCTCTCAGCACAGAGCCCGACATGGGGCTCGAACTCACGGACCGTGAGATCCTGACCTGAGCCGAAGTCGGACGCTTAACCGACCAAGCCACCCAGGCGCCCCTCCTGCAGTCATTTCTTAAAATTACTTTCGCTTTGGATGCACTGAAAATTTGTGAAAGAAGTGATTATTATTCCCTTAGTCCATTTGATTATATGTGTGAATTATTATATGTATTCTGCAGGCCAGCACACATCTGAGTTAACTACGTGTGTAGTTATGATGCGATCCGATGGCTTGTTTTCTCCCCACGGCACTGGAAATTTATTACCCCCCACGGACTACAGAAAGCCTTCTTGAAGTACTGATGCATTCTTGTGAATGCCATTATTCAAATCACTCTTTAACTTTTTTTGTTTGCTTTGAACGCCCACTGTTCAAGAGGTACAGTGCTAGGTCTATGAAATAACAGAGGTATGCACTCTGATCACACAACCCAGAGGGACAGCCATGGAAATGATGACAATATCTGGTGTCCACAATTTTTCAAGAACAAAAATTACCCCAACTCTCACAGTAAAGCCTCCTATATTTATCTTGCAACAATAAAAGTACAAAGCCAAAAAGTCAAAAGCGTAAAACTGAATTTTTTTTTTAAACAAAAAATTAGTATTTATTCTTACCGTGCGGCTTATATAGATCAGCACACTCCCCTATGGCCACCACCTGGGGACAAAGAACCTACAGTTAGTGACAACTGGACATAGAGAGGGAACGGACTGAATAAGCCCCTTCATCGACCACCCTACAGCCTTCTCAGACCCCTAGGAATGTGCCCCCCATACAGACTGCCTCAGCTGAGTTGGCCCTGGGCTCATTTTCCTGGGAAGGTGTGGCCTCCTTTGTGGTAATGTAATATGCGTCCAGCTCGTATACCCTTGCCCTTTGTATGTCAGTCATAGAATCCCAATCAGAGAATCAAAGAATGTTAGAGCCAGAAGACGGTCATCGTATCCAAGTTCTTCATTTTACAGAAGAGGCATCATTAAGCTGCTTGCCTCAGATCACATAGTTCGTAGGATTAAAGCTTAATTCAAGATAAGGGAAAGATATTGGTGTTTATTAGTGATGACTTGGAGGTAATCTGGCAGCAACTATTAACGGGGTAGCGCATGGGAAATAATTTTACGCATGAAATGTTTTTGTTCTTACCCAGCTTGTTATGTGAAGGCAATACCCCAATAATTTTTTTTTCTGTACATGCCAACAGAAGGTGGAGTCTAAAAAATAGCGATAAAAAAGTAAAGGTAGGTAACAGACTCTATGACCGTTTTTCATCAAGACAGATCTCAATATATTAATACTGTGTAACATGACCGCCAGCTCAGTTAATCCCTGGAGACCAACCATGGTTCAGTCGCTGCTCTTGACTCAGTCATGGACAGCGTACCCTGTTCTAACTTACATGCCAGCAAAAAATACGAGGCACAGGTGCGGTTTTTCCTCTCTGCTCTGCTCTGCCTTTTAGGGTGAAAGATCTGTTGTACTTAAATTGACCGCTGACGCCTTTTGGCCTAGAAATGACCTCCAAAAAAATCACAATAGTGAGCTGTGCCTATATAAATAATAACAGGACTGCGATTTTGTAGGGAAGCCAATTCTAAAGTTAGATTCTTACGAAACGAACATGAGCTACGTACCAGCTGACCCTAATGCACAAACACTGTTTACTCCCGAGGATGAAGAAGAAAGGCTAACCACTCACGGATCACAACAGAGCTTTCTGACTCTACCGTTCTGTCTGTAGCTGTTTTCAAGGGACAATTTTACATGGGATTGACTTGTCAATAATTCAAATAGGCTTTCATATTTTAAACGTAGAATTCATTTCTGTTCTGTTTCCCAGTAGGAAATGCAGTTTTACACATTTTTCCTTTCTGTATCGTGCAAATAGTTAAATACTTCCGGCCGCTGCTGAGTCTCCACTTTAAAAATAGAAAATGCTACTGCGTTTCTGGCCCATCCCCCACCTGCTCCTTACTAACCCCACTCCAAGTGTTTCTGAATAGAGCTCAGTATCCAGGCCATTCTCCAGTTAGCACACAGGAATCTTTGTGAAAGTCTCAAGGGAAGGAAAAAGTAGTTAGAAATCCAGTCGCTGGTATTTCTTCTGGCTAGAGCAATTGCACTTATGATACCTGGTTGTCGCAGACAGAAACGTCTACGACACGATGCCCGCAGATATTGCTGTTGAAAGGGACTGCGTACAGCAGATCCTCACGAAAAGAAGGCTAGCGAGTGTAGAAGAACGTTCTACTAAACGAAAAGCTAGCTGGGCTATTCTGACCAGTCAAGGTTAGTATAGCGGCCATTGCAAATCCGTTGGTATCCTGCAGTAAACTATGTTGACCTGTTTTTCGCAAATACTAACTTTAAGCTGTGGGTGCTTTCCAGAACGCGGGTTCTGAAATGTAAATGTATGGCATGGCAGAGGACCGCACTGTTTTCACTTTTTAGTGTATGGAGAATGCATCTGTGGACCCATTTCTATGACTGTAGATTAAACACAACGGTAAACTCTTAGCCTCTGGGTTGTTTACCTCTCTGTTTCCGCAGGTGCTTCCAAGTTGGTATGGAAACAAAGAAAGATGCTGTTAAGCAGGAAAAGACTGTTCACAAGCCATCAAAGATGAACATTTTGAATCACTTAAATTGGACCAGAACGTAGGAGGGTGATGGAGGCAAGAAAATGAGTAGAATGGGTTCCTTAGAATACGCTGACACAAAGTTATTAATTTTAGGAATAAAAAAATGTGAAACGTATAAAGGAGAATGAGCACAGTACCAGAAGGGAGCTTTGTGAGGAAATTAGTTTTAAAAAGAATACTCTAAATGTAAATTTTAGTGGAACACCAGTATGGTCAATAATAGACCTAACTGTTGGGAATGCAGACTCGAAGGTGACCCTTGTTCCAGGAAACCTCTATTTCCAAAAACGCTGCAAGACTTGCATTTACTGTGTAATAGATGAAATCTGAGAATATTACTGATAAAGTACTACAAATTTTAAAAATCTAAAAGAATACTTTTAAATAGGATGAAATACTATCACTTCTTTAAAAGACTGAGAAAACTTCCTAATGCTTCCTCCCCAGCACACATTGCCTTTCAGTTATTTTTTAACTGTACAATTATCAATAAAAATTAAGTATAGATTAGCATGAATAGAAAGTAGTTGACTACAAAGAAGACAGTAGTCAGCAAGTGTTTATTGAGCGATTACTGTGTGCTAGGCATTGTGTTAGAGGTTGGAAAGCAGTGATAAATAGTCTCATCATTTGCACGGTCCTTAGATCCAGGAGGAATTTAGGCAATTATTGTAGAATAATTATTGTAGAGCATTTTGTTCCTTCTTCAGTGAAGACTAAATTACCTAAATATGCACTTGACCACAGGTACGAGCAGCATACAAGAGTTCGGCAAGGTGGCTAAAAACAAACAAAAAAAATTAATTCAACTGGATGAGTCTCACACATTTTCACTTAAGACAGACTCCAGAGAAGTTGAAAATAAGCTGTAAAATTATATTTTAAAATCTAATTTCGTGTAGAGAAAATAGAGCTTTACACAATTTTCCTTGACATACTTTAAATATATTAAAAATAAAAAGGAAATGTCCTATGCTTCAATAAAAAAAAAAAAGTCTTGGCAAACTTTCATTAGATTTAGCTTCAAATGTTTCCGGCCCTGTGAATGAGAATGTAAACAGGCCCATTTTGCTGAAGGTAATTTGATGACATATATCAGGATCTTAAGAATTTACTCTAAGCAGATAATTAGACACATTCACAAAAATAAGAAATAATATTAATTCCTCAAAACTAAAGGCCACCTAAACATTCAGTAGGAGATTAACTAAATAATGGTATACCTATACAATGACATATGCATTATAGCCATTTAAAATGTTGTAGAATTATATCTATAAATGAAAACAAAAGGTTAAAAATAACCTGAGCAGTATGGTTGCATCTTGATTAAAAAGTGTGCATTTAGAAAAACATTAGGAAATATATACAACAAAAGGTTTGGTTATATTTGGAAAGCAGCATTGTGATTTTTGGTTTTTGATTGCAATGTATTTTGCTTTTGATTGACAATATATTTATTGTCTTATTTAATGTCCCACTTTTATAATTGAATAAGAGAGTACAGCTATTGTTGCTACTATTGCAAATATACATATTATTATATGAGAATGTAGACAACAATTCCACGGTTCTTTTTCATTTTTAGAAGGTAACACTTCTTAGTGTGTTTAATTAGTTTGTTTTGTAGTATTTATTATGGATCCATTATGGATTAACAGCCTACTAAGTATACTGTATGCTCTGTGGTTGAAGAGAAAATACTATATGATAAAGTTTCACTGAACATTCAAAAGGACTGAGTTTGCTTCCTGGATTGATCAGGTACTGATTTTAACTTGAAGCAAAGCATTTAATCACTGTCTCAGTCTTCTTGGGCTGCCGTAACAAAATACCACAGGCTGGTGGCTTAAACAACAGAAATTAAGTTTCTCATAGTTCTGGAGGCTTAGAGTCTAAGCTCAAAGTGCCCACATAATCAGGTCTTGGTGAGAACTGTCTTCCTAGCTTATAGTTGGCCACCTTCTCACCATATGCTCACATGGACTTTTCTTGGCGCATGTTTGTGGAGAGAAAGATCTCTTTTTATAAGTCCACCAACCTTATCAGATTAGGGCCCCATCCTCATGACCTTGCCTCCCCTTAATTACTTCCTAAAAGCTCTATCTCCAAATACAGTCAGCCACATTGGGTGTTAGGGCTTCAGCGTAGGAATTTGGTGGCAGACAAAATAATCCTGTCTTAGTCCACTTGTGCTGCTATAAAAAAAAGAAATACCAGAGACTAAGTAGCTTATAATAGAATTTATTTCTCACAGCTCTGGAGTCTGGAAGTCCAAGATCAAGGTGCCCGCACAGTCATGTTACATGAGGACCCTCTTCCTGGTTCATTGCTGGCACCTTCTCACTGTGTCCTCCTGTGGTAGAAGGGCTCGGATGTCTCCGGAGCCATTTTTATAAGGGTACTAGTCCCCAATTCATGAGGGTTCCACCCTTACGGCTTAAATATTTCTCAGAGGCCCCACCTCCAAATACCATCACATTGGGCATCAGGATTTCAACATATGAATTTTAGGACGACACGATTCAGTCCATAGCACTGAATCTCAGTACAATGGAAATAAGAGTCAGAGTTCTCTTAAAGACACACTGAGGTTCAAACACTTCTCACACAGGCCCATTTAACCCTTATAACAACTGGAAAAAGCAGATACCGCTGCCCCCATTTTATAGATGAGGAAACCAATTTAGCAACTTAAACTCACCGACTTGCAGTAGCAAATACATGATGGTCAGATGTCCAGTGTAGATACACCTTCCGTCCACAGCCCGGTTTGAAGCCCCCTCCACCTCTCCACCTGACCTGCCAGGGTTCTTAGGAAGGTCAACATGACTGTGTCTGAGGAAGCAGGAAGAGCCCACTGTGGAGCAGTGGCGAGGGAGACTGAGAAAATGCAAACGTGCAGAGTCGGTGCTGGGAACACAGGATGGCCACACCACTCACGCTCACTCTCAAGGAGCTGAGGTCTGTGGAAGAAAGAGGGCTTACACTCCTGCTGGAGCACTCCGAGGGTTTTCTGGACGAGAAAACTATGGGGCCAGGCTCTGCGAGGAGGTCAGGGAGAAACCAGTCTAGTTTGGCGAGATAGAACCTTACTCTGAAAATTGGCATGGTCAAAAGACGACAGCCTGCTTTAACTTCCCCATTAAACCTAGCCTCAAGCTCCCATCCCTCAGGCTGAATGGGAACTTTATCTTTTTATTTTATTTTATTTTATTTTATTTTATTTTATTTTATTTTATTTTATTTTTTATTTTATTTTATTTTATTTTTTATTTTATTTATTTTTATGTTTACTTATTTTTGAGAGAGAGAGAGACAGAATACGAGTTTGGGGGGGGGGGGTATGGGGGAGAGACAGACAGGATCCGAAGCAGGCTCCAGTCTCTGAGCTGTGAGCACAGAGCCTGACGCGGGGCTCAAACCCATGAACTGTGAGATCATGACCTGAGTAGAGGTCAGATGCTTAATCGACTGAGCCCCCCAGGCACCCCAAGAACTTTATCATTTTAATAATGTCCCCTCCCATCCTTTTCTTCGGCTTTGTGCTGAGGTGGGAGCTGAATGCCAGTGCACTAGGGAGGTGCACTTGGCCTCCAGTCCCCAGGCTTCCTGCTGATGAGCCTGCTGGCCGAGCCATTAATCCCTTGAAACAAGTTCAGCAAATCCTAAAGCTTAAGATGTAAAGCATGCAACTTTGTCCTGAAGGTGGGGACACAAGGGCGAGGACCCCTCTCTTCCTCTGCCTGTCACCTCTCAGGGGCGTGGCCAAGGCCTGGACACTGGCATCTGGTGCCTCAGGACCAGCATTAAAAACCATCCCTGTGGCTCTCTGCCTCTCCTTCTCTCCATTCCTTTGCCTCTCCCCTCTCACACCTCCCTCCTGCCTCTCTCTCCTCCTTTCTCTTGGCTATCTTCTTCTCCCTCTACCCACCCTCTACCCTCTTCCCCCGCCCAGTGTCTAACTCTCCACATAAGGGAAGCTACCACTTCTGCTTTTTTAAGCCCCAAGGATCAGAGCAGGCAGACCAGCAAAGCAGACAGACAGCCACAAAAGAAGGAAAATTGAGCTGGAGGAGATGATCCAAAAAAAGAAAAAATTGGGGGAACGCGTACAAGAGTCCAGTTTAACATAAGCATGGGGCATGTGAAGGCAAGTAACAGAAGATAAAAACAGAAGGTCTAATCCACGTGGCAGATAATCTTTTATTCTAGGATGGGCATGTGAGTGGCGAGCCATTCAAGGTTTTGAGCCTGAGAGCAACACGGTCCTAAAGGTGTTTTCGGGGTCACAACAGCCGCTCGCTGTTGTGTAGCCCGACCATGTGTGCCCAGCATGGGGTGTGACTGCCATGGAAACGGGGGCCTTTTCTAATTTTCCTCAAGGCACCTTGCGGGCTGGCTGGAACTCTAGGTGCTTTTGGAAGTTTAATTCAATGACAGTATTAAGGATGGTGGGAGAGAGATGGGCATCAGGAAGACCATCCAAACTGAATTCAAAAGGAAGTGGGCCATACTTAATTCATCTTTGTGTATCTCTGGCATCTAGAAGGGTGAAAATTGCTTAGAAGAGCACCATAAACATTTAATAAATGAACAAATAGTGGGTGAATGTGAAGGGCAAGATTATTGCTTAAGGAAATACTCTTAGGACTCATTGATGGGGGGGGGGAGTGGCTTGGGGCAATGGAAGAACCAATGAATTTAGGAGTCAGGGCCCCCAAGCTCTAGAGCATCATGTAATTTTGAACATTTATTCATCAACGAACATTATTAATGGGCTAAGTATTGGGGGGCATGGCAATGAATAAAATACATCAAGTCCTGCTTTCCAAGATCTTATATACTAGTGGCAATTATAAGAAGAAAAATAAAGCAGGGTAGAGAGACAGAATGAAGAACAGGACAGGGAGGACTTCTTAGAAGATGGCCAAGGAAGGGCTCTCTCAGAAGGTGACGTGCCAGGGCAGAACACAGGTCACAAAGAAAACCATGTGCAAATTTCACAAAGAGGCATGGCAGGCAGAGTGAACAGAAGTCCATGAGGTGTGCTTGAGGAAAAACAGTGAGGCCAGTGTGGCCGATGGAAGGGGTCGGAGGTAGAACCTGAGATCAGAGAGGAGTCTGGGGACACTGGTGGCTCACAACGACGACATCAGATGTTACTTTGGGCAAGAAAGGAAGCCACTGGATTCTCCGTGACTTAAGAAGAATCATTTTGGCTCCTGTGGTTACAACAGACTATTGGAAGGTCACAAGTAGAAGCACACAGACCAGTCAGCAGGCTTTTGCGGCACATCAGGTGAGGGAAATCGTGGCCGGTAGTGGAGCAGCAGCAGTGAGGGTTATAACAGCCAAAGTCTGGATTACACTGGAAGGGAAGAGGCGGGAGACTTACTGGTATCTGCCTGTGGGATGTCAGGAATAGAAACGAAGGATTACACGGAAGCTTCTGGCCTCACAGCACCTGGATGAGTGACATTGTCAGGAAGTGGATAGGAGATCTAGGAGGAGTCTAGCACGAGTTCAGTTTTCCATGTGAAGTGGAATTGCCCACTTAAATACCCAAGTGGAGAAGTTGGAAGAGCCAGCTGGAAATTTAAGTCTGGAATTTAGAGGCGAGAGCTGGTCTGGAGATGCAAATTTGGGCTCATCAACACGCAAATAATATTTATACCGATGGGACTAGAAGAGATTCCCCCTAAGAGCGAGTGTAGGCAGATGCTAGGAGTCCGCTTGGGTTGAAAAAAATTCACAAAAAAAGAAGTACTGAGCCAATAATAACTAACTCCCTCCTTGCAGAGGAGCATATGAAACAGTGACCATGTATGAAGTTTCCTTGAAAATGGTTGTGCTTAAGTTTAAGGCCATATTATTAGGGCCAGGTGATGGGGAGACGGTATTGTTTAAAACCATACAGAAGCAAAAAGAAATAACTGGTTTTGAGAGAAAGGTGACAAGTTTAGTTTTAGAAATGTATCGAGATGATTGACCTAGGTGAACATCCAGGAGTAAATTTCAGAATTGGCACAAAAATTTTTGGGAAGCCCAGGGAAGAGGCTTGGGAGATAATTGTCCCTAAATTTGGACCATTCTCTATCTATTTATAGCCCCCTACAGGTATCTAAGTAAGAGGAGCTAAAGCTTCATAACCTTAAGTAAGTTAAGTTGTTCTACCCTCCTGTTTAAAACAGGTCGCAAAAAGCTCACGGGGCGGATATTTGGAAATAATTGTTGAAAAGGGAATTTGGATTGTTTTTGACAGATTTCAAATGTGTTTGCTACTATGCTAAGTAGTTCACAGTGACTCCAACCCTGTGATGTATAGAGATTTATCCTTCCCATTATGGTTGAGAAAACTGACGTTCAAGAGGTTAATTACTACCAAGTTCACAAGTAGGATCTGTGCCAGAATTTGAACTCAGATCCACCTGAAGATGTCCAGCGTGCTCTGCCCACAGCCCCAGTGACCAGTGACAAGTAACTGGAATGACTAGATAGTCTCTTCCAAGAGCAGCACTGTTACCTGAGCAAGGCCTTACAGTCTCTTTCTCTCTTGATTTTGGATATTCGTGGATATCATAGTGAAATCTCTGCCTTCACTTTGTTAGAAATCCAGTCTTTTTTTTTTTAATGTTACTTATTTTTTGAGAGAGAGACAGAGCATGAGGGGCAGTGGAGGGGCAGAGAGAGAGGCAGACACAGAATCTGAAGCAGTCCCCAGGCTCTGAGCTGTCAGCACAGAGTCCGACGCGGGGCTCGAACCCACAAACCACGAGATCATGACCTGAGCTGAAGTCAGATGCTTAACAGACTGATCCACCCAGGCACCCCAAGTCTTTTTTTTTTTTTTAATTTGAGCTCAACCCCAGCACTTTTTTCATTTACCTGTTGTCTTTTTCTGTTCGGGACCAGACACTGTCTTCTTAGGAGATAATGACGGGATCCTAGACTGTGAACAAGAAACCAATTAGAGTAAGTTGCATACCCATGCAATTCACCACTTAGACCTAAAGTTTCCAAGGCACAGCTGTGGCTGGTGGTTTTCAGATCTGGACGAGATTTTTCTGAGGAAACTTTCAGAGAGGCAACAGTGATGGAAAAAGAGGACAGTCTCAAGCTTGGGAGGGACTGGTTTTAACAGCGTAATGCTTCCCTCCTTGTCAGGCGTGTTCTCATGGGTTTATGTAGCTCTATTTATGTGGTTAAACAGAAAAGTACACCATCAAGGTCAGTAAACGCCTGGTGATTTTTTAATTATTTTGTAAACCCGTGAGGAGGGATGGGCCAGATGTTGAGCCTGAAGCTTATCTGCATTTTGGGATCTTTAAACAAAATAATACAAAATTACAGACTCTTAGAAAGTGTCTGTGCAATGGAGGGGTCCTGAACTTAAGTTTGCACTGGCTTCATGGTAAATCCACTGCCATTTTGAAGAAGATAGTTGATTTAATGCTTTATAGCAAAGGGAGTTGTAAATTGCATTAACATTTGGTACCGATTCATATAGGAAGATGTCACTGCTTCCCATCTGTCCTTATAATTTCCTGTTTGAGATAAGTGTCCTGACTTTCCTATTTTGAGACCAACCGAGCAAAGTGGGAGTGACCCAAACACAGAGAGCCCTCTGCACCACTGCCAGTGCGAGGTTAGCTCTGGAATGAGGCTACGTCTTACTTCCGCACGTGGGACTAAGGAGAGCCAGGCACAGACTCTTTAAGAAGCAGATTGGTGTCATCATCGCTATGGGTAGAGCTCTCATTGTAATGCTTGGAGTTTATTGCAAGGCACACACTGTAAAGAAAAAATTAGGTAGGATAAGCAATTTGTCAAAGAGGAATGATCGGTAAGAAAAGGCAGTTTTGAAAAATAAATCCGATTTTAAAAGCCGTTTCGTTTTGGGTGGTGAAAGGTCATGTTACAAGGAGCTTAGAGGTCCTTAAGATGGCCGAACAGAGCTAGCAAACGACAAGCAAGTTTTGCTTTGTTTTTATGTTGATAAAAGAAAGATATGAGTCGGATTTACCTCAACAGTGGCTGGCTTGAAGTGCCATGGGGAGATGGCGATTTAGGTACGGTATACACTCTTACCAAACCGTATTTATCTAAGAAAGAGAATGTTTTTGCTCTAGCCATGCGATGTTTACAGAACAGGGTAGGCTCTCTCCCTGTAAATTATATACCAGATGTCTGGGGACTGGTGTTGTTTCTAAATATAGTCAAGTTACCTCCGTGTGGCACAGCGCGGCCTTCACAGAAGGCACCCGATCAGCCTGGCGAAAGTTACAGGCGTTTTGTAAAACTAATTTTCACACTAATTCCTCCTAAAGAGTTAAAGTGGACACTTAAAAAAATCTTAGCTACCCAGTTAAAGTCTGACAAGATTGTAAAGTTCCTGAACTGTTGTATATGAAGCTATGTGTAATTTTGCTTGGTTTTGAGAGAAAGTGTGTCAATCGTTCTAATGTAAAGCATGTCCATGTTGAAAGGGACGATATTTTATATGCAACACAGCTGAATGGAAATTTGCAGTTGCCGAATATCAGATTGTGAAGGCAGGAAATACGGAGGGGTGGAGGCTTAGGTCAAAACAGGAACCGGAATTTGATCTAGTACCTGTGATTCTCACACGTTATGGATTCATTTCAGAGATTCTTCTCCAGCATTACCGGGAATGAGGTGGGGTTGCTTGGGAGTTAAGCAAGCAGAGTTCAAACAAACAAGGTGCCTCGAGTCCCATGCACGTGCTATAGGTCATTCCTTCGGTAGATGGACATACCTACACTTCAAAAAAACGTAGCATGAGGTGTTGTTTGTTGGCTTAAATACATTTATAAATCATTCAGTTGCTTTAGTTTATTAAACTGATAGCACTGAAAATTATTGTAATGCTGCTGTTTATGGTTCGAGTTTCTCTAGTTTTGGAAAACAATTATTTTTCCCTAAAATTCCTACTAGAAGCCCCCCTATTTACCAGGTTGTTTAGCAAAGACCACCAGGTTATTACTTATAGAGCAGACTCTGTACTTGCTCATTCCCAGTCCCCCTCTCAACCCTGTCTGACTGTTGCTGGTGCTTGTCCCATTTTTGGTGGAAACCGAATCTTGGAAAAGTTAGATGACTTCATGGAAGCCACTGTCCTAAACTGGGATGCGAATCGTGGCCTGCCTGGCCCCTCCGTCTCTTTCCTCCTGAGCTTCTGTGCTCTAGCTTTATCTGTGTCTCATTTAATTCTCCTGCTCCCCGCCCCTCCCCCAACCTTCCACCCACTGCCCCATCCCCAACCCAGTGAATGATGGCAGACAGCAGGGGGCCCATGCTTGATCTCTGCCTGATGGGCCAAGAGATTCCTCATCCAGCATATCTCCAGTGGTTTTGTAACTGACCTCCCACCACGCTGCCCTGTAGATTACCTTTCACTCCCTTGTCATGCCTTTGGAGGTCATGTAAATAGAAACAGTACCAAAGACACATAGGGAAAACCTGGCTCAGCTTTTTCTCTCCCCACCATAATAGACCTAAGTCTTGGTGAAAAAGAAATTGAAGGTGCCACAGAAAGCTGTGTGACAGTCTGGGGGACAAGTGGTGGTTGGGGTACGGGGCGGTACCTTCAAATACTTCCATTTCTTTGTTTCTTCTGTTGCCTGTTTTCTAAATGATCCTTCTCCTTTCTTCCCCCCACCGCCTTCTTTCATGAACACCAACAAGCAATGCTGAAATTGTTCAGAAGTATAATACAACGATTTTGATGGGCAAACACATTAGTTTGCAAAAGGGGGATATCAGATTGCCGTCAGCTACAAATATTGTTCGCTTTGCTGCCCCTTAAAGGTCTTCATAAATATACTAGATAGAAATGAGCCCAAAATGAACCCAAAAGGCTATTTCTCTAAACTTTTCCCAATCTCAACATCTGGTTAATTGCCATTTAGCTAGTGACAATGAAAGAATAGGCAGCAATAATGAATCGGCATCATGTAATTCAGCATATATCTTTTAGAGGTAAATTAAGGTAACGAATTTATTGAGCCAATATACAAGAGAGAAAACATGATCATTACAATCATCATAAATACTATAAATGATTATTTAAATTTATATATTTAAGCAAGGATTACTTAAAACTTTATTAATTTACTACTGCTCTTCTGAGCAAGCTGAACTTAGTGATTTCACATATGTGATCTCTTTGAAAAGTTGTTGTAATTTCCTTATTTAAATCTTCACAATGAAATTGATACGTGTTCTTAAGTTCTCCAGAGTTTCACTCAGCAGTCAAGTTTACTTTAATGATAAAACAAACGTGTATGACTTTTATTTTTATTTTTAAAGTTTATTTATTTTGAGCAGGGGAGCGGCAGAGGGCGAGGGAGAGAGGGAATCCCAAGCAGGCTTCTCATTGCCAGCACAGAGCCCGATACAGGGCTCGATCTAATGAACCATGAGATCATGACGTGAGCTGAAATCAAGAGTCGGATGCTTAATGGACTGAGCCACCCAGCTGCTCTGACGTGTATGATTTTTAAAGCATCAGGTTTCACCTCAGAAGCTGAAACTCAAAACATAGCCGTTCCCCCAAATAATATTATTTACGATGGCGACTTTGCACTTTGTTTAGCGAGAACATAACGTTCTAACTTCTTAGAAATGATTGCTTTGTCGCCAAATATTGTCCTATCAACAAATATTTATTGCTGTGCATTTCAATCCTACTTTTAATATATAATAGGAGTGTTGCACACGGGAAAGAAAGAATGCCCAAAAGCTAATAACGGTAAATCTTCTTTCAGTTGACAGCTCAAAGAATTGGATGTCTGGCTTGCTAATCTTCTGAATAAGCAAGAAATAATGCTGGCTGGAAAGGGAGAACAGAGCAGTGTCATAACCAACTCCAGTTAGATTATGTAGCTCTCTTTAAGTGATGTTTCTCTTGGCTCTCATTTCTCAGCTTTAAAGTAGAACTAATAGGGGTGCGTGGGTGGCTCATTCAGTTAAGCGTCTGACTCTTGGCTTCGGCTCAGGTCATGATCTCGGCGTTCATGAGATCGAGCCTTGTGTAAGGCTCTGCACTGTCAGCGCAGAGCCTGCTTGGGATTCTCGCTGTCCGTCTCTCTCTGCCCCTTCCCCACTTGCTCTCTCTCTCTCTCAAAAATAAATAATTAAAAGGAAAAATTTAAAAACTAGAACTAATATTTGTCTACGCCTCGGCGAGTGTGAGGAGGAAGGGGGATCATGCACACGGTGCTGGCACAGGTGTCCCATGTCCCACTGCATGTCCCACGCGGCGCAGGCTGGGCATCGGCCACCATTACCGTTACTGGTACATCAGGGGTAACGGGAAGAGAAGCTGTGCCCCCTCGCCCTCGGGATTTGTGTCTTCCACAACATCCCATAATATCACCGGATGTAAAAAAGACTGATGATGGGCAGTTGCCTTCTGCCCTCTCTACCACGTTCACTCGGTCATTTCACGAATCCTGTGATATGTGGCCCACGTTTTATTTGGTGAAATCGTTTGGACCTCCCTTACGGTGTTCTGGCAGAGTTCTTCTGTGAGACCATAATTGAGGAAGCCTGGGTCCATGTGAGACTTCTTCAAAGGTATGAAATCATAGGAGCAATGACGTGTTTCTAAAGTACTACACCTTACCGCGTTTCCCCTAATTTCCTGACCTATTCAGAAAGCTTCAGACATGCTTTTTATAAAATGTCTGTTTCTAACAGCTAAGTGACTTTATTTAAATTGTACCAGGACTGATCAGCAGGGTTTTTAACATTATTTTTGTTTATTGTGTCCTGTGGATCCTCGAAAGGAGGAAGAGGGAGTAGACAAGAAGACAGATACTAGCGAACATAATCCCATTACGTCAGGAAGGCTCTCCCTCTAGCTAGCAGTGCTTCAGCTTATCAGCCAATGAGACCCCTTAAAGGAATGTTTTCCTGATTGGCACGGTCTGCATGTTTAATCACTGAAACACCTCCACGGGTGATCTCTCGTGTAGATTAAATAGAATCAACCATGCTGATCCTGTTTAAATTACAAGAAAATCACCGGGCACCAAGCCGGTATCATATAAAACCACCTGGGTGGACCACAAGGGTGGGAGAGAGAGGGGTGGTTGGATGCCACATGGCTCTGGGGGAGAGAAGGACATGGGGATTTCCACACGGGAGGGCACTGATTTTCTAATGGGAGGGGCGCATAGGCATGTAAGAAGGGGGAACTTGGGGGACAAGGTGGGTCAGTGCCTTTTTCTTCAGGATGTAGGGTTGGAGGGGTTGCCGACCATTGGTATGTGGAGAATCAGTGACCCCTGAGGGAGCCCTTGGCATTATCGGTACCATTTCAAACATCAATGATAGTCTGCTCCTCCCAACCCGCGACACCCCTTTCGAGGGCCCACCGGGCTTGTTCGAGGGCGCAGGACGTAGGGGTCAGCTACTCATTGTCCTTGGCAACCTGGCATAGCCCCTTTACACCTCAGGGCAAACTGTAAGGAGAGGACAGTCTGGGGGTGCAGAGAGAGGGGGGCATGGCAGGGCGGGCGTAGAAAGTAGAGAGGTGGGGTGCTCCTGCTGCTAGCCTTCCTAAAAGTGCCCAAAAAAGATTTTTGGGGGCGGGGCACCCGGTGGCTCAGTCCGTTAAGCGTCCGGCTTTGGCTCAGGTCACAATCTCACGGCTGGTGAGTTCAAGCCCCACATCGGGCTCTGTGCTGACAGCTCAGAGCCTGGAGTCTGCTTCGGGTCTGTGTCTCCCTCTCTGTCTTTCTCTCTCTCTTCCACTCCCGTTTGCACTCTGTTTCTCTCTCTCAAAAATACACAAACATTAAAAAAAAAAAAGTTTTTTGGAGTTCTGAGAAACCATGAAACAGGTACTTTTGGGGCATATCTAAGGGAACTTAATCCTCCCCTTCTTTGGAAGACAGTTCAAAAGGTACAGTAGTTCTGGGATTGGTCAGTTCCAGAACATGCTTTATAGCCCTTGGCATTCTGAAACTGCCAGGCTGGATCTTTTAGACAAGAATCAGACTTCCTGGTATATGGTCAGGTGTCTCAGTCACCTTGTTGAACACAGACTCTGGGAGTGTGTATTTCCAGGAACTGAGTGTGTCCATCAGGGTTCACTTCTACTCACAGATCTCGTCTTCTTTTCCAACAGGTTCCTGGGCAGACCGGTCACCACTACATGAAGCAGCAAGTCAAGGTCGTCTTCTTGCTCTGCGAACACTGCTATCCCAGGTGACGTATTAGCTACGGCTGGAAATACATCCCTGTCCCATGACCGTAGAACATTAACTTTCAAAAGTAATCAAAGAAAAAAGAATAAAGCTGCTTAATAAATGCTACCAGTCTTTTTTTTGTTTTAACCCCTATATCAGTCAGCTCTCTACTTTGCATTTAGCTTTGAGATTTCTTTATAAATATTTTGGTATAATCCTATGTCTTAATATACCGAGTTTCTCATACAGTATACTTGCTCACTGCAACATATTTCAGCAAGAAGTCACTGGACGTATGTATTATTCATTTAGCACTTCCACTGTGCTTTACTCTATACAATGTGTGCAGCTAATTGCAGAGAAAGTTTGGTCACAAAATATCCAAAAAGGGGTAATCAGAGAAGATGCCCAAACAAGCTTTTTTACATTAATCTGTCCTCTGTGATGGCGAATTACCCATGAATGCTACAGAGTGATCACTTCTCTCCCTGCCCACTCCTCAGCCTCACCAGAGGAGAAATGAAAAGCATAGATTCCTTACAGAAACACAGAGCACTCTGGCTTAGCCTGTGTGTTGTTAAAATTGAACGACGTGATTCAGAAGCACACCCAGATCTGGAAGTCATTGTCCTGGTGCTTCCTGGTATCCGGGAGAAAGGGATGCTCTCGGGTGGCCATGTGGGAAGGAAAGGCAGTGATGCCCGGGTTCCAGGACATGGCCCTGGGACTCAGGGCACCTGCATGCCAGGCGGGTTCTTGAAGTGGATCACAACCTTCCTGACCTTCCCTTCTTCATCTATAAAGGGAACATGCAGGACAAGCTGCTCCTGTAGGGCTGTCCTGTGATAACAGAGTGACCATTTTGTTTGCTCATCACTTGATGGGGGGGAAAAAAACACCCACCCTCAGAAAAGTCAGTAATTTTCTAAACATAACCCACTCGGTCCCCCCAGCCACCTACAGAAACCCTCACGCAGTTCTTTGAGAGGAGAGCAGCCTCACGATATTTTTCGACATGTATCTCATACACCCACACGCCAGCCAGGAAGAGTCTGAGGCTGCCCCCAGAGCCCGATGGGAAACAGAATCCAGACCTCTGCAGACGCTCGGCCACCTGGTCACCCCGGCGGGTGGCGGTTAGGAATTGGCTCCTTCAAGTCTGACTGCTGGCTAGACAATTCGAAATCTGTGAAAAGATAACCTAAGGGATCTAAAAAGTTGCCACCTGCTAGTGACAAAGATTGGGGGTGAATCTTTTCTTGCCTTCATTTTAAGATTCATCCCGGTATTCCAGGCCATGGCAGTGCATCATGCTATGGGGGTTTGGCCACGAAAATCTTCCTCTTACAGTGTTTAGTATGATGGTCAATAGACAGTGAGTTACCAAAAATGGCAGGAAAGCACAGAATCTCATGTCCTAATATTTAATTAGTTTAGTCCGACATCATTAGTTTAACTGGAATAAAGTGTTTTGTTGGTTTTGATTTGATTTTTAAAGTGTGTACTTGGTTTTGATTGGATAATAAAATAAGATGGAACTCTTGCCATGTGTGGGGCCCTGTAACAATAATTGCTTTACATACGTGATGCTGTTTAATCCTCACGATGACCCTAAAACTTAGAGGTTAAGGTACTCACCCAAATTAAAATAATTACTGCATTCTGGAACAAGGCTTCAAGCCCAAGTGTGACTGACTTGATGATCAGAGCTCTCAACAACAAGAATGGAACCTAGTCACTCCTATCCAGTGACAAAAGTTCACAACATGGCTCACTACAGTTTAGAGTATTTTCCCCCCAGTCTGGGCTAACCTGTAATTTCACAGCCCCAAATCGAAACAAGTGACCCGGCCTACCAACAGTCTCCACTTCTACAAAGTAAAAAAGAAAACAATAATAGTAATCAAACCAATTCATAAAGACCACAGAAAGTTAAGGAGGCGGAATTTTATGAAAATATTCAGAATCTACTAAACAAAACAATTTAGCCGCTACAGGGTTTAGATACGGTGGTGGTGTTACAGTATTGACGAGTTTTGACAACGGACTGCCTCTATGGTGTCTGAACTGGCCTTTCCTGCTGAACTTATACCTGCCTCCCTGAGTCTTTGGTCTTTTGTATCACTCGCTGATGACCTTTATAAAGATGATTTCGTATACTTTCTTGCTCACCTTTCAAAATCATCCATGTCGTATTTAGGGTTACAACGTAAATGCAGTTACCATAGACCACATCACCCCGCTGCACGAAGCCTGCCTTGGAGACCATGTGGCATGTGCCAGAACTCTGCTGGAGGCTGGAGCTAATGTAGGTACCGGTTAAAACCATTAATCACTTCACGTCTACTGACTAAGACAATCGCACAAAGTTCTCATGTGGCGTTTCTTTCCTTAGTAGTTTTCAAAAATTGCAGAATAATAAGAAATCACTTTGCTTCAGTGTTCTCAGTGAGCTCCAAGAAGGATTTCTAGTCATTGCAAAAACGGGTAGCATGCTGACCTGGGTCGAAGTCGGACACTTAACTGACTGAGCCACCCAGGCGCCCCAGGATGTTTTTCTTTAGATAAATTCTCAGAAACACAATTTCCCATTTCTCTGATTTACCACCAGCAAGGTGACCTCACCACAACGTTTGTCACCATCACATTTCTGGACTTTTTTCCTAGTTGAAAGGCACCTGACCATTGAATTCATTTTTGTTTGACTCTTGAGCATGTGTTGATTTCCATGACTTTTACTAGCTGCATGGCCACTCTTGTGACTGACTCATCTACCACATCATATTTCTGTTTCTCTCTTGACTTTTAAAAGCTTTGCTTAATTGGTGCAGCCACTCTGGAAAACAGTGTGGAGGTTCCTCAAAAAATTAAAAATAGACCTACCCTATGACCCAGCAGTAGCACTGGTAGGAATTTACCCAAGGGATATAGGAGTACTACGCATAGGGGCACTTGTACCCCAATGTTTATAGCAGCACTCTCAACAATAGCCAAATTATGGAAGGAACCTAAACGTCCATCAACTGATGAATGGATAAAGAAATCGTGGTTTACATACACAATGGAGTACTACGTGGCAATGAGAAAGAATCAAATATGGCCCTTTGTAGCAACATGGATGGAACTGGAGAGTGTGATGCTAAGTGAAATAAGCCATACAGAGAAAGACAGATACCATATGGTTTCACTCTTATGTGGATCCTGAGAAACTTAACAGAAACCCATGGGGGAGGGGAAGGAAAAAAAAAAAAAAGAGGTTAGAGTGGGAGAGAGCCAAAGCATAAGAGACTCTTAAAAACTGAGAACAAACTGAGGGTTGATGGGGGGTGGGAGGGAGGGGAGGGTGGGTGATGGGTATTGAGGAGGGCACCTTTTGGGATGAGCACTGGGTGTTGTACGGAAACCAATTTGACAATAAATTTCATATACTGAAAAAAAATACATAAAAAAAAAGCTTTGCTTGTTGATGCGTATGAGCTAAATATCCTCTGTCATATTTACTGCACACATTATCCCAGTGATTTCCGTTGGGTCGTAGAACTGTTTGAAATGCCTAGCGTTTAATCTCGTACCGCTCTGTGACTCTCGTTGCTGAACTCTGGCTTGGTTTAGGTAAACGCAATCACGATAGATGGCGTGACTCCATTATTCAATGCGTGCTCACAAGGCAGTGCCAGCTGTACAGAACTTCTTCTGGAATACGGTGCCAAACCCCAGCTGGAGTCCTGTCTTCCTTCTCCCACACATGAGGCCGCCAGCAAAGGTGACTTAGTTATGGGATTAGGTGACAAGGGGAGGAAGTCCCTTTAGCAACGTGGAGTGCTGCATTTTGCTTTCAATGAGTAACCGCAGGGAACAGCATGAGGTGAGGCGCATGGAGGTGGGCAGTGTCGAGAGTAAGCTCCTCTCTACTTTGTGTTGGCAGGCCATCACGAGTGCCTAGAGATACTGATATCCTGGGGCATAGATGTTGACCAAGACATTCCTCATCTGGGAACTCCTCTGTACGTAGCTTGTATGTCACAGCAGTTCCACTGCATCCGGAAGCTTCTTTATGCTGGTAATTTTCTTTAAAACCTCTCTCGTTCTGTCCGTACACGTAAGCAATGATTCAGATCCTTATTTATGTCTCTGAATAAACTGTGTAAAGATATCTCCCTGCTAAAAATGTTCTTATTCTAAGCATTGTTGCATGTAACTACATACCCCATAAAAAAAGGAATTGCATTCTTGATAATTCACAAGCTTTATCTCACAAGTCCTCAAGTCCCCCTTGTGAAGATCATACAGCGTAAAACCTCAAGGCTGATATAGTGTTGCCAAATATGTATTTCTTCATGAATAAATCCATCACAAGGAATTTGAGGGGTAGTAACTGCTTAGCTACCTTGTCTTCTACCAATCATAAGAGCTCATGTGCTCGCCCCGACTTTGTCCTGTCCCATTTACCTACAAAGACTTAACGGCCTTTTCTTCTAACTTGAAACAAACCTATGCCTCAGCGTTCAGTGTTAGCCTCCCGAAAACTTGTCCTAATCTTTTGAGACCATAATGGTGTCTCCCCCTATAGGAACAGGAGCTTTTTTTAAAAAAATTTTTTTTCTTAATGTTTATTTATTTTTGAGACAGAGAGAGACAGAGCATGAACGGGGGAGGGTCAGAGAGAGGGAGACACAGAATCTGAAGCAGGCTCCAGGCTCAGCTGTCAGCACAGAGCCCGACGCAGGGCTCGAACTCGCGGACTGTGAGATCATGACCTGAGCCGAAGTCAGATGCTTAACTAACTGAGCCACCCAGGCACCCCAGGAACAGGAGCTTTTGAGGATGTGGATTATGTCTTCTTCCCCATCATCTCCTTTCCCTAACGCAGCGCCTCCCACGTGGTAGGTGCTGAAAATACACATAAAATGAGTAAAAGGATTTCCGTGCTTTTTACTGTTTCTGCCATCATTTGGCCTCTGATACGCTCATAATATCTCAGCTAAATTATAAGCTTCTTGCAGGCAGTTTCTACTTCGTTAGTTCACTCCCGTCATATCTGTTAAGTCTTAAATATGACTTCTGCTAATAACCGTTGACACACTATTATTTTCTGGCTGTGATCGCCCACGAATTTATAGAACTAGAAGAGTTTCTTCTTTGTTGCCTTTTTTCTTCTCTTTTCTTTTCTTTTACTTTGCTAGGAATATTATTATTTCCACCAGACATTTTATACTGGGTAAGAAAGAGAATGCTGTTGGTAATTGTGGACTGATTGTTATTATCAGGCTCTGTCCTCCCATAAAACTAACATAACCAATAGAGTTTATGCTTTCTCCATGGAGATTTTGTTACGGACTGTCATTCTTTCACTAAACATTGTGTATTTGATGAAAGACTATGAAAACAATTACATTTATTGAAATGTGAAGGTAGCAGGAAGGCCTAAAGGGACCCTTAAAACGTACTGCTTCTCGTAAACGTCGTCAGTTTTATTGATAGTATCAGAAAGCAGAGTTGAAAAGGACTTACACATTTTTACCGATAGATATTTCTTGGTGTCATAACCACTTAGGTACTGGGAAATGAGATTGCTATTTCCAGTATTACAGTATTGATTCATTGCACATGTATTGAATGATCACCATGTGCCATGACTCGTACTCAGATAAAATAACTAAAGCAATAACTAATTTAATAGGTAGGGTGGTGTTTTTTTTTTAATGTAAGATTTTTAAAAAATTTACTTTGCACATGGAAATACAATGTGTCTTTCTACTTAAGAGGCTCAATGCCTTTATATATTTATCGACTTACATTGTATGAGAGAGAAGTGACAGGAAAGTCCGTGCACATTTTCCCCGAACAGCTCACACGTCTAGATTCATGAGTTTTCCAGGAAACACGAAGAGCTCTATTGCCTTAAAATAAATGAAAAGAATATGAGCAATAAACTCTTGAATAATCCTGAGGAATCTCAATCATGATGAAAACAGGTATGAGTGGGCCTCATCATGCTCTATTTGTAATACCAGTTAATATGATTACTTTGGGGGCTTTAAAGCATTTAAAAATATTTTGTATTATGGGCTCTTTCAAGCATAGGGAAAAATATTAGAGAACATAACAAACGTGCACTCTCCATCTATGTGTGTCAAGTTTTAATGTGTACATTTGAAGTGTGTGTGTGTAAGCGGGGGGGAATAACTCATTACAGACAGAGGTGAGGTCCATTTGGCATCACCCTTTTCTGCGTGCATCGAGGTAAGTGACTGGTCTAAGGGTTTTTGTTTAGATTTCTCATCATCCCTTATTTACACGTAGGTGCCGATGTACAAAAAGGCAAATACTGGGACACCCCACTGCATGCAGCTGCCCAGCAGTCCAGTACAGAAGTTGTAAACTTACTGCTGGAATTTGGAGCGGATATCAATGCTAAAAATACAGAGCTTCTTCGACCTGTAGATGTAGCGACTTCCAGCAGTTTGGTGGAAAGATTGTTGCTTCAACATGAAGGTAGGAATACTTGTGGGCACTTCAAAACACAGGGCGCCTGGGTGGCCCAGTATGTGGATCCTCTGACTCTGGATTTCAGCTCAGGCCATGATCCCAGGGTCTTGGGATAGAGCCCTGCATCGGGCTCTGTGCTGAAGGTGCAGCCTGGTTAACATTCTCTTTCTCCCTCTGCCCCCACCCCCAGCTGGTGCTCTCTCTCTAAAAATAAAAGAAAAAACAACCAAAAAAGAAAAAAAAACCCACAAAAATACATTTGCCTGAAATCAATGCAAAGTAAAGACTTTTTGTTGACATGTAAAATGATACTGGCATAACATTTAAAATATTTTTTTGAAGATGATTTTTTTTTTTAAATTTTTTTTTTCCAACGTTTTTTATTTATTTTGGGACAGAGAGAGACAGAGCATGAACAGGGGAGGGGCAGAGAGAGAGGGAGACACAGAATCGGAAACAGGCTCCAGGCTCCGAGCCATCAGCCCAGAGCCAGACGCGGGGCTCGAACTCACGGACCGCGAGATCGTGACCTGGCTGAAGTCGGACGCTCAACCGACTGCGCCACCCAGGCGCCCCGAAGATGATTTTTTAACTTAGGTTCTATCTGTAAAGAAGATAGCACAATGATCTCAGTTTTCTTTTTTTTATCTTACCTAAAGTCTGTATATGTTGGGTTAAGTTAAATGTATTCAGTTTGTTTGACAATATGCAATATGTAATTCTGTTTAATATCTGCTGATAAATATTTAGAAACATGCCCCCTTTTCTAAGGGCACATGGCTTCTATAATGTTATAGAAACAGAATCAGGAAATACTTTCATACCTAAGACTTTTGTTATTCAAAAAAATTTTTAATGGTTATTTTTTGAGAGAAAGAGAGAGATAGAATGTGAGCAGGGGAGAGGCAGAGAGAGAGAGAGGGAGACACAGAATCCGAAGCAGGCTCCAGGCTCTGAGCTGTGAGCACAGAGCCCGACACGGGGCTCAAACCCGTGAGCTGTGAGATCATGTCCTGAGCCACAGTCAGATGCTTAACTAACTGACTGAGCCACCCAGGTTCCCCAAGACTTTTGGTATTTTAAAACAGAATTTCTTAAGCGTGGCTCAGACACTATAATAAAATTTGTTTTGGTTTAACTAGTAGACCTAATTTGAGAAAAAGATACAACTTAAAACTTTCCCCCTTTAGTGCCTAACATTGTTGGGTCTTTTGATTTATATGTTCTTCAAAAAGCAGAATTTATTTCTGAGGCTTTACGTGCAATAACAATTTCATAAGCCTCAGGATTATAATGTTTTAAAGAACCCATATGGAATATACCACAATTACAATAAGACCTTATAAATAAAAGCCACTGAAATGCTTATGTAAATGTCTCTAGCATAGAGGTCGCACTACCCTATTTAATTTACCTCAAAGCACTGAAGCTTGTGGTTTGTTCTGTGCATCTTACAACATATAAAAATCCATTTGGATTTTAATTAACAAATGCCTTCCTGTCTTTTGTAGCTACTCCAAGCAGCCTTTGCCAACTTTGCCGACTCTGTATCAGAAACTACATAGGGAGGCCGAGATTGCACCTCATCCCCCAGCTCCAGCTGCCAACGTTGTTGCAGAATTTCTTACAGTACCGATAAGTCAGGGAAGTAATGCTAAATACTTGCGAAATCAAAACATTTCTGTCTCATCTGCATAGTGTATATTTCATAGTAAAATATGCTAAACACAGTATGTAAGGGATTGTGAGGCCCTGGGGAAGAAGTGAAATGTCAATTTAAATTTTAAGTGTACTAGTGAGTACTACTGTTTTATGCATTTTTACTGGTTTTTTTTTTTTTTGGACTATAGCATATTTAAAATATCTATACATTATTAGCTATTCCCATGTACCCTTTTTGATGTAGAAAAAAAGAAATTTTCATTTCAATGTTTCTTTTTATGAAAAAAAAATGTGAACTCTTACTGAAACTACGTACTTTAAAAGGCCTCCGTTCTGCCAATAATGCATTAACTTTTAAATTTTAGCTGCTGTAATTGGTGATCTCTGTGGATTTTTTATATTAATGCAAAATACAAGTATGGTTTAGAAAAGAACTACTACCCTTTTTGAAATAAAGATGGCTCTCATTCACGAAACCCACCGCGTCGAATGTGCGCTTGTCCTTATAATCATCAGTTCATCAAGAAAAGATAAACTGCCCCCTCCCTGCAAAGATCTCACTAGTCACTTTGCCACCTTAAATGTCCCCATTCCAGAAACGGGTTGGACTAAGGTTATGGCTCCTTCCATCTCTTCCTGGGATGGTTGGAACCTTACACCTTTGCTAAGACTATTTTAAGACTTCCTCCTTCTCCAGGGTAGCCTCATAAGGCCTCTCTACAGTGCTTTTGTACGAAGCACTCCAGCCTTCTTCCATCCAGAAACTGTCACTAGCTGGTGGTACCTGCAGACTGAAGACCATGAACTTCATACCCAGTTGCGAAAGAGGCCCTTCCTGGGCCATGCTTCAGGAATCAGGGCAGTCCAAGGCTGTGGAAAACAGAAGATAAAATCTCCTTCGATTGTGGGGTGTGCAAAGAAAAGAAAAAGGCTGCGCCACTTAGCAAACTTAGACACCTTACAAAATTTACCCCATACATACACCCTACTAGTGCTGTTTCCAATCTTTCTTCTGCAAAGCAATGGTGGAGGCTTAGACCGTGTTAGCAAGAGGGTATATAGCATTACAAAGTAGTGTCTTCGGCAAGGTTATTACTGTGTTTATTTTCTTCTGCCTTAAACATACTTTAGCGCGGTATAAAGCATAATAAAACAAACTGTGTCTTCTTTGTAATTTAGACTAAGTTTGAGTCTATTGTGGACTGAGAAATAAGATAGGATACTTACTATAGTGTAACGTAGAAAATGTTTTGATGAGTTTTATAAATTTATCAAAGTTTGATAAAGTATTTTGACCACTATTTTAATAATAAGCCCAGGGCCTATTTTTTCCTTTCTTCTCGGTTCTTGGCTGAATTTTGGATACCTATGGGAAATAAACTATTCTTGAATGTAACCCCAAAGTCACTAAGATCACATCGTTAAGTCGTGTTTAGATTTTCAAAAATAGAAATAAGACTGTAGCATGTGTGTTAAAAAAATGTCTTCTGTGTGCCTAGAGACTTTTAAATGAGGCTATTCTACTAAATAGCTCAGCCTAACAAATTTATAATGTCCTCATGAATAATGTGCATTTAATTGTTTAATTATAGAGTAACCTCATTACATATAATTGGGTATTCAGACTGCTTTTTTAGTAAAACAGGTGTTGACTAGTATTTTCCCTGAGCTAGACATATGTAGGCTTAGGGTGTAAGCTAATATAATTCGTCCCTTTTCACTGGGCTTGTGCCAATAAGTACACATCAATATTAAAATTAAAACGGATACTTTAAAATTTTAGTATGCTGATACCTTTTATCTTTGCTTGGGTATGATTGTCTTATCGAAGAAGTGTTCTAATTTAACTGTATCATGTGTTTGTTGATATGTTAAAGTGTGACTATTATCACTGGAATAAAACACTTTTTTTTTTTCTGTTCTAATTAGTATTTGGTTTTATAATTGAAGGTAATGGAGAATAAGATTCAGTTGCCCTAATTTTTTTCAACATTAGTTTCAAATCACTGTATTATGGGCATTAGGAGAGTAGTGCAGACTGAAACAGATACTTTGGAGGCCTTCTAATCCAAATCTTACTGTGTGCGCACACACACACACACACACACACACACACACACACACAAAGATCTAAGGACAAAATCCCACAAAGGCAAAGACCAAGCAACACCAAACTATTTGACATGAGATTAAAGTACCATGAAATTAATCACTGTAGTAAGGCACTGCTGAAACATTTATTTTGTAGGAAAAGGTATTTAATTTCTACTCTTGTTTTAGCCACAAAGTATATTTGATGTTTCCGAAGAAGTGAACAGAGACACTATGTGAAACATGGCCCCTTTGGAAAAGAAGGTCTGAATGTACTGTGTTCATTGCTCTGTGATGGTCTTGAACCCAAGTGACTGTGGCTATCTGTTTACAAAGTAACTTTATAAATTATTCTCTCTCCCGGATTAGTCTCACTTTTTTACTCTAATTTTTCAACTTTGTTATTCTAACTATCATTTATAATTAGTTTAAGGCCTGCCTTCTCTCTTAAAAACCTAAACAATCATTATCAGATTTTTCAGTGTTGGTGGCAGGAAATTTATTCAGAAAATTCAGGTGTAGGGCACCTGGGTGGCTCAGTTGGTTAAGTGTCAGACTCCTGATTTTGGTTCAGGTCATGATCTCAACGGTTCATGGGATTGAGCCCCACATCCGGCTCTGTGCTGACAGTGCAGAGTCTGCTTAGCATTCTCTCTCTCTCTCTCTCTCTCTCTCTCTCCTACTCATGCATGCTCCCTCTTCTCAAAATAAATAAATAAACATTTTTTTAAAAAAGGAAAAAAGGGGAGCCTGGGTGGCTCAGTCGGCTGAGCAACCGACTTCAGCTCAGGTCATGATCTCACGGTTTTTGAGTTGGAGCCCCGCGTCAGGCTCTGTGCCGACAGCTCAGAGCCTGGAACCTGCTTCTGATTCTGTGTCTCCCTATCTCCCTGCCCCTCCCCCACTCATGCTGTGTCTCTGAAATACACATTAAAAAAATTTTTTTTAATAAAAAAAAGGAAAAAAAATTGAGTTACTACCCTTCCATCTGCTCTTAAACAATTCACTTCAGCTCTCGAGGTCTCAGTTTTCTCCTTTTTTAAATGATAGGTATCTTCCCATTTTGAGTAGTATGCTCAAATTCAAGGAGTCTTTTAATAAGTAACTTTTGAAATTCAGATACATTTTTTTTTAATGCTTATTTATTTTTGAGAGAGAGAGTGAGGGAGACACAAGCTGCAGCAGGCTCCAGGCTCTGAGCTATCAGTACAGAGCGTGATGTGGGCTTAAACTCAGGCACTGTGAGATCATGACCTGAGCCAAAGTCAGACGCTTAACCGACTGAGCCATGTAGGCACCCCTCAGATACATTTTTCAAAACATTTTTGGTGTCTGAGAGGCTTACCTTACAGATACAAATTTTACAAAGCACATATTCAGGCGTATAAAAGCCAACTTTATTCTTCTTGTAGAACTTCACGTTTATCGCGAGCTTCCCTTTCACCCAGTGAACTCTGGCCACTTTGGGGTAAACTCATTCAATTCAGTGCTTTCTCAGTCTCTCAGCTACACTCTTCAGATGGAGCCTGTTAATGCCAGTCTTTTTTCTTCCTTCCCCATTCTTTCTGGGGTAGCATCTGAATTCCAAAAGATTCTGTGAAACCCACTTTTCGGCGGGAGTGTTCACTGGCCAGGGTGTGCCCCCCGGAACACTCCTGTGTCAGAGGAACAAGTGTTTGCGTCAGGAGACAGATCACAAAGGGCCTTTTACAGGGAAGCTCCAGAAAGCTTCCAGTGGGAAAGTCAGAAAGCACACTTGATTCTCCCTCAAGTACTCTTGCCTCCTTGCCTTTGCCCCTGCTGTTCCTCTGCCTGGAACGCTCCGCCCGCTACCTTGTCATTGCTGTATACGGGCACGCACTGGCTACAAAATTACTCCTCCCCTTTGAGTTGCAAGTAATCTCCCTGTTTGAGAACGGTTTGCTCCTTGTTCAGCAAAACATCCTTGTGAAGTAAAGCTCTCTGAATTTTCTCTCGGCAGGCGATCCATCAAAAACCACCACCGACTTTGATGGCTATCTGGCTGGTACGAAACTTTGGTAGATCTTACAGGATGACTGTGGATTAATGCAAACTTCATCAGGCAGTAACTCCAATTATAGCCATGCCCCCCCCCCCCCATTTGACATCTCTTTACTGGAATAAATCACCACAGTCCTAGCAACTGTGACGCCATTACCCATCTGGAAAGTACCTTTCCCCTCTGTCACAATCTGCAAGAACCACCAAAAGTAGTTTGCTTTTATTTATCAGGACCCATAGTGCACGCTCATGATCTTGCCATAGGGTCAAATCCGTTTTCGTGCTTTCTGCCGGAAGATGAGCCAAGGTTTCTAAGTGTCTTCACGTTCCACGGAACATCATGTGTGCACTCTACGGATGATGCCATGCTGACTGGACCTGGATCTTGATGCCTTAGTAAGAAGCAGGTCAACTAGTGGAAAAGGGAAACCTCACTCCACCTATAAAGCAACGGATCCCTCAGCATCCAGTCAGGAAGAGGGAAGTAACTACACAATTTAAACAAGAACTTAATCTAAGGAAGTGGTTAAACAGATGCCGGCAAACTGAAAAACTAAAATGGGGCCATCAAATTAACAGAAATAGACGATTCAGGAAGCAATTGCTCGTGCTAGAGAACACAGTTAAGAAGTGCAGGCTGTAAGAGCCGAGAACTCGAAGGGAAACTTCTATGGACTGACTTTTTGCAGGGTGAGAGTACACAGCTGGAGCCAAGGCTTCGGAAGCTCAGAGTAAAATCCGGGACTCTTTAAGGAGGGCCGCTTCTCAGGGCTTGGTAAACGTCTGAACCATTAAGATGAAATCTGCTCCAGGAGAGCCAAAGAAAGTTGGAGATCCAACCACCTGCCCCTGCCAGGTTATGCTTTGTTGCTACAGCAACACCCCTGCAAATTCATGTGGAAATAGCAAGCGCCTTTTCCCCTCCCTTTCCCTCCTGGCCTCCCTCTAGCTCCCCCTATTGGCAAAGTTTAATAAAGCTTTCAGCAAAGGAGAAATCACATTGTGGTGGAAAGACGGGCTAAATACAGAACGTGTTTGAAACAGAGATGTATCTGCTTATCAACTGGCACATTTATTACGGGAAGGCTTTAGCCCTTAGCAAAACGTTGCTTAATTAAGCCCCAATCTGTAGCCCTAATCTAGCTCCTTAGCTGTTACCACCTAAATCTTGGGTTAGCACTCATGCTAAAACCTAAACACTTTCTCTAACCTTAATGAGTTTGTTATTTCCCAAAACTCACAAAAAACTCACATATCGGGACGCCTGGGTGGCTCAGTCGGTTAAGCGACGGACTCTTGATTTTGGCTCAGGTCATGATCTCATGGTTTGTGGGTTTGAGCCCTGTGTTTGAGCCAGTGTGGAGCCTGCTTGGGATTCTCTCTTTCCCTCCCTCTCTCTGCCCTCCCCTGTGCTTTCTCTCTCAAAATAAATAAATAAACTTAAAAATCCTCACATATCACAGATTGTATCATCTGTACTTTTGTTCACATTAGTCATTCCGTGTGGAATTGTCCCCATCCCCCCCATCCCACAGATTTCCATGATTGTCTTAGAAACAACTTATTCTTACTGAGATCTTACTATGTACTGCACACCCTTCTAGGCTCTTTGCATATTTAACTTTATTTAATCATTAACACAACCCTGTGGGGTATAACTTATTTATTTCCACCTTTTAAACATTTTACAACTTGCCCAAAGTCACATAACTAATAAAAAAGTAGAGCTGGTCCTCCAATGCCTGTCATAAACAATTTAAAATATCGCCTCATAAAATCCAAATCAAATGTCACCTTCTCTGAAAAGACTCCTAGAGTCCCTCAATCCAAACTACATGCTTCCTCCCTGATATATTTTTACCATGGCGGAGCTTTTCAGTGTACATGATCTTTTCACTGGTATTTATATCTGTGCACCTTCTATAAATAATCTAGTGCCCAGCTGCCTAATAGAACCCCCTGCGGTGACAGCATTGTATCTGTGCTGTCCAACATGGGCAGCCAGCAGCCACACGTGGGTATTTAACAGATGAAACGCAGCAAGTGTCACTCATGTTATTCTATTTTATTTAAATTTATATATAAATAGCCACAGGTGGCTAGGGGCCACCATATTGGATTGTGAAGATGCAGTGAGTAACACAGTACAGAACAGTTAGTCATTCGTGAAAAACTTCACTGGGCAAAAAGAAAATACTTCCATAGCTTCGTTCTTCTCTTTCAAACCATATACAGACTCACACTGACTTTATTATTAATTTTCTTTTTTTTTTCTTTTTTTTTTTTAATTTTTTTTCAACGTTTATTTATTTTGGGGACAGAGAGAGACAGAGCATGAACGGGGGAGGGGCAGAGAGAGAGGGAGACACAGAATCGGAAACAGGCTCCAGGCTCCGAGCCATCAGCCCAGAGCCTGATGCGGGGCTCGAACTCACGGACCGCGAGATCGTGACCTGGCTGAAGTCGGACGCTTAACCGACTGCACCACCCAGGCGCCCCGTAATTTTCTAATGTTTATTTATTTATTTATTAATGCTTTTTGTGTTTGCAGGAGAGAGAGAGAGACAAAGCATTAGCGGGGGAGGCGCAGAGAGAGAGGGAGATAAAGAATCCGAACCAGGCTCCAGGCTCTGAGCTGTCAGCACAGAGCCTGATGCAGGGCTTAAACTCATGAACTGTGAGATCATGACCTGAGCTGAAGTCGGATGCTTAACCGGCTGTGCCACCCAGGTGCCCCTAATGTTTATTTATTTTTAAGAGAGAGGGAGAGAGAGACAGAGCAGGGAGAGGCAGAGAGAAGGAGACACAGAATCCAAAGAGGCTCCAGGCTCGGAGCTGTCAGCACAGAGCCCAACTTGGGAGTCGTACCCACGAACCTCGAGATCATGACCTGAGCCAAAGTCCCAGGCTTAACTGAGCCACCCAGGCGTCCCATGGTTTGCTTTATTAATAAATCTCTATATGAATAAACATGCCACAAAACATTATATAGCTTCACTATCAAACTCTATCCCATATTTTATCTTGCGTATGTATCTACATGCTACACTGGTGTTTTTTTGCAAAACTTTTTGAAGGATTTTAACAAATCTGTTGCGTATTTAGTTTATAACTGTCGATGCTACACTTTTTTCCCCTCTGCATTGTTCACTGATAAATCCCAAGTAACTAGGTCAGTGCCTGGCACATACTAGGGACTCAAATAATTGTTGAATGAATGAATCATCTATACCAGGGCATCCTTGTGAAATGGGAAAACTTACAAATTTTTATAAACAACGTAATAATTAAGGAAAGAGGTTAAGTCTGTAGATATTAGACATTTATTCACTTTAATTTCGAAAATTTTTTCTTTGGCGTTTTGGAGCAAATACTCTACCATTTCTGATTTCTAAACAAAAACTGACCTTGTCTTCTGGAAGCTTCTCCCATCCTCAAAATGTTTGACCGACAATAGGCCTTTGGCTGGGCTGAATCCACAATATCTAAAAAGTAAATTTGGAAGGACAAAGGGTTGGGAGAAGAGAGGCTAACTACAACCAAGATTGGGGCCAGGAATCGCCCCAGACCAGAGCGTCAGCTCTGCAAACTGGGGAGCGCGCGAGGCCCAGCGCCCGCCCCCGCCCCGCCCACCCACGGGCCCCGCCCCGCCCACCCACGGCCCCGCCCCGCCCACCCACGGGCCCCGCCCAGCCGCGCTGAGACCCCGCCCCCACGAGGCCCCGCCCCGCCGCGGACGCTGCCATAGAAACCCAGAAAGCGACATGGCTGCCGCCGGCCTGGGAGGAAGGCTTTTGACACTGCCGGCGGCAGCTCTACCCAAGTCACCGTCACTTTCGCTACAGGCAGCAGCTTCCATCCGCGGGAAGCCTAAGAAATATCTGGTCTATCCGCATCCACCGAAGAGCTCCCGCCTGTCCCCGTCGGTTCTGCGCTGGCTCCAGGGCCTGGATCTCACCTTCTTTCCTAGGAACGTCAACAGGTGCAGGAGCAAGCCGCCTAGACGGGGCCTGAGCACCCCGGGGACCCGCCGACCACTCGGCTGCCCCGCCTGCCCCGCCGCGGCACTGGGCGCAGATGGCCTACTCCCCTGGTTTAGGTTTCAGACCCCGACCCCCACCCGCTCAGCGCGCGGCGGCGCGCGCGCGCGCACACACACCCCTTCTTTTAGGGAGCGGGCCTGGAAAATACATGATGAAGCACTCGCTTATTCATTTACCCATTCAATCATCACATTTTAGATTTAAGCTAATATAGAATGCCTTGGTGACTACAAAAAAATACTGATAGTCAAGGCTCTTTCTTTAGAGACACTGGACATTAATAATCGTGGGGATCAGTTTATCCTCTGGATGGCATCTAGTTTTTCCAATCAGGGACTGGAAAAAAGTTGCTGCTGAACTGCAGCCACCCTGAACGTAACGGGCGGTTAATATCTGCTCTGGGAATGCGAACTAATTTCCATAAATATGAAGACGATGACTTTTTTGCAGACTCTGGTTTACTAATTTCAATATTCCTTAATAGAGACATGCCTGAAATTTTCAATGTGCATCGGAATCACCTAGGGATCTTGTTAAAATGAAGATTCAATACAAATTAATAGTTTGGGTTCATAAAAAGAACACGAAAGCCTTTAGTGTGTATCTAATCTTATTAAAATTCTATTCCATAGCAGGTCTTCCTCAGAGCAATGATCCAACAAAACTAATTTTATAAGTTATTTGCTGTCAGTGTGGAATATTAAATTGGTGTTAATTGATTATAAAACAAACTGTAAAAGTAACCACATTTTATTTCATTTCTTTAATATTATGGATCAGGGATTTTTCAAATGGCTTCCTGATTGCAGAAATATTCACTATATATTACCCCAGGGACCTTAAATTGTCATCCTTTGAAAATGGAACTTCTTTGAAAGTCAAGTTGGATAACTGGGCACAGTTGGAGAAGGTAAATTAGCAGTCATCGACTTTAAGAAGTTTGTGTTTTAAATGGTGTACTCCTGATGTCGTGGATATCTACACACACGTGCGTGTGGCTGTGCCACGAAGCTGGCAGCTTGTTTCCGTGTATTAAAATGAATGTTATTAAAGTTTGTCAGGAGTCACTTATGAAACTCATTTCAAATTGGAGGATAGAATGGTTGCTTTTCTTGCTGAACGATATTTTTTAATAATTAACATGTTAAAATTAAAAACTATTAGTTGAGAGACAAAAAAAAAGGGGGTTAAGGTGAATACAAAGTAAATGAAGATTTTTACGTAACTTCTTATAATGAAAATACCTTCTTTCTACTATTAAAGTTCCTGGCAAGAAAAAGACTTAAATTACCTAAAGAGCTAATCCATGGAACAATTCATTGCAAAGCTGGAGTACCTGAAATACTAATACAAGAGGTTTATACTTTGCTAACGCATCGAGAGTAAGTCATTTGGAATCTTCTAGCGATACAACTTAAAATGAAAATTTGATAATATAAATCACATTACTAAAATATGGCTTGTCAACAATATTTTTTTCTTTCCAGAATTAAAAGTATCCAGGATGACCTCGTGAATTTCACAGACTACAGTTACCAGATGCGTCTGCCCCTGGTTCCTAGCTCCACAGCTTCCAAGTCGATTAAAGATAACATTAGGTCATCAGAGATAAAAAGCAATCCCAACACGCTCAGCAATGAACTTAAAGTAGAATTCCTCTTCCTTTTACAAATGTTGCAGAGAAAATTAAGGAGAAAACTGAATCCCAGTAAGTTTTCCTTGGAAATAGTCAACTGAATTCTTCCCAACGTAGTGAGGCTATGCTTGAGTACAGATGAAAGAAAAGTTGACGACTGTTTGTCCCAACCCTGCTTTTTCTATCCCTGGTTTAAAGGGAAAGTGGTTCTCTTATGCTTAGCAGTGGAATGATTTATCATCACTGGAGTGGTTTACGGCATTTTTTTTTTAAATGAAAGCATAGGTTAACTTAGTATATTAACACTTCTCTTTTTAGAAAAGAGTGACTATGTTCACATAAAATTCTGTGGGAAGTAAGTTCAAATATCAAGTTACTAACGAGGATGAGAATATTTCAGACTTCATCAGGATGTAAGTACTTTAGGAAAAGCCTGGATTACCATGATTTGCTCTAGATGACTTCCAGACCATGGTCATGGTTGTCCTGTAGTAGCCTCGGTATGTAGACTGGGTACGTAAGGTAAGGCAGATGGAGGCAACCCACGGCAATCTTCCAGAGAGATCACTGAAATAATTCTCAAAGCATCCAAAGCATTTGCCATCAGAGTCCCAACAAGTGACAAACAAAATAAGTGAACTTTCTTTCTTTCATTGTTGTTGCTTTACTAACACTTAACTTAGGACACCATTGGTCTCAGAATTCTATAGTCCTTGATTCCAGACATTTAGTGACTTCATCATGACCGTGGCACTAAAACCATTCAAGAATGAGGCAGCTGTAGGTCGGTAGGATTTCTCCCTCATTTGAACCCCCACTTTCTGAAGAAAAGAGCCATTTTCTCTCTAGTCTCTGGAAGGAAAGGAGAGCAGTAACTGTAACTTCCCCTCACAATGTGAGTTGGATATTTTCATCCTGTTGCTCTGTTCATCTCCCACTGCCTATCATTTTTTGTTTCTCTTCCTTATTTGCTCTTACTCATGAATTTGTGAGTAGAAAAGAACTGAGGTCATTAATCCTGTTGTGGAATTATATAGTCAAATTCTTTTGTAGGTTTTTAAACACTAATTCTGCTGATTCATGCATGCATATAATGTAGATGTACAACTTTAAAAAGACAATGACTAAATATTTGTGTATCACTGCATAATCTATGACGTGGAACATTACCCATAGCTTTATATTCTCCTGGTGTCCTGCTCTTACCGCCTTCTTCATACTTGCCTCTGAGAGTAACCATTGTCCTGAAGCCTTTGTCATTGCCTTGACTTAAAAAAGTTTGTTTATGCGCACGACTTACGTTCTTCTTAACTTCATTCACATGTATTTCTTAATTGAGAAGATCTTATCAAACTCTGTACTAGGTAGAATGTCTCCCATGTTGTTCATGCCCCAATCCCTGGAACCTGGAACCTGTGAATACGTTGTATTACATGGCAAAAGAGGCTTTGCAGAAGTCACAGACCTCAAAATAGGGAGTTTATGCTGGATTATTCAGGCGGATCCAGTCTAATCACATGAGCCCTTAAAAGCTGAGATGGTTCTCCAAGTGGACTCAGAGGAGTGCAGCAGAAGCAGGAACAATTTGAAGTGTGGGAGGGCCTCAACCTGCCACTGCCACAGAGGCCACCTGGAGAGCACAAGGTGAGGGCACGGCCTCAAACAACTCTCAGGGATGGCCAGCAACAAGACAGATTTTGGACCTAGAATTGCAAGGAGCCAAATTCTGCCAAAAACATGAATGAGCATGGGAGAGGATTCATCCCCAGAGCTTCCAGAAGGAATGTGGCCCTGCTAACATCTCGATTTCAGCCTGGTGAGCCTCTAAAAAGAAGCCCATAGACTTCTGTACTGTGAGAGTAAAGATGGCTATTGTTCATAAGCCACCAACTTTATGGTAATTTGTTATGGCAGAAATGAAAAACAAACACAAACTTCATAATTAATACTGTTGGCATCATGAGGTTATAAAAATATTCTCCTATCCTTACTTTGACTAAGATTTAGCCTTTCCATTTTTTAAAAATTTTGATTTCAGTTAACACAATGTTCTATTAGTTTCAGGTGTACGATTTAGTGATTGCTTCCATACAACGCCCAGTGCTCATGGCAAGTGCATCCTTCATCCCCATCACCTATTTCCCCATCCTACACCCACCTCCCTTCTGGTGACCATCTGTTTGTAGTTAGGAGTCTCTTAGTTGTTTTGTCTTTTCTTCCCCTTTGCTCATTTTTTTTTGTTTTTTAAATTCCACATGAGTGAAATCATATAGTATTTATTTGCCTTTCTCTGGGTGACTTATTTTGCTTAACATTGTACTATCGAGCTCCATCCATGTTGCAAACGGTAGGATTTCGTTCTTTCTTATGGCTGAATGATAACTCATTGTATGTATGTATATATACATATATATACCTATATATATATATATATATATATATATATATATATATACATATACACGTTATGTTTATATACATATAAACATACACACCATATCGTCTTTATCCATTCATCCATAGATGGATGCTTTGGCTGCTTCCATCATTTGGCTATTGTAAATAACGCTGCTATAAACATCGGGGTGATGTATCCCTTTGAATTAGTATTTTTGTAGGCCTTGGGTAAATATCTAGTAGTGCAATTACTGGATTGTAGGGCAGTTCTACTTCTCACCTTTTGAGGAACCTCCATATCATTTTCCAGAGTGACTGCACCAGTTTGCGTTTCCACCAACAGTGCAAAAGGGTTCCTATTTCTCCACATCCTCACCACCACTTGTTGTTTCTTGTGTTTTTTATTTTAGCCATTCTGACTAAAGGTGTGAGGTGGCATCTCATTGTAGTTTTGATTTGCATTTCTCTGGTGACGAGTGCTATTGAGCATCTTTTCATGTGTCCGTTGGCCATCTGGATGTCTTCTTTGAAGAAACATCTGTTCATGTCTCTGCTCATTTTTTGATTGGATTGTTTTTTGGGTGTTGAGTTGTATCAGTTCTTTATATATTTTGAATACTAACCCTTTACTGGATATGTCATTTGCAAATATCCTCTCTCATTCAGCAGGCTGCCTTTTAGTTTTGTGGACTGTTTCCTTTGCTGTGCAGAAGCTTTTAATTTTGATGTAGTCCAAAGAGTTTTTGTTTTTATTTCCCTTGCCTCAGGAGACATACCTAGAAAAATGTTGCTATGTTAGCCTTTCATTTAAAATAATTTTTCAACTTTACTGAGGTATAAGTGACAAATAGAAATTACATATATTTAAGGTGTAAAACTTGGTGTTTTGATATACATATACATTGTTCAATGATCACTGCAATCAAACATATCCATGTTCAGAGCGCCTGGGTGGCTCAATCAGTTGAGCGTTTGACTTTGGCTCAGGCCACGATCTCACAGTTCCTGAGTTCAAGCTCTGAATTGGGCTGGCTGCTGTCAGCGCAGAGGCCGCTTTGGATCCTCTGTCTCCCCTTGCTCTGCCCGTCCCCTGCTCAGGCTCTCTCGCTCTCAAAAATAAACATTAAAATATCCATCTCCTCACAAGGTTGCCGTTTTCTTTCTTTCTTCCTTTTTCTTTTTTCCTTGTTTGCTTGCTCTGTGTAGTGAGTACACTTAAGGTCTACCCTCTTAGCAAATTTCAGGTACACAATACACAATTAGATGCAGTCACCATGCCACATGCCACACCATGCCACACATGAGACTTTGCACCTCTGATCTGCATCTCCTCACGTGCCCCTCCACCCCATCCTTAGAAATTACCATTTCACTCTCTGCTTCGAAGAGCCTGTTTTACATTCCACACAGAAGTGGAAATGCAGTATTTGTTTTTCCATGTCTGGCTTATTTCTCTTAGCATAACGTCCTCTAGTTTTATCTGTGTTGTTGCAAATGATAAATTTTCCTTTTCATTTATTATTTATTCATTTTGAGAAAGAGACTGTGCCAGTGGGCAGGGGCAGAGAGAGGGGGAGAGAGAGAATCCCAATCAGGCTCCTCACTAACCATGAACCGTGAGATCATAACCTGAGCCCAAACCAAGAGTTGGAAGCTTAACAGACTGAGCCATCCAGGCACCCCCCAAATTTCCTTCTTTTTAAAGGCGGATTAATATTCCATTTTGAGGGTTTGCATGTGTGTATGTATATATGTACATATTCTCTATACAGTCATCCATTTTTGGACATTTAGGTTGTTTCTGTATCTTTGGCTAATGTGAATATTGCTGCAGTGAACATGGGGATGCAGATATTTCTCTGAGATACTGATTCTGTTTCCTTGGGACATATACCTAGAAGTGGGATTGCTGAATCATACGGTAGTTAATTTGGGAGAGAATCTCCATATTGCTTCCATGATGGCTGTGCCAATTTACATTCCAGCAACAGTGTAGAAGGGTTCTCTTTTCTCTCACATCCTCATGAACACTTTTTGTCTTTTTTGATAGCAGCCATTTTGACAGATGTATGATGATATATTATTGTGGTTTTGGTTGCATGTCCCTGATTATTGGTCATCATTAGTGATGTTGGGCACCTTTCATACATCTGTTTGCCATTTGTGTTTATTTTGAGAAACATCTACTTAGGTCCTTTGCCCCATTTTTAATTGGGTTATTTGCTTTGTTCAGTACTGAGTTGTATGAATATCCGTTTTGGGTATTACTTCCTTATAAAGTATTAAACACTGATGAAGGAAAGAAGACACAGATAAATGGAAAGACACCCCATGTTCATGGATTAGAAGAATTAATATTGTTAAAATGTCCATACTACCAAATTGATCCATGGAGTCAATGCAAGCTCGCAAAACTGAATGGCAGTCTTTACAGAAATAGAAAAAACAATCCTGACTTCCACATGGAATCACAAAAGAACCTGAAAACCCAAAGCAATTCTCTGAAAGAACAAAGCTGGAAGCATCACACTTCCTGATTTCAAACTATATTAAAACAATAAGGTACTGGCATAAAAAACAGCCATGTAAACCAATGAAACAGAACAGTGAGCCCAGAAATAAATCCATGCATTTACAGTCACCTGATCTTGAATAAGGATGCCAAGAACACACAATAGGGAAAGGACAATCTATCTCCTCAATAATCATGCTGAGAAAATTGGATATCCACTTGAAGAATCTCACACCCCAAATCAAACCCAAATGGATTAAAAAACTTAAACATGAGACCTGAAACCATATAACTGCCAGAAGAAAACACAGGGAAAAAGCTTCTCGGTATTGGCAATGAATTTTTGGAAATGACATCCAAAACACAGGCAACAGAAGCAAAAATAAATACATGGGGTTGTATCAAACTAAAGTGCTTCCTGCATAGCAAAGGAAACAAGAGTGAAAAGGGAACTATAAAATGGGGAAAAAGTGTTTGCAAAGCATGTATCTGATAAGGGGTTAGTCTAAGATCTTAATTTGAAAAAAAAAAGATCTTAATTTGTCTGCAACTAAAATGGAGAACCAATGGTCTCAGAACCATTTTTTGAATAGTCTGTTCTTTCCCCACTGATTTGTAGTATCCTTATGTCTCAAACTTTCCAAGTTTCTGTGTATATCTGGGCCTGTTTCCTATATATATATATATATATATATATATATATATATATATATATATATATATCCTAGCTGATTTTGTCTAAATGTGTGCAACTTCATCACCCGTACGATCTTAGTTACTATGGCTTTATAGCAAGTGTTGGCACTTGGTAAACAAGTCCTGCCATTTTTTCCCCCTATGAAGTATCCTGTTGCACGGACCTATTTATTTCATTCACCGTGACTTTTACTGTTAGGAATTCAGTAGTACCGCCTACTGCTATATTTGCATTCACGTCTATCGTGGTATTTTGTGCTCTTTATTCTTTTTCCGTTTCTTGTTATTGTTTCACCTATCTTTTCTTCTTTTGCAATGATTGGATTGAATTTTTTGTAAAGACTGTCTCCCCCCACCCCCCCAAAACTGACTTGGAAAATTTTAAATTTCTACTCTTTGTAGTGCCATTCTAGAAATTTTACCATGCAGACTTATCCTCGTCTAAAATTAATGTCTTTACTCTTTCTCCAACTATAAGGACCCTAAAACACTGACGGCTCCTTGTCAGCCCCTTACCGCACTTCAGCATTTTAGTTTTGTCAAGTTACCTTATTTCTAACACCATAAATCAGATACGATTATTTTTCATACAGAATGTTTGCTTATACTTAGTCTATCTCACCATCACTGTCACTCACTGGTTCTCATTGGGATTTCTAGAGCCAAACACAAGTATTCTATTTAACCTTCTAATTAAAAGTCCATCTTTGCACAAAGTTAACCTGTATCTCTCTTGTCCTCCTGTGAGCACACTTTCTCTTTAGCCATGGATCACCTCAACCCTTCAGATTCTGCAACAGTATTCTGTTATCACCCATCTTGATCTTTGAGGCTGCTGATTTGAAGCTCAAAGTCATGAACTGTGATAATTATAGTTCTGAGGATGCTGCTGACCAGAGCTGTATTTAGCATGAACAGGGTCTGGCTGATAAGTAGAAATAACCTTAGACTCTTCTTCAAGCTGCAGAGGAGCAGTAAGTGATCTTTAGAAGCACAGGGAAGTTGATATCCAAGTGTGATAGATAGAATTATAGAATTAGTTAATGAGAAATAGGGGAAACAAAGAAATAATTTTAAGTCACTATTTTTAAAGCATAAATAGGTTTGCCAAACAGATACTGCATGTTGTTCATATGAAATATAAACAATATTTAAGAAATCATTTAACCTGTGATGACAGAAGTCAATACAGTATTTTCTTTTTAGGATACTGTGTAGGAGAGACAAGCAGGGGATTTGGGGGGTACTTACTAGTAATATATGATCTCTTGACCTGGGTGATGGCTACCCCAAGTGTATTCATTCCAAAAACTCATCAAGCTGTAAACACATAATTTGTTTACTTTTCTGTATACATATTATTACTGAATAAAAACTTATCAAAAGAACTAAGAACATAAAGATAGTCTTTAAAATAACGGGTTTTTTTGAAGTAACTTTTTTAAAGCCACTATCTTGTGCATCAAAGATGTGAAAAATGTGGGGAGAAGGTTAATAGTCTTCATATTCACACCACTCTTAAGAATATGATAAAACAGATGTCTAAAGAATTTGCCTAATTTTTAAATTACAGTGTCTTATTCTGGCCCTGGCCGTAGTGATTTTCTAACAGTTTTTGTGTTCCTATTTCATAGAATGGTTTGAGGTCAAACCAACAGTGGGAGAACTTACTCTTGACCACCTTCCGACCCATGGCTCTCGGTGCAAATATAATTCCATGATTTCAAGGGAAAGAGTTACTCCTGTTTTACGTGAGTCTTTGTTACTGTGGTTTTATTCTTAACTTTTTACCTGTGAACTGAACCTTTTGCTGCTACTTGGTTCCTTAGAATTTTTTTAAACAGTGAAAATGTTGGTCTAGGCATTCAGTCTAAAACTGTGTATTAGGCTGGTGTCGGCATGCTCTGGGTAGGTGGAGGGGCCACACAGTCCGCTGAGTACCGGTCACACTGGGGAGGTTTCCAAGCCAGGTTCCCCCCACCCCACCCCAAATAAAGGACCCACTTCAGCTCTGATGTATCTTTAAAGAGGTGGGTCTGAAACAGGTGAAGGCCAGTGCAGAGCTCAAAGCTCAATTCTCTACCAGCAGGTAAGGAATCAGCCCTAAGGCAGATACGGATACTTGCATACTTGTATTACAACAAGCCCCTAGTTTAAATCCTGGGAGTTCAGAAAGTGTTCATAGCATAGCAATCTAGAGCCCATAAGCCAAAATCAGTCTCCCACCCTGTTTTTGTAGAGCCTGCAAGTTAAGAATGGCTTTCACATTTTTAAATGGTTCAAACAGTGTATCAGAAGAAAAATGGTATTTTCTGATGCACGAACATTGTATGAAGGTCAAGTTTCTATGTTCGTAAATAAAGTTGTACTGGAACACAGCCAGGACCGTTCCGCATGCCATGTCTATGGGCTGCTTTTAAACGCGACAAAAGCAGGGCCGAGTCGCTGCCCACAAAGTAGGTTCTAGATTTAGTGAATAAAAACAGATATAACCAATAAAACCAATAAAACCAATTACAGGGACATGTTGAGGACATACTTTCATTGAAAATTATTCATTGCTCATCTGAAATTCGAACTTAACTGAGTGTCCATGTTTTGTTTTTACTGTCAGGGCTCTGATGGAAAATAGTAGGGGACCTGTCCTACAAGGCAGGATTCCTAAAATGTTAAGGGTTTCATGGGGGTGGGGGACACAGGCCTTTGTTTATATAGGGTCTGGAAAAGCAATGTTAACAGATTCCTCCTTTTAAACTTGTGATTTCTCAGAGCCTTTAATATGCTAATACTCATTGTAAGCAGTGAAGAGGAGAGGTACCCAGGGAAGTGTTTTCCAAACTCTATTTGATCACACATCACTCTTATTTGGTTTTGTTTTGCTAATGGCCTGGTAGAACTACCATTTCTAAGAGCACACTTTGTAATATCTAGACATTAGAACAGTCCATTAAAAGGTCTAACTCATATGCTTGAGGCATGGTACTCAGCATGACTCAACACAAGTGAATAATGACGTTTCTATGGGAAAAAAAAAAAGTATCCATAGTTTCACCTTCAGATTCTGGGAACACATCCTCTCCTTCAACCTGCCTCAACCTTCTTCCAGCACTGACGCCTGCAGGGAGAGCTCCAGCAGGCAGAAGCTGTGGCTCCAGGGCAGAGGCTGGGGGGCGGGGGGCGGGAGGGTGCTCTGCTGGTTCCCTTACTTGCCTCTTTCCCCTTATGACTACTTGGACCTGCCTGGGGGTGGGAAAGCACAGGACCACTTGCTTCGGGACCTGCAATGAGAAGGCGGGAAGAGGAATGAGATATTGCAAGGCCTCCTTCCTGCATAAGAAACAGATGCAAAGTGTCCACATATATGTGTGTGTGTGTGTCTACACACACACACACACACACACACACACACAATGATGGCTACTGATACTTGAATAGCTGAAGAACTTTCCTTTATCTTTCCAGAAACATTTCAAGGTCACAAATGAGTTTTTAGAAAAATAATGCTCTCATTTCGGATCACAACTCCAAGGAGAGTGGAGGCCTGCTTTTACGACTGTAATGACGTAGCAACTGCTGCACGTGACTTCTCCCCCATTTTATTCTCTCCATGCTCTTCTACGAGTCCCCCTCACTGCAGCGGGCTTTCTCCATCCTTTTCAAAGTGGGTGATGGGCTAAGCGAGACACCACCAGGACAGATCAGGATGGGAAGAAACATGCTTTTCTCTCTCCACTTCTCTCAATCCTATTCCAGAAACTTGGATCCTCTTAGTCTGGGCATAACGGAAATTAATGAATGGTGTGCAGCTGACTTTGGTGATTACATCGATGAGAGCTGTTTTGCTAGATTTTATTTTTTCCAAATTAATTCAAGGGATTCCATCTCAGTTGTCTCTACTGAAAGAGCAGAGTGTTTAGGTCAGGTCAGCTAACATAATCGGAGCGAGTGGAAGAAGGGGAGCAGACCCAGGCCGCAGGTAAACCAGGATCCTATTTTACCATCTAAGACTGCGCGGCCAGCAACGGCACCAAATCCACAGGCTGTTCGCCTCAAAAGCTTCTAATTCTCAAATAGGGTGGCCAAAATTAATTGTACGATAGGCTGTTGCCTTTGTTTTTTTCGTTGACACTGAAGTCCCTCCCTATGTTTACCTAAACCTAGCATCTAGTGAACTCGTGGGCCGAGGGAGAATACATTTCTTAGCTGCCACTGGTCCCTCACATGAGAACTGAGCGACCTGGAAGGTCAGCCAGTTTGGACGCTTCATTGCAATCAGAGTTCCAGAAACTAAACTGCGAATTATGTGTATTTGCCAAATCTCAGCACTGTTAGAATCGAGGCCTCAGCTGCTTTCTGAAACAACATCTAAAAATAGTTGAGTCATATTCAGTATCAGATACACCGAACTAAGCCCCGGGTATTTTAGGCACTGCTAATGGCTTTTGGAAGTGGGGGGCATTCCGATTTTTTATTTACGGCCACTACACTGCGTGCTTTAAATATTCTACTTACGAGGCATGTAGATGAACCTGTGTTCAGACTGTTGCTGATCCTTGTGCAAGTTCCGTATGTTAGAAGCACTGATCATCGCGCAAATGTTTAATAACCACAGACTGATTTTAATGTTGTTTATTTAAATATGCCAGGAAATACAGGTACTGTTGGCAATCCACTTAGAAGAATTCATGTCAAACAAGCTGGAAAATATTCTTTTGAATCTGCTATGAACCCTATCACAAACACGAAAAAGTAACCTTGAAAAGCACGTGTCCAATGGCTTTGAAGATGTAATGCAGCGTCTCCTGCCATCCTAGAGGGTCTAATCACCTGGTTGTGGGTATATAAGTAAATTAAAGCGATGTCTTATCCATAATTGGGCTCAAAACGTGTTGTTTTTCTTTTCAATTCAACAACCACGTATTAAAACACCTGTGCCAGGTACTGTTGAAAATGCAAAATCAACAGAGAAGGAGCAAAAATCATTTTAAAAGGTACAGTTAAACATAATTCACCATGACAGGTAAAAGTTTTCTCTCATCAATTCTGTAGCAATGGTGGATCTGCTTTGTTATGTTTTCCTCATCAGAAGTGAAAAGAGCAACCACTTTGCCTGATATATATCTACACATCACATGCACTCAGAAAGAATGCATTCCAAACGGTGATTATCACACATTGGCCCGGAAAGAATACTGCCCACCCCCATAAATAGCTAGACTTAAAACATTTTTAAAAAACAGGCATCATCCTTCTTGTTGATAGGGAGTTGCGGGAGAGGAAAAAGTGTGCCTCACTTGCAATTTGGTTCTGGTGTTTAGCAAACCATTTAGCTCAATTGAAAAATTTCTACTGGTTGCTGCCACTCCCCAGAATTTTAGTGGAGGGAAACCAGAGTTGGCCGATATCTTGAAAGATGGATTATCTTCCATGCATTCTTACAATTTTACATTCACATTTGGAAAATTGTCTTCAACTGTAATTAGTCATGTTGTTACGCTCTCTCATTAACAGTCTCATCTGACTTCCAAGATGAGCATTACTAATGCTGGATCCTGAGACACACACGCCAATCTCCAGCTAAACTCTGTTCGTTGTTTTGCATTGCTGAAGGCTTGGCTTTATTAGAATTTCTATCTCCAAAGACTTCTGTGTTTAATTTCACATTTGGGGCAGGTAATATTTAGTGAAAGAAATTAAAGAGGGCCCACATAAAATAGGATGGCTTCTTGGGAGTGAGTGTACAATCTAGTTTTATCTGAGGTAAAGGGTATATAGGTTAAATGTGTACCTTAAGCAGCCACACGTTACCCATCTGTTACCTTGCATTCTTTTAAAAACAATTTTTTTTTACGTTTATTTATTTTTGAGAGAGACAGAATGCGAGCAGGAGAAGGGCAGAGAGAGGGGGAGACAGAATCCGAAGCAGGCTCCAGGCTCTGAGGTGTTAATACAGAGCCCGACGCGGGGCTTGAACCCACAGACTGTGAGATCATGACCCGAGCTGAAGTCGGACACTCAACCGACTGAGCCACCCAGGCACCCCTGTTACCTTGCACTCTGCTGGCACAAATCTGAAGTAGAAAATTATGAGACTAATTTTTAACCCATAAAATATAGTTCCTTAGGAAGGGGCTATAGAAGCAAGTCTTTGGAACCTCAGCTGGGGAAAAGATCCAGAGAAAAGGATTTAAATTTGGGTAGAGAGTCATACAAAATGTTTCTTTATTCTTCTCCTGACTGTATGTTCAATCTCCTGAAAAAGCTGATCACTCACCACTGCCTATGGTAAGTTCTCATGACTCCCATGGGGCCTCTGGAGAGCAGTGGAAAATACGAAATACACTGTATGCTTCATAGTGAGCAAATAAATGGAGGTAGCAGGTATGGTCAAAGTAGGTAATTTCAAGAGCTTCAGGAAGATGAGTTGTATTAAGAGAGGCCAACACTACAGGTGTATCTTAAGAAGGCCATTTACTTCACAAAGGATCTTTGGCAGAAGGAAGCAAGGAGCTTTTCTAGGAGCAACAGCAGCTCCTCTGGGAGCACAACCTTTTCAATCAATTGGTACAACACTCATCAGGGACCGGACGCCTCTGTGATACGCTGTTTGCATTATTAGTAAGCTTTTCCCCTTTTATGCTAATTTTGGGGTTTACTACAGTCAGTATTTCTTACAAGTTGGAGAATCATCTTCCTGAAAAGCCTAAAGAAGTGATTTTTCTAGGTTTCCAAGTAAAGTAATAACACAGATGAACAGTTCAGCCCTTCACACCTCTGATGATTCTGGCCCAGCATTTATGGAGAGACCGTGTTCTCTCAATGGCATATGTGGGGACAAGGCTGATGCTCATTTTAGCGGTTAACTCTGTCATATTTGGTTTTAACTGCAGTGTTTCCTGAAATTTAGGGGACCTGAAATACGTACATACAGACATACAAATCTCGATAACTACATGCCATATCATAGCACTGTCATATGGCTAATTAAATTTACCAGAAGAGTACTTTTTTCAATTATTTAGGAATAAATGTTTCAAAGATATAGTGCAATAAGCACTTATTAAGAGTTGACCATAAAGATATCTTCTGTATTACTGCTACACTAAATCTAAACCCAAAATTTTATAAACAATTAGGGAGGCTTTTACTATATTCAGAATGCCTTTTGACTTAAGACCAAAAAAGTGTCAATTTTCCTATTTTAAGGACAACAAAATACAAGTCATTGCTTTAATGCAACCATGTTCCTGAACACCTCTGGATGATTTCATGGAAAAATCTATGTGTGTGTGTATACATATACATATATGCATATATGTATACACAGACATATATGTATACACACATATATGTCAATTTTGATTGACATAAAAATCGTATTTCCCAAGACGGAACTCATTTTGATGTTGCAATTTTGTTAACCACCTGGTACTTTCTATAGACAAAATATTTTTCCAATGCTTTCAAAACCATTATCTAAGGAGACTTCTTTCCTAAAAGCATATGTAACCTTACAAAATAATTTGTCCATGTTATCAATAATATAGACATCTTCTTATAGTAAAATAAGCTAATATTATTTGTTTGGGTTTTCATGCATATGAAATGTAACAATGGAAAACCTTTTATAAATTTAAAAAACTGCTTTGTTTTTCATATTAAGGCACAATAGATGCAGAGTGGCATGGTCAAATGACATAATTCTATGAAGAATTAATAGTTACAATTAATACTAAGGTACAGAACATTATAGAAGTCAAAGAGTAATAGAATTATATTTGAATCAATTCAATTTAGATTTTAGACACAAATTTGGTTCCTCCTCTATTATGTTCATGTGCTAAAGAGTTATATTTTTTCAGTTTGTACATATCATTTTCCCGCATTCATTTAAAATACAGAAGAAGGAAATAATTGTTTATCTGTGTAAAACTTAAACTCAATGGTATCTTTTCTTTCAAAGTAGTTAAAGCACAGAAGATAGGCTTCTTAATCTATTTTAAAACAAAAAGAATTACAGTAGGATTTCAACTGCCATTTTTAAGTGAATTTTACTACATATATGCTAATGAAAAATTCTCCCACCTAAAAAAATTTGAGTTACACATATAACCAAGGATTTAAAAAAATACTTCTATCAATGAGTCACATATATTCTCTTCTACAGTGTTAATTAAATCTTTTTAATAAAATAGAATTTAGGCCTTCTAATGTCTTTTTGAGGAGTTAGAAGTGGTTAATGCAATAGAGAGTACATAATATATATCTTATTTTCTGTTTTAGAAGTGGGCTTAAGAAAAATTTTAAAATACTTTCAATTCAACAGGTTTAAATATAATAAAAAACCACAATTATTTTATTTATATAAGCTCACTCTTTAGACAAAAACATCTATATTATGAATCCTATGAAACAGCTCGAGTACCAAGGTATTATTGTTCCTAGTCATACATTAATTTCATAGACCTCAAAATCAGAATTCTAATACAATTGAAATACTGGTAGTCATGCCTCAGACTTTTTTAAAAAATAGTTTTATTATTTTTTTTGTTTTTTTGTTTTTTTTTTTTAATATTTTGAGAGAGAAAGAGAGTGAGCAGGGGAAGGGAGAGGTAGGGGAGAGACAGGGGGAATATTATGCAGGTTCCATGTCCAGCGCTGAGTTGGACACGGAACCGAACATAGAGTCTGAAGTGGGGCCCGATCTCACAACCGTGAGATCATGACCTGAGTCAAAATCAAGAGTTGGACGCCTAACCGACGGAGCCACCCAGGTGCCCCAATAGTTTTACTCTTTTAATAAATATTTTAAAAACTTGAATTTATAATATACCCCAAATTTTAACTAATATCCTATTTACTCATAGAAATTTGAAACTAAATTTATCAAATAAATGTTATAGAAAGTTAATATAAATCAATTAGAGATTACTGTAAATATTAAATGCATAATCAAAACTAATATCCATACATATCAAATATCTTTTAAAATAGTCAATTATCATCAAATGTAAATTCTCAGACCAATTTAACTGCATTTGTGTTTTTCATGCGTCGATTTTTGTTATGCCTACATAACCTAGTCCTTTATACTTGCACATTTAATTTCAGTTAAAAAATTTGGTAATGCCTTCTTTTTTTAAAAAATAAAACTCGTAAGTATTTTGACTGTGTATCCATGTATTAACACGCAGTAAGCTCGTAACTGGAAAGTTTTTATTAAATATGAACTAAAACTAGTGGGTTACTATATATTTTACAGAGGACAATATAGGTGTTTGTTAACTCAAAGATCAGTCATACATACCTTAGTTACATGTTGATATTCCAATATTCCTTAAGTACTTACTACATGTCAAGCACTATTCTTTTTTTTTTTTAATTTTTTTTTTTTTTTTTTTTTTTCAACGTTTATTTATTTTTTGGGACAGAGAGAGACAGAGCATGAACGGGGGGGGGGGGGGCAGAGAGAGAGGGAGACACAGAATCGGAAACAGGCTCCAGGCTCCAAGCCATCAGCCCAGAGCCTGACGCGGGGCTCGAACTCACGGACCGCGAGATCGCGACCTGGCTGAAGTCGGACGCTTAACCGACTGCGCCACCCAGGCGCCCCAGTCAAGCACTATTCTATCTGTTGTGTTATTTTATATGTTTCAAAGTTTCAAAAATATATCTTTTGGTACCTTTTATGCTTTCTGAAACTTTAATATGCTCTTTTATATTTTTCGGTCTTTTATAACTTAAATATTATCTTTCTCCCAAATACGGCTACTCTATTTTATAAAGAATACACCTATTTTTCCTTGAAATTACATGACTATTTTATTTTTTGAAGCTGATGAATTAAGTCAACTGTTATTCCCACCTCCCCTTCTCCCCTCAACCTTTGGTTGTGCACAACAAAAGTTAAGGTAATATTAACCCACAAAAGGTCTTTTTTAAAAAACAGTTAAACATGGAGAAAAACCTGTCAAAATGGGTTGAGTCGTATTCCAGTCCCTAAAGGTGAGAATGGGTTCACCTTTGCCCACATCAAAGCGTCATTCAATGAGATAGTAGATTTCCCGTCTTCAAGGAAAAATACAGGGCCCTGCACACAGAATTGAGGAGAGAGACGATGAGATTATAAATGTGTAACATGCTTTTCAACTTCCAGAAACAGAATCACTCTGATACAAAACTACTGGCAATATTTAGGCATTGCTAATGGGAATTTTTAAAATATGAGAAAATCCGATTTTTTTGAACTGCTACAAATATCGCTAAACTTTAAAATATCTTAATATGCCTTTCACAAGAGAATTTAGTTTTATAACTTAAGTTCTTTGAATACAGTAGTGCTACCAATAACGACAGGTAGTGCTAATCTATTAATACAAAGTAAACATTTTATAAAGGCATACACGCCTAGCATAGACTTAAATATACTTTATTTTAATCAGATGGCCTGCATCAATACAGCTGGGAAAATTATTCAGACCAGAAGCTCTGAACCTGCTCTCTAGAAGACAAAGAACATGTTGCTGTAGATGTGTCTACATAATTTAAAATCATGTCAATCATACGGTTTACTAGCATATTTATAATTTAGCTATGTCAGTTACTTTGCATGTCAAGGATAGTTCTGAAGCACCAAATGCAAAGAAATCTTTCAATCTGTTTCTCCTAGCTCTCAGAAGGAAAAGCATGATTTAAAAAAACACAAACTGGAATAAAAAACTTATCTCCTTAATTATCTTCTAAAGTTATCAGATTTTTTATCACAATTTCAAATGGTACAGCTTGTTGTTAGTAAATTATTCGAGACACTGGAAAATCCATCACATGAAATAGAGAGCTTCCTACTCTCAAGTACCCCTCAAGTACCTACCTACAGGCACTTGAAATTTCATAGTTCTAACCAGAATATTACTTTTCTGTTGAAACAGAAGTATCCTGGGAGAGGAGCACCCCATCTCCATTGGTCATCTGCACTTCAGTGTGTGTAAGATAATTAGTAGGTCTTTTCCTAATGCAGGTTTGGGCGCGGAGAGGTTAGGCAGCCTATGTGTTGGGCCACGTGGCTACTGCAGATGGAGAAAAAGATCTTGAAGTACCAGGACAAATGGCACAGGGAGGGCCGCGACTAGTGCTGAAGATGAACTTTTTGCTCTTAATTATAAGTTACTGAATGTACTGCTTTGATTCTTGACCTCTGAATGGAAGTGGATAAAAACTATGCACGTCAGTGTCCTGTTTTTTTCAGAATATATTAGTTAAATATTACTTAAACTTAGCTTATGGTGTCAAGTCAAGCTATGGTTAGGGTTTACATGAGCAGCAAGCTATTTAATTTAAATGGTTATTCCAAAAAAGCAGCTGTCCCCATTGACCTGGCATATCAGTATGAGAAATGTAATTAGTCACATTCCATTAGAAATCTAAGAATCCACTGAGTAAAATGTGAACACTTTTGGGAGGTGGTGTTCTTTCAGTCCAGACTGTAGTTTCAATCCGCATTCTGTATGGATTCCGCTTTGTTGACTTCACGTGGACACCTACACCGGGCCCTGACTCTGAGATGATGAAGGCCTCTCCACTGTCTGGAGAAAACAGCACCCCTGGGTCACACTGGGAGGCTCTGGAATGATTCACCATCATTACTTTTGACTGTATGTTAGGGACCTTCCTCAGGAATTAGTCATCCCTTGTGACGGGTCCCAGTAATTTGTAACTGTTGAAAAATTCAGGAAGTCACTCTAAGAACATATACAGTATATCAATAACACACACCTGCCAGTTTTTAATGTCTTTGTGTTTATAAAACACAAATGGAGAATATCAAGTTAATTTTAATCTATTTAGCTATAATTTATAACTATGTTGATTGTAGCTTTGTCTCCCTTATTTAATTTCCCAAAGGATATGATCTGTATATATTTGTAAACATTTGTTACTAAGTATACCTATCACATGAATTGCTTTCATGATAATACAAGGAGCATCTCTCTGAATTTATTTTAAGGAACAAACGACCATTCATACTAACTATACAGCATTAAGGGCAGTGTTTTCTCAGGGGTCACCAGTCTTATTTATAGGTACCGACTTTTATTCAGATTATGCTTATTCTAAGACCATATTGTTTTGAGTAACTGAACAAATGAAAATAATGGAAATGAACAATTTAGGCCTTACATTAGGCTGTACCTGGATTTTTAATCCCGTAAGACAAGAGATGTGAATATCTGAATGACTGGGCAGATTTGATCCAGTCACATAATCTGGCCCAACAATTCCTTTGAGTGGTTCTTCTTGTAGTCTCTTTAGTAAAGTTGCATAAACCATTCTTTGTGAATCAGAAGGGGGTGTATATGGAGATTCTTCTGGTGATCTATATTTTCAAGAGATATTACATTTTCATTTTCATACAACCACAGAATTATTAAGGTTTAAGTTAGAAACAGTCCCTGATGATTATTTAGTCCCCATTAGAGATGATGGCAAATTAACTTTAGGCTTAATTTATAGTAAAACGAAGTACTTTAAAAAGGCAGAAAACAATAGGATTGTAAATGATGACGGAATATATGCTGACCAAACCAAGATTCATTTTTCGGCAAAGACTAATAGCCAATCCACATTTTCAATAAATTTGTGTATAATATTAACACCTCCGTATCCCAATTTTTACACTGTCCTCACTCACCGGCTCGTGGACCGTGTGCAAGCTCTCCACGCATCCAATTCCTCAGAGAGGTGCTCAATTTTTAAAGGCACTGATACCACCCGACGTTTTAACAGCTGACTGAAATGTGGAACAGAAATTAACAACTGACATCCAAGACTAAGATAAGAAAGAAAGCAAATGAACTTTAAATAATTGCTATTTTGGATTTAACAACTACTGTTCAAAAACACGTGTATACATGAATGCGTGTGTGTGTGTGTGTGTGTGTGTGTGTGTGTGTGTGTGCGCTTACTTGTGTATCTGGCCTTCAAGTTCCCTGGAAAGTTAAAGACGTTCAATACTGTTGGTTGGATGACAGTCTGAGCGAGCAGATGAAAAAGGGACTAGCGAGGGAGGGGGTCGGAGGGTGAGGGAAACAGGTGACAGTGATTCAGGATGTACTTGCTGTGATGAGCACCGGGTGATGTATGGAAGTGCTGAATCACTATATTGTACACCTGAAAACTAATATTACATTGTATGTTAACCAACTGGAATTTAAATAGAACTTTAAAAAAACTTAAAAAAATAAAATGTAAAACTAATAAATAAGAAAATAAACAAATGAAGGACCAAACTATGGAGACTGGATAGTCCAGCCAAGAATGCTGAATAACAGCCACACACAGCAGGGGTGGGAGGTGGCGCATGTCTGAATTACAAATGAGTATCAAGAGTAAGAAAACAAGTGGGAGAATGGCTAGAGCAGAATGTCGACCAGCAGAAAGGAATGGAAATGCTCAATTCTTGAGAGACAGAGACTGGTGAGAAAAAGCAGGAAAACAGCCACAGTAGTGATCCATCACATCCGCGTAAGGAAAACTGGAAAGAGGTCTAAGTGGTATTAATTAGGAGGCTTTAGATAAAGAATTATTAGTCCTCGTTTCTATACTAAGTCACAGACTCCGTGTGCTTTTCAAGGAACTAGTTACGGGACATTTAAAAGCAAAAGCTGTTTGGGAGATAGAAAGAAACAGAACGTAAGACCTTACAGATGAACTTAAGGGTACAGGTAAGCCATTCTGTAATGTACATTTTATGGTTACTCCCTCTAACTGTCCTCATTCTGCTGGGACCTAATAAGATCTGGTGAGGAAAAAGGCACACACCTCCCCCTACACACGCCTAACACTGTAGTAATACTATCTCAAATCAGCAAGTTACCATTTTCTTCAACCCCAAATTACTGAACTTAAGATCATTTTTTGAGAGAGCGCAAGAAGGGGAGAGCAGAGGAAGAGGGAGAGACAGAATCTCGAGCAGGCTTCACACCCAGTGTTGAGCCCCACGGTGGTGCTCAGTCTCACAATGGTGAAACCATGACCTGAGCCAAAATCAAGAGTCGGATGCTTAACCGAGTCACCCAGGCGCCCCCCCAAAATTACGGAACTTAAAATTTGTATTGACAACGTGGCTAGCTCCAAAATGAATTCCCTCAACACTGTGCCTTCCGTGTCTACAATTTGGCACTTGACGTGTCTTTCCCGCTGGTAGTGTTTGATGATCTACTATATGCAAAGCAGTGTTAAAGAGTGAGGAGAAAACAAGACACTGAGAAACTACCAGCGGGAAAGCTTCCATACATATGGGGTCACAAGTAATTCCGTTTGACCAAAGTGGAGAACGCAGAGAAGGCTAAGGTGGACGGCTTGGTCAGAACCCTATTTCTGTAGACCTTTAACGTCAGACCAAGAATCTGGTAGTTCTGTGATGGACACTGGGGAGCCCCGGAGGGCGCTGAGGAAGGGCAGTGCTTCAGGAAGGCAGAAGCCACAGTGGGGTCAGGCAGGCAGCAGGAGGAGGACAGTGATCCAGACAGCAGGTGACCAGATGCAGGGCTACAGTGGGAGGGAGTTACTGCAGACCCTTACTGCGGTCAGAGAAAACACCCGTGACCGTCACCATTAAATTCTGGGAGACAGAAATAGAACGCCATAGTCAAAAGAAGGGACACAGGAGAAGCAGCCGTTTGAGAAGGAAGAGGATGTTCATTTTGAGCACACAGAGTTGAAGCCAGGGTTCAGTGAGCCACAGAGCGATGTCACAATAACTGGCAAGGCAGAGCTACAGAAAGGGCCAGGTTTCTGAAGGACAGAGTACAGAGAGGGGAGGGGAGGGGAGGGGAGGGGAGGGGAGGGGAGGGGAGGGGAGGAAGAAGACCGAGAGGGAGCTGGGAAGCAGAGGAAGGAACAAGCCTGGGGACTCAGCCTGAGAGCAAGGCGGCAGTGTGAGCACAGGAAATAGACACCGTAATCAGGGAAGTTCTTTCCAATTAGGGCCTTAAGTTTCTCCTTCTCAACTGTTTCTCTCAGACACATTCTCCCAGGTCTCTTCTGCCTTACAAAAGCCTCCTTTCATTTCTGATATTATTTCAAGGGACCATTTCCTCTCTCTTTACTTTCATTAGCCAAGTCATATTTATTAAATGAATATATTTCATTAAATAGATTTTAATTCCATGTGGTACATACACCCTATTGCTCCCAGATTTTCAAATTATTGAAAGCTGCTTTCACATCTGGGCCTGCTGCCTGCACAGAAGTAGATTTTTCCCTGAGTGCCTAGCAGTGTCCCCTCTGCCCCCCTGCCCGGTCTGCTCTAGGTGGGGGCCCTACATCTAAGCAGGACCTTCTCTGCGACCAGAAGGAAGAGGAGGGAAGAGAAAGCTTTGTTTCTCACCGAATCTCTGCCCGCATGAAGGCACTCAGAACAACTGCTTAGTCTCACACTCAGCACTGTTGGGGGTTAGCTACTCTACCGATTAGCAAACTGGTCAACTTGGAAATGCTGTGTGGGGAAGGCACTGTGGGGCTTTCTTTTTGATTATAACAAGTTTTAAGCACAATGGCCAACATTCAGCAAGCTGTTAGAAGATACAGGAGTCTGGCAGGAAGGGTACACCCAACTACAAAATAGTGACTTACCCACTATTCACAAATCCTCTTTACTCTGCTTTTTCCTACTCTAGAGAGTGGAAAGGTAAAATACCCAGTTTTTGCTCTGTTTTTTTTTTTTTTTTTTATTTTTTAAATGTATTTTTTAAAGTTTATTTTATTTTATTTTTATTTTTTTTAATGTTTATTATTTTTGAGAGAGAGAGAGAGAGACAGAGGCAGAGAGCAAGAACAGGAGGGGCAGGGAGAGAGGAAGACACAGAATCGGAAGCAGGCTCCAGGCTCTGAGCGACCAGCACAGAGCCTGATGCAAGACTCGAACTCACAGACTGAGAGATCATGACCTGAGATGAAGTCAGCCGCTTAACTGACTAAGCCACCCAGGCGCCCCTTATTTTTATTTATTTTGAGAGAGAGAGAGAGAGAGAGAGAGAGAAAGCAGGGGAGGGACAGAGACAGAGGGAGAATCCCAAGCAGGCTCCACACTGTCAGCGTCACAGCCTGACACAGGGCTCGAACCCACAAACTGTGAGATCATGACCTGAGCTGAGATCAAGAGTCTGCTTAACTGACTGAGCCATCCAGGGGCACCTTCCTCTTCTTTCAAAATTCGGGTTCCATAGATCCGGCCGGTAGGACACCAGCCTAAGGGGGCCTCTCCTTCCTGAGTCACATGGCCTCATCCTTTGGGGTCCCCATCCTGTCACCTTTCTCTCCTTCCCACTTAGACTGCAGACATAATACACATGACCCTGTCACCAGGTAGTTCAAGCAAGTGGAAGGAAACCAGGGAGGTCAGTGTCAAAAGAAGGGAAGAATTCAGGTCCTCAATGGACTCTGGCTGCAGCTCTAATGGCCCTGGAATGTGGAGACCCCAAGTGTCTCGACAGAAGACCAATAAACCCCACACATTTAAGCTACAATCAGGATTTTGATTATTTATAGCCTAATTTACTTCTAATTCATATAGTTTGATTGCTGCTTTATTATAAAGTACATACTGGATGAATAAACGGATACATCCAGTATATATCTGGTGCCTTCTGGACACACTCAGAGACTAAAACCTTAGGGAAAGGAATGTCTCTCATTTCATACCAGAAGAGAAATCATTTTTACCTTGTGTACTCATAAAGTGCTGGAACAATGCTTTGGTACTGTCTTCTGATGGCCAATAATGCACCAATATAACCACATAAGATGAGCAATTCATTTCGAGCTCTAAAAGAGAATATAGTTTTTAAAATTCTTTTAACTTGAGGTATAGAACATTACTCACATATATAGTTACCGTACTTATATCTCTGTATTTTGATGGGTGACATTTATAGCAAAATATGTTTAGAAAATTTTCTCAACTTGAAGATGTTTTATTCATGAGTTGAGTCCCTTTCAGACATTTATGCTACAGCACAAGTAATGTGTTAACTTTTGGCTCCTTGTTTTCCTCTATCCCTTGGCCGTTTCTTCATGCAAATTTCTAAGGAACTCATTAGGCCTGATTTAGGAGTTCGTGGCACATTATAGACTCTAAGCAAGGACAGGGCACACCCTCTCGATTTCCCGCTGGGGAAACGTCTAAGTTTCCCAGGCTGTGGCAACGTCTTTCCCGCACTGCCATTAAAACAGTAATAGCCCAAAGCCTCCATTGCAAACTATACACAATCTCCGGGGACTTTCGTTCTGTGGACGAGTGTCCTTCCATACCTGAATGCAGGGCTGGTAACTAGATGTCACTCCCTAGCACCTTCACTTTTCCCCCAGTAGTATGCTCTGTGCACAGTGGCTGTTTAATAGACATGACCACCAGCTTCTTGAGGACTTCGGATCTAAGACCACCCCAGCGCTCTGAATTAGCCCTGTTTGAACCAGGTGTGCGTGTGTGTGTGTATCCATGTGTGTCTGTGTGTCTTGTCTTTGTGTCCATGTGTGTCTCTGTGTGTGTGTGTCCATGTGCATGTATGTTCATGAGTCCATGTGTGTCCGTGTGTGTGTCCGTGTGTGTGTCCATGTGTGTCTATGTGTCTGTGTACACATAAATAAATATACACACTGTAGGTATTAGTAAAAAGGACCATGAGAATTTATTTTTTCCGTTTCCAATTGACCTCTGTATTTTTTCTTAAGAATGGCAAATATAAATGTAATTTTTCTCCAAGGGCACTTCTCTATCCAAGATGATCTTATTTCTTGATATGAACACCAAAAACAATATAACCATTTTCAAGCATTACATAGATTCCCTTATGTATTTTGGAGTAAAAGCACTTACTTAGTACATGTATGCAAGACTAATTTTTCAGTACGGATATAACTCAATAGGTCAAGAACGGGGTAAACGGTATCCAATGTCCATTCTGAGCTACTGATGCATTCTGGCAAAACAAAACCAAATAAGAGATGATCTAAATAATCATACTAATCATGTTCATCCGATTTTTAACTTACATAATTAATTCTCTCCTGGCCATCTCATCTGGACAAGTATTGCACATCTACCCTCTCTCAAGTCCCCATAGCACACAATCAGCAATCTCTTCCTTTTTTAAATTTAGTATGGCTGGTGTCTGACTTTAAGGCTGCTTGTCAATACTAATGAAAGGCTAAAATCAGCGAGTAGATTTGAGTTGATACCACCAACGGAAAACTTACCTTTGATGAAGTCAATACCAATAGGAAGGGCTTTTTCAGGCTCTTGACTTAACAAGAAATACTTCACAGTCTCAAATATATTACCATCCGCAAGGGCAGCCTCTGCTAACTGCATACATTCTTCTACTGTGGGTAGCTTGCACTGAAAAGTAATCGGTTTAATGACGTCACTAAAACTTAGAGGGATACACGCAGCAGTGTAAGTACTAAACATCTCCAATACGCCTACTATGCTCTTCCTAGTAAAGTTGCTCAAAACAGATGCCAGTGAAATAATTTTTATTAAAAGCACACATTTATGAAAATATCTTTAGGATCTAATAACAGTAAATGAGGTATTAATTACCTACGTGCATCAGTAGTTTTTCATCACGCAAATACTTAATGAAAAAGGTAGAAGTAAATTATCCTGTGATATTGGAATTAGTATCCACACATGTAACTTAGAAAAACACATGCTGAGACTTATCACTTCAGAATATACTGACCACTGTCAGAAACTACATTAAATACAGAAAACATAAAAAATACACTCTGACATCTCACACACACTGTGGAGTTTAATTTTGCTTGGCCTTTGAGACAGAGCAACTTAATTTCAAGTAGAAAGGCAAAACACGTTACAAGCTCTCAAAGTTTTTAGCTCTGACATTCTGAAATGCCACAAAATGCAGATTTTGAGCCCAGGAAATTTCATTACTGGAAAACGAAAAGCACTACTCCCCAGTTTTTCAAATGATTTTTTTTTCCTGTTGAAACTCAGTCTGCTCCTCCCTTAGCTACGTTCTCCTGCTTCCAGGGTGCAGGCGGGGGTTTCCTGCATTGTCCCCCTTCCAGCACCTATAAATAGTTAATGCTTCTTCTCAATGGGGTTGGCAACCACTGATGCGGTGCTTCCACAAAGGTATTTTGTGTTACGACTCCAGAGGGCGCGGTTCGCGCACAGCAACGTTGCCCATCTCCTCACCTCTGAGGTTTATCACTTTCTTCCCTCTCACTTTTATGTCCCCTTAAGTTACTAGGTTGGTTTATTCAATAGTTTCGTATTTTCTGTTTAAAGGGGGTTCGGAGATGGGGGACAGATGATGGGGATCAAGGAATGCACCTGCTGTAATGAGTACCCAAGTGTTGAGTCACTATACTGCACACCTGAAACTGATATTACATTGTATGCTAACTACCTGGAATTTAAATTAAACTTAAAAATCAAATAAAAATTGGGGCGCCTGGGTGGCGCAGTCGGTTAAGCGTCCGACTTCAGCCAGGTCACGATCTCGCGGTCCGGGAGTTCGAGCCCCGCGTCGGGCTCTGGGCTGATGGCTCGGAGCCTGGAGCCTGTTTCCGATTCTGTGTCTCCCTCTCTCTCTGCCCCTCCCCCGTTCATGCTCTGTCTCTCTCTGTCCCAAAAATAAAAATAAATGTTGAAAAAAATTAAAAAAAAAATCAAATAAAAATTATGTAAATTGAACATTTTGGATTCCACAATCTCTCTTAAAAATTACAATGAACTAAATTAAAGGAGCTCTCGTATATATAAAATTTCATATTGTTTCCCCAACTTCATTAACTAAATGCCAGTTATTTACTGAGCAACTATGTGCACTAGGTATTACAACTGGCTAAAGTTCTTCACTCTGACATATGCTCCAAGAGTAAAGGGAATAAAAAAAAAAATGGTTTCTATTGAAATTTTATCCTCAAATAAAATATAATAAGAGTAAGATGATCATTGCTGTAATTCCCATCCTATCTTAAAATTCTAAGTTATATAAATTAAGAGAATATTTAAAAATATAATTTGTAGCATTACTTGTGAAACTGTCCACAGGTAGTAGTAACACCTTTACACCTAACTGACTGGTCTTTGTAAACAGTTATCAGTGAAGTCTGAGCATAAAGTCTAATTACATCCTTTCAGATTGTGTGACAAAAAGGCGATGCGAATGCCATCCTGCCTGTGTCATTACGAGCGTGTAAACACAGACAAGTATTTCTCCTCTCTAAGCCCCAACATTAGTGCTTGCTGCTATCACCTCATACAGGGCATAGGGTGTATATTTAAAGCACCATGCAGCAAATGTAAGGTTCATACTTCCTTCCCTCTGCATTTTCATTTCAACACAGGAACAGCTTTTACTTGTCATGTTTGTAAAAGTGAAGCACAACTCACTTAGAAAATATTTCACAGAACACAAAGTGTGTAAAGAAGTCAGGCCACCCATAATCTCACAACCCAGTGGTCACTGTGCATGATTACCATCTCGTAAGTCTTGTCCCTCATCTCACACACACAGTTACTCACACACATACACACTTGCTCAAACACTCACATATACACTCACTCATGCACACACATGTTCACTCTATCTGTGTTATCATAATACTTAGTAAGTATCCACTGTTGGATGAAAAGGGCCACTAAACACTGCATCGGGCGCCTGAGTGGCTCAGTCAGTTAAGCGTCCGACTTCGGCTCAGGTCATGATCTCACGGTTCGTGAGTTCGAGCCCCGAGTCGGGCTCTGTGCTGACAGCTCAGAGCCTGGAGCCTGTTTCAGATTCTGTATCTCTCTCTGTCTGCCCCTCCACTGCTTGCACTCTCTCGCATTGTGTCAAAAATAAACATTAAAAAGTAATTTTTAAACACTGCAGACAAATCAAGGGTCATGAAGTGGGGTCATTTAAGTGAAACAAAACACTGCTATTTTCATATTAAAGACAAAAAAATGTTTTACTGTAAGTTATATTTTTCTTAAAAGACCTGTATATATCTCCTTAAATATATAATAATTAACATAAATATGTGCAGTTATTTTCAAAATGAAAATCATATGGCATGTATTTCATATTCTGCTTTTTTACAGAACTGTTTTATAGCCTTGTACCAATGTCAATAAAAAGAGAACTTCATGATCTTTTTAATGGGTGAAAAGCATTGAGATACATAAATGTACTGCAATTTATATACACAATCTCCCTACTGTTGAACATTTTGGTTATTTTTATACATAATCTTGGTTCATAAATTCCTATATTCTACAAAGGAGTATTTTTTTAAAAGCACTTTAAAGCAATGCATGTGAATTTCATCATAATTAACTCTTTTAAAGATCCTAAACTGCCTATTTGTAAAAGTTGGCAAAAATGCACCTCAAGGTGCAGAGGGGCAGAGTGGGACGGATGTGGAGTCAGACGTGCTAAAGCTCAAGTCTACACTCTGCCTTTAACTAACTAGAGGCAGTTGCTTAAGCTCCCCGAGCTCACTTTCACTGTAAAATAGGAACAATGAGCCTTGCTTTTCGGGGTTTCCATGTGAATTCAGTAAAATACAAACATATGTGAAAATTCAGAACTGTCTCAAGCACACAGAAGCTCAACCAATGTCACTTACTGTTATCACTTCTGTTATATCTATAAAAGGGTTCGCGAGGGATCATATGTTTCTCTGCCTGAATCTTTATTTGCCCTAACCTAAAATTAGTTAAATCCTAGCACTGCATTCCAAATTAGAATATGTAATACCCTTAGAATACCTTCTCATGAAGATCATTTATCTCTTCGGTACACCCTGGGTAGAAAGCACAGAGTTTAACTAACTGTAGTTCATTGTCAGGAGTCATCAGGAGAAGATCAGCTGCCAAATTCCTATGCACATAACAAAGGGGGAAACTGATTCAACAAGGAAAAAATCTAAAAATAACATTTAGAACTATTTCAAAGGAAGAAAACTCTGATACTGCCTTTGGTTTTCTACTAACATAAAAAATACTAATTTTCTACTTAATTATGAAAGACCTCCAAACATGGATGACAGATAAACCAAAGGGCATGAAGGAAAAATGTATTAGGAAATTTCTATAATTTTGTAAAAATCTTAAATCTGTATACCTTTGCAATTAATTTTGCTATTACAGAATTATTCTCTAAGCAAACTAAGCACTATTAGATATGTTCTGTGGAGTGAATTATGAAGCAAGCTTTGTGAAGGCTACTTTTCATCAGCTTTTGTTATGGCCGCAACCACAGCTGGATTAAGCCACTCTTTAAAACCAGTAGAATACCGACTGGGGCGCCTGCTGGCTCAGTTGGATGCATCCAACTTTGGCTCAGGTCATAAATCTCATGGTTTGTGAGGTTGAGCCCCATGTCAGGCTCAGAGCCTGGAGCCTGCTTCAGATTCTGTGTCTCCCTCTCTCTCTGCTCCTCCCCCACTCGTGAACATAAAAAAACAAAAAAATGAATGAACATAAAAAAACAAAAAAACAAAAAATACTTAGATATTTTAAGTTTCGAATTTCAGGTGTTTTGCATCTCTCTTAAACTTTACGTGGAAATCAAAGATAGAAATGCAGTTTCCTAATTTACTTTTTTAAAGATTCAATGAAAGGAATAAATCACTTAAAAATAAGGTATTTTAGGGACGGTTGGGTGGCTCAGTTGGTTGAGCGACTGACTCTTGATTTCGGCTCAAGTCACGATTCCAGGGTCATGGGATAGAGCTGCATGTCAAGCCCCAAGGTGGGGTCCCATGGTTGGCTTGGAGCCTGCTTAAGATTCTCTCTCTCTCCCTCTGCCCCTCCCGAGCTCATGCCCACTCTCGCTCATGGTCTCTCTCTAAAATAAAAATAATTTCGGGGCGCCTGGGTGGCGCAGTCGGTTAAGCGTCCGACTTCAGCCAGGTCACAATCTCGCGGTCCGTGAGTTCGAGCCCCGCGTCAGGCTCTGGGCTGATGGCTCGGAGCCTGGAGCCTGTTTCCGATGCTGTGTCTCCCTCTCTCTCTGCCCCTCCCCCGTTCATGCTCTGTCTCTCTCTGTCCCAAAAATAAATAAAAAACGTTGAAAAAAAATTTTTTTTTAAATAAATAAATAAAAATAATTTTAAAAAGAAAAAATAAAAAAGAAGGTATATTAAAGCATCATGTGTCATATTTAACAGCTTTATGTTAAAAATGTTCTGTATAATATCCTCTTTAAAAATCATTAGGTGAAGAGTTTTTCGTCGCATACTGTTGCACAACTGAGAAAACACTAATTTTTAATGATTCAAGATGTTATTATCCACTTTTCAAGAAACTGATATAAAACACATTCAGCATAACTTGAGAATAGGCAATATTTCAAATGTGAGTTTCTGAAAGGGTGGACTTCAGAGAGTAAAATCTTCCTTCACCTTCTTTGTGAAGCCTTCAGTAAAATGTGCATTGATCATTTATGTGAATAAATTATTTTTAAAACATTAAGAGGTGTGTAATCAAGAATATAGTGAGCATGGAACAGGAAGAGAGACAATTTATGTGTATCAAATACTCTATCATCATTGAACAGGTAAGTCTTTGAGTGTTTTTCCAAGTCTCAAATTAGGGTAATTCATCTGCTCTTTCTAAGAAGTTTCAATGCTTATGTTTCCTGATACCGACATTTAATAGCAGTATTTGATAATGTCCATGAGAATACAGAAATTAACATTTGTTTTTACAGTACATACACTAGATGTGTAAATTCCTTTTTTTTTTTAACGTTTATTTATTTTTGAGACAGAGAGAGACAGAGCATGAATGGGGGAGGGTCACAGAGAGAGGGAGACACAGAATCGGAAACAGGCTCCAGGCTCCGAGCCGTCAGCACAGAGCCTGACGCGGGGCTCGAACTCACGGACCGCGAGATCATGACCTGAGCTGAAGTCGGCCGCTTAACCGACTGAGCCGCCCAGGCGCCCCTAGATGTGTAAATTCTATTCAAACTTCCATGAACTACAGACAAAAGTCTGACCTTCTTGCTGTAGAATTATATCCTGATACACTGAAGTTTGCAGCAATGCTAATTTTCTTCTCCTTTTAGTGTAACTTACCATTTACTGAAACTTCCACTTACCAATCGGGGAAAATGTATATACATGTAACGATACAGACCTACTAAATAATCTAAACTCTCACATTTCATTGTCAGAACAGGCATTTTCACTTGTTTAGCTGAGTTATTGACTACTATTTTGTATTGCAGAAAGTCACAATTCATTTATGACACAAATTTTAATATAAAACGGTGAGAGATTTTGTACCTACACTACAAGAAGTGTTGTCACTTTGTAGTTAGGTTTTATATGTTATAAATTCTATAAATGAATTGTTATTCTGCAAAACAATGAAAATGAAGCAAGAACAGGTAATGATCATTTACTATAGAGTTAATATTCTAAAACTGAAATAAAATATGAATATTTTTATTAAATGTTTTTATAAAACTAGACAGTACCTGTATCCAACAGATGGAAAGCTAGAAAGAAAATTATTTTAAATATGAATACCATGTATATGCAGTGAGAACCAAGAAAAAGGAGACTTTTACCAGCAAATGTAAACAGGGAAGGGCACTTGTCTTACAAAATTGTGAACATTCCTTCCAAATTATCAACTATGTTTTTATTTAAACTTTTGGAGGCTTATTCATAGGGCTTACGGATTTCCCCTGGAAATAAACCTGATGAGCATTACATATTTCAAAATTTGAACTTTATCCAAGTTTCTGGTGCATGTATCTATGGATATATAAAGGAAACTTCTTAGGGGCATTACGAGGAAATAGAAGTTTGTCTTATATTAAAAGCAACTAAGACATGTAGTCAGTTGAAAGATTTTTTAAACCTCACCTAAATTTAATTTCTATTTGTTTTGCTACTTTTTACCTTTACCAAAAAAAACCAAAAACCAAAAACAACTTAATCACATTTTATTTAGATTACACGATGACCTCTAGCAGGGAGTCCCGTCACCTTTGTGAATAAATAATCTACGTTAAACTCATGCTTTGGGATAAGGTCTAAGGCAAGTCACAGTATGCAACTGACCGTTACTGTTCCTGAACAGACACAGACCTGGGTACTAAGGATGGGGGGCATTACACACACAAAAGTCCTAAGTCTAAGGTCAATGGTGGGGTGCTGCCACATTTGGGTTGGGGGAAGGACCTCTTGTGGCTGTAAGATACGGGAATAAATGATAAAAACTCTGAGATTCCCGATTCCCTATGAAGCCCCCAGATCCAGAAAGAAAGGGAAAACGGGAAGTGTTGCTGTCTTTCTGAGCTAGCCACAGACGAAGGGGGCCACGTGGCTTGATAGCTGAAAAGACCGGAGACCTGTGTTGCTCCCCACGTTCACATATTGAAACTTAATCCCCAATGCAATGGTATTTGGAAGTGGGGCCGCTGGGAGGTGATTAGGCCCTGAGGGCTGAGCCCTCAACGGTATTGGTGCCTTGTAAAAGAGGCCACAGAGAGCTAGCTCGACCCTTCCGCACACGAACAAAGGGAGAGGATGGCTGATGAGGACCCAGGAAGCCGGCTCTCATCAGACACCAAATCTGCCAGCGCCTTGATCTTCGACTTCTCAGCCTCCAGAACGGTGAGAAATACATTTCTGTCATTTGTAAGCCACCCAGTCTGTGACACTTTGTCACAGCAGCCTGAACCGACAAAGACAGTAGCTAAGTATAAACTTCGGAGCCAGTTTATAGAACGTTGAATCTTGGCTCCACCACTTATTGAGGCCAGAGGCAAAGCAGCATCTATCATGAGTGAATCATTACATGTAAAGTGCTTACCACAGAGCTTGGCACACAGTGCAGAAGGGTTAGTTAGCTGTCATTATTCTTAATGTTATTACTGTCTGTGGGATTCGACAGTAGAGTCTGTACAGCTCCATTTTACGAGTGGTGTGTGTGTGTATGTGTGTGTGTGTGTGCACGCACACACGTGAACTGGGCGTGCGGTGGGAAGAGGTGAAAGGCCTGATTAACACGTTTATTTAGAAACTCCTTAAGGTTTTAAGTGCTTTAGGGAGGGAGAAGATGAATGTCTGAAATCATCTTTATTCAACAAACATCTCTTGAGTGTCAGCCTCGTATCTTTGCTAAAGATGCTCCATAATGAAGGACTATCTGCCCGAAGATCAGGGCTCTGCAGACGGGGGTGAGAACTGCTCGGACCTGGACTTCCAGGTCACCCCAGGGACTTTCCAGGGTCTATTTCTTAGAGGACTGTCCACGTCTGGGGAAATGGCCTGTTCCAAGTCTCCAGCTAAACTATGTTATTATGCTCCATTAGAAAAGTGACCTTATTTTGCAAACCTTAAACTAAGACACAAGGTCTGACAAGAATGAGTGTAGGTATGCAGAATCTGAAATGCGGAAATGTGTGGTCCTGATTATCTCAAGCAGTGCACATTTATTCACAATGTTCTGTGTACTCGAAATAATATCGAGTTACGAGGGCACTGCTTCAGAATGGGCCACGGTAGATTTCACTCCAAACCAGGGCAGTTCCCACGATTACTTCATTATCATAGCCCTGTTTCCTCCCACAATCTTTCTCTTTCAATCAAAAAGGAGATGCTAGGCGCTTGGGTAGCTCAGTCAGTTGAGTCTGACTCTTGGTTTCGGCTCAGGTCATGATCTCATGGTTCATGAGTCTGAGCCCCACTTTGGGCTCTGTGTTGACAGCTTGTAACCTGCTTGGGATTCTCTCTCCTTCTCTCTCTCTCTCTGCCTTTCCCTGATCACATGCCCTCTCTCTCTCAAAAATAAATAAATATTAAGAAATTAAATTAAGTTAAAAAATTTGAAAAGGAGATGCTGTATTCTCTCAAAACACATCAAATGCAACTTAAAATATTTTAAAAATGTATTCCATTCCTATAAAATTATTCTTCAAATTTAGAAATTCTTACCATGGTGGAATCATCATGCATTTTCTCGCCAGCAATTCCAGGGCATAGTGGGTTGTGGGTGCAGCAGGCTCTCCGAGCACTGTGCCCACACTGACGGCCAACTCCAGTTCATTTCCACGAATCAGGTATGCCATAGCAAGCTTACCCAATAAGAAAATAATTCCTTCAGTTTCATAGATGCTGGATTGGATCATCTTTCCCCGCCAAGCTCATAAAGTAGATAAAGCAGTATTAACCTAAAATCAATTATTCTTAAAAATACTGAATGTAACATTCCTATAAAGTACTTATGTAAGTATAAATGCAATTTCCAGATGGAAAAGCTTATCTGATAAAGGGATACAGGCAATTTTTACAAGGTCAGAATTTAAGTTTAGAACCCTTGATAATAGTTTTTTAATGAATTAATAACAGTTTGTCTGCTATAGCCTCATGTCCTTCCATGTCTCTATCACAAAACAATGCCAATTCTTAGAAGATTCATCAACAGTGTGCAATGATGATCAATGATCCCTTAAATCTACTGTATCTAAGGATACATGCAAAACAGAATCCATCTTTACTATACATTTTTCTTACTAGATTAGAGGGTCAAATAGAAAATACCTTAAAAACATCACTTGTGAAGATTATACTAACGTATACTTAAAAATAAGCGCTTCCAGAAGTCAAGTATTTTGAATCCCTGAGATTTTTCCCTTCACCACACTATTTCTTCTCATATCAGATGAAATACTTAAAGTCAGGTTGTTATAAATATGTACTTTGTGATAAAAATAAATTGGAAATAAGATTTCATAGTCTGTAGAGTTTATGTGTGCTTCTGAGGCACGGTAGCTCAGGCTTGGTAAGCACGCAAAATCAGATCTTGCACAGGAGTTGCCATATTTTTTCCACTCAAACACCATGACGCACCTTAAGAGCTTTCCATTTACATAAACCAATGTGAAATGTACCTCAGTATTATCTACGGCTAGCTGGCAACATGCGGCTAACACTGCGCGGCCATCCTGAAAATACCATTCCGCTAGTTCTTCACTGACTTTGTGCAGGAGTCTAGAAAAGAGAAAGAGTATGTAGTCTATATAAACAGAAGGATTCCGTCATAAAATGAACTAACGCCCTTTTAGAACAAGCTTATTAAGGGATCACATAGGATTTAATTTGGTATCTTTGATTCAGGTATAAAGTCTGATCTTTGGGAAAGAAAAATCAGAAAAGCTGTTTTTCTTAGCAAACAAATTAGTATGTATGGCATGCCCCCACCCCAAATGTCAGAATAAAAGTCTCATTTTCAAAATTTGCCATCCTGCATTGAATAATTCACAACTCAGCTATAGGGACAGTTAACTGCAGAAGAATTACAGGCTGAACTGAAACTTTTCAAAATTTAGATGGTGACCACAATATGGGTAGGGTATGTTAGATCTTTAAAATGTCGAGTTTAGATATGGCAGAGAATAGCAGCAAAGAATCAGGAAGGAGTACGCTGGTCCTAACACATTATTTGCTTAACATTTTATGACCCTTTTTTACTTGAAAAGCATCCTAAAAGTTTAGATATCCAATTTTTTAAAGCAATAATAGGAGCCAATAATGAGGCATGGGAAAGTAGATTATTAGATTTTAAAAAGGGCAAAAGGCTGAAGAAGTCTAACTTCCATTTCTTTTAAAAAATGTGTATTTGGATTTCTTCTTTAAAAGGAGTCTAAATTTTATTCCCAACACTAATTCTGGTGTCTGGGGATGATGTCATCTACAATGACTTTACACTGAAACATTAATAAACAGTCCTCCTTATTTTTACTGCCTCTCCTCCCTAAACAAGGCTGATGTTTTGAACTATTTCGGTGCTTTATCTGCAATCTCTCTACTGAAATACATGCTGCCTCTCTGAAAGCCACACAGAAGGCATGCAGGCTGCACGTGCATGCCTGACACTGCCCTGTTCACCCAGAGGCCCTGGGACGGAGCAGGACTGAGGCGAGAATCAAAGTGAGACAGCCCAGCCCCTGTGCATGGAGAAGGGTGAAGCGCATGGGTCTTAAAACCCCCTAAGGGGAAGCCAACCCTGAAAATACTGATCCCACACAAAGGATAAAGCGCTCACTCATGACAGTCTTCCTTGTAGATATCATCAGGATATGAAGATCCTTTAGGTGTGGAAACATGTACGGTCTGCATGTTTCCCTCACAAGCAGCCTGGAATTTAATAAAATCTTTAATTAATTTTTAGCTAATTGTTGACAGCTGCCCAATTTCTAAATATTATTTTGATCAAAGTGAAGTTGACCCTCTAACAATATGGGTTTGAACTGCACAGGTCCACTTATATGCAGATCTTTTCCAATAAATACAGGACTGTAAATGTATTTCCTCTTCCTCATGATTTCCTTAATAACACTTTCTTTTCGCTAGCTCACTTTAATGTCAGAACATGATATATAATACATGTAATGTGCAAAATATGTGTTAATCAACTGCTCATGTTATTGGTAAAGTTTCTGGTCAACAGTAGACTATTAGTACTTAAGTTTTGGGGGAGTCAAAAGTTATAGGAGGATCTCTGGGTGGGGGTTCAGTGTCCCTAACCCTATGCTGTTCAAGGATCAACTGCTTATTTAAATCATGTTTAAAATTTATACAATCTGGAGGTACCCTCAAAATTCGAAAAAGAATGTGGACTCCATCTGTATCAACACGAAGCTTCAAGTGCATGGTTACTAGAAATAGTCGTTCACCCACACAGGACATTCAGCAGCACACAAAGTCCGGGGATGCCTGAATGTCTAAAATACGTGCAGTGTGACCAGGGCATAGAAAGTGTGACCGTACTGCGGACACAGAAGGTTGGGAGGTGGGCAGGAGCCAGGCCATCTGACTGTCGATCACGGGGAGGCAGGTGTGATGAGTCAGCAAAGTCTTCCTTCCACAGGCCCTCCCGCCAGGGTAGGTGGCCTGTGTGATCATGTACTGGTACCTGTGCAACAAGCAGAGCTTCTGTAAGCTGACCTCTTGACATAAAAAAATTCACTAGTTTTTTCACATCTCCAATGGCGATGCAGTATGGAATGACATCATCCTTATCTTCCTGGATTAACTGATCAGCTCTCCTAATAAAACAAGAACAGCTTTCTTTATAATATACCAATGTCAAGGTTCTCAGTTGGACTCAGATTTTCTGAAATACCTAAAGCAGCCAAATATCCAAAATATGTGGTAGATTTCCTAAAACCCTTCTGCACATCACTTTTCTATAAGCTTCAGATTTTATAATCAAATCAGATATGGAAGACAAAAGTTTTCTGCAATAAATAAAATAGATAACCTATTTTCTCTTAAAACACTACATATTTTCATATTTTAAAAGCACTGAACATATTAGGTCTTAAAAATGAATACAGCTTATCTATTAAAGTGAGCAATATATTTTCTGAAAATAAGCTGTAAACTAGATGTGTGATGGGATATCTACTTTCAATTGGATTAATAAATACGTGCGTGTCTACTGCATTAAAGACAGAATTTTAAACGTTTTAGGGAGCACAACCATGAATGCAAACCCTTTAAATGCAAGTAACTTAAAATCATTAAAAAAGAGAAGAGTATAAATACTGACAATATAGAATACTATGAGCACCCCAAGCGAGGCAGTTTACAAAAACAAAAAGTTCCTGACACGTGAGGGGAAAACAGGATCCTGATCTTGGAGATTACCAAGAATCTACTTGTGTCTGCCTCTGTCTCTCTGTATCCTGTCTGTGTTTCTCTTCTCCTAAATAAGTCCCAAGTAGTTTCCCAGTGACCAACCAAATTAACTTAACTCTTATTATTTAGCCTCAGGTTTGTTGAAAACTAATCTGTGGGCACCTGGATGGCGCAGTTGGTTAAGTGTCTGACCTGATTTTGGCTCAGGTCATGATCTCGCAGTTTCGTGAGTTCCAGCCCTGCATCGGGCGCTAGGCTGACAGTGCAGAGCATGCCTGGGATTCCCTCTCTCTCTCTCTCTCTCTCTCTCTCTCTCTCTCTCTCTGCCTCTCCCTGACTCATGCTCTCTGTCTCAAAATAAATGAATTAAAAAAAAAAAGAACACTAATCTGGCATATTTAATATATGCTGGCATTTGCATTAAACTACATTTCAATCGCCAATCTCTGGGTTGGTGTAGCACAGTTTTTGTTTGCCCAGCTCACTGTTAACAATCTCCAATCTACAGGGTCGCTGGAATTCTCCCCAACACCTGTGTTTTCAACCATTGTGACACTGATTTCTTTGTTATAGGAGTAATAATATCCCCTTCTAAGGAACTAGGACCGAGAAATGGCCAATCTCTCTGAATGGCTGCATCTATACAACATAAATTTAGGAGCCGTGAGGAGACCATTTTCTGGCCACCATGTGAATTAAGGAGTAGAGAAAAGCAGGTGTTGGTTTCCAAAGATATCTGAAACAGTTTTCGCTGAGGTTGAAACACAATTGTTTTGTGAAAGAAACATTGTCTGCTAACATGGCTTTATTAAAGATTTCGGTGGGGGCGGGGGGAGATAACATTCACAAGTGTGCAGTGAGGGTACAGGAACTTGGAATTATTTGGGATTTTTAGAACTTAAGACAGGGAGCCCACAGCCAGCCCGCTGATGCACTTATTGCTGGGAAAACAGGTGCCAGGGAACGGTCTACTTTCCAACGGCAAATGTGTTCATTAGTCCTTCTGCATTTCATGCGTAGCCTCAGGCAGATTTTTATTTATACATGTGAGTTGCAGTTGAATTTGCTTCTAAATCATGTCTCGTGGAAGAAAAATCAACCTTTTTCATTTTTAAGGCCAGAATCAAGGGAATTAGTCATGAAATAGTAGTCTACAGGCCTAGCACAGTGCTAGACACAAAGTGAGCACTAAAAAAATAAATATTCCCTGAATGACTAGAATAGGAAACAGTCTTACGCTGTGAGTTGAAATGTGTTTGCCCAAAACATGTTTACTGAAGGACCAACCACGGTCTCTACAAATGTAACCTTATTTGGAAAGAGGGTCTTTGCTAATGTAATCAGTACAGAGGGAGTTCAACTGGTTGAGGGTAGACCCTCAATCTGCTATGACTGGTGTCCTCCAAGAAAGAAGGGAATGTGCACACAGACACACAGGGACTAAGGCACCGTGAGAAGAAAGCAGGGGTTCGAGTGGTGCACCCATGACTCAGTGAAGGCCGACGACTGCCAGTAACCACCAGAAGCTGGGGAAAACACGTGGAACAGATTCTTTCTCAAAGACCTCAGTAGGAACCAGTCCTCCCCACAACTGGATATCGGCCTTCTAGCCTCCGGGCTGTGAGAATACATTTCTGTGGGTCTAAAGCCAACCAGTTGATAATACTTTGTTACAGGGGCCATAGGAAACCAACACATCTCAGAAAGAGGCTTCACCAGTGCCTCCCTCGTATTCACGGACGGGAGACGGCAGGGATTGGTGGCCAAAGAGAACTGAGATTATTTACAGAAGAAGTACTCTGTGAACTTTAGGAAACCTTCAGAAAATCTTACCACCTATATTTCAGTAGCAATATATTATCCAGTAAGTATGTTTACTCATCCGTCAATCCCTCCATTGACATGGAGAATCTGCCTTCCACTGTCTTTCTCAGATGCCAGGTCAAACAGAAGAACACCAAGTGACTTGTAACCAATTCATTTAATTTACGGCACTAGCAGACATAAAACTCAGCTGTTTTTAAAGACAACCTAAGACTAGAAAATTTCAAAAGCTACTATTGATATACTGCTTCCATGTTAACATATTTTAAAACATCTATTTGGACACAGACTCTGTGCTTACCTCTGCATTAACTTCTTCCAGTATTTCACAGACACCCCCGGTGCGACTGACAAGGCCTTGTCCCACTAGAACAGAAAACAAGAAAGGCAAAGTGTATTTTGACTGTACTAACTCTTAACTTTTTTTTTTTTTTTTTTTTTTAACGAACTCACATTTTTAATAGGAGTTTTTCGTGTGTTTTTAGGGTGTTTAGATTTCCAGGAATATTTCTGAATTCTATCCCATTCCACAGAGTATAAATATTACATTTTAAAATAAAGTAAAATACGTAAATTGTATTATTCAGCAACGAAAATCCCAAGCCTAGACAGGGGGCAGTGGGAGGGGAGAGGAATAGTACTACCTAAGTGTGTAGTTTAAAAAACATAGTACCTCCCCTTCTGACACAACACCAGAGTAATCTGTTCTACGGTAATCTATGTCCTTTGTTCAAAATAATACACACTGAAATTCTTCTGTTTAAAAAATATGACATTTATTTCTATTTTTATTCTTTGTTTTTTTATAAATTTTATTTATTGTCATATCTTTCTTTATAGTTGATAAACTGATCTTCGTATTTTATTTTAATTTTTTTAACGTTTATTTAACATTTATTCATTTTTGAGAGACGGAGACAGAGCACGAGTGGGTAAGAGGCAGAGAGAGAGGGAGACACAGACTCTGAAGTAGGCTCCAGGCTCTGAGCTGGCAGCACAGAGCCCATCACGGGGCTCTAGGTCACGAAGCTTGAGATTGTGACCTGAGCTGAAGTTGGACACTTAACCAACTGTGCCACCCAGGCATCCCTGATCTTCATATTTTAAAAATTAGACTGTTATTAAAGATCATAGTTCAATCAAGGCAAGTGAGACAATTATATGGAAAACATAGACTTCACTGAACTCATGTCTAGAAGGGAAGTGAGGGTGAAGAATTCTGAATATCACAACATGGATCTAAACTTCATTTTAATTAAGGTTCTCCCAAACAGTAGAATTCTACTACAATTATGGCTAGAGGATTGGTAATTAGCCTGAAAATAATAGGTTAAATTTTAAATAGGTAAATGTTTTTTGTTTTTATTTAAATTCCAGTTAGTTAACATAGAGTATAAAATTAGTTTTGGGTGTACAAAATAGCAACTTTTTAATACTACATTATTTGTAGTCATGTGTCCTTTTTATTTAAGTTTATTTTTATTTGAGAGAGAGAGAGCAAGCGGTGATGGACAGAGAGAAGAAGAGAGAGACAAAATACCAAGCAGGCTCCACACTAACAGTGCAGAGCCAGAATGGGGGCTCAAAACTCATGAACCATGAGATCACGACCTGAGCTAAGTCAAGAGTCAGACGCTTAACTGACTGAGTCACCCAGGAACCCCTGTCGTCATGTTACCTTTTTAGAAAAATGTAACCTAAATTATGCTTTTAGGGAAAATTTGTCTTTATTATAGTAGAGGCAAATGCAAGAAACAAGTTAAAATGTAGATTAAATGAACTTTGAAATCATCAAGCCTTTTCTATAAAAACATGTCCTGTAAGTGGAGAGATTAACTGTTTTCCTAATCTCACAGAATTAATCTCAAAGAATCAGAAACTACAGAAGGAGGATATGGTGAAGCGCTCCAAAGACGTCTGTATTTCTTAAGGATTGGAAGGACAGTGTTTTGGATCGTTAAGAACCCTGATGACCTGGCACAACAAAATTCTCAAGCTCCACAAGCGGACACTGTGAAAGTATCTGTAAATGTGAATTAAATATAGCTTTAAAAAATATATACCCAAATATAAAACTGAGGAAGATGAAGAATTTGTATTCTACCAAAATTTATTTATTCTTTTTCTTCTTGAATTTGATCAATACTCTAACAGTGTCTTGCTAGAAAGGTAACCTTTAAGCCAAACCTCTATTTCTTTAGAAGTAAAATTTTTATACTGCTCCTGAACACTTTATAGTTTACAATGTGTTTTCAGTAACATTTTAAAATGACATTTTGTTTTAGGTCAAGCAGTAATTCATTATTTGTTTCTAGTGTATAGGGGAATAAAAAGGCGAGTTAAATTTAATTTTGATATATTTTAATGTAACTTTATTGTTCAGTTTTACTTTATATTATTTAATAGTACACGTAATAGTATTTTGTAATTATAAAATAACTAACTTAGAGCTTTTCATCAACTATGAAATGAATCCCTGCCGTTTTTTTGGGGGGAGGGGAGGGTTGGGAGAATTTTTGTTGAACAATGTAGACATTCAGAAAAACAAAAAGCTCCATAAATTTTCACAAACTGAAAACAATCAAGTAACCACATCCAGATCAAGAAACAGAAACCCCTTCTCCTTCTTGTCTTAGTTTGTTTGCCACCCACTTTCCAAAAATAACCACTACCCTAACTTTAATAGGATAGATTTATCTTAACCTTTTTCTTGAAAACTCTGTTTTGCTGAATCAGTCCTCTAACTCAGGATGTGCCCTAGGACCATAATTCACCAGAAAATCCTCAGTGACAACCCTTCTTGTGGCCAGTGTGGGGTTTAGTCACAACAAATCGTGTTAGTGAGGGGAGCCCAATGTGAGCAAATTAGCCAACATGGGTATTTTTTTAGATATCAAAGGGAATCAAAGATCCTACCCCAGGGCAGTGGTTCTCAGGCTTCAGGCATGTGAAGAACCTGAAGGGCTTATAAAAGCACAGGTCGTGGGGCTACATCCCTGGAGTTTCTGATTCTGTAGGTGTGGGCTGGGAAATACACGTCTAACCCGTTCCCGAGTAATGCTGATGCTGCTGGCCTGGGAAATCTCACTCTGGTAAGTACTGTTCTCAGGCACACTACCTGAGATAAGCTTAATAGTCTTCCACCAATACTTAGACTACTTTGTTAAACTCATTGATTTTAGCACATTACCTCTCCAAGTTCAACCATAAGTTCACAGTATCTCTGAATTTGTCCTAATCTCAAATGTATTTCTGCAGCCTCCTTCAGTCTTTCCTCTTTAGTAGGCACACCAATACCACCACCAAATTTAGACATCTTGACTGTTGTTAATTCTTGGGCTTCAGACTGGTTAAAAAGAAAACAAAATGTTCTAAATTTTGTTACACAAGAGCTGGTGATAAAAGATGATTATAAAAGCATTACATGGGCACATATTTTAAAAGCAGATAGCAATGGAAATTAGGTATTTTTAAAAATCAATGCTTTTTCTCTATAAAACATGATACCTCTTTCACCTTAATATTTTGATGTGTGTGGGGAGTAAAGAGTAGATGTGTCTGGTATGGGGTAGAGAAAGGCTAAATCCCACTGTCCTTAGCAGCAACTTAGCAGCTGTTATGGTTAGATACAAGTCCAGGGGCCAAAAAGTAGTGAATGATAGAGTGATACGTAACTGGTGAAAACATATATGAAAAATCTCAAAAATTAAAAGTGACAGGCTCACTCTCTAGGCTCTCCTACTGTCAGGTGGTAAGAGTTGTAGTGGGTAGGTGTCGTTTGTGATCAAGGCGCTCCTTTAGGAAAATAACTGTTCCGTATGACCTTTCCATCCACATCTCTGGAATGGTTCTCCTCACCGACAGTTGAGTTAACCGCAGATATTTCATTGCAAATATAAAAGCTATTTCCTCTTTCAGGTCCCAGGAGTGGTCTGTCTGTATGGTATATCACTCCAGGGATAAGGTGACTGATAATTTCGAAATGAAATTCATTAAGAGCTATAATATGGCCAGTTTTGATAAAACGTATCCGAGAATACAGCATATTCAGCCTCTGAGACTAAAATCAGAGGGGTCCACACATCATGGTCACCTGGTAATAGGGTAAGGGTAACACCACTTCAGGTGGTGCCAAGTGACTTTGAAGAATTACACGAGATTCAACCTATAGAAACCGTGGCTGCCTTAATCCGGTCTCAAATAATTCATAGTCTCATGATCGGTTTTTACTATTTACGTTCTCAGTGGTTACTCATTTTACTTTACTAACTCTAATTATGTAAATTTTGAAAAACAATGTTTATATTTCAACAGTGAAAAGGCAAAAATAATTTGGGCTTGAGTACATGATCCTGACATACATACTTACCGTTCTAAATTTAACCAGATGTTTCAAATGCATTATTCCTTTACAGTAGTTCTGAGGGAGCAAGCTATCGTCCTGTCCTTTTACCACAGCAACTAAGTTCCATAAGTTGTCACTGCCACCTGGAGGCTAAAAGGTTGATACAGAACAACCAAAGATACAAGGAAGAATTAAAAACCACACGGAGCTTTGCATCTTCACAAACACAACGAAGGCATATTTAAATTGAAAGATTAACAAAATTATAACTATGCTTTATCTCATTTATTGTTTCTGGTTTCCATTTGTTTTCTTATTCTGTACGAGGTATGTTCAGAGGGACCCACTGAGTTGGGATGATATGAGCAAATACGTGATAACTTGAGGACAACAGTTGTCATGACTCGTTTAGACTACAGGGAAAATGTTCACCTAATTCCTATAATACTCACTGATAAACACTCTGAAAACCATCTTAGCTTCTTTGCTCGAGGATTACCAGTTAGCTTCTCTATTTCGTGTTTAATATCTCTTGATACTTTACCACACAATAGAGGGGGAGTGCCTTGTTCCACAGCATGATCTAAAGAACAGACATAATTCAGTGAGAAAGGACTGCTTAGAAGATAGTATTGAAAAATAAAATCTAATGCATGCATATGGGCAATACCAATGTTCCCGATAATTTCTTCCCAAGATCTGTCTGCCAGAATATTTATTGGTAAAGGAGCGATTAAAGGTGTTAATGACCAGAGTCTCACTGTAGAGTCACGGGAACAAGATGCCATGGTGAAGGGGCGGCTGGGATGGCATGTTAACCCTGATGGAAAAAAAGAAACCTACTTTAACTAAAGTAAACATTGAAAAATACTTTTCATCTGTATGTATCTCATAAAACTTCTACAGAATTGAAGTTATAAAGGAGTGTTTTAAGACAGCATTTCTATTTTGGCTGAAAATGATACAAGAATATAAGAAATTATTTAGCATAGTCTATTAATATGGATACAAAACTGAATAATGATTAGCAAACGGTCCTGGATGAAAATGTTGAAATTACATTTCGGGTGGTTCAGCAGTAAGCATACTATCACGCCAATGGCCAATGGAATACATGGTAATGGTAATGGTAGATGGACAGAAGTTCCAACTGCAAGAAGGAACAGTTGGGACCTTCCAGTTAATAACATCCAGAAACAGTATCTCTCCCACACACTCAGCCCCACTGCTTCAACTAAAAGTCCACTGATATGACATATATGGACACAAGTGGCTAGAATTCGGTACCTTTCTCTAAGGAACCATTTTCTCATCAAAGTTTGGGTTTACAAATGAAAGTGACATGCAAAAGACAAGAAATCTGGTTTCCATACCCAGCTCAATTATATTTATTGACTTAGTATCACATTAAAAAAATAAAATATTGTCCTAAATATCCAAGAGTAAAGGCAGAAGAATGGTTTGGTAAGTTCTATCTACTTTATCAATGATTCCCTGTTTCACAACTTCTTTATGAAGAGATGGTAAAGGAAGGGAGAAAAATCCAAGCCATATGTGTGTGCGTGTGTCTGTGTGCACAGAAACACAAATAATTTCTCATGTTTTGGATTATCTTGTGTATTCTGACATTTCAGTAACAAACAAGTACAGTTTCTAATAAGAAAAACGTTCTTTGAAAATGAAGCACTGTAAGCCTTATTCAAAAAATATTGCTTTTCTCAGAAATTATAACCATCAGTAATACAACAAAATTTGAAAGTACATGAAAAACACATTACCATATACATCTGCACCGTGATCATAAACAGTATCCAAACAAGTTCCTTCTCGAGTGTCCCATACTTTTATAGTGTAGTCCCAGCTGCCAGACAGGAGAAGGTAAGGGATCTCAGTATTCCACATTAATCCCCTCACAGGTGCAGTGTGGCCACTAAGAATGTTTATGCAAGCATCCTGAGTATAATCCCAGATTCGAACAGAACTGAAAACAGAATATTATGTATATGATACCATTCAAGTTACAACTTATCTAAAGTACTGACACACTCTTAGTGGAGTACAATTATTTCTCCGTAAACTGGACAAGCTTTTTAGTTTCAAGTTCTACTACAATTCTTTTCATCATGGAAATGAACAAATAGTTAGGCTAGAGCTAGCCTACTTCAACATATTTTTCCTTACTTTAACTGTTCCTTTACTACTGATACTAAATATACTACTCCAGTTTATATACTTAAAACATTTCTTTCTTCGAGAGAAATATCCGGCACAGACAAAGCTAAAAGAAAAATATGACTAATAATACATAAAAAATAATCTAACAACCCTCACATTATTTGTACATCATGAAAACATAGCATGCTTGATGATGGGTATTATTTGAACAATCAATTCATCTTTATGCTCTTATCAAAGAGTAAATCATTCCTTCATGTTTTGGTCAATAAAATAAGTGGCTTAGTCAGTGTGCAATCAGTCTAAAATCAAGTACAAAATTAAATATAACTGAATTCATGACATTACTTGAATCTACCCATTGTACAAAGTAAAGAAGACACATTCTATAATTTTATTTAAGGCATATTTATTTTTGCTTTCTATAAAACCTTCCTTTTTCTTCCCCTTACCCTAGTACAGGACAATGTGTCCACGCATATCATAACCTAACTTTGTGCTAATCTCTTATGCTACCATTTAAGTTATTTTTGGTTGATATCACTCTTTCATAAATAAGATTATGCTAAAGTGAGTTGTATCAAAATAATTTATTCTAAGAGGCATTCCCTAGAACAGGTAGTGCTTTATGACATAATTTAGATTAGGCAAACACTAGGCTAACATAATTATATTTGGTAGCCAAACACAAAAAGAGTCTGATATACCCCACTGCACACAAGCATTATTTACAGGTGCCAACAGCATGCTATCACCTATATGACTACTAACGGGATCAATAACCTGAATTTACAAGACTTTCAAGTTTCATTATCATAAATAAGTAAAATTCTTACTACTACCTTTCTGACAAATATTTCTTAGACAATGGTTGAAGATTATACTTTTTTCCATGTACCCATAGAATTTAGACACTGAAGTCTATGTTAACAGACTTACCATAAAGTCAACTCCTTCACTTTGACATTATAACCTTACTTTAAGTAACATTTCCAGTGAAAACCCACAGAAACTTCACATTGTTTTTCTTATGAAATTTGGATGGATGCCAAAATTTCAAGATGAAAATAGCTAATTATTCAATATTAAACCTGTGGTGACTGTATACAGATTTCTATCTGCCTAAAGTAAGATTTTTTTTTTACCCTAATTTATCTCGTATTAAAATAGGGACCAAGCTGTACTATGCAAATCTATCCCATTTGAATATAAAACATAGAAAAGATTTCAGGAACTTTTTCACAAACCCCGAAAAAAAATGTTAAATCACTCTCATTTCTAAATACATTCTGTTCACGCTAAAATACAAGATCATCTTTTTTTTTATTTTCCTAATGAAAACAGAGTACATCTGTTTTCCATATTAAATATTGTGTCATTATTTTTTAAAATTCTTGTGTTTTACAGAGATTTGTTTGTTTTGGATCTTTTTTCTTTTTCCAAACTGATCCTTTAAAAATTTTGTTTCTGTTAACTTTGTCTCTAGTAAGATAGAAATAAGCATCCATAGTAAACAAAACAAGTTAAAGAAATAGAAATCATGAATATGATGACAACTTAAGTGTGGCAAAATTTAATTTACTTTTGGCTAAATGCAATTAGGTAAGTGTTAACTGCCTGTGTGTACTTGTTACATATTTTCACCCAAAAGTTGGATCACACGAATGTGTACATTTCTGGAAAATTATAAGCTTATGATCTTAAGGACTAAAAAATTAAAATCCAAAACTACATACCCGTCATCAGAGCCACTGCAAAGAATTCCCTCCCGCAGAGGAGACCATCTAACATGGAACACTTTGGCAGTGTGCCCACTGAAGACTTTCAGCGGTTGATCAGAGCTGGTGGCTACGTAATAGACACGAACATTTTTATCTTCACAGCCAGTGGCTATCATGTCTCTGGAATATCATCAGTGGCACATTAAAATATGACAAAAGTTGATATTATTTGTTACTGATAATTTTAAAATGTATTACAGTTCTAATTTCTGAAACTAGAATTTTTTGCTTCCTTAACATAGTTAGAAAACTCACAGAAGTAAAACCATGATTTCCAGAAACTGCCAGAGTGTGAAGGGTTTCCTTATATTCCCTTTTAATTGGATGAATTGCTATTGCTATTTTTAATCTTAGATCAGAGATCATGGAATCTGTATTTCTATAAGGTCTTTTTTTAAATGTCCAGGTTCATAACTTGGTGCATATTTCTCATACCTTTATATTTCATAGCTATTGGGTCTTAACGAGGGTCCGCAATGGTGAGTAACTGAGATTTGCCTCCTTGCTGGTAAGCAAATTATTAATCATAGAAACTTTTCTGTGGCATGAGTACAAATAGCAATGCTTCCCCTGAAGGATGCTGGGAAAGCTCCCTGCAGACAAGGCTGTCCCAGCCAACGAAAGTTACAGTCCTGGGTTCCCAATACTCTTTCGTGGCTACTCCAGTAGGAGATGCTTTAACTGTTCCCACTAAGGATCCTCTGGAAACATGATATGTGGATCTGATCTTTTCATGACAGTCATTTGTTATTCTCAAGAGACTGAGAGTAAACTAAGCAACCATTTATACCCTAGTGTCATACTTGGAATACTGTTCCAAATGGAGTTAGGGCACTAACTCCAGCACTAACAGGGTGGAACTGTGGAAATCACTAATGATCATTAATGATCATACAAACAGCCCCCACACTCTAAACGTAAAGAGAGGAAGTTACACATTTGGACCCAACTGTCATCACAAACTTCCTTCAAATTGTTGATTTTTGTCCTACGGGTCATAATACTTATATTTACTTAAGCCCACATGCAGAAATACACCAGTTTGCAACTGGCACGCCCATCTCTAAAAGTGCATTATCACATCTGCCTAAGTCCCACTGATAAATGGGCCAGGTTCTACACATGGGGAAATACACTTTGCGTAATACAAATATTTACATGTATACGTGAGTACGTCTTCGTGGCTATATGTATGTGGATACATAAATATAAAATCTTAAAAATTAAATAATAAACATTCAAGGAACGTACAGACATCCAAATTGTAAATTCAGAGATATCTTATGAATGAAATTTGTAAGTTCAAGGTATTTTTCACTTATCTCCTAAGGTGCTACCTAAAATATGGATACTCTATTAGAACATTTTTTAAAAAGTTTTTAAAAATAAAAATGAAATTTATTAGGTACACTTGGTAGTAAGCATGCAAGTATAAAGGACTTTTTTTTTTAACCAAGAAAACATATTGCGTTAATATCTAATTTTTATTTCAACTACTCAAACGCTTACCAACCATATAAAGCAGAGAAATACGAATGTAGAACTAGTCTATCGGTTGGATACAAGGTAATCCTATCCATTTGTATACTGAAGAAATACTTTTTATAATTTTTTTTTTCAACGTTTATTTATTTTGGGGACAGAGAGAGACAGAGCATGAACGGGGGAGGGGCAGAGAGAGAGGGAGACACAGAATCGGAAACAGGCTCCAGGCTCCGAGCCATCAGCCCAGAGCCTGACGCGGGGCTCGAACTCACGGACCGCGAGATCGTGACCTGGCTGAAGTCGGACGCTTAACCGACTGCGCCACCCAGGCGCCCCAAGAAATACTTTTTAAATAGTCACTTTGTTCAACGCACAGTGAGGGTCAGCAGCGCAGTGTTTTGCTGAGAATACGCTCCTAAAAATAGAGGACAGTTGCTGATCTCATGGAGCTTACATTTTTGAGGGTGAGACAGCCAATTTCCAACTAAAATTTAATTTTATTATGTTTTTTAAAAATTATATATGTATATATTTGTTACTCACGTGGCTAATATTTGTGTGTCAAGTAGTTCCTGGTTGATTTTTTTTCATCACGACTGTACTCTTTAACCTCCATCTCCTATTTCCCCCATCCCTTCATCCACCTTCCCTCTGATAACCATCAGTTTGCTTTCTATAGTTAAGAGTCTGTTTCTCGATTTGCCTCTTTTCTTTCCCTTTGCTCATTTGTTTTCTTAGATTCCACATGAGTGAGATCCTATGGTATTTGTCTTTCCCTGACTGACTTCACTTAGCATAATACCCTGTAGATTCATCCGTGTCATTGCAAATGGCAAGATTTAATTCTTTTTTATGGCTGAACAATATTCCATTGTGTACATGCTACATCTTCTTTATCGTTCATTTTAACAGGACTTGTTCTTACAACCCATGAGCACAGAATGTCTTTCCATTCCTCCGTGTCATCTTCAATTTCTGTTAAAGTGTTTTACAGTTTTCAGAGTAGAGGTCTTTTCCCTTTGGTTAAATTTATTCCTAGAAATTTTTTTGGTTTTGGTGCAATTATAAGTTGAATTGTTTTCTTAATGTTACTTTTTTTTTCATTTGAGAGAGAGACAGACAGAGAGAGAGAGAGAATATGAGCATGGGAGAGTGGGGGAGGGAGAGGGAGAGAGGAAGAGAATCCCAAGCAGGTTCCACACTAAGCATGGAGCCCAACATGGGGCTCAATCCCATGAACTGTGAGATCATGACCTGAGCCAAAATCGAGAGTCAGATGCTCAACTGACTGAGCCACCCAGGCGGCCCCTTAATTTCACTTTCTGCTGCTTCATTATTAGTGTATAGGAATGCAACAGATTTCGGTGTATTGATTTTTGTATCCTGCAATTTTACTGAATTCTTTTTTCAGTTCTAATAGTTTTTTGGTGGAGCCTTAAGTGTTTTCTTCAAACAGTATCATGTCCTCCGGAACTAGAGTTTTACTTCTTCCTTACCAATTAGGATGCCTTGTATTTCTTCATGTTGTCTAACTGCTGTGGCTAGGACTTCCAGTACTATGTTGAATGACAGTTGTGAGAGTGGACATTCTTGTCTTCTTCCTGACCTTAGCGGAGAAGCTCTCAGTTTTGACCACCAAGTATGATGTTAGCTGTGGGTTTTTCATATATGGCCTTTATTATGTGGAGATATGTTCCCTCTAGGCCTACTTTGCACAGGGTTATCATGAATGGATGTTGTGCTTTGTCAAATGGTTTTTCTGTATCTATTGAAATGATCATATGGTTTTTATCCTTTCTCTTATTGGTATAACAGATCGATAAATTTGCGAACACTGAAACACCCTTGCATTCCAGGAATAAATCCCACTTGATCGTGGTGTATGATTTTTCTTTTTTCTTTTTTTAGAGAGAGTGAGTACATGAGTGGGGGTGAGGGGTAGGGAGAGAGAGAGAAACTTAAGCAGGCTCCATGCCTAGCACAGAGCCTGACACAGGGCTTAATCATGCAACCCTGAGATCATGACCTAAGCCAAAATCAAGAGTTGCATGCTTAACAGACTGAGTCAGCCAGTTTCCCCTGATTTTCAAAAAATTTTTGGAAGTTTATTTATTCGGAGGGGGAAGAGAGAAAGAGAAAGAGAAAGAGAAAGAGAAAGAGAAAGAGAAAGAGAGAGAGAGAGCGAGAGCGCGCACGCAGGGGATGGACAGAGAGAGAGGGAGAATCCCAAGCAGGCTCTGCACTGACAGCACGTAGTCCGATGCAGCATTTGAACTCACGAACCGTGAGATCATGACCTGAGCTGAGACTGAGTCGGATGCTTAACCAACTGAACCACCCAGGTGCCCCTGAATTTTTTTTAATGTTTATTTTTGAGAGATAGAGAGAGATAATATGTGAGTAGGGGAGGGGCAGAGAGGGGTGGGGGAGGACAAAGGATCCAAAGCAGGCTCTGCACTGACAGCAGAGAGCCCAATGTAGGGCTCAATTCACTAGCCATGAGATCATGACCTGAGCACTTAACCAACTGAGCCACCCATGTGCTCCCAATTTTTAAAAAAAATATTGTTGGATTTGGTTTGCTAATAATATTTTGTTAGATTTTTGCATCTATATTCATGAGAGATATTGACCTGCAGTTCTCTCTCCTGTGGTGTCTTTACCTGATTTTGGTATCAGGGTGATACTGACCTCATAGAATGGATGTGAAAGTTTTCCTTTCTCTTGTATTTTTTTTGGCATAGTTTGAAGAAACAGGTACTAACTCTTTAAATGTTTGATAGAATTTGCCTGTGAAGCCGTCTGGTCCTGGACTTCTGTTTTGGGGTTTTTTGATTATTGATTCAACTTCATTGCTGGTAATTGGTCTGTTCAAATTTCATTTCTTCCTGCTTTAGTTTTGGTAGGTTATATGTTTCTAGGAATTTATCCATTCCTTCTAAGTTGTCCAATTTGTTGGCACATAGGTTTTCATTATATTCTGTTGTAATTGTTGGTATTTCTGCGATGTTGGGTGTTATTTCTCCACTTTCGTTAATAATTTTATTTGGCATCTCTCTCTTTTTTTAATGAGTCTTGAATGAGGTTTACCAATTCTGTTCATCTTTTCAAAGAACCGGTTCCTGTTTTCACTGATCTGTTCTATGGGGTTGTTTTTTTAGTTTCTATATCATTCTTTTCTTTTTTAAAGATTTTATTTTTAAGTAATCCCTACACCCAGTGTGGGATTCGAACTCACAACCCCGAGATCAAGAGTCACATGCTCCACTGACTCAACCAGCTAGGCAACCCTGTATCACTGATTTCTGCTCTAATATTTACTTAACTTTATTTGTTATAATTAATTTCATTACGTTAAGTGTTCCCAGGATATCACAGGAGAAATTTACCTAATACGGGGGTCAAAGAACACTTTTCTGTAGAAGTGGTTTGGACCTGAGACCCAGAGCAGAGGTGGACATCACCCACATACAGTACAGATGAGCTGTATTGTATGGGTGTGGGGCTGGGAGCAAATCCTAGATAAAGGGAGACAGCCTGAGGGAAAGCTGTGGTATGAAAATGAGCTGACTCACTTTTACATTATTTCACAATATCTAAAGAAAGTCTGAATTTCTATGTATAATTTATATAGCCTAAGGAGAGGTTTGAAACGCAAGATTCTTGGAAGTGCGGTGACTTGAAGGATCGGTTTTACCAGGGGTTTGACTTAAAAATTGGATCAATTTTTAAATCTGAGCCGACGTTCATATGGTGAATACACTAGGGTCTTAAGCAAGGATGACCGTTCAGAACTCTGCATGCGGGTTGTACGTTTGAGGAAGTCCTCCAATGCCACAGCATGGGCATGAAGTGGGCAGCGATGGAAAGTCCTGGTGGGAGAAAACCACTGGAGAGATTGCTAAGTGGGTTTAGGGAAAGGGCTGCCTACACCTCTGTGGAGAAGCTACATGCAGATTAGACTTGCTCTGCACTTCTTATTAGTTAGCCCTCTGCTTCTTCCTAGAGCATCAGCTCGAACAATCACAAGACCAGGCAAAACGACCATTACCTAAAAAGAGTGAGGAGTACCACCTATGGGAGTAACATTAAATTTCATGGTTATTTAAAAGCTACGAGGCTTTTACTTATCTCGAGAGCAGAATTCTTACTTGTTGTTCTGGCTCCAGTCACAACCGAACACCGCAGCGGGGTGCTTGTATCTGTGCAACACTTTACCGTCAACCGTTCGGATAATACTGAAAGTAAGTGTGACATATTAATAGAAGAAAAAACACCCTAAATACGTTATTCACAAAAACAAAGCCAGAATGGTTTAGTTCAAAAGGATAGAGACCTTGTCTGCAAAGCACAGGGAACATTTAAAAGCACGGTGTAATTACCAATTATAAGTATGTTTACATCGGACACTATTAATTATGGCGATCCACTTAATTTGGAGGTGATAAATTTTGATTTAGAAACGATTAGTTGAGGAAACACCTAGTTTAATACATGTATTTGAAAACGAGGATCTAACTGACATAAGCATTTGACTTTTAGCTTCAAAATTCAGCAGCTCAAAATCCGTATTTACGGCAACCCATTTATAATGCTGGCTGCATGTACTATTACACCAAACCCGAGACACAGAACTTATAACATTTTTCTGGCAAATTCTAATGCCAGAAAGAAGTTCTAACACCCGACTGTATCACTGCCAAAATACAATGGCTATTGATTCCATTAAAAAAAAAAAAAAAGCTGTGTATAAATTAACGTATTACAGGTTTTTCTAAGTCTCTAGAAAAAACCGTCTCAAACATCATTAGGCCAATGAAAACTTCTGGAACTACCTGGGAGTGGTGGTGACCTATGCTTACAAACGTTTAGTCACTGCCTGTGGTATTGATCAAATAAGCGGGGTCCTGACAGTGCATGGGAAAGCTAAATGTGTATCAGCTAACCAAACACCTCAGAGACACATCTCTTGTATTTGGCTATTTACCGATTAGCAAATAGTTCTTTTCAGGGGGAAAAAGTCACTAATATTGTTATTTCTGAAAATTTTAACTTCCTGGTGAAAAGATCTTCGGTTTCCATAACAACTATCTTTTTCACTGAAATTTAAAAATGAGGAAGAGAAAATTGGCCTGGGGATTGCAAAACCTAACAGGAGGCAATGCTCACTATATTCTCAACAGCCAGGTGTGTCTACACCACCTGTCAAAGATGACAATGCTTAGAGCTCCACGGTAGCATCATTTGCTAACAGACATTTGTTTAACTCAAAGGCAATTCTTCCCTTCCATACATTTCTTGGAAACCTACTTTTTCCTGGGACTTAACAGAATGAAGAAAGCACATACTTCTGAAACACAGGGTCAAAGATAGTAGTCACCTAAAAAAAGGCATCTCCCACATGTATCACTTTATTCCTCCTTGCAAAGGCTTTTCATCCTTTTATAAATAACAGCAGCTACAAAAGGTGAACAAGTTTCTAGAGCACTTGTTATCTCTTGAACCACTTGTAAAACTAGAATAGCACTCCCTTAAAAATGTGGTGAGGATTATTTAGGCTCTTAGTGAGAAGTCCTTAAAGTTTCTTTGAGGCAATTCACAGTATTTTAGTTACATCTCAGGTGGTAGTTCCATTTAGAAAGGAATTATTGGTTTATGTGTTTTAAACATCACCACACTCCTATTACTAATACAGTAAAGCAACACAGCATGTGCCTAGATGGGTTTATATATATTTAGGATAGTTGCTAGCGCTGTACAAATGGGATCTCACCGACTGTTTTGATGTATGCACTAACACGATACAATCGGTATCATCAAATGTATTTTTTATAAACAGGATAACTTCATACATAGTACTTACCAGAAACCGTCACCACTGCAGGTGGCTATTCTTTTGGAATCTTTATGACTCCAGGCAACGCAGAATATTCCGTTTTTTCCATGCTTCAAAAAATGCAAAATACCTATCAATAAAAAATAATTCACCCCTTTTTTCTCATATTTATTTACTTCTTGTATTGCTTTTCTATTAGGAAGTTACTCTAGATGACGCTAACAGAGGCATTATTGTCAACAGCAGAAAGCTGGGTATATGCTTTTAAAATGAATAAAGCCATCACACTTAAGAAACAAAACCTCTGTCTTGATGTATAAATTGAGTGGCTCTACTCGTTTTTTGCAGACACTGGCATAGAGCCAGAATCTGCTTCCTCGCCGTCTGTAGAATAAAGCTCTGCTTAATGCCTTTCCCCGAAGTGCCACTCGAGACGAAGACAGTTATCTATCTGCTTCCTAACCCAGGGCTACAACTACAGTGTACGAAATACTGCAAGAAATTGTTATTAGTGACTGTTCTTCTAAATTTCGAAGTTTTATTTTTATAGAAACAGAGGAGAATGGATTTAAGGTTATTCCTATAACAAATCACTCTATGTTGACCTGTTCCTCTACATTCTTGGACTGGGGAAGGGGAAGGGACAGAGTCACAGGGAGTATGATAAAGATCTTTAAAACCACAAGGAATATATTATTCATGGGAACGTCATTCATCAACAGGGATATGGGTGGATAAAAGTTGCAATCAATCCATATCCAACTTTTATTTAACTTTAAGTTCAATTGTGGCTGCTGCTAGGGAGAGACTAAAGTAACTTCTTACCCTGAGTTTTAAGACTCCTTTCCTAAAATGGTCTCTAGTTGGCTCTTTTTTCCTCTTTGGGGGTTGAGGTAGGCAGCTGTGTAACGACAGGTACAAAAATGGGGGTGGTCTCTATACTCATGTAGTTGAAGGAGTGGAGGCCTTCCGTCAGCCTCGTTTGTCCCAAGGAAAGTGCACTTACGGCTTGAAGACCGTACCTAACTCAGTTAATTAAAGCTGGAGTTGTCCCATATTTATCATCCTAGAGGCAGGCACTTTTTAGATCAGTCTCGACTATGCTACTGAATGCCGGGAGTCTTCCCGTATGGACATGAGAGATGGCCCCGATGCCAGGATGCAGGGCTGCTGGAGGCCGGACGGGCCGCGGTGGCACTGATGGACACATATTTGAGGTCACAGATGCCAAGATGCTCTAAGAAGAGATCAACAGGACTGACACCTAAGGATAACATTTTTCAATTAAGGCCAAAAGTTTCCTTCTCGAGTTCTTCTTTTCTTTCTACATGACCACTATGGGATAGGTAGTGTTCTTGGTGGGAGGGAAGAGGGCAGGTTGGGGGCACAGCTGAAAGGGAAGTATTGTTATGCAGAGAAAGGGAGGGATGTAACTACATGGTCCTTCCTCAAGGCTTCGTCTTTGCTTACAGGTCGTGGGTAACCTTTCCCTAATATGCTGCATTTGCCGCATTACTTTAGTGTCCCCTAGAACATCGAAGCTGCTTAACCCTTGTGGGAATATCAGATTTTGTATAAGTGGTTTGAAAGCCTGAAATATAAACCATTTTCAAATAAATTATATATTCAATAAACTTCAATAGCAATCATTTGAAATGACTGAAATTTTGAAATGGTGAGAGATGCTGTTCCTATTTCCCTTGATTCATACCTAACACATTCTAACAAGATCATGTGGTTTCCAAATATCAGCGGTACTCTGTAGAATACGGGCTGGCAATTTAACTCCAGGCAGAAGTCAAGTACGATCTGAGACACTGCAAGCAGGAAGAGGGGAGGTTTTCGTGCTTGCCGTGGAACAACAGAATTTGAGAAGTGGAAGGAAATCCAAGAAACTGTATAATCCCAACTTCACCATCTCACAGTCGAAGAACCCAGTTCAAGACATTAAATGACTCTGTCGGTGTCAGAAGCTGGTTAGTAACAGAATTCAGGCCATAATTTTGGACTTGTTCTGAGTTCGGTCTTTTGACAACCAATTGAGTATCTGCCTAGACAATTCTGTGGAGGAGGATTCAGAATTCCTTTGAATCTCTAGGGGCGCCTGGTGGCTCAGTCGGTTGAGCAACCGACTTTGGCTCAGGTCATGATCTCACGGTTTTTGAGTTCGAGCCCGCATCAGGCTCTGTGCCGACAGCTCAGAGGATGGAGCCTGCTTCTGACTCTGTGCCTCCCTGTCTCTCTGCCCCTCCCCCACTCATGCTCTGTCCCTCTCTCAGAAATAAACATTAAAAAAAAAAAAAAAGAATTCCTTTGAATCTCTAATGCAATTTTAGGAGAATTTTTATATCTTACACCCATCTACATTTTTCAGAGTTCATTTCAACATGTGTATGTTCTCTTGGATTTTTTTCTAAGGGACAGAACATAATGTCACCTGGTGATTATTAAATTAAGAGAGAAAAGCATTTACAAAACATGAGGCAGTATAAGCCATCATACTAGTCAGCTAGCAAAAAATAAACCTTACCTCATTAAATCGCTGTACCATTTTGCCCCTTTTCACATCCCAAATAAAAGCACCATTTCGGGACGTTGCACCAGCAATGCAGTTTAAGTCACCTTAGGAAACAATTGGTTAGACATGATAGGAAATGTTTGAGACACACGTAATTCTTTTCAAAATGTAATTTTTGAAAAAGTAAGACTTGTACTTTGTATTAACAGTTCTTTTTAAATGTTTTATAATGGAAATTACGAAGTATATGCCAACAGAGAAGAGTATAATGAATGTAACCATCCCAGAGTTTCAACAATTACCAAACCACAGTCAATCTTGTTTTGTCCATAGTCCCTCCTGGGTTGCATGGGAAGAAATCTCTGACATTGTATCATTTCATCAGTAAATACCTCAGTAGAGTCTAAGAGACTCTTTCGTTGCCATGAACAAACTATCACAATCACAAATACAAAAACTATCAGTAATTGCTGAATATTATCACATTTCCCATCAGTGCTTACAATTTTCTTTATCTTACACCTAGTTAATTTTGGGGGAGGGGTTACGAAAGCACTTCTGTAGGCAGAATCATAGAAAAAATAAAAAAAACATAAATTATGTTTTTAAGAAATAAAAAATCTGTGAAAATCAAACTGCTGCTAAGTTAGTAAATGGTCTAGGACTTAAGTATTTTTTGCAAGGCAGACAAAGAGAGACTTTGTCCATTAAAAGAAAGGAAGAGTTGCCATGCGCTACCTAGGAGTAAACATGGAGTAAAAACATGGAGGAAATGATAAATTATTAGAAACTTAAAAAAATATATAAGTCCTTACCATGTTTCTAGTATGTTCATTCTGCTCCCCCTTTGGGTTCTCAAATTACTGGGGAGAAGTTTCTACATAAATCTGCACTTTTTTTTTCTTTTCCTGCGGTAGCTACTCTAAAATTATGGCAAGTTATGCAATCCTCTCTACTCTACTTCCTACTGACCTGCATTAGTCTTTTAAATTTTCTCCATACTTAACTAAAGTAGCGATTCATCGGTAATCACATTTCAAAATATCAAAGAAAAAAAACTTAAGAATTTCCATTTTCCAACATGTTTACTTTCTTGAGGCAAATTCTCAATGTAGAGTGAAATAATGCTTTTCAGTAAGATTAGGTTCTGGGTTACGATTTCAAACAATGGTTTTTACACTTAGAATTTCTATTTAAGTTTTAGGGTTGAGACTTCTATAACATTCTGTAGGAGGAAGACTATCCAGCTACTAGCTGCCATAGTGCTATGTCACTGCATCGGCTGGCCCAGTTCCTGCCTCCCTAGCCAGGGGCCCTGCTAAGCAGAAGCATATGGCACTGACCGAGAACACAGGCTTCAAAGTCAAACTGACAGCTGTTCACACCTTGATTCCACCACCACCCACTACGCACATAACCTTGGGTAAGTTACTCAACCTCGCTGACCTCAGACCCTCTTTAATAAATGTTGGTCATCACAAAAGATAAAATTGAAATGAATGTGAATAAGGCAGCGGGTAAGAGACCTAGTTAGCTCTTTTAATTAGTGAAGTAACTTTTTGTTTTCAATTAGCCTTGTATGCATAATGGCACTAAGTATGTTCTTAAAGGAACAACTACTGTCATTAAGAGTTTGAAGTAAAACCGGCTTCTGGATCTTCTCCTGATTGTTAGAGATAAGGGCTAAATAAAACAGCAGTAGGTTCCTAGCCTTTTTTGTATCACAGGCCTCTATGAAAAATCTGATTCCTAAGATAATCTTTGACAGACATTGGCACATACACACATACGCTAGAACTTTCATGCATGAAATCCAAGAGACTCCCAGAATCTCTGAAGATGTCTAAAACCCTCGATAGCCCATAAATTCAAGGCTAATCATCCCTGTGCATGAAAAGATAATCTCAAAAAAAGCTATATCCTGGTTATATGTGGATTTTAAATTAATACATCACCGTTAGCACAAATAAGGAAAATATCCTATATACTTTATAAAGTGAAAAATTCATTTAGGTGTGTAAAGTGATTTATTATAGGGCAATAATATTTTGAAAATATTTTGAAAAAAAAATGTCAGAAGTTTCAAGGACATCTTTTCTCTCCTTTATGTACGGGAAGGTATAAAGATAGCGTCTTTCTGAGATCAAAACAAAAGACCCTATTCTGGCAATAACAGTTCTTCAATATTACAAAGGTGAACTTTATATAGAATTACATAGTCACAATGGAACTGTGATGATTATATAATGATTCATATTTGCAAATAGCTGTATCAGGGAAAGATATGGATTATAATTTATTATTATTATTATTTTTACTTTCATGTGTTTGGCTCATATGAAAATTTTAAGGAAAACTTTTATCATATAAAATGTGTTGTACCTTTCAAGGCACAGCTATACAAATGCAACTAAAACCAGAAGGGTCAAGATGACCCTTACTGACTGTGGTTTTCGTAAATGATTATGTCACATAGAAGGGCTCCGAAATCAACGGACCTGCAGGAGAAGTCTATTCCTAAACCCCACAAAAACAGAACCAACAGACATACTAGAACTAATTTGCCTCTACAATCATCTGGAGCAAGATGGCATTGAGAGAAGAATATAACCCAAACGAAAACAGAAGTTAAGAAAGTCATTTAGCTGTATTTTTTTTTTTTTCATTTAATTGTATTCTCTATTTTAATGAGCTGAGTCTTACCTGGAGCCCACGAGAGGGAGTAAACAACGCCTTCGTTCCCCGGGGATGTGTGCACGGCTGTCAACGTGTTTATGTCCCAGACTTTTATGGTGCCATCAAATGAAGCTGTCGCCAAAAGATTGGGGTCGTCGGGTTTGAATTTGCAGTCAAAGATTGTTTCCACATGCCCCTGAGAATGCAGCACAAAGAAGTCAGAACTACTGGGGACAATTCATGTGATTCATGAACAAATGACAATGTCTAATCAGATGACACATGGACCACGGTTTCAAACATTCATGTTAAAATAGATAATATATACTAACATAGTAATACAAAAGGAGAATCGCTGCTGTGGTTGAATGTTCTCTGTGCTATTATTACTATACTCTTTTATACAGATCTAGATTTTATTCAACCACAATACCTCAAATCAGCAACAAAATACAAAAAAAATTCCTGTGTCATTTGTCAACTTCAATTCAAAAACACAAAAAATGTCTTTTCTGATTATTATATTCCAGAAATTTATAAAGTGGGCGCCTGGGTGGCTCAGTCAGTTAAGTGTCCGACTTTAGCTCAGGTCATGAGCTCACAGTCATGAGTTCAAGTGCTGTATCAGGCTCTCTGCTGTCAGCACAGACACTGGAGACTGCTTCAGATCCTCCGTACCCCCTTTCTCTGTCCCTCCCCAGCTTGTGCGCTATGTGTCTCAAAAAATAAATAAAATACTAAAAGAAAAGAAATGTATAAAGTAATTAACTATTAACAGTTACTGTGTCTTTCCGGTAGCATAATAAAAGACGAAGATAAAACTGAAACTACAGGTCCTTAAATGCAACTCTTCTCTTTTATACCATGACGTACGCCAAAAGAACATCATGATTTTGGGAGAATTGAAAAGTATCCAGCATAGCTTTGGTTTTTAATTAGTCTTGTTCCAAATTTTCTAACAACTTTATTCTTTAAAAACTGTAAGGAAAAAAAAAATCACTCTCTCTTCAGACTGGCAGGCATTATCAAAATGAAAGGAGCCACTGCAATAATTTATAATCGAGGACTATTTGTTTTTTTAGAACTATAAAACGTTTTCTAAATAAAACATTTCGAAATGAAGACACTTATTCAATAGAAACTCTACTGAACTTCGATGGCATGACTACTCCTTTGCTAACAGAAGTTGTTACAAATTTAAATGTAGTTTTGTATTTTTCTCTCTTCCCTTTCATAAATTTTTTTTGTAAGCAAATGGTAATCTGAAGTATAAGAAGAGTTCACCACACTGGGAAATAATTTACATGGAAAGAAAATTAAATAGTCTAGAAAAAATCTACACATGGAATATTTAAAAATAACTAAGCTACACATTGTTACAACATTTTTTTTGGTTACCTTTCCATTTTTTTGGAAGATGAAATTAACCTTGTCCTAAAATGTTACAGGATTAGCGACTGTTTCCCTCAATTTTTTTTTTTTTTTTAACCAGGGCAATTATAGCTCTAGATCCCTTTTCTAAGTTTTTCTACAGAAAAACAACCAACACTTCAAGGTTTCTTAAGTATCTGGATCAGTCTAATGCAACACGATATACATTATTATATGCCTTCATTCAACTAAACTTAATAAAGTCTGGCTGTGTGGCAGGCACGATTTCATGTCATGGGGATAAAAAATCAGACAAAAACATGAGTCCACAGCGAGTTTGTATTCTGTTTTACACGGGGGCTTAATGATCACAAGAACAGAAGTTCACAGAATCAACAGATTTATTGTACTGATTCGATAACAACAATAAATCTTAGGAGAACACTGAACTCAACCTTATTCATTTCACAGATATGAACAATAAAGCTTGGACTTGTCCTTCCTTCTGAAAGAATACTGGTTTCTTATTTTGCTTCCAACATACAGTACAGAAATGTAATTTCCCAATACTACATGAAGGATCCACAGGGTGTACACAAAAATGGGAACACTAACAACCATGTGCAGTAATCATGATAACACTAAATACTAACGAAGTTTAATGTTTAGAATTTTAAGAAACATAATAGTTTTCTTATCATCCTATATAAAATTCTAAAATGTTGCAGCCAACCAAGATAAGGTCCTAACATACGATTCTTTGCAAAAATAATTTTAACAATATTAATATGCAAGTAAAAGTAATTATCATATGCTACCACAAAATAAGTGTTGTGTATAAAGGAAGGAATGACTTACCAAGTCCCTAAGAAAATCCCACTTCTTGGCTCCTAGGTCGTAAAGCCCAACCCCACCATCCAAGAAACAGCACACGACGTGACCGGGAGGAAGAGAAAATGCTTGATTCTGTGTCAAAGTTGGGGGAGGAACTGCTTCACTCGTTGAGGACGTATAATGATTTTTAGTTGGAGACTGGGTTGAAACTAAAAAAGAAAAGAATAAACAAGTAAGTATTTATACCAACGGCTTCCCATAGTTTATAAAGATGTCCCTTTGTTTCCTTTTATCCAAATTTATATCAATAAACCGTTAGACGATAACCATATTTTCTGCCACAGGAGTAATTCAGCAGCACTGTCAAAAACCATACATACATCTATGTAGAGGTGGAGATGATTTTGCAAGGATATGTATAAACGTGCAGGTGGAAAAAAACGGATGAAGATTAGTTGAGTGAGGAACCACAATATGTGGTGAATACTTGGTTTCTTATCTCCCCATAAATTAAAGCACAGCATGATTATTTTTTAATTAGAATCTTCTCTCAAAATGCTGACTAACGGCTTACTTCCCCTCTACAGACACAAACATGCATGAATGTTTTTATTTTAAGGCAAATAACGCTCTTCCACTAATTTCCAATCCAATGAAAATATTTTTGACATTACTTATAATTCAAATTTAGCACCCAAATTAAGAATCACAACTGTCTGACGTACATTTACATCGCAATTTTTCTTTCTTCTTCCTTAGGTTTATTTTTACTGTTCATATATTTCCATTTCTCAACTTTCGATTATATTCTTTGTCTCATATTTTGTCTTCTTTCAAGAAGTTTTGCCTTAGAATGTGAATATTTTCTTGCAAACACAAATCAAAGTAACGACACTGCTGTAAATGATCAGACCAATCTATATTAGTTAAATAGTGGAATATAAATAAATATTTTCCAGTAAGTTCTTTTTGATCCAAATAAAGCCTTCCTTACTACATTCAATTTGATAATATTCATTTCTCAGAATCTGAGAATTACAGGAAGCCCAAACTAGCATAAACCATGAATAACAAAAAAGGCATTTGGTTCAACAAAATTCTGCTGACAGTTTGGTTAAAATTAGTATGTTCCATGGCTGGTTATTCTAATATTTTAATTTGTTGACATTATGGGTGATTGTGACATTAAAAAAAATTGTTTTTAATGTTCATTTTTGAAGGAGAGAGAGACAAAGTGTGGGGGGGTGGGCAGAGAGACAGGGAGACGCAGAATCTGAAGCAGGCTCCAGGCTCTGAGCAGTCAGCACAGAGCCGGATGCGGGGCTCGAACCCACAAAGCGCGAGATCATGACCTGAGCCGAAGTCGGATGCTTAAACGACTGAGCCACCCAGGTGCCCACTGTGACATCTTTTATGTCCCTATGTATCTATAACTTACCTTTTTGAAGAATTTGGTGACTATGTCTCTATTTGAAAGTTTTCATTTTCACATATTTTTTTTTATTCCACATTTTGTTACATTAAAAAATTGAGGAGGGGAGAGGAATGAGATAGATATCTAACAACAGGTAGCCTGAAGCGATCTACTAAAAAATCACAAGATGGCTATGTGCTTCTTTTTATTTTTGGTATTATCTCTAATGGGCAGGGGCAACCCTTGTAATAATAAAAAAATATTAAAGAAGAGAAACTGTAAGAGTTCAGTCATCCCATGGTAGCAACTAAACAAATAACCAAAAAAAATACAGGATCCATGGATATGCTGGCCTCGAGCACAGGACTTGTCTGGCCCTAATGTTTCTGTCCCCTCCAGTTTCCAGGATCCAGGAGTGTTAGGCCTGCACAGCAAAGCTTAAATGTATGGAAAGCCTGGAAATGTATGAAAGCTCTGCCAACACAGAGACCTCCCCCTACTTGCGTCACCCGCTAAATTCGATACCAAATTTGCAACCAAAACCATACGACTTTGATTAGGTCTTGCTAATTTTTTACTGTATTCTAAAGAGGGACAGCAGTAAGGAGGCGTCAGGAACTCTTGAACGCTCGATCATTAAATTCCCTTCCCCATGTTTTTCTCCGATCCACACAAAAATGAAAGCACTACGAACCACATGGAGCAATCATGATGGACTTAACAGGAAGTCAATCTCTTTTCCCTCCCTTAATTTGAATTAAGAAAAATTCTAAACCTCCCCCACATGCCAGACGGTTTCCTTTAGAACTTAAGTGTATTTCATTAAAAAAGCAACAAAAGATAATCGAGAAAAAAAGTGGACAAAAATAAATAATATCCTAAATAGCAGCTATGAGTCCAGTGACAACTGGTATTCACACATGTAATATATGTTCCAGAGCCTAGGTTTCAAGCATTTGGGTTCTTTCAACTTTCTTATAAACCCTACAGATTGTAAAAGAGCCACAGGTAAGACATAAAATGTCCTAGTTCAGACCAATTTTATTTGATCCCATTACTCTTGATATTTGCTATTTTTACAATGATCATTGCTTCATTTTCCCCATGTAGATAATTTGAGATTATCTTAACATTCTCATTTATTAGCATTTTTTCCTCTTTTTAAATTCATTAGCATTTAAAAAAAGTAACTTGGCTCTAAATATTTTCAACTTAGTAATATTAGATATTATGTGGCCTTAACGGGTCCTTTAGTACATACATTGTCAAAGGCTATTTTTAAAAATCTGCTTTTCAGGAGCATATAGTATTTGGTATGTCTATATATCATTATATCAGTCACTTCATTTGATAGCAACAAATCTGACATTTTAAAATAGTACATTTTGATGATATTTTTACTTACATTTTTTTCTTGGAGGAGAATTAAGTACATGTAAGCAGTGAAACCCTGTTTTCTTTAGTTTAAAATTATCTATAGGTGTTGTTCGTGAAACATTCCAAATACGCAAAACACCCACTTGAGAATCTAGTCGGATGAAGAAAACAGCATTGTATTAACGAATATTATTTGAAATATAAAATGCCCAGACATAAAAGAAATAACAAAAACCTCAACTTGTAGATTCTTAGCACCACTTATCAACATTCTTCAAACAATACTGCACAATAACACAGAGAAACAGGTGAAACAGTATTCATCCTTTACATTTTTGGCTCATTTTGCTTTCACTTTTCTGTTCCAAATCCTCTCCTAGGGTGAAAGACTGCCTACCTTGGCAGTATCCCCTGAAAAGGTTATTATCAGAGTCTGATCACAAAAAAGGCAGCCCACTGCCACAGCTGCTTCAGGAAAGCCATCTAAAGAAACTGTCCACCGCTAACACTAAGTAATATTTTGTCTTTTCAAATGCTGGTAAAATGCTCCCTCGCCCACTTGTCAGCAAACAAGGACTGCCTAAGGACCAATTAGAAAGCTCCCTCCCTTCCAAAAAATCCCACCTATTATATACAAGCTACTTTGGAAAATATTCTGGCAGTGCCTCACATGATTAATGAAAGCCAGCATATGACTCGCCACCTGCACTCCCACACATACACCCAACAGAACGATAAACACGTCCACACAAAATCTGTAGGCAAACGTTCATCACAGCATTATTTACGATAGCAAAAAAAAAAAAAAAGTGGAAAGAAGGTAAATGTCTATCAACTGATACATGGCTAAACCAAGTGTGGCATGGCCACACAATGGAGTAGTATCCTTGCACAAAAAGCAATGAAGTACAGACACGCACTGCAACAACATGGATGAACCTTGAGAACTTTACGGTTAAGTCAAAGAAGCCAGACACATGCACTGAATCATTCCAGTTCTCGGAAATGTCTGGAGTAGGTAAATCCAGAGAGAGAGAGAGAGAGAGAGAGAGAGCAGTTTAGCAGTTGACATGCACTCCTGTGTGCACTGGGGGCTGTGGACAGCGGCTGACGGAGAGTGCCTGCTAATGGTTACAGAGTCTACCGGGGCAACGACAAAATGTTGCGGCGGGAGGTGGTGGGAACGGATGTACAACTTTGCGCCTACAGAAGTCGCTGAAGTCTACACTTCAAAATGCTGTTTTATTGTATGTGAATTTTAACTCCGTAATAACGAAAGCATACTGAAAATGTTCATGTCTGTCATCAATTATATCCTAGGAAGTGAAAGGCCATTTCGATATTTAAGTAAGACTCCATGCACTTCCATGTGTGACCTAAGTGCTTAGGATGTAAAGAATTTCTTTAAGACAGTGGGCAGCATGAAAACTCTCTTATCCCACATGAAGCAAATGTGGGAGGTAGTCACACAGCAGCTCAAAGTACTCAGCCTTTCAGAGACTTCTCTCTTGGACCCTAAGTAAACAACAGAAGTAGTTATTTAATCCTTAATTACCATTTTGAAAGCCCTCATTTTCCCTTCCCATCACTTCTTAGCTTTACTAATTCTCTCACAATTAGGCAACCACGAAGGGGCTTCTGTTCTAGCCATGGTAATAAATTCCACTTTCATTTCCAACCGACGTTGAAAATGCCTTGGTCTCTCTCGGTACCCGCGGTCCCTGACGACCAAAATCATCGGTGAGGAAACAAGCTCCCAGCCAGGTCAACCGTTTTTCTTGTCAGTACTTTTCCTGTCATCCTTCCATGCCTGAAACTGTATTGTCTGTGTCTTCTGTATGCATGTGAACACAAAAACATGAGCGCACGTGTGTGTACATGTGTGCTCATACAGACTATATTCCAGTTTATTATCAAAAACCTGGAAAACTGGGCCTTAATTTCATTTTTATCATTATGTTAATGACACACAATATAAAGGAAAGTAAACTAGGCATTTACTATAATAAATAATACTGGGATATTACTTCATTTTACACAAAATTAACCAATAAAAGGGTATCATTTCCCTGACTCCATTAAAGAATAAACATATATCTAAAACTCTGGGGACCAGGGTAAACTTACCTCCAGTGACAAACATCCCGGGAGCACTGGGAATCCAGGCCAAGCACTGGACAGAAGCCGCTGCACTGGGAAAATTAAATGTTGTGATGCAATAAAGGGATTCCGAATCTAGCAGGCGAATTCCAAAGTGCAAATTAGCCACAAGGAGGTAATCGGTAGACAGCGGGTCCCATTCCAGGGCTGTCACTGGATCTTCTTCATCTGTCCCTTCAAGAGAGTCAGGTCTCAGAACGTGTTTCTGACTTTTACTACCTATTAAAATATAAAGAGGAAAGATTTTAAACACAATGCTCAAAAGAAAATTATTGAGGGGCGCCTGGGTGGCTAAGGCTTAAGCACCCGACTTCAGCTCAGGTCGTGATCTCGCGGTCCGTGGGTTCGAGCCCCGCGTCAGGCTCTGTGCTGACAGCTCAGAGCCCAGAGCCTGCTCCGGCTTCTCTGTGTCCCTCTCTCTGCCCCTCCCCGGCGCGTGCATGCTGTCTTTCTCCCTCAAAAATAAATAAAAACATTTAAAAAGAAAAGAAAACCAGTAACTGCGATCCTATTAATTTTCTCTCTGCATAGTGCTGAAGTCTGGCATCTGTGTGCAGAAGTCACCATGGACACTTGAGCGCAGGAGGACGCGGAAGCCTCAGCTGCAATCCCTAGAGCCCAAATGCTTCTGTTTGTTCCCAAAACGCCGAAGGAAAAAGACGCAGATAAAGAATACCAATGCTCTTGTCATCAACTACAGTTTGCACGGAGTGACAACAGTGTAGGGGCGGGGACGTGCTTACCCAGAGGAGCACCCTGGAGTGATTAAAAGCACAGACTTGGCAGTGGAATGCCTGGGGGCAAAGCCTGGCTCCACCACGGACTAGCTGCGTTCTCGGACAGGACACCGAGTCTCTGTGTGCTGGGGTTCCTCATTTGTATGATGGAGAACAGAACAATCCTTAGCTTGCAGAGTTTTGTTAAAGATTAAGGAAGTTAGCTGCTTACAGGGCTAAGAACGGGAGGGCCTCTTAGAAGCGGCATATCGGTATTTACTGTCCCTCCTCGTGCATCAGAGCATCTGTCGTAACCATAACTCACTCCCAACATCAGGTACAAATAAGGCAGCCAGAAAAACAGGGACATAAAACGTGTGGAACTGAATGAAGCAAAGAATGATCCAACAATCCTCTTGTGCCTTCCCAACTGAGATACAACCGGTGACAGGGAAAAACATGCTTCCGCTGATGCACCACACAGGGCTCCAATTAGCCGGCCTCGGTTCCCAGAAGAATGGCAGTGAGACAACAGAATTCAGAGGCCATGATGTTAACACAAAGAACCCACTCCTCCTGAGTATTATAAACCCTGCAAAGCATGTTTGCTAAACCATAACCCACTGACAGACACCAGAGCCCTTTCTGTAATCTCGTCATTACACATTGTTTTTCAACGTACCAGATTATAAAAGCAGAAAAATAAATTTCCTTGGGTATATCTGTAAAGTGAACTGAACACCTTACAGTTTCTGGCCTGGGAGTAAATTTGTCAGAATACACTGATCTTCATAATGCTCACCTTACAAGGGCAGAATTTTATTTAGAATTTTTACACATAAAATCATAGAAGGCACATGTGATGTTTCATCAAAATTTATCAAATTTTTGCAATCATCATCAAGAAAAGTTTGGTTCTTCTTGCCCCAAATAAGCACCTTGCTAAAGTGCTATTTGATATGACAAACAGTAATGAATATTAAAATAGCTATTCACTGTAAGCCAGAGAGAGGAAGAAAAATGATTCACCTAAGTTGTACTAGTTATTCCTTAAGTAATTTTTAGGTATTTGCACATGCCAGTTAATATCAATGGCTTATTAAAAATATTCCAGCATGCAAAAAAAAAAGTAAATGCTAAATATTGAAATTGGGTTGCTTCAAAGCCCCATACAGTCAAAATGATTATGAGTTATAGCCATTGTTTCCTATTCTGTCTAGTACCAACATTTTTATTATTAAGAAATAGAAAGCTAAAGCTGTAAAATTTTACAGCCAGGCATTAGAACAAGAGCTGATAATACTTTCATTATTTTATATGTATTTATGTTACTATTATTTATGTTCCATTTTATTACACAAATATCAGACAACTTGTGTTGTCAGATAAGGACAGGGGTGTATGACAAGACTCAGTAAGAAGATGCGGTTGACAATTTCTGTATGAAAAACAAAAACTGGGGCAAAGGAAAACTAGGGCCGAAAAATAAAATAATGAGGATAATGGATAATACACATATCTGTTCAAATTTTCATTTTGAGACCAGCAGCCCAAGCAAAGTGGAAAGAAATCAAGAAAGGTTACATAATTCAGGGTCCACAGGATAAAAATAAAACAAAAAGACACAAAAAAAAAATGTGCTCAGGAGAAGCACAACTTTTCCCAGAAATGAGACCAGAAATACATGTCTCCCGTGTGTCTTCAAAAAGGGAACACAGCATTACATAGGGACAATGTCATCAACGTTCCTAAAATAAAACCATGCAAATTTGATTAATGCACATCCTTGGAATAATACCAAAGTCAATTCAATGAAAACATTCCTATTATGAGGATAAAAAAAAAAATTCCAATGACCTGGCTTTGTCCAAAACTATTTAAAATAGCTAAAGCAGTTTTCTAATGTTTTTGGCCCTAGATTCCTCTGCTCATATGTGGATCTGTACATGATCCAATACATTATCAAACAGAATAAAGTGGTGCTTTTCAGACTGAAAGGGAGAAGGTGTAAAGGACAGATAAAGACAGGAAAGCAGAGAGCCTGAGGTCTTAGCCTCCTGTAAGAACCGGGGAGGACATTAATTTCATATTGTTGCACAGAGATAGAACCACCTGTTGTGCCAATAAGTCATTAAGAAAGTGACCCCTCCTTAGGAAAGGACAATACCAGTATGAATACTAACAGCCTCAAAGCTTCAAACTCACAGTGCAGAATGTAGTATTAGAACAAAAAGTAGTATTTCCTTCACAACCATCAGCCCATATATGTGCAAGAGGAAAATACATAGCAGGATTATACCTTTTCTGATGTTGTGTACATATTCATTGCTATACATCCCATGGAATAAATGAGTTCAACAAGTCTGTTCGGGGTGGTTACCCATACAGGGAATTGTGTTCCCCTAAAAGATGTTGAAGTCCCAGCCTCCAAGAATCTGTGAATGTGATTTTACTTGGAAATGGGGTAGTTGCAGATGATAAATTAAAACGAGGCCATTAGGGCAAACAATAATCCAACATGACTGTGTCCTTATAAAAAAGAGAAATTTGGACACAGAGACCTGCATGCACACAGGGAGAACACCATGTGAACAGCGATGTTATGTTGTCACAAGCTAAGGAACCAGAAACGAAGAGACAGGCTAGAACAAAAAGCTTTCCCTGGTGCCTTCAGAGGGCCTGCCGACACCTTGATTTTGTGTCTCTGGTGTCTAGAATTAGGTCACAATAAATGTGTTGTTCTAAGCCATCCCGTGTGTAGAACTTGGTTAGGGCAGCCCTTGCAAGTAAACCCATGGGTGGACCCAGAAAAATCATTTGATGACACGGGTAAAATGCACAATTTACTTTAATAACTTGAAGATGAGTCATGGGAAAATCTGGGCCCTTCTAGAAGTGACATGGGTTGGACTGCTGAAATATTATACATCCTAGCCTGACTGAAATCCACAAAAGGGAAATAAGGGAAAGGAAGTCTCGATCCATCCCTATCCTTTCTATGCCAGAATGAGCATACAACGTCTCAGTGTTTTAGGTCTTAGACACATAATACAATGTTTCAATGTCTTAGGAGTTAAAACCTCCAAAAATGCCTACTAGCAACAACAACAGACTAGTAACAATAATAAAGCAAGAAAAGAAAGCCACGGTCAAGGAAAAAGGAGATGGCCACAATGACAAATTATAAAACGTGAATAATACCTAGAATGAAATTTGGACCAAAGTAAGCACACCCTCCTCAGGATCCTCTTTAGAGCTCAAAAAGATTCTCAAAAAGAAAGTATAACAATCCAGGGTTCCTGGGTGGCTCAGTCGATTAAGCGTCTGACTTCAGCTCAGGTCATGATCTCACAGTTCGTGGGTTCAAGCCCCACGTCGAGCTCTGTGCTGACAGCTCAGAACCTGGAGCCTGCTTCGGATCTTGTGTCTTCCTCCCTCTCTGCTTCTCCCCTGCTCATGGTCTGTCTTTCTCTCTCTCAAAAATAAACACTTAAAAAATTTTTTTAAGTGAATATCAGATCCTGTTTGAAATATATTTGAGATAAAATGACCCCAATATACCAATGTTTAAAGTAACATTTTTTAACTTTAGAAAGATTGTTCCTTTAAGAAATATTTATTTGAATTTTCATGATTTCTTTGGTTCAATTTCAATTTTTTTCTTCCATTAATTTCAGGTAAGTTGAATGTAATCTGTTTTGTGAAAGTAGCGATCCTAACCCTAAAAAGCGCTTTTACCCATCTATCTAATGAATCAGGAGTCACATTTATTAACAGAGGTACCAGATGGCTAAAAGGATGTTTCTCAAATGGTAGCCATCCTTATTTATGAGTGGAGAGCTATTTAGGCAACTTTTAAAATTTTTCATTGCACAACTTCTCATTGTTTAAATTAAAAAAATAAACATAATTACTCAGACCCTTTCATTGAGCCAGATTGGTTAACTAGTGGGGGACTCCACAGAGTTATTATTCCTTTTTATCTCAGGTTCAAAGTCTTTGCTAAGGGGTTGCAGCATCACAATGGTATTGTACAAGCAGGTAGGAAAGTATTTTTGGGTCGTATTAGTAAGTCATCATATATTTCTTTTTTTTTTTTTAATTTTTTTATTTTTTAAAACTTTTTTTTTTAATTTATTTTGAGAGAGAGCAGAGGAGGGACAGAGAGAGAGGGAGTGAGAACCCAAGCAGGCTCCACCCTGTCAGTGCAGAGCCTGATGTGGGGCTTGAACTCACAAACCATGAGATCATGACCTGAGCTGAAACCAGAAGTCAGACACCCAATCAACTGAGCCACCCAGGCGCCCCAACTCATCATATAGTTCTGCTATGTGTCCTTATTCATTCAGGCCACTTTCTAGGTAAATGTGCAAAAATGAACAGACTTAGAACAATAAAATTATGGGGCAAGTGACAAGATTTAGGCTAATGCCAAGTCCAAACTGCACAGAGGAGTTACATCTATTACAACAACACTTCATGGTGCTGGATTATATTTGCACAACTATTATTTTACAATTAAAATATTGTTGACTTTGGCTGTATGTCGTGGAGAAAAGAAATTGTAAGTTAAGAAAAATAAACTTCAAGAGATCTTGACTAATTAAATTCTTACCTGGTTGAAAAATTGATAGACTTCCATCAATATGACCAAATACAACTTTCCCCCTTTTTTGGCTATGCCATCTGAATATACAGATATCAGACAAGAAGCTGTGAGCTTCCCTGTGAACAGTCACCCCGCTCTCTGGTCCTGAGATGGTCCAAATGAACAGCGGGCCTCTGTGGGAAACAAATGCCACCGTATCACCTGCATTCCAGCACCAGCTGAGAGAGGCAGGCACCCCTAGAATAAACAAAATATAGACACGTAATAGACACATGTGGAGGAAGATCAGACCATGAAATACTATTTACGTTGTACACTGCTGAAACAACTTAAAATATAACAATAGTCTTGTTATTAAAATAATATTACCTTCTAAGTTGGGAATTGGACTTATAAAGTAACCCCAAAGACTATAGGCCACCTGTGTAGGGTGCTTCCAAAACGGAAAAATACCTAGTTAGGGTTAAAACTACTAATATGATAATACGCTTCATATATTCAGGCATTTATAGAGGTTTTTTTTTCTTTCAGAAACTATGTAATCAAGCATTAAATTCTTACTGAGTTTTTGCATAGAAGACCTGCTATAGGCATTCTAGGTATAAACGTATGGGATACGATTCCTGCTTTATAGGACCTTAAACACAAGACAAAAATATAAAGTCCTGGGAAGATAAGGATCCATTGTATGAAAAGTTGAATGCTGCTATATGAGTTTAAAAACAATAAAATTAATGCTATAGGACTGCCTGGGTGGCTCAATAAGTTGAGACTCCAACTCTTGATTTTAGCTCAGGTCATGATCACAGGATCATGGGACTGAGCCCTGCATGGGCCTCCACGCTGAACATGGAGCCTACTTAAGATTCTCACACTCTCTCCCTCTGTCCCTCTCCCATGCTTGCACTCTCTCTCTCTCTAAAATAAAAAATAAATAAAATTTAAAATTAATGCCCCAGTCTATGTTTTATCAGGGCTTAGATTCAAATCTTAGCACTGCTTCAGATGAACAAATAACCACCTCTTAAACCTCTGCCTTCTCATCTATAAAACGGTTGTAAGTAAAAACAGCTGAACACCTATTCCACATGAATGTTAAGAAAGGATATATAATAATGTATGTAAAAGTCCCTTTTAAACTATAAAAGACATACTAAAGTTCATTGTATTCTCTTCACCATTACAGTGATCAAATCAATCATACATAAAGTAAGTGTTATGGTAAATTTCTAACTCAAGACAGAAATTATAAACGTGCCAACACAGATACTTTAAGCAACTGCGTCAGAATCAGCAAACTGAATATGCGTATCAGATCATTTGGAATTAGGGCCCAGGAATCTATCTGTAACAAGGTTCTCCAAATGATTTTGATGTGTAGAAAGGTGTGTAAACCACTGGGCTACTGTCCTGAAAAGAAACTGCATTTGAATTATACCTTGAGAGACAGCAGCAGAGTTTAATATGTGGGATGAGTGGTATTTCCGAGGAAAAGGATATGGTATGAATAAAGACACAGTCGGAAGCTGTTCATGGACAGTAAACTCAGTTTGTGTCACAGTCCTTACCACCCCACGGGCAGCAACTGCACGCCTACTGCCTGCCTACCTTGGGGCCTGCCATCAAATGGGAACTCCATAAATGCGTATAGAAGGAATGAAAGAGCACATGAATAAGGCCAATAAAACGCTGATGTGGTTTAGCATCCATTAACAGAAGGAGAACTTCCCAGTAAGGAGTAAGAGAATGGGTCAAACCACCACAGCACACGTGGAGAAAGTCAGAAAGCTGGTTCTCCGAATTGGGTTTCAGGAAATGCAGCGAGGAAGAGAAGGGACCAGCAACAGTGTCACATAGTTAAGACGGAAAACACTTCTGTAGTGGCTTAGTATGTGTAAGCACTTCGAAGAGCTCTACAGAATATCAACTCATTTAATTCTCTTCCAAATACTCTGAGATGGGCAGGTAGTACTATTATCCACTGTTAATGTGTTTTGGGTTGTTTTTTTTTTTCCTGGATGGATATTACCAAGTATGATTTTTTCCAAGTTGATAATTTTAATATTTTACATTTAAACAAACTAATACTTGTTTCCCTTTAAGTGTATTTTTTTTTATTATTGTGGAATACAGAATGATGAAATGAAAATACAGAGGCAACATCAAGTTCAACTGCTGTACGTGCAAGTTCTAATAGAATTTTTTTTAAGTCAATTTAATGGAAACTTCTACTTTGCATAAGCCGAATTCTGAAAAGAAGAAACAGAGTCTAATGAATTTCAAAGTGAAATATTTACAATGAAAATGACCAAAAATATTCATAATATTTTTTTGTAAATAAATCACAAACTTCCAACCTTCAAATTAAGAAGATATTTAGAAATAGCAAGAGGAATTTATTGTTAAGGCTCTGAAAATTTTCAAAAGAAGGAAAATGTGTAAGGAAAGGAAAAATATGTAGAAGTGATCAAAACTCTTACCACAACCATTTAATAACTGTACAATGTTAATGAAAAAGTCTTATTTAATTGTATGCTCATTGGCAAAAGAAGCCAGGTGCACACAGTAATGAATAAAAAAACTCTTCCATCGTGAATGGAGGTGATGCATATGGTGTTTCATGACAAATCGGCAGATAAACTAGGTGATAATACATCAACTAATATGTACCTGTGCATAACATTTAGAAATGTTATTATGCAGGTATCGCCTGGTATAGATTTTGTGCGACAACCTCAGAAGAACAATGACATCGTATAGCATTTTAGGAGTATTTATTGTGTTATTTAAAATTAATCTCATCTAAAGCTGAATTTAAAGTATTGAGAAAATGCACTACTGATCAATATAAACAATACTGGAAAAAACCGTAGGAGGTATGATGGGGAGACAAACAGGTATGAACAGGTATAACCAGAAAAATATAAAAAATCTTATTTGGAGGCTATCAATCACTGTTTATACATCACAAAGCCTGTACCAAAAGTATTTTGGTTTTTCCTCATTGATGTATTGAACACCTTATGGTAAACTGTTACAATAATGGAAGCTCACTGAATAGCTGACTTAAAAAAAAAACAAAACTGCTCAGAGATTGGAGCAAAGTACACACTATCTAGTACCGAAGCTCAAGTGAAAATAAGCAGGTTATGTGAACTTGGGAATGAGATTTGCATTTTTCTAGTTGAAAAATTAACCCTGTTTGGCAAATATTTTCTTAAGATGAAAGTTATATAACAAAACTCGTTTATTTTACTGGTATTTTCAGCATTCCTAATGACCTAAATGAAAAGACAAGGAAAAAGCCACATACTAAATACGCTGAGCATAACCTTTGGCATTATTATTACTCTTGGAAGCAAGATTTAAATATAGCAGCCTATGAATTCTCTAATATTGATGCTACACACTGAAGACTGTTCTAAAGAAATCGAACTGTCACGTCCAGGCTTTCTACTTCAAAGTGATAACCGGTCATTATTAGAGAAACAACTGAATATAAAGAACATACCCAGCAGTAGTTCTCAAAACCGTAATTATTAAGTGAACTTCCTTCAGTGTTCAAAAAGAGACTGAACTATTGTAACATCTAACAGAAAAATGGTTACTTCGCGTCATCATTATTATGGGGTAAGATGCTAGCCAGAAAGAGTGTAATAATATTCAATTCACTAAGACCTACTTATGTGAACTAGGACTTTCCACCATGACCCAATTAAAAATAAGGGAAAGAAACCAGCTCATCAGGGCAGTGACTACATGGGTAACACGGTGTTTGTATGTTTCAGATCGGGATAGAATAATGACCCGGCTAGGATAACTGTCTCATTAAGAAAATCTTACCAATTACTACTTTTATATTTATTGGGGGAATTTTTGTCATATTTAAATATTAATGAAATCATTTGGTATTGACTATGGTTTAACTGGTGTACTAAGCAAAAATATTTCATGAGATTTTGCTTCAGTTTTATACACATGTACACACACGAGTCATGATGTGAAATGTAGTTCTTACATAGACGAGCAGTAGAAAGTTTGAAAAACAATACTTTAAAACCTAAGCTAATTTAAATAAAATATTTTTCTTACTGAAGTAAAAATAATTCACTCAATAAAATAAATCCCAGTTATAAATATACCTTTTGTATTGTCGAGCTTAGCAATGACTTTTTGTTCTGCAACATTCCAAATGATCACTAAGTTATCGGTACCGCCACTTGCAAACAGATCAGGGTTATGTGGACACCAAGAGAGAGCTGTGATTGTTTTTTTATGTTCAGACATAATTGCGTGGAGTTTGAATTCATTATAACGGTGATCCAACTAAAAAAAATATATAAATAAAACATTTCAGTGCTTCTTTTTAAGTTATACACTTTTCATTAATAATCACATTGTTTTTAAAAAGCTACATACGTGAAAATTAGTACACCTACTACCATGATATGAACACATTTCAAGTCTTGGTCTACTTTCAAACGTGAACAGTATTCAATCAGAAGTAAATCATTTTTTAAAGTTTTTAATTCCAGTTAGCTGACATAGTTATATTAGTTTCAGGTGTACGATATAGTGATTCGACACTTCCATACACCCCCTGGTGCTCATCATGAAAGTGCATCCTGAATCCCCGTCACCTATTTATCCCATCCCCTCACCCTCCTCTCCTCCATTAGTTTATTCTCTATAATTAAGATTGTTTCTTGATTTGTCTCCCTCTCTCTTATGTTTTCCCTTTGCTTGTTTTGTTTCTCAAATTCCACATAAGAGTGGAATCCTATGTCATTTGTCTTTCTCTGAGTTATTTCACCTAGCATTATACTCTGTAGCTCCATCCATGTTGTTGCAAATGGCAAGATTTCATTTTTTTTTTTTTTATGGCTGAGTAACATTCCATTGTATATATATATTCTACTTCTTTATCCATTCATCAATCAATGGACACTCGGTCGGCTTCCATATCTTGCCTAATGTAAATAATGCTACTATAAACAAAGGGGTGCATGTATCCCTTGGAATTAGTGTTCTTATGATCTTTGGGTAAATACCCAACAGTGCAATTGCTGGCTGGATCACAGGATAGTCCTATTTTTAACTTTTTGAGGAACCTCCATACTGTTTTCCACAGTGGCTGCACCAGTTTGCATTCCCACAAACAAGGCACGACTGTTCCTTTTTCTCCATATCCTCACCAACGCTTATTGTTTCTTGAGTTTTTTTATTTTAGCCATCCTGACAGGTGTAACGTAATATCTCACTGTGATTTTAATTTGCATCTTCCTGATAAGTTTCGATGTCTAGAAAAAAATCAGTTTTTAAAAAATAAGAGCATTGACATTAAACATAATTTATAAAAGGTAAAAATAACTGTACACTTAAATATGCATAATAATTCAGAGCTTTATATTTTCTATAGCTATATGTATTTATGAGGGAAAAACACTTGGTTTAGAATATTTTTTCTGTAATTTTTCAATTAGATGTGAATGAAAAAATTTAGGTTAGAAAAATTAACTATTGGGACTACACCAAAACAAGCTTTTGCAGAGTGAAGGAAACCACAACAACATGAAAAGGCAACCTACTGAATGGAAGAAGGTACTTGCAAATGATATATCCAATAAGGAGTTAATACACAAAACATATAAAGGCCTTCTACAACTCAACACCAAAAAACCAAATAATCTGATTTAAAATGGGCAGTGGACCTGAATAAACATCTTCCAACATACAGATGTCCAACAGACACAGGAAAAAAAAATGCTGAACGTCACTCATCATCAGGGAAATGCAAATCAAAACCAGAATGAGTTATCGCCTCATACCTGTCAGAATGGCTAAAATCAAAGACACAAGAAATAGCAAGAGTTGAGAATGTGGAAAAAAAGGACCGCGGGTGGGAATGTAAATTGATACAGCCACCATGAAAACAGTATGGAAGTACCTCAAAAAATTAAAAAAGAAATACCACATGATGTAGTAATTCCACTACTGGGTACTTACTCAAAGAAAATGAAAACGGCCCTATTTTTATTGTAGCATTATTTACAATAGCCAAGATATGGAAGCAACACAAGCATCTGTCTATAGATGAATGAATGGACAGGGGGCGCCTGGATGTTCAGTCAGTTAAGCGTTGGGACTCCTGATCTGGGCTCAGGTCATGATCTCAGTTTGTGAGATGCACTGACAGTGTGCAGCCTGCTTGGGATTCTCTCTCTCCCACTCTCTCCGCGACCCTCTCCTACACACACACGCTCTCTCTCAAAAAAATTAGCAAACTTTGAAAAAACAGATGAATGGATAAAGAAGATGTGGAATATTACCCAGTCATAAAAAAGAATGAAATCTTGCCATTTGTAATGACATGGCTGCAGACAGAGGGTATGATGCCAAGTGAAGTAAGTCAGAGAAAGACAAGTATCATGTGATTTCACTTATATGAGGAATCTAAAATCAAAACAAACAACAAACAGAAAAACAGGCTCCTAAATACAGAGAGCAAACTGGTGGCTGCCAGAGGGGAGGTGGGTGGGGTCATGGGTGAAATAGATAAAGGGGATTAAGAGGTACAAACTTCCAATTACAAAATAACTCATGGAGATGAAAAGTATAGAAGAATAAATACAGTAATACTGTAATAACATTGTATGATGACAGATGTTGACTACACTTACAATCATGATCAGTGAGTAACGTGAAAAACTGTTGCATCAATATGTTGTACACCTGAAACTAATATAACATTGAATGTTAATTATACTTCAACAAAAAATCAGGTGAAACAAACCACCTGCTCATTATTACGTTAAAATGTCTGAAGTCTGCAGAACAATGGTATCACTGGACCTGTTTTATGTTATTGCTTTTTGGACGGGGCATTTTGTTGTGTTCTTATATGGAAGTGGACAAAAGAAATAGCCTAATTTTCCTATTTCCTTTGTAAATGCGCCATCAGCCAGTGCCTTTTCCTTTGTTACCTTTTGCAACGTGTTTGGGATTACACCATATAGCCATTTGGTTGTACCTGGCTTATTATACACAATAATGAACCTTTCACACTGCTACTGGAAAGTGTTTCAAATCATTATTATATTAATTACTGATTACATCAATCTTTCTTCAACCTTATACTTGCAGTAAAATCCTGACTGCAACATGGCCTTCAATGCCCTACAACATCATGAACCTTGGCTATTTTGCAAGGCTTATTTGGTATCACATTCTTGCTTGTTCACTCTGACCTTCCTGTTTTTCTATTACAGCAAAATCACATCTGCTTTAACGCGTTTGCTGTTCCCTTGGCCTTCAATGCTCTCCCCGTCTGTCTGCTCCTGGTTATTCATTCTTTCCTGTTCAGGTCTCAGTTCAAAACTGCCTCTTCACAGAGGTATTTTCTGACCACACTATCTAAATAAATTTATACACCCCTTCCCATGCCAAAACCTGTCCCCTAGCTGTATCCTTTTTTTAGTGGAGATACAGTTGACATGTAATATTAGTTTCAGGTCTACAACATAGTGATTCAACATTTGTATATACTGCTAAATGATCACTTAAGTCTAGCTGACTATCACCACACATAGTTATAATTTCTTTTTGTGCGACGATAAATGTTAAGATCCACTCTCGGAGCAACTTTCAAATATACAACAGAGTGCCATCAACTACATTCAACATGCTGTACAATGCATCCTCATGCCTTACTTAGTTTCTAAAGTTTTGCCTTTTGACCACCCTCACCCATTTCTCCCTCACCGCACCCCCACCTCTGGCAACCACCAATCGATTCCCTGTATCTATGAGTTCAGTTTCATTTTGTTTTTTGTTTCAGACTCCACGTAGAAGTTAGATCACACAATATTTGTCTTTCTCTGACATATTTCACTGAGCATAACGCCCTCAAGTTTCATCCATACAGTAGCAAAGAGGGTTTCCTTCTTTTTATGGCTAACTACACACACATTTTCTTTATTATCCGTCCATTCATCAATGGACACTTTGGTGCCTTCCAAGTCTCAGCTATTGTAAATAATGCTGCAGTGAAAATGGGAGTGCATACATCTTTTCATTTCCTTCACATAAATGCTCAGAAGCAGAATTGCTAGGTCACATGGTAGTTCAGTTTTCAATTTTTTGAGAAACCCCCATAGAGTTTTCCACAGTGGCTGCACCAATTTACATTCCCATCAACAGGGCATGAGGGTTCCCTTTTCTCCACAGCCTCACCAACACTTGTTACTTCTTGTCTTTTTGAAAACAGCCATCCTAACAGGTGTGAGGTCATATCTCAGTGTGGTTTTGATTTGCATTTCCCTGGTGGTGAGGGATACTGAGATTTCTTTTCATGTGTCGGTTGGCAATCTGGAATCCCTCTTTGGAAAAATGTCTATTCAGATCCTCTGCCCATTTTTTAATCAGATCGCTTGCTTAATTTGCTATGGAGTCATACAAGTTCTTTATATGTTTTGGATGTTAACCCCTTATCAGATATATGATCTGCAAATATTTTCTCCCACTCAGTGGGCTGCCTTTGTATGTTGTTGGTTTCCTTTGCTTTGCAGAAGGATTTTAGTTTGGTGTCGTTCCACTGGTTAACTTCTGGTTTTGTTGCCTTTGATTTTGGTGTCAATGACCCTAGCATATTACCTATTTTTACATCTTTTGTAGGACGCATTTCGTCCTGAAACATTTACTTATTTATTCATAAAATGACATACTTCACAGATTTCTCCGTGTCCCCTGTCCTTACTAAAAACATGAATTCAATGAGAAGAATGTGACTGGTTTGTTCAGAGCTGCATTTCTAGTGCCTAGTAATACTTGGCCAAAAGAAGTTCAGTTAATATTATTGAAAAAAGGATGCATTATGCTTTTGTTTATCATTTAAGCAACTTTTGCTATCACAAATAATGCTATAGTGAACACCTATGTATCTAAAATTTTGACTAATGACCTAATTATCTCCAAAGGTTTTGTCTTCTATAATTTCTGTATCTCTTACTACCTGAACTTCAGCTATTCCTGAACAACTTTGGATGAAAATATTATTAGAGATAACCAAGTACCAGTAGAGCTTTCATCTGATTAGTATTGCAGTTACAATAATCTTCAATTGTCCTGTTTAAATATTTAAGAATATTTCCTGTACATTAAAGAATGAACAGTTTTGTAAGTTTGATGTTATTCAGTGACTTATGTTACCTGTGGTAAATACTGTGAAAGTTGTCTAATGTATCTAATAGAAAGACTGCTCTATAAGCTAGAAATCCTGTGGAGGAGTCTACAAATACAAACACATATGAAGAAGCTACAATGCACATCAATGATCTTTCCTGGATTTAGTACACAATTATCCAAGTAGTATCTTAAGCATGATATAGAATACTTACAGGGATTAATTTATTAATACATTCCTATTCTATTTACAATTGAGAGCCTCTACCATTATAATGAGCTAGGCCATAAATTATTTTTAGAGTAGTTAATACAATGTATTATTGCATCATAATCCAATGGTTAAAGAAAAAATTCTTATGGCATTTACAAGTATCATTTAATAGTTCTAAAAATCTGATAAAACCTCAGCATCATTATAGAGAGTGTAACAGACAATCAGACTTTGACTGTACATTGACCCTGGGTGTGATTTAGTAAATATTCATGTAGCATAATTTTCAAAGCATTTTGATTTAGATAATGACATTTAAAAACAATACTGATTAATGGAAGTTGAATGTTAATGCCACCATTTAATATAAATGTAATTTTCTATTATACTTTGCAACAAGGTTTTACACCGAACTCTGTAATCAACTGTCACCTGAGTTTGTTTTAACTTCTAAATCAGAGTGATTTTTAGTTTGTTTCAGTCTTTAATGATACATAAACTTTCTTCATAGGGTTTTTATATTAATAATTTTAGCTTAATCTTCCTAAATATTCAAGTCATAAAATGTCATCACAAAACTTAAGACACTTGCAAACATGAAAAAAATTGAGTTCTGCCTTCATCCACTTTCTGACCTTCTTTATTCCTTAGAGGAATAGTTTGCCTTGTCTAATACATTCTTCTTCTCTAAAAGGAAATAAGACGAGAAGATAGGGACTTAAGACTAAGGGACGCATTTTGTAGATCTTTGGGAAGGAGAAGCTTGGGAGGACATGGAAAGTGTGAAGGAGGCAGACGGGAGGAAAAGGGGGGGGTCAGTCAGCAGGCTTCTGCTGTCTTCTGTATGGGAAGCGAAAAATTGTGAGTTATATGGAAATTGCAGTTTGGTGTGTATTTCTACAACCTTGAGTAATGGACTACATAAAATTGATATTGTGGAAAATGGGTTTATAGATTAATGCTGTTGTTTATTCAATTTTCAATAAACTTACAACACTGTTAGTAGTTAAAAGGATTTTTACTCCAGAATAATGCGATCATTTTTTTCACTCTTAACTGAAAATATGTTGGTGTTTCAAAATAACAAAAAAATGTATCACAAGGAAAACATTTAATGAGTCTTTATTAAATACCAGAGAGTGGGGCTCCTGGGTGGTTCGATCGGTTAAGCGTCCAACTTTGGCTCAGGTCATGATCTCACAGTTAGTGAGTTCGAGCCCCGCATCGGGCTCTGTGCTGACCGCTCAGAGCCTGGAGCCTGCTTTGGATTCTGTGTCTCCCTCTCTCTCTGCCCCTCCCCTGCTCATGCTCTCTATCAAAAATAAATAAACAATAAAAAATACTTTTAAAAAATACCAGAGAGTATGCATAACTTGAGCATTCAAAGGTGAGGAAGTCTCATTCTGGTAAAGGGAAGCACTGAGATGGGCAGTCTGTTTTATAAGATCCTTTGCTAATAAGAAAGAGGAAAAAGCAGAATATGGAGAAGAGTTTATAGTTCAACTGAGATCTGAAAGACGAGAAAATATTTTCTAAACAGGCAACACAGGCAAAAGGAAAGAGATTAGTGTAAGCAAAGGCAAGATATACAAGAGTCTGAGATGTTTTAGAAAATGCAATTACCATGGTATGCCTGGAACACAGGGTGAGAGGAGAGAGACAGAATGCTGGTAACACGATATCATACTATGAAGTTAGGATTTCATAAAAGGGAATGAGAAAGAGCTGAAGATTGAAAATTTCAGATTTGCATTAAAGATGATTAATTACAATGAAGAATAAACTAGAGAGAGTCAAAGTAGAGGCAAAGAGAATATTGAGAGACTATTCGAAAAGTGTAGGTGACACAGTATAAAGAAGACAGTAACGGGTACAAAACACTAGGATGGCCCCTGCTCACCTTCAGCGAAAGAGGTGAGCAGAAGAGGGAGCCAAAGACAGCTGGCTCTCCTGGCTGTGGTTCAGATGAAGGGCGCGGTGCTAACACCAAAATGTGGGCTCCGAGTCTGAGGAGGGAGACTGACTTGGACTGAAGAGGCATAAGGCACCTCTGCCTGGGGAAACTCAGAAGGCCACTAGCTCTGTAGATTGGGAACTGATAAGAGATGTCTGGATGGAGCTAGTTAACGGAAAAAAGGAGTTATAAAGGCTTGTATCCCAAGGATATCTCAAAATATATCTGCACTGTTTTTAATATAATGATCTCTAATGGATGATGCCTATTCTTCACCTGGTAAGATTTTATCATATGAAAGTTACTAAGCAAGGTCTGAAACTAATGAATAAACGAATTCCAATTATTTATATGGGAATATATTTTAAAAGAATTAAATTCTACTTGCTCACCATTCATAAATGGGGAGCTCTTGGGGCACCTGGATGGCTCAGTCAATTAACCATCCGACTTTGACTCAGGTCATGATCTCACAGTTCGTGAATTCAAGCCCCACGTCAGGCTCTGTGCTGTCAGCTGGGAGCCTGGAGCCTGCTTCGGATTCTGTGCCTCCCTCTCTCTCTGGCCCTCCCCCGCTTGCACTGTGTGTCCTTCTCTCAAAAATAAATAAACCGTAAAAAAATTAAAAAATGAATGGGGAGCTTTTAATTCTTGAAGAAATTCTTGCTGATGAAACCGCATGAATGATTGTGCAATCAATTAAAATTCTTATAATTTAAAACTAGGAGATGAGCATTTTCAAAAAGCTTGACTTGTAAAACCAAAAAGCACTCAGCTTTTCATACCACAGGGATTTAAAAATACGTACTACTTAAACATTAACTTTACCTAATACAATTCTGAAATCAGAAAGAATCCACAGAATCTGACCTGATAAATATAGATGGCCAGGGTAGCACAGTACGCAAACCTGTCTCCATGGGCAGCGCAAACATCTTTGTTCCAAGGCTGACATCCAGCAGCTAGGAGTCCCACTTGCCTTACCTGGGACATGTTTGCCTTGAAAAACAAATTTGGAGAAATATCAGTCATTTCCATTATGCATCCAACTTAATTATTTTCCATCCATCTTCCTCAATCTTCATCTTTTTTAAAGAAATTTCTACGAGAACGATTCATCTCAGTGCATACTCTCGGAGAACAAGAGTTGAAATCCCCCGATGTCTAGAGACACCAAAGCAGGTCATTTCAGTTTGAAAAGCAAGAGATTATAAATGATAAATGACAAATGGCACCTGGCCAAGGAATGGGAACCCTACAGGACCCACGGGGACTACAGTGGAATACAGGTGCATGTTATATCTAAAGGGCTTGAGGGCCCCTGGAGAAAGTTCCTCCTCCCATGTGGCCAGATTTATGAAACTCTCCAGGGAAATGGAAGAATCTAGATTTTTGTGTAAAACCTGACGATTTCTAAACACTGGCAATACATTCAAGGCAGCAAATTTCAAACGTAAAACACCGTGAACCACTATTGGGGGGACTGTGTGACCTCTGCCACAGAGCATCACTATTGTTACAGTGACTCAGCACCTTCACAAAAGCCACTTGAGGCACACAGGGCAGGTAGACAAGCTGCATTACCAGTACCGCTCATTGCGAACAGGGGACAGAAGGAAGCTGGAAACTACCGGTTACAAGTTGCTGAAGTGGCAGGACAGAGGCTGGTGGAGTCAACAGCCTGGAGATGCAGAATCAGCCTGGCTGGGACACAGGGACGGAGACCCGACTCCAAGCCAGCGGACGGCATGAGCTGGACTCAAGCATCTAAGCTCAGGTCTCTGCTTCTTCTAACAGAAACCCTGTGAACTAGGTTTTCCCTACCATCCCTCTCAGCCCAAAGGATTCTGTGAATCTATGTGTAAACTCTCTGGGATTCCGGAGAAGAGCAAACCAAGAGGGAGGCTGCTTCTAAGTCTACAATCGTTATGAAAATCCAAATACAGTAAAAACACAAAGACAAAAACAAAACCAAAAAACCCATTCTGAGTATTGCACTATATAGTTACCTAATGAATGGCATTCAAGAATAGATTAATTGGCCAAAAACAACTTTTTAAAGACAGAACCCAGACTATTATTAGATGTCTTTTCTAATATGGTAAAAAAATATTGGTCCAAAAATGAGGTTTCTTAGTATAAGACAACTTTCCCTAATACCACAAAGTTATACCATGCAAATATCAATTTTTCACTATTGTCAATTTCATATCTGATTAAAGTAAGGAAAAAAATACAGCTAGCAATTGTAATCTTAAAATATTTTTGAAAAAATAGTATCTGGGAAATATGATAAATTTGGTCCGTGTTGACGAGTCTATCCCAGAGTCAGCATTTCATCACTATTTTGTTTATGTTCTTTAAAAGCTTTACATCATTTCAGCAGCGAAATGTTACTGCCTTAACACCACACCTGAACTATCACATATATGAAAGATAAACACAGAAAGACATATACGTCTGACCTATGACACAATTCTTACAGGTACATGTTCAGTCTAGCCCCAGGAACCCTCCACCCCAACCTGCCTCTTCTCTTTCTATCCTGCCACCTAGTGGGTTAAAGCCAGCTACTCTGAACCAGTGACGCCTGGTACCATCACGGAAAAATAAAACACTGTCTCTTTACTACCTGCTTCCTTTTCAGTACAGGTGGAATGATGTCCTGACCATAACCCTATAATTCTCCTTTATTTTAGTGCTCAGCAATTAATAAGTTCTAGTCAGTTCTATTATCTCCATTTTTATAAAGTTACTTTCTTCTTTAGATCTTTTCTATTTCATATTCCCACTTTCTAGAAAAGATCTCTTAATTTCCTCTTTCTTCCTCAAACCTATCTTCATCCCATCAAATCCCCTCATCAGGGTGGAACTAGTGGCTTTAAAAAAAAAAAACATTATCTGAAGTGAAAAATGGCATGATAAACAAACTGGGCCTTCAGTCTTTTGAGTGCTTAACTATAAAAATCTTCGTTCCTCCTCCCCTGGCACCTATATCTCCTCGGGCACTAACAGTCAGGACAAATGTTTTAAAATATACTTTACCTAACTAGTAATGTTACCACATTACTTTTCACTGAAAATATATATTATTTCGACCGGAGGGTGAATTAAGTAGGCTTTTGTATTTTATCTTTGGGATCCAAGATTAATATTAATAATGTTTGTGTGCAAATAAAAATGGTTTCTGATTTATGTTTAAACAAATCTTGAATTTATATCTGGAAAAGAAACATAAGACTTAAACTAGCGGGTAAAATGGAATCATTTAAACATTTTTCACTTTCTGCTCTTTTTTACTTTTTTTTAAATTAATAAACTGTTTTTAGAGCAGTTTTAGTTTCACAACAAAACAGAAGATTATAGAGCGTTCCCACTCACTCCCTGACCCCCAATATGTACAAGGTCCCCCACCCATCTATCCCCCATCAGATCGGTGCATTTGTTACAATGGTGAACCTGCACTGACACAACGTCATCACCCAAAGTCCACGGTTTACATTAGGGCTCACTCCTGGTGTTATACACTCTATGCAGTTTGACAAATGCAGAAGGACATGTACCCGCCCTTTTAGTATATTGTAGAGAAGAGACTCACTGTCCTAGAACTCCTCTATGTTCTGCCTATTCAGCTCTCCCTCCCTCAGTAACTCCTGGCAAGCACGGATATCTCCGCTCTCTCTGTAGTTTCGCCTTTTCCAGAGTGTCATATTGTTGTAATCATACAGTATGTAATCTTTTCAAATTGGCTTCTTTAACTTAGTAATATGCATTTAAGTTTCTACCATGTCTTTTCATGGCCTGAAAGCTCATCTCTTTTTAGCAACGAAAAATATTCCCTGTTCTGGATGAACCACTTATTTATCCATCACCTCCTGAAAGACATCTTGGTTGCTTTCAAGTTTTAACAGTTACGAATAAAGCTACTATGGAGGTGCCTGGGTGGCTCAGTCGGTTAAGCGTCTGACTTCGACTCAGGTCATGATCTCACCATTCGTGAGTTCGAGCCCCGCGTCAGGCTCTGCGCTGACAGCTCAGAGCCTGGAGCCTGCTTCGGATTCTGTGTCTCCCTCTCTCTCTGCCCCTCCCCTGCTCATGCTTTCTCTCCCTCTCCCTCCCTCTCTCTCTCTGTGAAATAAACATTTAAAAAAACTTTAAGCTGCTATAAAGCTGCACATATCCATGTGCAGGTTTCTGTGTAAACTTAAGTTTTCAATTCATTTAGGCAAATAACAAGGGGTGCAAAAGGAGGTGACTGCTACATCCTGGTAAGAGCATGTTTACTTTATGGGGCACCTGGATGACTTTTGATTTTGGCTCAGGTCGTAATCTCACAGTTCCTGAGTTCTAGCCTCGTGTCATGCTCTGTGCTACCAGAAGCCTGCTTGGGCTTCTCTCTCCCCGCCTCTCTCTCTGCCCCTTCCTCTCCCTCTCAAAATAAACAAACATCTTTCAAAGACAGTATGTACATCTTGTAAGAAACCATCAACCATGTGCACTCCCGCCAGAAGTAAGTGAAAGCAGCTACTGCTCTCCATCCTCAGTGGCCTGAATGTTGTCAGCGGTCCAGACATGCCATCCTAGTAGGTATGTAGCAGTAATTCACTGTGGTTTTAATTTGCAATTCCCTGTGCTGGTCATCTTTCCATACACTTACATGTCATCCGCCTTCTGAAGTCAAGTATCTGTGCAAGTCTTTGAATTTGCTAGAATGGCTCAGAGAACTCAGAGAAACATGTTACTTACTAGACTACTGGTTTATTATAAAAGGATGTAACTCAGGGAGAGCCAGATGGAAGAGATGTATACGGCAAGGCACGGAATGAGGGGAAGGGCAAGGAGGTCCCATGGTCTCAGAGTGGGCCACATGTTTATCAAGTTGGGAAGGAAAACCCTTCCTTTGGAGTTTTCATGGAGGCTTCATTACAGAGGCAAGACCCATTAAATCATTGCCCAGGGGCAATCACTCAACCTCCAGGCCCTCTCCCCTCCTGGAGGTCAAGGGGGTAGGACTAAAAGTTCCAAGCCTCTAACCATACCGTTGGCTCCACCAGCGATCAGCCTCCACAGGCTTTTAAAGTCACCTAATTAACATAACAAGACACATTAATGGAAATGCTTGGGAAATCAGGTCCTGTGAATGACCCAAAGTATTTTCTTACAAATCATGATACCGCAAAACATTATTATTGATTCAATTTCTTTAAAATGTAGGCCTACTCAGATTGCATAGTTTTCCTCTGTGAGTTTTGGCAAATTATGTCTTCAAAGAATTGGTCCATTTCATCCAGGTTATCAAATTTGTGGGTATAGAATCCTTTGTAGTATTCCTTTACCATCCTTTTAATGTCCATAGGCTATGCAGTGAGGTCCACTCTTTCATTACTGGTATTAGTAATATGTTCCTCCTTCTCTCTTTTCTTCTTAGTCTAGCTAAAGGCCTATAGATTTTGCTGATCTTTTCAAAGAAGCAGATGTTACTTTTCCTGATTTTCTCTACTAATTTTCTACTTTTAATTTCACTGATTTCTGTTCCAATTTTTATTATTTCTTTTCCTCAGCTTACTTGAATTTAATTTGTTCTTTTTCTAGTTTTCTAAAGTAGAAGTTTAGGTGATTAATTTTAGATCTTCCTTCTTTTCTAATTATGCATTAAATGCTATAAATTTCCCTCTAGGCACGGCTTTGGCTGTTTCCCACAAATTACGTTAAGTCATATTTTCAATTTCATTCAGTTTAAAATACTTTTTAATTTACAAATTCTTCTCTGGGGTGCCTGGGTGGCTCAATCTGACTCTTGGTTTCGGCTCAGGTCGTGACCTCAAGGTTCCTGAGTTCCACCCCACATCGGGCTCTGTGCTGACAGCACACAGTCTGCTTGGGATTCTCTCTCTCCTCCTGCCCCTTACCTGCTTGTGCTCCCTCTCTCAAGATAAATGAACTTTAAAAAAATCTTTGATTATGTGTTATTTAGTTATTTAAAAGACCATGGCTTAGTGTCTAAGCATTTGGGGATTTTCAAGTTATGTTTCTGTTACCGATTTCTAGTCTGATTCCACTCATGTCTGAGAGTAGACCTCATATTATCTCCATACTTTTAAGCTGTTGAGATGTGTTTTATGGCCCAAAATATCTAGGTGAATGCTCCATGGGAGATGTGTTTTATGGCCCAAAATATCTAGGTGAATGCTCCATGGGAGCTTGGGAAGAATGTACAATCTGGTTTGGGGTGAAGTGCCTTATAGACGGAAATTATATCCAGTTTACTGAAGATACTAGAGTCCAACTACATTCTTACTGATTTTCTGTTGCTAGATCTGTTCAGTCTGACAAAGCATTAAAGTCTCCAGCCAAAATAGTGCACTCATCTATTTTTCTTTGCATTTCTATCGATTTTTTGCCTCATGTATTACAGTACTGTTATTAGGCGCATACACATTAAGGATTATTATGTCTTCTTGGAGGAGTGACCCCTTCTTGGAGAGTGACTATGTACTGTCCCTCTTTATCCCTGCTGTGAATTCTGCTCTGTCTGAAATTAACACAGACACACCCACTTCTTTTAATTAGTGCTAACATGGTGTATCTTTCTTCATTCCTTTACTCTTTATAGATGTCTTTATATTTAATGCAAGTTACTTATAGATAATATATAGTTGGGTCTCTGTCTTTTAATTAGTGGATTAGAGCATTAATGTCCAAAATAATTCTTCATGTACTTGGATCAGTATCTTCCATATTTTTACTGCTTCAATTTGCTCTTCTTGTTCTTTGTTCCTGTTTTCGTCTTCCACACTTTTTCTTCCTTTTGTGGTTTCAACTGAACACTTTATAGGATTCATTTTTTTTCTTAGCATATCAATTGTGCCTCATTTAAACATTTTTTGTGTGTGACTGTCCTAGAGTTTCTAATATACAACTAATCCAAGTCTACTTCCAAGGTAGTACTTCTCAGGTAGTATGGGTACCTTCTAATAACAAAATATCCCTAATTCCTCTCTCCATCCCTGTATGATCATTGTCATTCATTTCATTTATACATAAGCAACATAGCATATATATGTGTGTTTGTATAAAAGTATAATCAAATACACTGTTGCTATTTTATTTTGAACACACTGATATTTGTTAACAAGATCAATTAAGAGTAAGAAAGATAAACGTTTTTATTTTACCTTTAATTATACACTCTCCAATATTCTCCCTTTGTTTACACAGATCTGAGCTTCAAACCTTTATCACTAATTTTCTCCAAAGAACTTCTTTTGGGGCACCTGGGTGGCTCAGTCGGTTGAGGATCTGACTCTTGGTTTTGGCTCAGGTCACGATCTCATGGTTCGTGGGTTCAAGCCCCACATCGGGCTCCGCGCTGACAGCATGGAGCCTGCCTGGGATTCTCTCTTTCCCTCTCTCTTTGCCCCTCCTCTGCTTGCTCTGTCTCTCAAAATAAAGAAACTTCAAAAAAATTTAAAAAAAAAAGAACTTCTTTTAACATTTGTTGCAACTAATTCCCTAATGGCAACAAATTCCCAAATTTTTGCCTGAGAGTCTTTATTTCTCCTTCATTCATGAAAGAGAACTGCAGTGTTATCAGTACAGATTTCTAGGCTGGTATTTTATTTCTTGAACGCTAAAATATTTCATTCCATTCTCTTCTTGCTGTCAGGGTTTCTGAAAAGTTCAATTTAATTCTTATCCTTGCTTCTTTGGCTTTTTTCAAGATTTTCTTTTTTTTCTTTTTTTTTTTTTTTGCAGTTTGAATAGGATATATGATTTGTAGGTGTAGTTTTTTGTTTGTTTGTTTGTTTGTTTTTGCACTTACCAGGTTTTGTATCTTCTGTGCTTCCTGGATATGGAGTTTGCCGTCTGACATTAATTTGGGGAAATTCTAAGTCACTATTGCTTCGATTGTTGCTTCTGCTCCTTTCTCTTCTTGTTCTGGTATTTCTAGTATGTACATGGTATGCCTTTTGTAGTGGCCCCACAGTTCTTGGTACTCTGTTCTGTTTTTCCCCATTCTTTTTTCTCTTTTCAGATTTGGAAGTCCCTATGGTCATATCCTCAAGCTTAGAAATTCTTTCTTCAGCCATATCCAGTCTGCTAATGAATTCACTATAGGACTTCTTCATTTGTTACAGTGTTCTGACTCTAGCATTTCTTTTTGATTCTTTTAGAATTTCCGTCCCTCTGCTTAAATTATCCATCTGTTCTTGTATGTTGTCTATTTTTTTTTAATTAAAGCCCTTGGCATATAACCACAGTTTCTTTAAATTCTTGGTCCGATAATTCCAACATTCCTGCCATATCTGACTCTTGTTCTGATTTTTTTTTTTTACTCCCTTCCAATAAATTGCTTCTGGTTTTTTGCTTGTTTGTTGGGTTTTGTTTTTGTTTTGGGGTGTTTTGGGGGTTCTTTTGTTTTGTTTTTGCCTTTTAGTATGCCCTGTAATCTTTGAGAGGAGAACATGAATGCAGTGGTAAAAGGAACTGTGGTACGCAGACCTTTATAATGCAATGGTACATTGAGGGTGGAGAGGAAACATGAGGAAGCATTTTAAAGTGCTAAGATTAGGTCTCTGTCTTTTGGTGAGTCTATGCCTGTGGAATGTGAATTTTGCCTGTGATTCTTGGGGGTTTTCTATTCCCCAGGTGGGACATGAGGGGTACAGTGGGCTTGAGATAGCTATTTCCCTTCCGCCACATAGGGTAGGTTCTGAAATAACCAGCAAGTTAGGCTCTGGTAAAAGAGTTTCCCCTGAGAACACCCTTGCTAAGAACAAAATGCCTGGACATATTTCACAATACTTCCTTTTCCCCTCCCCCAGCCAGGAGCATTCAGGGATTTTCCCTGATCTTCATGGTGAAGGCCTAGTAGAGATCCTGGAGGTAAAAGCACATAAGCACGGCAGCCTCCCTGGAACTTTTAACTCTCAGACTTGTCACAGGAGCCTCAGAGCAATTCGTCAATTAGTTCAGTTTTTCCTACCCTGGTTCTGCTTCCTGCAGAGGCTTTAGCTGGTAGGTCTCTGCTCCAGTAGGTTGTGAATTTCTGTAACTGCCTGTCAGAGTCTCCAGTGGTGTGAGAAGCAATCTGCCTTGCGATCTCACTTCTCTTAGAGATCTAAGAAGAGTTCTTGATTTTTCAGTTCGTTCAGCTTTGTATCATTTTAAGGATGAAATGAAGACTTCTAAGCTCCTTACCTGGCAGACTAGAAACCTAAAGTTCCTCTGCTAACTATTTATTAAAAATAAGTTACTTCAAAATCCATTTCGTCAATACGCTCTTACTTTAACTATCAGTATATCTTGAATTTATTACTTTTGAATTTCCAAACTTAGATAATCTAAAAATATCATTGTTGTCATCCAATATGGTATGACCTTGTTCATAAGCAGCTTTTATAAGTCTTACAGTCCAACAACTTAAATCCTTTTTAAATTCAGAGTTGAATAACATGTCCAAACCCAGCCATTAATAATAAACACGACAAAACAGTGACTTATTTTAAAAATCTAGGATTTTGGATGAAATTTGAAAAAAGTTATACATCATTAAATATATAAATACTACTGCATTTATACATCTTAATTATAGGCAGTATTTGAAACTTTGACTTTATTTTTCAAAAGTATTATTAAAAATATATGTAATACTATGTAGCTCCTATAAAGTGGTATCTGCAATCACTAAAGACATAAAAAGAAATGTCCAGAAGCTTGTGTTATCTTTGTAGTCCGCATGAATATTACACAATTAATGACTCTGCATTACTGAAAATGGAAAATGTTCAACTGAAGGTCTATTCTAACATATGTGTCTGTACCTTAAATATAAATCCTATAAAATGTCATATATTTAGGAAAATAAATATATGTTAACTGAATGTAAGCTCATTACATATTTCAGATAAATATGATGTACCCTTTTGCATCCTTACTTTAGAATGTTTCGTGTGTGTGTGTGTGTGTGTGTGAGAGAGAGAGAGAGAGAGAGAGAAAGAGAGAGAGAGAGAGAATGACTTAATCTCCGTGTTCATTCCAAAGATTTGTTGCTTTAGAAAATACCATCTTTCTGGCCCAGAAACAACATGCACACTTTAAAGATGAAGTACTAACCCTTTCGGTACACTGAATAATGGAGATTTATAAAGGATTCAGGAAGACAGTCGGAGCATTGGGACGCCCCACATGCAACTGACATTGTCAGTAGCCTGGCAACAGCCTACTTGCAAAGATATTACTTTATTTTCTTAACCTAAATTCAATTTTTTGTTTCAATCTCCTATGAAATGCACCTACATACATTATAATTACAGTAGAGATGCTCTACACATTAAGTGCATGAAATGCAAAAAAATTAAAGTGGTAAGAGTATATTTACATTAGATTTGTATAATATTAAAGCTCATTTTTGAATATGCGAGAGTATGCAGATATGAAATAATCACAATGAAATTTAAAATATAGGGGCACCTGGGTGGCTCAGTCGGTTAAGCGGCCAACTTCAGCTCAAGTCATGATCTTGCAGTCTGTGGGTTCAAGCCCCATGTCGGGCTCTTTGCTGGCAGTTCAGAGCCTGGAGCCTGTTTCCAATTCTGTGTCTCCCTCTCTCTCTGCCCCTCCCCTGCTTGCTCTCTCTCTCTCTCTCTTTCTCTGTGTCTCTCTCTCTCACGTAATAAACATTAAAAAAAAATTTTTAATTATAGAGTTACAACTGCCAAAAATAAAACTATAAAACTAAGTGAAAATTAAGTTCATATATATGTGTCTGTGTATCTGTAGAAATATGTACATATGCCATCAATATTAATCCTATCAAAATTAATTCTGTCATAATTTTATACTAAAGATCAAACTCACTTGTATAATTTTTCAAAGACTCCATTTTTAAACCACAATTTTAACTAAAAAAAAGTCCAACTTATCTTTTCCTGTGAACAGTTAAAAAATATTATATTGAAAAATGTACTAGGCTGAATGCTGATTATATAGGATATATATGCACAGACACATCATCTGAAAAATAGTAAGCTGGATTTTTAAAGAAATTAGTCAATATTCATGTGCCAATTCTCATTATTTAGAACAGGATCTTTCATTCCCATTTAAGTCTATGTAAGAACTGATCAAAACCTGAGCCAGAAGAACCTCAAGCCCATGAAGACGATGTGGTCATTTCAGGGTCAAACTTTATCCATATGCAGTAACGGCAACTCTCGTAATACGTCTCAGAGCCAGGAATTCATTTATAAAGGCCAATGGTAGTTTTAAAGGGTGTCAGGATGGTGTCAGGACAGAGGAAAAGAATTTGAATTCTCATAATCTCTAAACTACCCTAAAGTCACTATATAAAGGAACACCCAATTTTAGTAAAAAGCATTTTAGCAAGCTAGACTACCATCCCTATGCTTTCCCACTGAGAAATACACGGACTACACTGGGAAAAAAAGCCTCTGGATCCACATCAGAAATGCGCGTATTATTCCATTAAAAATGCGCACGCACAATACAGAGATGCTGTGGGGTGTCTGTGTCCTGTGGCACGTAGCAAACCCACAAGCTGGAACAGTTGCATCATTTATGGATAAGATTGGAGTCCAGAATGAAAAGCTACCCATGGATCCTCCACCTGTGTCCTGAAGAATGCTTTAGGGTCCACGATACGAGGATTATTCCCCAGGGTTTGCTATTAACTGGCTCCAGAGATGTTCACTGGCTTGTTTCACAGTTGAAAAAACAAATCTCAAGAAAAGCCCAAAGGGCAGGAGGCTTTAAACTGCTGAGCAATTACAACAAAAGAGGTAATTAAAAGGAAGTAAAATACTGGGAAAATGTCTTTCGTTGATGTGCTGAGAAAGGGACCCAAGGAAGTGAGGGGGAGAAGGCAGTGCTGTCTATCTCCAGGCTTGTCTGCCCTCGAACAACGACGAGGACCAGCTGGTGAGACTGCGTGAAGATACTCTGGCTCTTTTGTTCCAGTCACTAATAAAAGGAAAAATCCAGGCTGTGTAAGAAGAAGAAAGAGAGAGAGAGAGAGAGAGAGAGAGAGAGAGAGAGAGAGAGAGAAAGGAGAGAGAAAGGAGAGAGAAAGGAAAAAAAGAAAGAAAAATCCACAAAGTGCCTTCATCTAAATGATTAAGAAAACTTCCATTAAAAAAGTGAAAATAATCAGAGACGTCATACAATTTTACACAAAATCCATCTTGATTAGATGCATTTTTAAAATACTAGTTTTCTACTATTGCAATAACAGATCGGAATAGCTGTTTTCAAAATACTATGCAAAAGTTGCCATAGTAACAATGCCAAGTCCTTTTGAAACATAATTAATTGCCTAAAAATTCATCAAATAGAATATGGCACTCTTCTTCAGAAAATTTCTGCATTTTCTTTTACAGTATTATTATATATGTAGTATTATCATGCACATCTTCTATTTCATCAAGTTTTTCTCTATGTAAAATGATTTTGTTAAAAGTATTACTACTTTCATCCATCGGTCTCATTAAAAAGAATTCTGGTTTATCTTTAAAGCTTAAAGATAATCTGAAAAAATTAATAAATCATCTGAAACCAGGACGGACAAAAAAAAATGCCTTTTCCTCAATAGACAACTATATTTACATATTCTCTTCTTACCTCTGCTTTTGAATCGATCAAGTGATTATCTTATTTACCCTCAGAATATTTCAATGAAAAAATGTCCTCAACATAAATGACAAAGAAACACAGCTGCATGAGCAGTAAAGCAGAAAACAAAACCCACAGAATATCATAATTACAACATAAATGTATCTTACTCTTTGTAGTCCTTCATACCAATCATCTTGATCAAACCAATTTGAAATGTAAGTCATCCAAGCCATAGAATGTTTCTACTTTAATCAAGGCAATTGGAAAGTCGGCATCAGAACAGTCAGCACCTAAAGTAACAATAACGTGTTTCAACCAAAAAGCTTTACCAAATTCTGCCTTGTGAAATGTTCAGTACAAGAAGCTAGAAGTACAGCAACATTTCAGCTGAAACAGCTTTAATAATTTACAAAGAACAGCATCCGTAAAAAATAATGCTAACCCAGAAAATGTAAGCCTATAGTCAAACAGGAAAGAAAAACCAAATAATCATTACGTTGTTGTAAAGTACCAACAAATGCTTCATCAAATATTAGGCTTTCAATTTTCATTCTAAAAAGCATGTGATTCAATTTTTTCAAGAAGGCAAATTAGTTCCAAAAGTGACCCAGTTATAAATAAGGAATGCGAAGAAAGCACAAAGCAACAGGAAGGAGAACATTAGTTCCATTCTCAACCTTAGGAGTTGGAGATAAAGCCGGAAGAAAGCCTCTGCGTTAAAAGGTCTACAACAAGACCAATTCTGTATTTCTATTTGCTTCCGTCTCCGTACTTGAGAGTTAAGTCATTTTAGAGTCAGCTGACTGCTCATTACCTAAGTGCCTCGAAAAGTCAAAGGCCACACTTCACTTAATAGAGTGCTCATATGCTTGACAGAGAATCACAATCACGTGAATTTGATTTCTTTTTAGTTTTACTCACTTCTGGAAGAAATTTATTAGCCATGCTCAAGAAGAGATTCCCTGGGACACTGGAGAGCACGTGGACTTCAAGACACCCTCCGTAATGTTGACGTGCTTCTCCCAACGTAACAAGTCCTGACTGATCTTTTCCTCACCAAAGAATTACACCTCAGTGGAGAAAAAAGGAAAGGGGGGGGGGGGCGGCGCAGAAAGAAAAAGAAAACATTTGGGTGACTTGAGTGTTTCATTATTCGTATCCCAAAAGTAGCACGGCATCTGTGCTGGCATAAAAAGGTACGCATGTAGGACACATGAATATCACCATGGCCGACTGAGAAGAGCCTTCAAAATTTATCAGATGGAACATGGGACTCTTCTTCAGGGTATCTCTTCCTCCTTTTCCTCTAAGGCCTATTTTCAAATACCTGCTTGAAGCCTCAGGTCACAAGGCTTGGGAATAGGCTTTTCCTTGCGCAGGAAGTTGTAGGACTGATGTAATCTCTTGTTTAACTTGTTTACCTCTTGCGGGACTCCTTTCAACCACCTCTAAGCATTCCTTACTTTCCCCTGCATTCCCCGTTTCAATGACTGTCATTATGCTCTCGGCAGTAACCTGAGACAAACACCTCATGCCACCTGTGATTCTTCACCACCCTCCTCCGCCTGTTCCACTACATGTGATCACCAAGTCCTATCAAACTATCTTCAAAATCTCTCTTCAAAAGGCCCTTCTCTCCAGCCATAATGCCACTGTTCTAGTGAAACCCCTCATCATGTCTTGTAAAAACTAATAAAATAATTTACCTATTCATTTTCTGCTTGCACTGCAATTGCTAAACACGTTCTATACCATCATGATCTGACGCCTGCATGTTTTTAAATTCTTTTGCCTGATCCGTCCTTCCCCTGCCCCTGTGAATAATGAGCTCTTTGATATTTAAGGTCTTCTAAGACCCAACTTAAAAACTCTTCCTCCTTGAAGACTTTCTCAAATGCACCACATCCCTCATCTGTGTGCCTTTATTTGTGTATTTGCATGCATTGGATAGTCATTACTTGTGTAGACAAAAATTGTGAGTTCTCCAAGGCAAAGGAACTTGCCTTATTCATATTTGTATAGAATATACAGAATGTTTGTTGAGTGAACTGACACTCCCAGTGCTACAACAGTTTGTCAGCTAATGGCAGGTCACATGAACTGAAGGTACTTACTTACTAGTGAACTGACACTCCCAGTGCTACAACAGTTTGTCAGCTAATGGCAGGTCACATGAACTGAAGGTACTTACTTACTACTGAAACTTGGAAAGGGTCTGAAGAAATGCATCCAAGTGACAGGTGATGTACTTACCAACAAATGAAATAGGATTACAATTCAGATCCTTATAGGGAGATGGCTAGCCAAACCATTTAAGAAGTGTTTTTTAAGTGTAAAATTAAAGGCCAATTTGAATCGGTAAAATTATTTTAAAGCCATATCAGCACAAGTATATTTATTACACCATTGTAAAGACAATGCAGTTAAAATGAATACCTTGTTTATAGGCACACAATAGTTTGGATGTTTTATTTTGCGATATTTTTCCACAAGCACTATTTACCATATTTACAAGAATTAAGAAAAGTAAAATATTTCACATCACGTAATCCCTGATGAAATATTATCTTGCGTAAGATACGTAGTTCCCAATTGTAGTTCAGGTATTTTGATGATCTGAGAGTGACTAGAATCTCACTAATTTAGTGTAAGAACGACAGTTTTCAACTCTCACCTCTCCTCGGTGGGTTAGGACTGTGTGGAGTGCAGAGCTGAAATCTGGCCTCACAGGGGAACCATGTCACCATCACTCAGCTGTAACTGAGACACAAAGGACAGAGTCAATATGGCACTTCTCCCCCATATTTATTTATGTCTGTGGATTGGTCTGTGGGTCTGATTATTGTTAAAATCACAAATTTAACGGGGCACCTGGGTGGCTCAGTCAGTTAAGCGGCCGATTTTGGCTCAGGTCACGATCTCGCGGTCCGTGAGTTCGAGCCCCACGTCGGGCTCTGTGCTGACGGCTCAGAGCCTGGAGCCTGTTTCAGATTCTGTGTCTCCCTCTTTCTGACCCTCCCCCGTTCATGCTCTGTCTCTCTCTGTCTCAAAAATAAACGTTAAAAATAAAAATAAAATAAAAAGCACAAATTTAACTTAATTCATAGTCAGAAAATTCTTAGTACCTCCTATGACTAGTGCTGGAAGGAAATGATAATAATCAAAGACTAAATATCATGCTAAAGAAAATGAGATGAAGTAAAATTTCTTCTAATGTGAGGAAACGTACTGTAGCACTCATATCCAAACATACAAGTAACCTGAGGTTTGAATACTGCTTCTGTTTCATATCCCTCTCTGTGTCTTTGCCATGACCCCCACCATGGGCAGACTGTATGCCACTGCCCGTTGGCTTTGGACTTGCCATATGACCAGTTTTTCTCAGCGATACATGCACGGAAATCAGAGTGCTCCGGTTCCAAGCTTTGGAGATAGGGCCTGCTTCATGCCTTTGTGGCTCTGCCCTAAACGCAAGAACACTCCATGGCTACCCTACTGGTCCAGGAAGGAGGAGAGACATAAGGGCAGGGCTGCCACAGACAAATCACACACACCCGCTCGGCCAAGCCAAACCTGTCATAAACCGCAGGATCGTACTTGTGAGTGTTATAAATGTTTAACGTCGTATTCTGCTGAGTTTTGGAGTGGCGTGTAGGAAGTATTTTTGTGGCATCACTAACTGACACATTACCTCCTGTGGGAGACACACGCCCACGGAGATTAATCAAATCAATACTCTCATCTGATTTACACTAGGAAACCAGGGTCTACAGCCTATGGGAAACAAGCAAGATTCATAGTTATGACTATCTATGTCCTTGGCAAAGTTTTAAACGGGAGGACTTTTTTAAATTAACTGCATATAGCAAGAAATAATTACTTGTATAAGGAATCTGAATTACCTCATTTTTTTTCAACCTTTAGGAACCATGAGAACATGGCATTTTGTGTGATCCATCCATACACATGCAACGTCTCCACTTTGCTATCCCTCTCGTGTGTGTAGAAGTGCTTTGTAATTCTAGGAGCAACTAAGGGATATAGCAATTTGAACTAAATAAAGTAGGGCCCTGTTCTCATTCTGAGAAGCTGATCCTATGCGGCAGGCATCAACATCCTACTGTAAATATGGGGATTAAAATCAAGATACACGTCAGCAGTCCCTAGCCTAGAAATCAAAGGACTTACAGTTCTCTGGTTGTGATTTCACACGAACCTCTGGTAGCACGTCCTGTAATGTTCATTTCTGCCCTCCTCTGTCTAAACTTGACAGTGTTTTCATTTCCTTGTGCCTGTTTAAAATCCTAAAGGGAGTAAAGTGACCTGTTTTGCCTGCCTAGAGTTTGGTCTCCATCATGGCTGTTCTGATCGAACGTTTCAATTCTGTCATCCAGTTTTACCTCAGACCAACATACTGGCTTCACCCTCTGAAATTCTGTTTGAGGTGATTCCTTCTGTACTAAATCCATCCCTCCAAGAGATGTCCTCTTACCTACCTGCACCACAGTTCCTGTACTCTCTTAGTGAGCCCCCGTCCGCCATCTTACATGACAGAAACGGTAATCAAATTTGAACTTCCTAACAAACCAAGTAAGCACGTGCCATTGCTTGTTCACCAAAACAGAGCAGAGTCAAGTGTAAAGTAAACGGCACTATTCACAACTATTCTCTTGCTTGCCTGTATCTGTCTAGAATCACGGCAGGGGGGTTAGGGGAGAGGACAGTGGCTGGCAAGTGCACACGAGCCTCATGCTGAAGGTGCTGCACCAAATGACAGAGACCTGGGATCACCCGTCCGCTTCCCCTTCCTATGCACAGACACTCCCCGTGAGGAATCAGCAGAAGGCAGATGACAAAAGCATTGTATCGTACGATTTGGGGGAGTTGTCGACCCCAACTCGATCAACACTCTACCTGAGAATCTCAAGAGGGGGCTCCTGGGTGGCTCAGTCGATTAAGCATTCAACTCTTAGTTTTGGCTCAGGTCACGATCTCATGGTTCCTGAGTTCGAGCCCCAGGCTGGACTTGGTGTTGACAGTGCAGAGCCTGCTTGGGATTCTCTTTCTCTCCGTCTCTCTCTGCCCTTCCCCTATTCTCACTCTCTCCCTCAAAAGTAAATACACATTTTTTAAAATGTGAAGAGGAAGTCTGAGTTAGAGATCAGATACACAGTTTATTCAGTAAGCTACAAACAGAATGATTCTATATATTTATTTTTTTAGAATGATTCTATATGATTAAAAGATGGTTACTTATAAGACCTTGAATCCCAGCCATGGCAGACAAGTATGTATATACATACGTACGTACACACACAGACACACACACACAGGCGTGTGTGTGTGTGTGTGTGTGTGTGTGTGTAGACACATATCTCTAATGCTCCTACCAAAGACAACTAGAAAAGCTGGATGAAAATAGGTAAAATCCAAACTAAAAAGGGGAACCCCAAGAGAAGTCCACAGGGTCTAGCCAGGCACTTTTTCTTTGGTGGGGAAGGGGCAGGGAACGCTACTGTTTCCCCAGTAAGATTTGCCTATAAAAGTAATGGCTAAACTACTAAGAAGTTATGGGGAACTTCTGGTATTCTCACACGGCCTGAAGAGCAAACCTGGAGTTCAGATGCTGCCAAGGGAAAAAGTGATCTAACAATGGTGTTCCTTCAGTAACAACTGCCTGGGTCTACCTCTGAAGACTAAGAACGAAGTGGAACTAGCCCATCCCCTACGAAGACTGAGGCTCAGCTTCAAATAAACTCATTCCATAATCACACGAAGTTGATCATCCCTACCCTACTTCTCTCCAAAAGCAAAAGTGTGTATTCTCTGGAGGAAGAGGACATTAAATTGTCAGGCTAGAAAGCAGGCAAGAAAAGTGCAAAGAATAACAAGCCCCTCTCCAAAGAGAAAGGACAGGGGCGCCTGGGTGGCGCAGTCGGTTAAGCGTCCGACTTCAGCCAGGTCACGATCTCGCGGTCCGGGAGTTCGAGCCCCGCGTCGGGCTCTGGGCTGACGGCTCAGAGCCTGGAGCCTGTTTCGGATTCAGTGTCTCCCTCTCTCTCTGCCCCTCCCCCGTTCATGCTCTGTCTCTCTCTGTCCCAAAAATAAGTAAACGTTGAAAAAAAAAAACAAAGAGAAAGGACATACTAATGGTTCCACTTTTGACAAGGCATGGGAGAAAGAGATGACTGCCACAAAAGCAGGTAAGAAAAAAAAATCTGATAAAATGGTAATTAATTCCTAAAGGTCAATGTGAACTACAGCATCAGTTTAAATTTTTTTAATGTTTATTTATTTTTGAGAGAGAGAGAGAGAGAGAGAGACAGAGCACCAGAGGGGGAGAGGCAAGGAGAGAAGGAGACACAGAATCCAAGGCAGGCTCCAGGCTCTGGGCCATCAGCACAGAGCCTGATGTGGGGCTTGAACTCACGGACTGCAGTATCATGACCTGAGCCAAAGTAGGACGCTTAACCGACTGAGTCACCCAGGCACCCTTTTTTAAAAAAAATTTTTAATGTTTATTTTTGAGAGAGTGCATCAGTTTTTAAAAAAAAAATAGAGGTTTCACGGGGTGTCTGGGTGGCTCAGTCAGTTAAGTATCTGACTCTTGATTTCGGCTCAGGTCATGATCTCACAGTTCATGAGTTCAAGCCCTGCATCAGGCTTGGCGCTGGGAGCCAGGGGCCTGCTTGGGATCCTCTCTTTCTGCGCCTCCCCTGCTCTCTCTCTCAAAACAAACAAACATTAAACAAACAGAGGTCCCAGATGCAAGCTGAGTTTGTACTCATTTCTAAGAACTTCTCCACTAGCCTCAGCTGGGTGCTTAGGAGAAAGATGGGGCAAATCAGGACTGTCCCCCTGGTGGCTCAGACTTGCAGGAAGCTTGGGGCTGTAGACAGGTGACAGGCATGAAACATGGTGTATCCCTGAATCCTGCTCTCGCATGAAACAAATCCTTCAGCTACTAGAAACGAGGGAACAAACACCCTCACTCCGGGGACACTGCAGGGAGAGAACACGCAAACCTTATCTGCCTCCAGGAAGGCACAGAGAATCCCCCTTCCCAACCCCAGGAAGGAGGTGTTTCCCCCAGAAGGGGGAAGGGAGGCAGCAAAAGCTGTGTGTGCTGGGGTGCCCCAAAACAAAGCACGGATCTGCCACTGTTTGAGGGGGCGCGAAGCAGTTCGCTCCTGCTCAACACCCACCATGGATGCACAGCGGTTTGGCCGCCAGGGTGCGGTCCGGGAGGGGGAGACACAGAAGTGTCCCCAGGAACCAGATTCCCCCCGTCTGAGAGGTAAAACCGTAAGACAGTGACACACTGGGGTACTAGACAATAAGTAAAATGCATTATACATGACACAACGGATACACCCTACAATGTAAGGACAACTGAAGGTCCAACGTACTGCCTGAGTCCCTTTAGAAAAAGCTGGAACACAAGCAAAGCCAATCGATGCTACGAGGAGTTATGAGAGAGTTTTCTTCGGGGAGACAGTAGTAGTGACAGGAAGGAGCCAGGAGGGGGATTTCCTGAAAGCTTACGATGTTTCTTTTATGCTAATTATGCTAATAAGCACATTTTGCCGGTACAAAACACTAAACTGCACATTTCTGCTGTCAGACATATAATCTAAATTTTAAAAATTATACACTAAGAACTCACAGCAGTGCTTTCCAATACTAACAAAATTAAAAGGGGGGAAAAACTCCGAAATGAACTTGTCCACATAAAGATATCGTAGAATTGGATTATATTTTCTAATTTCACTTGGACTCTTCATCTCCTAGAGCTTCCTGCCTCACTTACCACTTCCAGCCACGGTATCTCGGAACACATTAACTTCAGTCTCTGTCCCTGGGATCCAGCACTAAGACTTCTTTAATCCCCAAGTCTTTTTAGAAGCAGTGCCAGGGACAAGCAGATGAGGAAGGAGACAAAGAAGGATCCCACAAGAAGTGAGGGAACACCGAAGTCTCCCTTCACAGGCTGAAAGGGACTGGGCTGGGCTGGATCAGGACCTGTGCTTGGGGGTCCAGAGGAACACCAACGGGTTGTCTGACGACTGCCATCAAAGTCACATCCCTGAGGGACCCCTACCTCTTTAATCCCTGCTATCCCGGGAATGTGGCCGTGCGCAGGTCTCCACGAGCACACCCCCACGCGCCTGAAGAGTCTGCCGAAGTTCCCACCTGAGCATTTCAGGCTTTGACCAGACCTTCAAAGTATTAAACAGCCACATCCAAAGAGCCATCCGAAAGCTCAAATTTCAAAACAATTTCAAAGCTCAGCCTTGAACCACAACAAATTGGTACTGCAGACAACACTCCAGTGTTTGGTGATGCTAGTTAGTAACAGGGATAACGTCTACAGTATTCTTCTCCTTAGTTTCAGTCACGTGATATGTTTAATGTGTGGTCACAAACAAAACAGACGAAAGGTGATGTATTTTTACCAGAGGATAGAATATATACAAAGTAAATATAAGATGGCTACTCAAACTGAAAGACACAATATCTGAAATTCAGATCTCAATAGATGAGTTCATTGGCAGACTAGATACAGCAGAAGTCCGGATTAGCGCCACAGAGTAAAACTGACTCGCATACACCGAAACTAATGCAGAGGGAAAAGAGAGAGAGAAACAGAATCTAAGAAGTAGAAACGGTATGGTGAAAAGCTAAATACAGATGTAATGGGAGTCTTTAAGGGGGAGGAAACATAACAACAAATATTTAGGGGCGCCTGGGTGGCTCAGTCAGTTAAGCATCCGACTTTCACTCAGGTCATGATCTTGAGGTTTGTGGGTTCGAGTCCCGTGTCGGGCTCTGTGCTGACAGCTCAGAGCCTGGAGCCTGCTTCAGAGTCTGTGTCTCCCTCTTTCTCTGCCCCTTCCTAGCTCTCTAATATAAACATTAAAAAAAAAAAAGCTATTTAAAGAGAAAAAGAGTGAGAAATTTCCGAAACTGATTTTAAAAAATCAAGTTCCCAGAGCTCACCAAATCCCAAGCAGGATAAGCGAAAGTACAACTTTATCTAGGCATGCCAGCAGGATGCTGAAAATCACAGCCAAAGAAAAAAATCTTTAATATGGTCAGAATGTTGTCAAAGATCAATTGAAATAATAGAGTCAAAAAGTAATGGAATAACATTTTTAAAGTTAGGAGAAAAAAATAACCACACACCTAGAATGCTACACCTAGTGAAAATATACATGGAGGCAAAAATTATGATATTTTCATAACGCAAAAACTATGAAATTTATTGTCAGCCAGCCCTACCTAGGAAACATTAAAGGGAGTTCTTCAGGCAGGAGGAAAATGAACTCAGGCAGAAAGATGAAAATGTTAGAGATAACAAAGATCATCAGAAAGAGGAAATATACAGTTGAACAGAAACAGATACTAACTACACAAGACAATAGCTGTAATGTCTTCTGAAACTTACAACATTTACAGCACTAAATTCTATGAAAACAGTAACACAAAAGGTGAGAGCAAGTTAAATGGAGTTAGGATCAATGAAGAGGTAAAATTAATCACTTCTATTAAACTGTAACGAGTCAAAGTTACATCTTAGAATCTCTGGTCTAACCACAGAAAGAATAATAAACATACTATTAAGTGAATCAAAGGAAAATATAATAAAAAATTTGTGGACCAGAGAAAAAAAGGTTTGACTGTACATATAAATCAAATTGTAACAGTTACACATTAGTTTGTGGTTTTTTTTTTAATGTTTATTTTTGAGAAAGAAGATCAGCTTAACTGACTGAGCCACCTGGGCGCCCTTCACACATTAAATGAGAGTGGATTAAATTTATGAGTAAAATTGGCACACTATGTAAAAAAAAACTCAACCATATACTCTTCTCAAGAGTCATACTTTATTAAAAGGGAATATAGAATGGTTGAAAGTCAAAAACAGAAAATTATATGCTAGAATATTATTAACCAAAAGACAGCTATTATAGTTACATAAATAAAAGATAAAATAAATTTTAAGGCAAGATACATTAGTAGAGAGACAGAGGGACATTACTTAAGAATAAAGGGGTAGATTCGACCAAATGACAGAACGGTCCTAAAACTGTCTGAACTCAAACTACAGGACTCTCAAACATAAAAAGCAAGAATAATGGAATTAAAGGATACAGATACAGATCCATCATCATAATGGCAAGCTTTGAGTAATAAATCTCAGTATCTGATGAAATAGAGAAAATTCTGTAGAAGTGTAAAAGATCTGACCATAATTAATAAAACTGGCCAAATGACATATATAGATAAAATACTGTATCTAACAGTGATAGAGTTCACATTCTTTTCTAGTGAACATGGAGTAATAACAAAAATAAACAATGTGCTGAGCTATGAGGAAAACCTGACCAATTTCCAAAATATTGGAATTCTTTGAGTGTATATTCCAGTTTGAATGAAGTCTGAGATCAATAAAAGAAAGATAACTAGAAAATCCACAACTGTCTGGTAATTAAACAGTGTGCTTCTAAATAATCCTTGATTCAAAGACGAAGTAAAAATGGAAGTTAGAAAAAACTTAGTACTAGATGGCAAAGCCACAACAAATAGAAATTGGGGGTTACAGCTCAAGCAATGCTTGGAGGTAGAGGGTTTTCGACTTATGTTTTTCTAACAGAAAATAAAAAAGAAGGATTTAATTTTCTATCTCAGAAAGTCAGAAGAAAGCAAAATAAATCTTTAAAAATGTAGAAAAAGGAAATAATTCTGAAAAGAGAAAGCACATTTATATTTACAAACATATAACAGAAAAAAAGCAACTAAACCAAATGCTGGTTCCTTTAGGTCAACTTTTAGAAGACTTAAAAAAAAACAGAAAAAGTACAAATATAAATAACAGGAATAAAAAAAGACATCACTATTGGAACTACTGACAATCAAAAAAGAATAAGAGAATGTATTAACACATTTGCAGGAATTTTTTTTTAAACAATTTTTTTTAACGTTTATTTATTTTTGAGACAGGGAGAGACAGCATGAACAGGGGAGGGTCAGAGAGAGAGGGAGACACAGAATCTGAAGCAGGCTCCAGGCTCTGAGCGGTCAGCACAGAGCCCGACGCGGGGCTCGAACTCACAGACCGTGAGATCATGACTGCGCCAAAGTCGGCCACTTAACCGACTGAGCCACCCAGGCGCCCCCACATTTGCAGGAATTTAACAGATAACTTGGATGAATGGACAAATTCCTCAAAAAAAAAACACAAGTTACCAAAGTTGAAGAAAGAATGAGAAAATCTAAGTGGCATTAATATAAGGCTACAATTAAAACTCTCCCACAATCTCCCAGGCCCAAATGGTTTCACTGGTCCATTTTTGCAAATGTTTAAAGAAAAACTTTTACACAAATTTTGACAGTTACAGTGAAAGGAATCACATCAATTCTTTACGCCCTGCCAAAACCTGGAGAAGACTTTGAGAGGGAATTATAGAGCAATCTCTCTCCTAAACCAAGTGTAAAAATCCTAAACAAAAGAGTAGAGACACGTGTTAATGGATATTAAGATTTAATATTGTGAAGATGTAAAGTGCCTCAAAATTAATCTACAGATTTAATACAGTGTAATTAACAAGTTAACCTAAAATTTAGATGGATATGTCAATGGCCAAGAATAGTCAAGGCAGTCTTGAAGGTGACAAAGCTGAAAGTTTACACTATCAGCTATCATTACTTCTTATAAAGCTACAATAATTAAGACAGTGTAGTACTGATATAAAGATACAAAAACCCACTAATGGAACACAATGAATCTAGAATAAACCCCTTCATGGGCTGTTAACTAATTTATGATGAAGGTGATAATGCTGTACGGTGAGCAAAGAACAGACCTTTAAATAACTACTTGTGGGTCAACTGAATACCCTTAGAGAAAAATCCAAAGAAATCTTCACCCCAATCTTATAGAATACCAGGAAAAAAGCACCAATACCAGAGAGACTGGAAATCTAAATATGTAAAGCAGAACAATAAAGCTTTCCAAGAAAACTAATAAGAATATATAGTCTTTGGAGTAGAAAAAGATTTACTAAACAAGACACACCCAAAAAGCACAAAACCACAAAGGAAAACAATTGACATATTTGATTATATTAAAATCACAAACTTATGGGGGCACTTGGGTAGCTCAGTCAGTTAAGCGTCCGACTTCAGCTCAGGTCATGATCTCACTAATGGTGAGTTTGAGCCCCGCGTCAGGCTCTGCGCTGACAGCTCAGAGCCTGGAACCTGCTTCAGATTCTGAGTCTCCCTTTCTCTCTCTGCCCTCCCTCTGCTCACACGCTGTCTCTCTCTCTCAAAAATAAACATTAGGGGCGCCTGGGTGGCGCAGTTGGTTAAGCGTCCGACTTCAGCCAGGTCACGATCTCGCGGTCCGGGAGTTCGAGCCCCGCGTCGGGCTCTGGGCTGATGGCTCGGAGCCTGGAGCCTGTTTCCGATTCTGTGTCTCCCTCTCTCTCTGCCCCTCCCCCATTCAAGCTCTGTCTCTCTCTGTTCCAAAAATAAATAAACGTTGAAAAAAATATTAAAACAAAAAAAATAAACATTAAAAAAATTTTTAAATAAAATAAAATTACAAACATATTCACCAGACATCAATACAAGAGTGAAAATCAAGACACAGAGTGGGAGAAAATATGAATAATACATATATTCAACAAAAAACCAATCTACAAAAAAAGAAAAAAGACTGCTAAGCCAACAGAAAAATGGACATAAGACTTGGACAAAAGACAAAAGAACTCCATCATCACAAAAACAAGACTATGAACATATGAAAAGCTGTCCATTATTATTGCAAATTAAAACCACAATGAGATACTGCTACATTTCCAACACAAGGGCTACAATGCACGATACCACAGGTTGGCAAGAATGCAGAGTAATTGAAACTCATATACTACTCATGGGAATGTAAATTGAAACAAACAATTTGGACAACTCATTGGCAGGATCCTCTAAAGCTGAACACAAACACACCGTATGACCCAGCATTTCACTCCCGCTCATTAGCCAACAGCAATGGGTATTATGGGTATTTATGCTCACCAAAGACATGTATTGTAATGTTCAGAGCACTTCTATAGCAGCACCAGAGTGGAAACTTCTCAGATCTATAGTAACAGCAGAATGGGTAAATAACTGGGATATATTCATACAATGGAATGGTTTACAGTAATGAGAATGAATGGATAACAATTCCATGTAACCTTTATAGATGAATCTCACAATGTTGATTGAAAGAAGCTAGACACAAAGATAATACATTATCCTATTATTTCATTTACATAAAGCACAAAAACAGACAATATTAACCTATTCTGCAAGAGGTCAGGATAGTGGTTATCCTTGGTGGGGGTGATGAATGCTGATAACATTCTGTGTATCCTTAAAAAAAAAAAAAAAACCTAAGAGAAGAACTGTCTCTGGATGATATGCTCCTTTGTATCACAGTTATCATACCCAGTAAGTTCTTTTTAATGAATCCACACCTCTTGAAAGTTTGACCAAAGTTCCTAACTGGAATCTCCACATTGACCCAGTCTAAAAATTAAAAATGATGTGCACTAAGGTAATTTAATAAGTTTAAAATTTCCAGCACATTTTATGCTGTATCATAAATCAAATATTTTGCGTTTTTAGACTATAAAATGGAGTTCCAAGTTAACCACTACTTAATAATTTGATTTTCTAAGAAGTCCATTTTTGAGTAGTTTCTTAAATATATTGTATTTTTAAGGTACATAAATGTAGTTTCAATCAAAATTCAAAGAAAAATATCTTCCTGTTTAAGAAAGCAATTCTTTTTATGGAAGTGGACACAGCAAAGAGTATAATCAACTGTTCAAGATATCTGTATTTTTAGATAAGCATATATTTCTCCATATAAACATCTGTCTTTGCTATTTCATAAAACCTAGAAGAATAAATTAATTCAAAATGTCCTCTGAAAAGCATTTTTATAAAATGTCGATGAATCAAGATTAGACAAAATAATTTTAGAAACAGAGGAAAGTGTATTGCTAGACTATGTACTGCCCAAATTGTTGACAATAAATAGCATTAGGATGTATGGGCTACATTAAGAGCAGGACGTGTCATTTTCAGCCCACCCTTTCTCTCTCACCTGTACCTGGACGAGGAAGACCCAGGTCCCAGTAGATAGCCTAGGTCATAAGATGAGAGTTATACCCAAGAATTGGTACAACAGAGAACTGGAAGAAGCTAGATCTCTGAAAACTTCTTGGACTTCGAACCTCCAGACCTTTTTCTTTTTAATGAGAGAGAAATGAACTTCGATTCCGTTTAAGCCGCTATTATTTTGCATTTCTTTATTGTATTTAATCAAATCTGAGGTATTGTATAATTTCAGCAGTCATATATTAGAAAGTAGAATTAATTAGTCAATAATGTCAATTAGCTAAACCCTTAATTCTTTGTCTTTAAATATATTTAACTATCATGCCTTCATCACCACAGGTAAACACCATTACTAAAATCCAATCATTATTTCCTATGATAATACAATAAGCAGGGCTGGGTTACCCTACTGTGCCTTACCAAATATACTCACCTTGCGACTACCTCACCTTCAGTGAAAAACACCTTTATCCATGTACATATCTCTGCCATTATCATTTTATTTCATTCGTTTCGGTAAATTTTTAGCAAGTGTGTATCATAGCTAAGCACTGATTCTAGTTACTAAAGATACACAGATGAACAAGAAACAAACAGGAAAAAAAAGCCCTCCTTCAAGAAGCTTACGGCATCGGCAGAGCTAGACGTGGCACAACCGCTGTCTGGTGTCTAGCCAACAGCATTCTCACCCGTATCTGCCCCTGCCAACAGAAACTCAAAGTATTCAGGTACAGGCAGAATTACAGTGATCTCAGGGAGAATGGACTTTTCCTATCACCTAGGAGGTGATGCTCGGCCAAAACCATAAACCAGTTGTAATAATACCGTCCTCCTTGGACAATTATTAGGCTAAGTGTGGGCACGTGACTCAGTTTCAGCTGATGGAGTGTCGGCAGAAATCTCAGACGCCCTTCTCTCGCTGCTTCTTCTGTCTTGGGTGCTGACGTGAAAGTGTTGCTGCAGGAGCTATCTGGAATCCATGAAACCAAGGCCAAGAAAACACCAGAAAGGTTGCAATTCTAAGATTTTGATGCACTATCTTCAGTTACTTGTTATGTATTTTTTTTGATGTCTCTTTAAGTTACTGGTCTGGTGTTATTTACATTTCATTTCTTATCTGATCGACACCAATGTATGAAACAATTTTCAATAGCAGCTTTACTAGCAAATGAGCAGAAGGGTAAGAGGAGCAGAAAGACAAATGAACCCAAATCCGCGTTAAGTGTTCAAGAGGCTGTAACAAAAGAAAGGGGGAGGTGTGAACTTCTAGGCAGAAATTATTTCTCTATGCCCAAAATATGATGATACATGAGGAGAAAGAGTGAGTTGTCTGACGGACAAATAGGTACAAGAGAAGATGACGGAAAGTCACGCAGCTCGAGATAAGGATTGTGGATTTTATCTTACATGTGATGGGGAGTCATGGAAGCAGTTTAAGCATGGTAATTATGCTATCAGATTTTCTGATTTACAAATACTATCCTGGCACTCCCGGGACAAGGCTGGCGGGCGACAGGGCAACAAAACATGAAGAAGGAGGTGAGAAACGATCAGGGTGAACTAATAACCTGATGGCAAGTGAAGATACAGGAGGACTCCCAGGAACACTAGGTTTCTCAGCTGCCTTACTCATTGATCCGGCAGCATTTACTCAAAGGGGAAGTCAGGAACAGGACAGGTCCAGGGTAGAGTTCTACTGAGATACACTGTGCAGTGTGCATAGGACATGTGGGTACTCATGCCTGAAAGTCACTGAGAAATTAAGATCAGGACCCCAAAAATAAAAACCAGCCACAGATAAGCAAAGGGCATAATTACATTACTAATAATTCATTACTGGGTTCTATTTTTCCTATATGGAGGCACTTCTTAATTACTTTGCATTCTGTTACTTACATGGCACTAAGTCCACAACGATTAATATGTGAGCCAAACTAGAGAAATAGCTAAATATAATTTAACTGAAAATTTGTTATACTTTCAGATTCCAACTGAGAAGTTCTGCATACCCCCACGTTTCCAGGTTCAAAGCCCTGTTTTGTTCACAGGCTCAACCTGCCGGCAGGAGTGCCAGGAGTGCGTGAGGCAGGTGTTAACAGGTGCTCTGGCTTCTACAGTAGCCCCTCAGGGCCTCTCACAACTTCCCACTGAAACACAGCAGTGAACTTTTGCTGTCTGCCTCCCCATCATGTTCCTTCTGTTCTTTCAGAAACAGTTCTACAGGTTGGTTTGCGGGGCCCTGCTCTGCTTGGGTCAAGGCTTAAGTGGAAGACCAGTTTGAACTAGAGCAGGTGATTCAGATTGATGCTAATCACTTCTCTAGCCATAGAGATGTGATGGGAACACAACGATGGGAACACAGGTTCAAGGTGTCTCGGCGGGAAACTCAGGGCTTTGATAAGAATTGTTGGAAAAAGAGGTTCTATTTTACATCCACTTAAGCCATAGTCACTCTGAAATCTGAGCTCGTGCAACCATCTTGCTATCCTGAGAAGATACCAGGAATTGCTGGGGGTTCCTACCTAGTTTGAGAAAGCGCCAGCATGGTAGAGAGGGGCTGAGTCACAATGATAGTAATTGAGCATTGAAGTTAGCTACGATACTTGCACTCTAACTAACTTTAGACTTTTTAGTTATATGAAGAGTAATACACATTGTATTTTCTGTTGCTGGAACCAGAACTGGCTCCCATAAGATCATGGAAAACACACAGGCACAAACATGCGCACACACAAACTTTCCTAGTAGCACTCAAAACACGGTCTCAGCATCATTCTTGTGAGGAATCCCCACTAAATACATAGGTTCTTTCATTGCTGTCTTGGGTCTTAGTGTTCTAGTGGATCATCCACAACATTGCTAGAAATTTTAAAAGGCTTTCTCCCAAGAAGTTTGTATAAATTTACATTATCACTGCCTCACTAGCTGTCCCCGTTTACAACAACAACATCTATGTCAATCAGAAAAATTCCACTATGTCGTGGGAGATAGAGTGCTGCCGTGGTCATTCCCTTCGGCACCTCTTCTCTGTCCTGTCCACTCAATTCATGATTTTTACACATACGTCCTCAGTGACTACACAAAAACTCAGTGAGGGGCTCCTGGGTGGCTCAGTCGGTTGAGCATCTCACTATTGATTTCAGTTCAGTCATGATCCCAGGGTTGTGAGATCGAGCCCCGCACTGGGCTCCATGCTGGGAGTGCAGCCTGCTTAAGATTCTCTCTCCCTCCCCACCTCTGCCCCTCCCCCACTCGTGCTCTCAAAAATTAAAGTAAAAATAAATGAAAACTCAGCAACTAGAAAAAAATGGGACAAATGAGAGATAAGACAGAATACTGTACTCAAAGAAGTATAACTCTTTAGTGATATAATACAAAGGAAGGAAAAAGCAACAAGGTACTTGTATTTTTTATGTATTTTCTCCAACCATTTGGCCAAGGTAGAGGGGAGAAAATTCTATCTCAGCAAAACAGAACCATACTCGGTAATGAAAAGCATGACAGATGATGGCAATTAGGCCAGGATATTGGCAAACATTTTTATCGATCTTGAGATTTTTATACTGATCAGATAGTGATGTAACTGATCCATTGTCCCAGAACACAGCGTTTGAGCCCTGCAGGCAGCAATCTGCATATTGTCTTTGGATGTCCTTTTATGAGTCTCCTCCCATTCCAGAATGAGAATGAAGATATTAGATACCACCAGCTATGATCAAAAGGCTGTGGGATGAGATAGTCAAAACAATAATCCTGAAGAAAATAAAAAGCAACAGAAGATCCATACCAAAGAGCAATAAAAGGCACAATTCAAACTGGAAAAACAAAACAAACAAACAAAAAAACCCCCAAAATCTATTAGTGATTTCAGAAAACAAGTAAAAAAAAAAAAATTCAAAACCATTGTGGGAAAACAAAAAGATTTTTTTTTAATTAGAGACGAAATGAAATATACAGTGTACAGGGGATGAAACCCCAACCTACATATTATAAACATGTTTAGAGAAAACAGAAGCACAAGTAACAGAAATAAAAGCAACAACCCAAGAGGTAGCCAAAATAACATTATCTGGGCTGAAAAAGACCCTGATTAGGACCTGAAAGTAGTCCTCTTATCTCAAGCAAAATATATATTATGGCAAAGTCAGGACACTCCATTTAATTTTTTGTACGACCCTATGAGCATGTAAGTAGAATTTTTTTAAATGTTATGTACAAGTGTGGAAAATGCAGATTAACATATCTCACCACTGCACCAAATTCCAAAAATCAGCAGTACAATAACTATGTTAAATTCAGCCACTGTGATCTCACTATTCTATAAATGGACAAAACATAATTCATGTGAAGGGAAAATGAACCAACAGAAATGCACTGTCATACACACAAGGATTTAGAAGGCAGTTTATCCATGAAAAGTTCCTCTGAAAATTACTTGAATAAAAATTAGAGGCTTTTGGAGAGAGGCAAACCATAAAATGGATCCAACTGCAAAGAACAAACTGAGGGGTGCTGGAGAGGAGGTGAGTGGGTGGGGGATGGTGTAAATGGGTGATGGGCCGTAAGGTGGGCACTCGTTGGGATGAGCACTGTTGTATTTAAGTGATGCATCACTACATTCTACACCTGAAACCAGTATTACATAGTATGTTAACTAACTGAAATTTAAATAAAAACATCAAACTAAAAAAACAAAGTCTAGCTTGTCTGATATTTAAAAAAAATTTACAGGCTTTTAAAAAATTAAAACAACTCAAATATGGATGTTCATGCAATTTTAAAAATATATTAAGCAAATAAATCTGAATATTTAAGTTTAATGGTTACAAAAATTCATATATCAAGAGTAATTACTGAAAGAGAAGACCAGAGAGGAGTTAGTTATAAAAATCTGAACATCTTGGTTTTCCCAAGTACTGAAGTTTTGGAAAAGAAGGAAACAGAGCATACTAAATTTCTCATTTCACAAAGGTAATCAATAGACACAATTTGTGTCTTGATATTTAGGGAGAAATTAACTCAAAGTATTTTTATAACTTAAAAATCATCATGAAATATTGAATTTTGTTATTTTTATGTTAAAATAGACTATAAATTAAGTTCAAAGAAAATAATCAGACAAAAATGTATAAACATATATATACATCTTAATATGCAAACATTGGTACCCAGCAGGTTTGAGAAACAGTAAGAAAAATTAATAAAAGGGATTGAAGTGTATTCAAAGGTCAGAGATATATCAGGATGCAGATATTCAAGGTAGTTTTGTTTAACTCACCTTTATACTCCCTAGAATTTTGCAAATTTTCTTAACTGCATTGATTGTATTAATAAAAAAACAACAACATAAAAACACCTTCGTGAAAATCAGTGTTTAAAATTTTAATACAGGGGCATCCGGGTGGTTCAGTCTGTTGAGCATAGGACTCTTGATTTTGGCCCAGGTCACAAAACTCATGGTTCACGGGTTTGAGCCCTGCATCGGGCTCTGTACCGACAGTGCAGAAACCTGCTTGGGATTTTCTCTCTCTCTCTCTCTCTCTCTCTCTCTCTCTCTCTCTCTCTCTGCCTCTCCCCAGCTTGAGTGCTCGCTGTCTCTCTCTCTCAACATAAATAAATAAACTTTAAGAATAATAAAATTTTAATACATTATACAGAGTTATGCAAAAATATTTTTATAATCATTTATCAATATGTGCTTATTCGAAAACATTTAGAAACTGCCCAAAGATGGGAAGGATTTTTTTTTTTTTTAATCGGCCACTGGCCCACTCATTTGAGATCTTTCTCCTCTGTCTAGTATCCATAATTCTAAATGACCGCTATTCTCACTGATAGGTAGAGCCACGGATTATCAAGGACGAATGAAATTTTAAAAGACCTCTAAATCATCTCAAAGTGTATGTCTCAGATATCCTGCATCAGAATTAACTGAGAAACTTGCAAAAACATGCAGATTCCTGGATCACACCCCAAAGCTAGTGAATCAAAATCTTCTGGTAAAGCCTGGAAACTTGCTTTTTAACAGATGACTCATACGCACAGTAAAGGTGGAGAACTACTTACTTAGTTTAATGGCGCAAAGATAATTTAGCCGAGAAGCTGCCTCTGGTGTCTTGTACTGATCAAGATTCATCTCTCAAATTTCTATCATTCCTAGGTTTACCTTTCATGTGCTTGGCGGGGCAGTCTATCCAAGCACGCCCGACATATGTCAAATCATGATGTTCTTAAGAGCTTACACGGTAAAATAGGTCACAACAAGCACAGTATTAACCTGCATTAAAATCCTGGATTAGGTAGCAAATAGAAAAGACCAAGGTCATTATGGTAGTTCTGGTTTGCACGCAAAATGACCACTACGCCAGTATGAATTCCAATCTGATCAGTAACACACAGGAGTTATAAGTAAGATCAAGACACGGATTCAAAGACGCAGCCTAAGTGAATGGACTTATTCTATCATCCGCCCACATACTTATCTTATCATCCATCTGCATATTTATTTTTATACTTTCCTACATTTTATGCAGCAAAAGGAAAATTCCATGAATTATGGAATTAGATCTCTCTAGGTGCTTGGAGGATTACAGAATCTCCTGAGCGGCAATGTGGGGTAATTTTTAATTTGACTAAAGTAATCCGCTTTTCTTAAACAATATGATCATTTATATACCTTCAGTGTGACCATTCTGAGTCAGCTGAAGAAGAGTAGAGGAGGGAAATCATATGTTTTCATCCATAAACTAGTAAGTTTGAAGTCAACATTCCACTGAGAGAGACATTTGATATAAACATGTATTTATCATAAAAAAAATAGGATTATTTCCATATAGGGTATGGCAAGAATGTGTAACCTTTGTTCTATAAACAGGATCATTCCTGCTGAAGAAAGACTTGAGAAGCTATAGCATGAATCATTCTGAAAACCTGAGGATTCCCGCCCCCTTCTAATTCATCTGTTCTGTGGGTTGGATTATTCATATGAGTTTTTAATGTAGGGTGCTTTATCTGTCTGTGAAAATCATGATTCCCGTTTGGCAGAAGCTGTTACTCGGACTGGCATTTTCTTGTTCTAGACAAGGTGTGTTAAAAAAATTATTTTGATGGAGCACCTGGGTGGCTCAGTCAGTTAAGCTTCCGACTACTGACTTCAGCTCAGATCATGATCTCACAATTCCTGAGATCAAGCCCCACATTGGGCTCCAAGCTGACAGGGCAGAATCTGCTTGGGATTCTCTATCTTTCCTTCTCTCTGTCCCACCCCCACTCATGCGCTCACATGTGCATGCTCTCTCTCAAAATAAATAAATAAATATATTTTGGCAAGTCAATTTAGAAAAACTAGCAAAGGAAATCCAATGGTTTTAAAGCTTAAAAGCTTTAAAATGAAAAGAAATAGTCCGTATAATGTCACTAAATCCAAAAATGTCTTTAACATATGCATGCATACATTGATAGAAGGCCTGAGATAAATCCTAAAGTTTGAGAAGTGAAGGGTTGTATAGGCTAAGGCAGGGCCAATGCAGATCAGGTAAGTTGTTAATCTACTTAGTAGCCCATCTGTCAAAAATTATGCCCCTGGCCAACATAAAATTCCCCTTAAAGATGGATAGTGAAGGTGATACATTATGTCCAAAAAGATACTATCCCATGTTTATGAAATGTAGCCACTATTACATTTTCAGGTGGATTCATTTACTTAGCAGTTCCTGGTGCTCCCAAGTAAAGTTTCAAAAGGGGAAGCATACATGGCCATGAGGGGACTGGGTCCAAAGGCATAACGCACCTTATATCAATCAGTACTTCCCAAACTCTACTTGGTTAAGAATCACTTGAGGCTTATTAAAACACAGATTCTGGTTTGCTAGGGGTGTGGCCTGAGGATGTGCATTTCCATCCAGCTCCAAGGAGATGCAGTTGCTGCTGGTGCAAGGCACACCTGGACTAACACTGCTCTAGACAGCTCTGGTATCAAAGTGGCACGAGGTCTAGAAAATAAACATCTAACTTCAAACTGTTGCCCAATGGTAACCACCATCCAGGCTGCACATGTGACTTCTGAAAGCTTCTTATTTCCAGTCTTAACACCCAATTGTAGGTGTGATGGCTCTGTACACTTATGTACCACTGAGATTCATTAGGATAAAGAATTTCTAAGGTAACGGGATGCCAAAAAATCACAAAGGACTTTACAGCAAAACTCAACTTGTATTAACGAGAAAATTAAAAAATGGCACAAATTGTAGGAAAACACTTTTTAACCAGTATTTTAAATAAACTTTCTAGGAGACCAAACCCATGTACGATGTTCATTTTGTACAGTTATTTTAACAATATAGAATAAATGTAAGCCATCTAAATCCTTGACCACTCAAACTTTTGAATTAGTCATTTGAAAAAATACAATGACAGAGAAAATGATGCTGGTGATCACCTCTTCCACAGATTCACTCTGAGCAACACATCATTGTGTGTGTTGTGATCTCATCCAAAATAAGTGTTAGATTAACTGGTCTCTAAGGACCCTTCTGGCCAAAATTCTGAAATGAACCCTTCAAAACCATTACCATGTTTACCTTAAAAATAAAATGTTGCTTAACTCTTCATTAAAACTCATTCATAATGTTTTATTTCAAAGGACCAAGCTTAAATATTACCTATTTCATATTACCAACCATCAATTCTCAAGGCTCCACGTGGGGCTGTTATATATTGGAACATGAAGGTTTTCCTACAGCACATCAACATGAGTGCTCGGTGTGATGAGAATTATCTTCCACTTTCCAATTTGAGAGTAAATTGTGTGTGTGTGTGTGTGTGTGTGTGGTAAGAAACTGAACTTATTACACATAATTGCAAATGAGGATGCCGGGGATACTGGTTGATGCTCACAACCTAACGTGTCAACACCGTGGAAGATAATGACGAACCTAAGAATAAGGAAAACTACTGAACTCCTCTCCTGTGAGTTCTCAATGTCTGAGCATTCCGATCTACGAACCAAGTGTTGAATGTTGTGACATCCCCACCAAAGCATGAAAAATCATTTCCTACATCTTTTGATAGTTTTCCTGAACATGACAACTATCAGTCATCCCTATGATAGCAAATAACAGTGACAAATTATCTCCCATATGATCTTAGTGTAGATTTATATGACTGTTGTTACTATAGATAGATAATTAAAATGCAGAATTCCAGAGTTTTAGGAGGTCACCAGGGTAGAAAATCACAGTTTGGAAGTACATGTAAAGTAATAAAAAGTAAGACTTCTGTCATTGTTTTTTTAAATTATCTCACTCAAGTAGCCAATAATGTCACATCTGGATCACAAGTGCCACCAACGGCTTCAATTGCAGGTTCCTCCCCCCCCCTCTTTTTTTTTTTTTTACAAAGTCTAGCCTATTTCAAATGTTTGAATTTCTCTCCAGTTATATACAGATATCTATATAAAATATATTTTTTCTAGGCATTGAAATCAAGTAACAACAATCTGAACCCTCTATCCTAATGTTTTACCACCAGAACTTTTGAAATCCTTCTAATCAATCATGACGGGATTATTTTCTTTAGCTATACAAAGGCATAGGTCAAAGCTGGTCATTTTACATTTCCCTACCAATATTTGTAACCAAAGTCACAAATCCTTCTTGAACATTTTAAGTAACCTCAGGTAAGACAAAAGATTTTCCTTTGGGTTTTGTTTCTGTATAGAGTAAATTCTTCGGGGAATTTCTCAAATTCTCTTTAGGCATCCACATCTCATTTCTTGCTCACAAATCTCCAGGAATAGTGTCATCAACAGTGAGAGAATAAATACCATGTAATTATCACAGAACACAGCAGGTCTTGGATGTTAAAAAGTGCCAAGCAATTCTTAATGTATCTTTTTTTTTTTTTTAATTTTTTTTTTCAACTTTTATTTATTTTTGGGACAGAGAGAGAGAGAGCATGAACGGGGGAGGGGCAGAGAGAGAGGGAGACACAGAATCGGAAACAGGCTCCAGGCTCCGAGCCATCAGCCCAGAGCCTGACGCGGGGCTCGAACTCACGGACCGTGAGATCGTGACCTGGCTGAGGTCGGACACTTAACCGACTGCGCCACCCAGGCGCCCCTCTTAATGTATCTTTCTGATACAAAAGAAGTCAGAGTTAATAAGAAACTCCTCCCAAATTCCTAACATGATTTTTATGGATTAAAATACTCTCAGTAAAATACTCTGTTCCTGAAAACACACTAAAAGCTGTATGCCTTCACTCTAATATTTCAATCTGCTAAATGGAATAGACATACAAAAGATAAAATGACAGAACTCATCAACTGCACAAAGCTGTAGTGATGCTTGTATATACCTCGTTATACCATGAAGAGCTGAGTAAACTGCTTATTCAGTCATCTGATAAACTTACCTTTCTGGCATGTATTAGATTTCAAATACATTCTAGAATATAGGAAGGAAATGTAAATCCTTCGCCATTGTTTGAATTTCACCTTAGCCTTCATTACAGAGTTCAGGCAAACAAAATTAGGTAATCTGGAGAATTTGAACAAATTTTATTGATCATGATAATCTAATCACTTATGTTGGACTTCTATTTACCTATCAGGGTGAAAAAACCAAAACTATAGCTGTTCCTAATCTTCTCTGAGTGATTTCAAAACCGCCACTGGCTTCTCCAAGCCCAGGCTGAGGGTATACCTATAGGCAAGAGAGAACAACAAAAACATTCTAGCCCTCACAGTCCCTCTACTGGGAGCAGAAGATTTAAAAACATTTTTTTTTCCAGGGGTGCCTGGGTGGCTCAGTCGGTTAAGCGTCCAACTTTGGCTCAGGTCATGATCTCACAGTTCATGTGCTTGAGACCCATGTCGGAGCTGTGCTGAGCCCCACGTCTGTGCTGACAGCTCAGAGCCTGGAGCCTGCCTCAGATTCTGTCTCCCTCTCTCTCTACCCCTTCCCCGCTCATGTTCTGCCTCTCTCTCTCAAAAATAAACAGACGTTTAAAAAATTTTTCAACATTTTTTTCCAAAGCTAAATTTGTGGCTTTCTAATAATATAGAATTACTATGTAATGAATAAGAGTCAAAAAATTTTAGGACACCAATATTAGGAATAACAAAGAATGAAGAATTTTTAAACTTTCCAGTAAATATATTTGCTTTTCCCCCTCAGAGATACCCACAGTTCTTTGTGTATTTCTATAAATATTAACGCAGGAGAAATTCAGATCAATATAAATAATAATATTCAACTAGCCATTTTAATATAAAGTTTAAAGACCTCACTTAAGAAAATATGATTTTTTATATTGCACATAAAAAATAAATACAGTGCCCATTATATTTTGGGCTGTTAAGGAAGGAAGGGAGGAAAGAAGGAGGTTTTTCTTTCCACACATGCCCTTTGAAATAGGCCCCTGGTTTATTCCAATTGAGAAGCCTTCCCAAAAACTCAATGTAATGACCTAAAACTAGCATTTGTAACATTAATCTCTAATCCACCAAAGAATGTTTCCCCAATTTTGAGTTAACGGACCATTTTTCATAGTCACTTAATTACTGTTTCAACGTTAGATCACAGAACAGTGAAAGACTGTCAGATTTCCTCCTTCACACAGGTAAGACACAACTATGCCCATCTCCTTGCCCACCTAGGCCAGTGACGCAGAATCCCAAAAGGATGGAACAGGGTGCTTTTTCCCCAGGGGCTGTATCACCAGAGGCCCCGCACGGGCTCCTCTATAGCAGAGCAGTGCGAACACCCAACACCTGCGGTGTTCTAGCATAATCACCTGGAGATTATTCTCTCACTGGGGAGGAGATTATTCCCGGAGATCTGTGAGCAAGAGATACAGACACCTAAAGAGAATTTTATAAATTCCCCCGAAAGAATTTACTCTATAAAGAAAACGTAGAGGAAAACCTTTTTCTTACCTGAGGTTCCTTAAACTGTTCAAGAAGGACTTGCAACTTTGGTTATAAAAATCGGTAGGGAGGGGAACCTGGGTGGCTCAGCCGGTTAAGCACGAGACTGTCCATTTCAGCTCCGATCATGATCTCAGGGTTCGTGGGTTCCGCCCTGCCCTGGGTCTGGCTCTGTGCTGACAGCGCGGAGCCTGCTTGGGATTCTCTCTCCCTCTCTCTGCCCCTCCCCTGCTCGCTCTCTGTCTCTCTCTCAAAATAAATAAACTTACAAAAAAAATTGGTAGGGAAAATAAGTTTCTCTGGGGGATATTTCCGAAACACTCAAGTGAAACATTCAGAAATGTAATCTCTCCGTTCAAACCCTTGTGAAAGGCTCCATCAATCCATCAAAAGAAGTTACAAAAACAAGTGGGTTAGATTTGGTACATAATCAAACTTCACTAAATTTCATTTAAATCAATGGCTTTTAATGTAGTAAAAATTAAAAAGTCAGCTTAAATTTGCTCCTTTTAATATGTGTATGCAAAATACAAATATGTGTATTTAATATGTGTATGCAAAATACAAATATGTGTATTTAATATGTGTATGCAAAACTCTGGGGACCTGTGGGTGGAAAAGCAGGAAAACATTGTATTTTTATGATTTAGCACAGGCTATGCCTCTCACACTTAATACCGTCTTTTTTTTTTTCCTTTTCACTCAGTAAAACCTGAATATTAAGACCCTCTTCGAAAGGGCTGGTAGTCACTACAGAAGCGCCTGGCGGGCACAGAGATGTGAATAACAACCTGGCTCCGGTAGTACAAATACTTAATAACCTTAAGAATTAGAATGGTGTCCCTCGTCGCGGCCGCTTCACACCCCAGGCGCAGCTCAGATAAACCCACGCTGGCTGCGCGTTGTGCCTCGTGATAATCAGGTGCGCGACCCGAAAACTCCGAAGCTTCGCCCGCCAGCAACGTCGTGTGCAAATCCCAGGAGGGCGCGCTCAGCCCCGGTGTGCGGTCCCCACGGGCGCGCTCGCACGCCGGATCCTGCGACGCCACCGCGGTTCGAAGACCACCGTTCACGCCCGCGCCCGCCCCGCTCTCACCCTGCGCCCCGCGGGCTCCTTACCTGGAGGAGGCGGCGACCGCAGCGGCGGACAGCGGAAGGTGCTGAAGCGGGCGCGGCGGCGGCAGCAGCGGCGGCAGCAGCGGCGGCGGCGGCGCAAGATCAGCCCGCGTGCGCCCCGCCCTCCCCGCCTGCGCGCCGCGGGCTCGCGGGGCGGGGCGGCCGGGCCGCGGGTTGAGGGGGGGGGGCGCGGGGAGGGCGGGGCTCGTCGCGCCGGACAGCGCGCCCCGCTCTCCTGGGCCCTCCAGGAAGGCCACGTGACGGCCACGCTGGTCCCTGATTGGAGCGCCAGGCGGAGAGGCGGCAGCGGCGCCTGACCCGGGAGAGGGTGGGTGGGGGAGGCTGGTTACCTGGCAACGGGGAGTCTGCGCGGAGGACGCCGTTCCAGGCATTGGCGGAGCTGCCGCAGAGTTTACAGCGAGGCTGAAAGTGGAGGAAAGCAGTGAGCCGCCGGCTTTCTCACAACCTGACATATTCCACATACCGCGTCCGCACTTTCTAGGGAAATGAGTCAAATATGCAATAAATGACTCACCCCGTCTTCTTGAGGGGCGTGGAGGACGGCGTTGAGCCTCCTTCAGCGGCGAGGCTGTACTGGTCATGAACTGTCATCACCTGGAATGGGAATGCGTGCAAAATGCTGTCTTTCCTGCGCTTCATTACTGTCTCATTGGGCTCAGGTAGCTCAGTAGGAGACCACTTTGGAGGCGATTATTTGTCTTTGTTAGTGGAGTGCTAGGTAGATAATACACCTGCCATCAATGTGTGCAAAGCTGACATTTTCCTTGTGGGAATCTGGTTCAGTGGAAATGCTTGGTACTGTCATTCGTAATTTCTTCCTATCTCTGAAACATCTTCACTATTTACAGCCCTTATCAAACACACTGAAGAAAATAAGGCTCAGGATAAAGGATATTTAACAACAATTACTGAACTCGAATTATATGTCAGACTCTAGATAGTTAATAAACTAATTAATAAATTAATCCCCCAACCAGAGAAATTGCCTGGACATAATTCCTATCCATCTGTGCCATAGATTTTTCTCCTCTTCTAAAATATTCTCCGCAGACCGTACCCCATTACAGCACTTAACATTCTGTTTTGCAAATTAAAATTCACTTGAAAGTTGCCTTTCCACATAGACAATACAGTGTTTAAAAACTGGAATCAGTGCTTACAATAATTTTTTTAAATTTTTATTTATTCTGAGAGACAGCACGTGTGGGCAGGGAAGAAGCAGAGAGAGCGGAAGAGAAAGAATCCCAAGCAGGCTTTGCGCACTGTTGCAAGACTCGATCCCAGGACCTCCAGATCACAAACCTGAGCCCATATTGAGCCTGATGCTTACCTGACTGAGCCACCCAAACATCCCAGTTCTTAGAACTCTTGCCTACATTCTAAAAAGGTGCTTGATGAATAGCAGGTCTTTGATAACGGATGGATGGATGGATGGATGGATGGATGGATGGATGGATGGATGGATGGATAAATTAGCATATGATCTACCAGAGAAAGTAGAGAGGGCAACAACTTAGTATAATTCCCATGTAAGCTCTGAAACACGGTTGTATAACAGTCTTATGAGATGATTCCAGGTGCAAGAGGGAGAAATTTTTCTTCCAGTGTGTTCAGAGAAAATAAGAATGATGTTCGAAGAGTGCCTGGTGGTTCAGTCTGTTAAGTGTCCCACTCTTGGTTTCAGCTCGGGTCATGATCTCACGGTCATGAGATCAAGCTGTCCCCTGCCCGAGGTCAGGCTCTGCACTAACAGCGTGGAGACTGCTTGGGATTCTTCCCCTCTCTTTCTGCCCCTACCCTGCTCTTGCTCTCTCCCTCAAAATAAATAAATAAACTTTTTTAAATAGATTTCACCTGATGGAGAAGGAGAGCAGACATTATGGAACAGGAACAGCATGACCAAAAGTGGGGGAAATGCATGATTGGTTTAACTGATTTGGACTTAATTGCCTTGTCTAGAGGAGGTAAGAGCTACCTAAAGAAATGTGGGAAGACAGAAATTGGCAAAAAGTTAAACTGGAAAAATAAGAAAACCAGATTGAGAAAGATATTGGACTTTCTTTTTTTAAATTTTTTTTAACGTTTATTTTTTATTTTTGAGACAGAGAGAGACAGAGCATGAACGGGGGAGGGGCAGAGAGAGAGAAAGACGCAGAATCAGAAGCAGGCCATCAGCCCAGAGCCCAACGTGGGGCTCGAACTCACGGACCGTGAGATCATGGCCTGAGCTGAAGTCTGACGCTTAACCGACTGAGCCACCCAGGCGCCCCGATATTGGACTTTCTATGTAGGTTAGACCTTAACCCCTAAAACCTTGGGCTTGAGGAAGGATACCTTCCAAATGTTGGAGATAAAAAGGATGCAAAGAAATGAAAAACATGATAAATTAGGAGAAAAAGGCAGTGGTTCATGGAAAAGATGCTAATGGCCTAAATTAAGACAATAAAAATAAGAGCAATGAAGAGGGAAGATTATAATGAACATTTCTGGGAGAATAACTATCATTTTCATTTATGACTATTTGCTAGGTACCATGCTGAATAGTCAGTAAGAGACATCAAGAGAAAGAGTTGTCAAAGACAAAATGTCTAGCTTGGCCCATTGGTTGGATGGAAAAGTCTTTTGTGTCTCATTGATTCAAAAATGCTCTAACTCTCCACTTAAGAATCGTGAAAGCAAATGAAACATTAGAAATTATCTGGTTATGGGGTGCCCGGGTGGCTCAGTCAGTTAAGCGTCAGACTTCAGCTCAGGTCATGATCTTGCGGTTTGTGAGTTCGAGCCCCGTGTGGGGCTCTGTACTGACAGCTCGGAACCTGGAGCCTGCTTCAGACTCTGTGTCTCCTTCTTTCTCTGCCCCTCCCCCACTTGTGCTCTGTCTCTCTCTATCAAAAATAAACAAATGTAAAAAAAATTTTTTTTAAGAAATTATCTGGTTATGCATTCACAATTTAAAGATGAAGGAACTGAGGCCTGGAAAGTTATAGAATTTGTCAAGATCATATAGCTACATTAATAGCAGAACTGATACCACGAGCTCTGATTCCCAACTGAGTACTCTTCTCCCTTGTCTGTGATTTGGTTCATTAGTTTTGAAAGAGAAATTTAAATAATGACAGATATAGTAAGATTGAGAACCCAGAGAAACAATATAACGTAATTCGTAATTCGTAAGGAAAAGATCTCTTTACCCTGATTTTCATTCTTTCTTCAACAAATATTTAATGTGATGCTCTCATCACACAGTGAAAACAATCGTCAGTGGCTCAGCCTGGCTGGCAGTTTCAGGACAATCGTTAATTCTTAACACATAGAGTACACAGAGTTCTTCAGGATGAAATTTAAAGCAAAGTGATTAGGGAACCAAATGTGTATAGTCGATTCATCCTCAAGGCTAGGCATGTTCTAAGAGACCAGTAGCTTTGAAAAGATAGTCCATGTTATTTAATGTGGCAAGTGCTTTTTTAGTGGATATTGTAAATAAAAAACCAATCAGGAAGGACTTTAAAAAAATTTTTTTTAATGTTTATTTATTTTGGAGAGAGAGTGACAGAGCACGAGTAGGGGAGGGGCAGAGAGAGAGGGAGACACAGAATCCAAAGCAGGCTCCAGGCTCTGCTCTGAGCTGTCATCACAGAGCCCAATGCGGGGCTCAAACCCATGAACCACAAGATCATGAGCCGAAGTCGGATGCTTAACCGGCCGAGCCACCCAGGTGCCCCTGGGAAGGACTTTTTAAACTTTAATTTTTGGAAAATTTAGCCAAAAAGGCTTTAGATTCACTTTAAAGAAAAAAAATTAAAGAAAGAAAAGAAAAAGCACTCACAGGGGCACCTGGGTGGTTTAATCAGTTAAGTGTCTGACTCTTGATTTCAGCTCAGGTCATGATCTCACAGTTTGTGGGTTCAACCCTGGTATCAGGCTCTGTGCTGAGAGCACAGAGCCTGCTTGGGATTCTCTCCCTCTCTCTCTCCCTCTCTTTCTCTCCCTCTCTTTCTCTCCCTCTCTTTCTCTCCCCCTCTCTCTCTCTCTCCCTTTCTCTCTGCCCCTCCACCACTTGCTCTCTCTCCTTTCTCTCAAAATAAATATACATTTTTAAAAAGCCCTATTTTAAATGTAAAAATGGCAAGAGAACAGAAATAGTGTGACAAAAAAACTGATCAAACTGTACATCAAATACCTAGAGTGCTGAATACTTAAAAGCTTACTGTATATCAACACACTTCTAAAATTTGAAAGTTTAAAAAAAAACAATTTATTTCCATAATTTTAATATTAAGGTGTATATTTATTACATATATTTAAAATTAGCATTCGTGATATTATGAAATGATTGCTTATCCAATGTCATTCTTTGGACTTCATGAAATACCAAAAGGGCTTAAAATTAATTAACTAATAATTGCATAATATTTGAGATCTTATCTCTAGAATAACATCGATTTGATTCATTAAAAAAGTTTACAAAGTATTTAAAGAGGAAAATACAGATAACACTACAATAAACATATTTAATAAATTGCAGGCTTCTGTCATATTTGTATCATGTCTTTAAAAAAAAATAACACAAATATGGATAAAGTAAAATCACCCTTTTTTTCTCTTGTCTTTGGATTACCCTCTCATCTAATTAGATTAACTAATCTAACAGATTAACATATATTCTAAATTCGTTTTATTTCTCATCATTATTTTTTTAATTTTATACATATTGGTAAGTATAGTTTGTTCATGTTGATTGATCTGGATCTCACTGTACAAAATCACAATTTATTTATTTACCTATGGAGTATTTAAGTTACGTGAACTTTTCCGTATTGCAAAATGAAATGAATCTCCTTATATGTTTACTTTTCTATGAGTTTCTCAGACCACAGGTGGGATGATACATACGTACCTGGGTCATGATACATACATACCTTCAAGTACAATAGATATTACCGAATTCCTCTCCATTTATACTATAACCGGCAGTATGTAAATGTTTTTCCTGCTCCATATCCTCACCAACATCATATTTTCATAGCTTTTTAAAAAATTTTTTTAACATTTATTCATTTTTTGAGAGACAGAGAGAGAACACAAGCAGGGGAGGGGCAGAGAGAGGGGGAGACACAGAATCCGAAGCGGGCTCCAGGCTCCGAGCTGTCAGCACAGAGCCCGACGCGGGGCTTGAACTCATGAAACGCGAGATCATGACCTAAGCTGAAGTCAGAGGCTTAACCGACTGAGCCACCCAGGCGCCCCATATTTTCATAGTTTTTAATGTAATCGATGTAAAATGGCATCTCTTTATGATTTAAATATGTATTTCCTGAATTTGTTGACATGGAACATCTTTTTCTGTTTATAAATGAAGTCTTCCTTTCCTTTGATTATTTTTCTTTACTTTTTTCTCTTTTCCTTACCGATTTGTCATTTTTTAAATAGTTGGGGTGTTAATCTTTGTTCAACATACTCTTTGCAAATATCTCCAAATCTTCAGTTGTGAAGAACTCTCAATTTCTATTCCTTTCAATATTTATTCTATTTTCCTCCTCTAACATTTCAAACAGACCTATAATAGAGTTGTCAGATCTACCTAGTGTATGTCTTTATCACTTTTTCTTTTCCTATTTGTTCTCATTGTCCCCCTGTACTGAATTATATATAAATCACTCAGTACAATGTTTCAGTTGATGAATACTTCAGGTGGTTTTCAAGTGGTGAGTCTAGGTCCTGCCCCAGCCTCATAGGAACCCCCTCGACTCCGTTTCTCATCTAGTGCCAACTGTCATCTGCCTTTACCTGCTTCAGTCTTAGGATCCAGAAGGCTACGGTTCCAGCCTCAACTCATTATATTTAGTCCTCAAATGTGTTTATCAAATTTTTGAGTGAGGTTGCCCCCTTTGATGTTCCAATACTCCAAATCCTGATTCCTCAACCCCCCAGAAATTTTGACTTTTTCCTAGGAAAATGTTTTCTGTACATTCACATAAAATTTGCATGTGAATCCAGAGATTTCACCTTCCGAAATCCCTTTAAGGATCCATAACTCTCCCCAGGTTACCAAGCCCTATTCTATTTCCCTGATGAGGAGTGACTCCTTATCAGGGCAATACAAATCAAAACCACACTGAGATACCACCTCACGCCAGTCAGAGTGGCTAAAATGAACAAATCAGGAGACTACAGATGCTGGAGAGGATGTGGAGAAACGGGAACCCTCTTGCACTGTTGGTGGGAATGCGAACTCGTGCAGCCCCTCTGGAAAACAGTGTGGAGGTTCCTCAAAAAATTAAAAATGGGCCTACCTTATGACCCAGCAATATCACTCCTAGGAATTTACCCAAGGGATACAGGAGTGCTGATGCATAGGGGCACTTGTACCGCAATGTTTATAGCAGCACTTTCAACAATAGCCAAATTATGGAAAGAGCCTAAATGTCCATCAACTGATGAATGGATAAAGAAATTGTGGTTTATGTACACAATGGAGTACTACATGGCAATGAGAAAGAATGAAATATGGCCCTTTGTAGCAACGTGGATGGAACTGGAGAGTGTTCTGCTAAGTGAAATAAGTCTTACAGAGAGAGACAGATACCATATGTTTTCACTCTTATGTGGATCCTGACAAACTTAACAGAAGACCATGGGGGAGGGGAAGGGGAAAAAAAAAGTTAGAAAGGGCAGGAGGCAAACCATAAGAGACTCTTAAATACTGAGAACAAACTGAGGGTTGATAGGGGGTGGGAGGGAGGAGAAAGTGGGTGATGGGGATTGAGGAGGGCTCCTGTTGGGATGAGCACTGGGTGTTGTATGGAAACCAACTTGACACTAAACTTCATATTAAAAGTAAAAAGAAAAAAGACAAGTTTTAATGTACCTTCAATATGTCATTAATAAAGCCCAATCAAAACAAATTAAATACAAAAAACAAACAAACAAACAAAAACAAAGCCCTATTCTATAGGCTCCACGCTTCTGTAAGGTGTTGGTCTTCAGACAAGTAGAAATGCCTTCCTTGTCTTCGGCAGTATATCCACTTTGACAAATGAGTTTCAGACTCACACACTTTTTCAGTGTTCTCTCTCACTCATGTTAGTTCTTTAATACCTTTTTTCAGTTTGATTTATTTTACATGTAGTTGTAAAGTACATGGTGTGTTCACTCAGTAGGCTGTTAAAGCCAGATTGTACTGGCCGGAGAGAGAGGACTTATATTTTTCAGGATTTTTGCAACCTGTTGTTAAACCCAGCTACTGTTAAAATTAAATGATACAAACTTATAATTTAAAAATTTTATTGAAAACAAAGTATACTCAAAATTCACCACTTTATTATTATTTCTTAATATTTTACTTGTATCTGTGTTCTTGAGGTTATTTACGTCCACTAAGTCTATTTATGTCAAAGTCTGTATGGTGGAAACATTATATAATATTGCATATTTCTTCCCAATTTGGCATTCAATGATATCACACTGATGGCTTGAAATTGCCAAAATGGGGGTATTCACACTCCAGAAATGAGCAAGTTCTACAAATCAGGGTGTGGTTCATAGTTTTGTTGACTGTCTCCACCTACACTGTGTAACATAGTATCTACTATCAAAATGTGGTTATTTTTTTTAATTAAAAATTTTGTTTTCAACATTCATTCATTTTTGAGAGACTGAGAGAGACAGCGAGAGCTGGGGAGGGTCAGAGAGAGAGGGAGACACAGAATCTGAAGCAGGCTTCAGGCTCTGAGCTGTCAGCACAGAGCCCGACACAGGCTCATGAACCATGAGATCATGAACCATGAGATCATGACCTGAGCCGAAGTCGGATGCTTAACTGACTGAGCCACCCAGGGGCCCCTGTGGTTACTTAAATTTAAATTAATGTCAATAGAATGACAACATTAGCTCCTCAGTCACAGTAACCCCATTGCAAGTGCTTGATAGTTACGTGTGGCTAAGTGGTTACCGTATTGAATAGTGCAGATAAAGAACATACCCATTGTCACCAAAACTTCTCTGGGTAAGTGCTGGTTTATTTCGGGAGTCAGAAAACTGTTTCCGTAAAGAGCCAGATAGTAAATATTTTGGGTTTTGTGAGTTGTACGGTCTCTATCTACTCAATTCTGCTGCTGTAGCTCGGAAGCGGTCAGAAAATACATAAATGAATGGAGGTGGCTGTGTCCCCAAAAGACTTTATTAACACAAACAGGAGGCAAGCTGGATTTGATCTACAGGCTGCCAGTCCCTGGTATAGACTTAAGAAGGTGATGGGGAAAATATGAACAATACAATTCAGCTGTAAAGCGGGATGTGTTTGTAGCTGTTACACTGTAAATAGCACCACACACTGAGGAACTCGGCTTCCAATATTCAAAAATTATTATCCAACGCCCCGAAAATGTTGCTAAAGTCAGTGATGAACAAGCCTTTATTGTTTTGCTTTTGGTTTACTCATTAACATAAATAAAAATATCAATCAACGCTCAAGTCAACTGTAAGTCACTACACTCATCTATCAAATGCAGTCCTAAGTGGGCTACAAATAGAAGAGTTTGGCAAAACTTAATGGAAGATTCTGTGAAAATCAATTAGGTGCATGGAATATAAAACAAAGAATATTGCATAGTGTATTATGTGTAAATTGCAGGCAACATACCCTTTATATCAGAAAAGTTTACAGTAAACTTATGTACACGCATATATGCACGTGTTTGTTTTCAGAAGGCTGGTTGTTAAACATTTATCAGCAACCACTAGAAAAGTCCTTAAATGTGTCTAAAAATGTGGCTCAAGGGGCGCCTGGGTGGCTCAGTCACTTGAGCGTCCGACTTTAGCTCAGGTCGCAATCTCGCTGTCCTGTAAGTTCGAGCCCCGCCTCTGTGCTGAAGGCCCAGAGCCTGGAGCCTGCTTCTGATTCTGTGTCTCCCTCTCTCCTGGCCCTCCCCCGTTCACACTCTGTCTCACTCTCTCTCTCTCTCTCTCAAAAATAAATCAACATTTAAAAAACTTAAAAGATAAAATAAAATAAAAATGTGGCTCAAGAGTGCGTGGTGAACCTTGGTGTTTCTAAAGCTATCTGTCCATGTATCCACCTGTCTTTTTATCTATCTATCTAATGTGGCCTTGAAAATGTGTTTCTCATCTCTTGCTCTGGGGAGCATAAATGAGAGATGGCCCATCTATGCTCTAAAGCCACTGCCATTATGTCAAAGCCACACTTCCCCATAGGTAAATTTTATCTCAGCAATTATTGTTTGACTTTGGCAAATAATGAAAGGGAAAGTTGAAATGTCCCAAGAGTGTACACTTGGCCCATCAGATTGGAGGACAATTATGTGAATACGTTTCTTTAGTAAAAGGGGAGATGCTGTTTGAACATGTATTTGCATTGAATATTGGGAGTTAATAGAAACATGAGTAACGTTATTCTTTTCTTGGACCTGACTATAGCCTTCATTTTATTGTCTTCTACTTAAATAATAATCTATTTTCAACTTATATAGAAATATATTTTGGTAGAAGGTACAGGAAACTTTTATCTGAAATGAATATTATGACTCCCTAAATATAAAATTCCCAACGTGGGCACTCAATTCGTGTGTGTGTGTGTGTGTGTGTGTGTAATATATATTTTACTGTCCATGTATCTAATAAAATTTATCAAAGCTTTATAAATAACATTGAAGAAGTATATATAATACATAGACAGCGTGACAGACTAAGCAAAAGAAAGCAAAGTTCAGACTTGTAGCTCTGGAAAATACACGGTAGACTGTTTCTGTATGAAAACAAGACAAGATGTTGCTATGAACGGGAGTCCCAGATGAAGCAATCTGCTGAAAATATCTCAGAAGACTGTGGGCCCCCAGGACAAAGCTTTCTGCTTCTAGAGATGACTGCCAACATTTTGAATGCACAATTTTAATCTTCAGGGGCTCTAGGTTGAAGGGCTCTTGAAAATGTTTTTACCTGTTTTAAACATGCTTAAGGAAAATCTTGTTCAGCGCATGGCTGAATTTCTCTCGGCTATGCTTTTGGAGAGCAGTTGTGAAATTCCACCTCAGAGGATTTCTTCTGTGTTACTGTATTCCCAACCATAGCCAGCTTGCCAAAAAAAAAAAAAAAGAAAAGAAAAGAAAAGAAAAGAAAAGCAACCAGAAAAGACTCTGAATATATATTTCATTAACTATGCAAACACTGGAGTTTTCTGGATGTAAACTGATACATTGATTGATTTTATTACCTAGATATATTTTTCTAGGAGCACACAGGCTAAATTAATAAAAAGTCTGTCCTGGTTTTTTTTGCAAATTGGTTTTCCACACTACCCTGTCCCTATGCCATCCTGATTCCACAACGATATTAGTCTTGGGATAGATAGAAAAAGAAATAAGAGGGGGGCCTGGGTGGCGCAGTCGGTTAAGCGTCCGACTTCAGCCAGGTCACGATCTCACAGTCCGTGAGTTCGAGCCCCGCGTCGGGCTCTGGGCTGATGGCTCAGAGCCTGGAGCCTGTTTCGGATTCTGTGTCTCCCTCTCTCTCTGCTCCTCCCCCGTTCATGCTCTGTCTCTCTCTGTCCCAAAAATAAATAAAAAAAAAACGTTGAAAAAAAAAAATTTTAAAAGAAAAAGAAATAAGAAAGCAACTGATTCAAATAATCTTCTAGAGAAGTTAATATTGAATTTTTTTAATCAAAAGTAGAGTGTGGGCAAAGTAAGTCAGTAAGTAAGCAAGTCAGTCTTGACTGTCTAACAAGCACGTCAGTGAGTGTCTAATATTGGCATGTACATAAATTGCTTTGTTCAATTAATGTTTAAAATTTGAAATTTCTATTTGGTAGGTTAGAACTTAAGAAGATAGCTGTATTTAGCTTTTCAAACCCTTGCACTGAATAATGTCTTATTTTTACCTTGAAATTTAGTGATCCTGAGGCAAGATCCTTAGGATTAATTTATAAATATTCTGTAACTGTTTAATTGCCAGGGCAGTTTAGTACAGTTTTTCTTGGTATACAAAGGGACTTTCTCTCCAGTACTTGAAAGCATGGTTAATGTTGTGAAATTTTGGGTTTTTTTTAAAGTTTATTTATTTATAAAAATAAATAGAGATATTTTAAGTTTATTTATTTATAAAAATAAATAGAGAGAGAGAGAGAGAGAGAGAGAGAGAGAACGAGCTGGGGAGAGGCAGAGAGAGAAAATCCCGAACAGTCTCTCTGTGGGGCTCCATCTCATGAACCAAACTCAAGAACAGTGAAATCATGACCTGAGTCGATATCAAGAGTTGGACTCTTAACGGACAAACTGACCCAGGTGCCCCTATTGAGAAATTTGCTATTGAGTTATATGTCACTTCCTCAGTTATAAGAATTTTACTCATATAGGAGGGAACCAGGTAGAGGTTATAAACTGTTCAAAGGAAGATTCAGAACATCACAAATTTATATAGTGTGTAAAAAAAATGTTGAAGTGAATTTCAAATGGAGGCAAAAACCATGTTTGGGGGGAAAGAGAAAGAAGTCGATTATATCTTTACCAGAGAGGACATAATTTGCCTACCTATCAGTTACCTACAATTTAAGGAGAAGGCAGAACAGCTTAGACCATGAGCAGGATTAGACCAAGCCAGCCAGGAGGATGGGTTATATAGTCAATGCGTAGATTTCTATCATCTTTTCAACAGCTTGTGATGGTGATCTTTGGGAAGCTAGCTACGGACACACATGTGTACTCATAGAGGTGACAAATACGTAGACTTTAAATTTAATTGACTTCATTGATTCCTAACAAACATCACATACAGGTTCACAAGGAGGGGAACAAAGATAATCCCGGGGCATCAGAGAACTGAAACAGTATTTAAGACTGAGCTTAAAATAGCACATTGGCATGATTGTAAACTAGAATCATCTAATAGCTATCAAACCATTAAAAGAGAATTTTGGTTTGTTTATTCACCGCTACTATTCCAAAATCTTTATTGTCAAATGGACAGTGGTTCATAGTTGAGATTTTTTGGTGGGGGAACAAGTGGAGTGTATTATGTTTCTATATAACGAGAAACATACTAATCTCTTAATAATAATTAAAAAATCCTGATGATTCCTTGTTTGATTAAGGAATGCAGTCGAAAAATAAGGTTACTGCCATTATCTGCAAGAGTGACAGGCTGGCAGGACAATCCTAATCCTTCTAACGATTTTTCAGCGATGATTTTGCGTCGCCACTAGGTGACACTGTTGCGGCCTTCATAAATGTAGCAGGTGATTGGCTGTCCTGAAGGAAGTGGAAGTCCCAGCAGGCCAGACTTGATTCCTAGCCCTTTCCCTTGACTGTTTGTTTGCTCACTCATAAAAGTCTACTCAAACCAACAATAGCTCTGGTTCCGATACAGGGATTCTGAGAGCTGTGATTCTTCCTAGTTGTCTGGAGCCAAACCAATGAAACGCAAGCATTAGCCTTCCTCCCTTCCAGGGGTCAGCTTGCTTGGTATTGTGCATACTTACAAAGCGTATGTCCACCCAGGACCCTGCCGAGTCGCCCACCTGACAGTTCTCTCCTTAGCTGCCACTCCATTGCGGTCACTGCCAAGGATGCCTGGGCCTGGTTCCCCTAATGGGACGTGTTCCATTTTGGAAGCCAGAAGCAGGACTGTGAATATGGAGTTCCTCGGACCCCTCTGTCCCTTCATGCTCCACAGCATTACCACCCCATGCTTAGGGACTGGTGTAACGAACTTGCTGAAGGATTGGTGTAGCGAAGGAGTTATAACTTCAGACTGCATGCTTAATATGCGTTTGCTGACCATCCAGAGCAAAGCCACCCAGGAGCCTATGTTACAACCTACAGGGCTAGAGTTTTGACTGATGGGTACGTTGACATTCCTCTCCTCGATGCTCCTTCCTCAGTAATGGCTACTTCATAAAATCACCTCCACCTTCTGAATTCTGCCAGTCAGCTCTCCACTCACAATTTGGGGAATCCAGCCCTTACCCACAGAGGTTATTCTCATCCCAGGATCCCTCCCTCTTCTGCTATCAGAATATTTCTCTAAGTTAGAAATAGCCATCCTAGGGTAATGGCTCCTGGGGGTCCCAGGCAAAGAGACAGGGGAGGATGGAAGAGAGAGTAGGAAGGAGCCCCAATGGCAGAGACACCAGATCAGTGTCTCCTATGATGGTATCAGCCCAGACAGCCACTCCCGCTCTGTTCCCTGTTAAGATCGTCCGGTATCATAGTTTGCAGGTATGCCCCTTTCTTCAGATCGTCAAACGGGCTGCTGGGAAATTAAACACAGACTTGTAAGGAACACATTTGGGAGAGCATACAGCCCTCTGAAGACAACCGGCAGTTAACAGAGCCAGCGGAATGTAAACAGAGGTTGCAAACCAGTCAGGACCAGCATTTGTGTCGTGTTTGGCTTAAAGGGTTACGCAGTTTGTTTAAAAAATGAGCAACATTCAAAAGTCAGGAGACGTTACTGTAAAACTTCACCGTTCCACCTTTTCTACCCAAACCAGAACACTGGCAGTATGGGTTCCTCATCCCGGATGACGGCCATCAGCTGGAGCTGAGTCTCTGACCGTCTGGAGGAGACAGGCTGTCCTCTCTGCCAGTTGCTACTCCCCTTGTTCTTCTCACATCCCACTGCCTTAACTTAGTTATAACACTCACCTGACCACAGCAGGGCTGTGGTTTTGCAAAGTCTGATCTAAACTCTCGAGGACTAAGGAAGATTTGTCCAGCTGTCCCATTAGTTGTAAGGGATCCCCCTCTCACGGCAATAGAATCAGTACTTGACATTGTACATTTGGTGCCATTGGTTCCTCCCCTTCGCCTTTGCTCCCCCATTCCTTCCAAATGGGCTTCTTCCAGTTTTCACACAACGTTTTGATGTCTCAGTTGACATTGACGTCTCAGCGCTGTTGCAACACAAACACTTCTGCCATTGTTGGGACTGACTATCCCTCTAGTTGTCAGCTTTGGACCTCTTATCCTTCCCACGTATCATCTGACTCACACCAATGTCTTTTTGCGTTAAAACAAACAAAATGTATATAAACCCATTTCTTAGCGTGGTGTCTCAGAAGGCTCTTCTCTTAGCTACACGGACATCCCGTGGATGTTGGAGCAGAAGTGAAAGGGGCGGTAGATGTTCAGGTGATAGAGCCATAACTTGTGCAACCTTGAATAAACTAACCAGCCTCTTTGATGATCAGTCTTCGCATCTGCGAAATGGCGTGCGACACGTTTCCTTATCCTTGGATTCAGAAATAAACGGGCTCACTGCATTAGGGACGTTTTGAGAAACATTCTAGTGAAGATTCAAACTCACACAGCATTGGCCTAATAGAAATGCTGTCTGTCAATGAGGAGGAATGGCTATAATTAAGGAATTGTAGGCAACTTGAGGGGGGCTTTCATGGAAAACGTTTTCCAGGAAGAGAGAGATACAAGTAAAACTGAAAATATGTACCACAAAGTTTAGTTTCATCTCACATTTGGAAGAACAGAGAGATTTATAAGATTGTTTTGGCTAAAGAAATTTGGAATGAGGGGCGCCTGGGTGGCTCAGTCAGTTGAGCATCTGGTCTTGATTTCGGCTCAGGTCATGATCTCTCTGTGAGTTCGAGCCCCACCACGGGCTCTGTTCTGTGCTGATGGCGCAGAGCCTGCTTGGGATTCTCTCTCTCTCTCTCTCTCTCTCTCTCTCTCTCTCTAACCCTCCCCTGCTCATGCTGCCCCTCTCAAAACAAACAAATAAACATTGAAAAAATAAGTTTGGAATGAATAAGAGTAATCAGAAGTCATTGGGTATTAGAGGGAAGGTCTAAGTTATAGAACAAAGGAAGGAGATTCTTTTGGGCTCCTGGGTGGCTCATTCAGTTAAGCATCCGACTTTGGCTCAGGTCATGATCTCACAGTTAGTGGGTTCGAGCCCCGCATTGGGTTCTGTGCTGACAGCTCAGAGCCTGGAGCCTGCTTCAGATCCTGTGTTTCCCTCTCTTTCTACCCCTGCCCACTCTCTGTCTCTCTCTCAAAACTAAATAAAAATTAAAAAAAATTTTTTTTACAAAGGAGATTCTTCTGAAGAATGAGCAACAGAAACTTTTTCTATTCACCTCTTTGTTGAATGGCAAAGCAGGGTCAAAATCAGAAAAGTATTGGGTAGATGTTTCAAGAAGGGGCCAGTAGAAAATACTTCTGTTTTCTGTGATGTGATTTAATACAATTGGTTAATGGATTGGCATTGTTGCCATTTTAAAATTCCAGCCACTGTTAGGATTAACCAGCTCCTTAATCGTCAGCTATCTTTGTGCATAAAACAGACAAACAAGTAAATAAAAGGAATTTCCTGTGTTGACTATTCTTACTCCATCCCAAGGAACTGGTGGTACAGGAACACATCCAGAAATAATTGGTAGAAACTTTAAACTTTTGTTTTTAGGAATGTTTTTAAAGTTTATTTATTTATGTATTTATTTCTTTAGAGAGAGAGCGAGCATGTGCACGTGCTGGGGGCAGACAGAGGGAGAGAGAGAATCCCAAGCAGGCTCTGCAGTGTCAATGCGGAGCCCGAAGTGGGGCTTGAAGCAACGAACAACCGTGAGATCATGACCTGAGCTGAAATCAAGAGTCAGACGCTTAACTGACTGAGCCACCCAGGCGCCCAGTAGAAACCTTAAAGTGAAATAACTGGAAACTGTGTGTGTAAAATAATATAATTATAGCATGTCGTAGGAGTCACCGTAGAGTGACCTCTTGCTTATTTTGAATGTGTCAAGCAAAATGTTTTCACTCCATGCTGATTTCATACTGCCCAGAATCAAATCCATTATTTCAGGAGCCCCTCTTGACGGCTAACTCCGTGTTGGGTTCTGGGACAATGAACTCAGAAAGACTAATTTTCTGGGTTTCATAATGTCACAGTGTATTGGAAATGCAAGAATAGGGGCCCCTGGGTGGCTCAGTCAGTTAAGCGTCTTGATCTGACTCTTGACCTCGGCTCAGGTCGTGATCCCAGCGTTGTGGGATCAAGCCCCACCTCAGGGGCTCCACGCTCAGGGCAGAGACTTCTTGAGATTCTCTCTCCCTCTGCCCTTCCCCCCTAATCACATTGTCTCTAAAATAAAAAATAAAAAAGCATTCTCACTTAAAAAATAAATAAATACAAGAATAACTCTGGTACAATGTGGTAAGTGCTATAGAATCAGCATGTGGAATTTCAGAAGATGAAGGGGACTTGAGGAGTCCTCACGGAGAAAAGGCTACTCAACGGTGATTAGGAATTTCCCAAACAAACAAAGGTACCAGGGCAGTGCAGACCCAGGCAGGCGGGAAGTGTTACGTGTTCACGTAATAAAATGTTAACGCGGCAAAGTTATGACACTAGAAGCACGTGACATCAACACAGGCTTCCAGAGGTGCAGACGCACCCGTTTTTTAGAACTAGTATCTGGGGGCTTCTGGGTGACTCAGTCAGTTAAGTGCCCAACTCTTGATCTCAGCTCAGGTCGTGATCTCACAGTTCATGGGTTCGAGCAATGGACTCTGAACTTGGGATTCTCTCTCTCCCTCTGTCTCTGCCCCTCCCCGGCTCCCACTGTCTCTCTCTTAAAATAAATAAATAAACTTAAAAAAAAACCAAAAAACTAGTATCGACGCAAGTAGCCAAACGGAGTTCTCCATTCGCTTGACGCGTTTCTCCGATTTAAATGATATATTTTAAAGACCTCTAAATGATTACTATTGTCTAATTATTTCCCTGCAGTTCTGTTCAGAAACATAAATAGCTATCTTTGTATCACCTGTCTGGTTTTCTATTTATAAACAGAAAGAAAACCCACTGTATCGTTTACATCGTGTAAAAATTACTTCCTTGGCAGTCTTGGTGGATGTGTCTGGAAGTGATACGTGTTTTAACCCAACCATTTATAAAGTGGTTTATAAAGCTAAAGAAACCTTGAAACCAGGGGATCAATGATATCAGTGCTTTCCGAGTTTTTCCCTAAAAGAAAAAAAAAAACAAAAAGCAGGGAGCAAAGTGTGAACTTTTAATGAGAGCATTGTGTGACTACAGAACTTTTTGGAAGTTTCAAACTATATTAGAACTTGATGAGAATGTCACATTGGACACCATAAATTGTATCCATATTTTTAATGCAAAATGCTTATTTATTTATTTATTTATTTATTTACATTTTATTTTGAGAGAGAGAAAGTGCGAGCCCGGCAAGGGCAGAGAGAGAGGCAGAGAGAGAATCTTAAGCAGGCTCCACACTCAGCGTGGAGCCTAAGGCAGGACTTGATTTCACAACCATGAGATGCTGACCTGAGCCCTCAGCAGAAATCAAGAGTCGGAGGCTTGGGGCGCCTGGGGGGCTCAGTCAGTTGAGTGTCCGACTTCGGCTCAGGTCATGATCTCATGGTCCGTGAGTTTGAGCCCCACATCAGGCTCTGTGCTGACAGTTCAGAGCCTGGAGCCTGCTTCCAATTCTGTGTCTCCCCCTCTCTCTGCCCCAACCCACTCGCATTCTGTCTCTGTCTCTCTCAAAAATAAATAGACATTAAAAAAAAATACAAAAAAAAGTCAGAGGCTTAACCAACTGAGCCACGCACGTGCCCCCAAATACATTTTTACCCGAAATATTCACTGTTCACTAAAATTGATGGTTCAGGAAGATGATTCTTGCTTTTACCTGGGGCCTTGAATGTAAGCCTAAGGTGTTAATTATTTCTGAGGGAAAAGTACTTCTGAGATTCATGTTGTGAGTGATAAATGTGGTCTCTTTGGGGGCGCCTGGGTGGCTTGATTGGTTAAGCGTCCGACTTCGGCTCAGGTCATGATCTCGCGCGGTCCGTGAGTTCAAGCCCCGCGTCGGGCTTCGTGCTGACAGCTCAGAGCCTGGAGCCTGTTTCAGATTCTGTGTCTCCCTCTCTCTCTGCCCCTCCCCTGTTCATGCTCTGTCTCTCTGTCTCAAAAATAAATAAAAAAACCGTTAAAAAAAATTAAAAAAAAAATTAAAAAAAAAAAAATGTGGTCTCTTTGACTTCTCCACTGATGCCCGGAGAAGACACACTGAAAGATGCTAAAAGGTTAAAATTCGGAAAAAGCACGGTTGTATTTAGCAAAAAGAATGAGTTTTTAGGCCTAGATCTGTGCTTGGATTCTAGGGTGCGACTGTCTCTCTTTGGTGCAAGACAGGTACTCAACATCTTCGAGCTACAGTATCCTAATCTGAAAGTGTAACAAACAGTAATCAGTTTACAGGGTTATTTTAAGGGTGGCATGACAAAAGGATGTAAAAGGGCTTAACACACTGCTAGCCTAGATTAGGCAATCAATAAGTAATCGCTGTTGTGATTATCATTTAGATAGTAACGCAAGCTCTAAGTTACTTTTTTGTAAATTTCTCATCAGTGGACAAAATACTTATCTTTATACATAAATCAATGTAATAGAAGAAAAACTAGTTTTATTGCCAATAAAAGCAATTTGGGGGGGGAGGATAAAATAAAATCATTACATTTTTCTTCTCAATTACTGTGAGTTTATATTCCTTTTTTTTTTTTTAAATAGCTTTAATGTTTATTTTTGAGGCAGAGAGAGACAGAGTGCAAGTGGTAGAGAGGCAGAGAGAGACGGAGACACAGAACCGGAAGCAGGCTCCAGGCTCTGAGCGGTCAGCACAGAACCCGACGAGGGGCTCAAACCCACGGATCGTGAGATCATGACCTGAGCCGAAGTTCAACGCTTAACCACCTGAGCCACCCAGGTGCCCCTGTGAGTTTATATTCTTAAACTGATGTCACATGCCCCCCCCCCTCCTTTTTCAGGGAATTTAAATAAAAATCTTACAACTGGTGTTTCTGAAAGCTAGGTCTGCTTATAGCCAAAGCACCAAGAACCTTGTTAAAAAACGCAGCTTCCTAGACCTTCTGAATCAGAACTCTGTGCGGCCCGGACTTCTAAATTAAAAAAGAAATAAAGGCCTTGCTAAACACAAACATTAGGAGTCACTGCAGTAGACGACCACCTACTCCCAGTTTCCTCTGGACTTCCCTGGTTCCGACGCTGAAAGCCCCATGTCCTGTGTTCTGATACCTCCCCCTTGGCCCACGCCAACGTGGGTGGTCAGTCACCCTAAAAACAGAACTTATTACCAAGATCTAGCTATGTAACAAGACAATAGAGTGTTTGCAAAGCATTTAAATTAAGCTTTTGGAAAACAAGAAAGAGATTTAAGTAACAATTTCACCAAGATGATACTTCGTAAAGAACACCGATTCACTCCTGGTGTTAGGCTGCCCTCTGGTGGAGTGTGCTTTCAACTACAACAAAAGGAGAGAGGATCATTCAAGTGAATTGGATTTTTTTTTTTAAGGTTTTGTTGTTGTTGTTTTAAGTTTATTTATTCATTTTGAGAGAGACAGAGACAGAGAGAGAGAGCACGAGTGGAAGAGAATCCCAAGCAGCCTCTGCACTGTTAGCTTGAGCTCAAGCCTCATGCGGGGGCTCCATCCCACGAACCATGAGATCACCGCCCAAGCAAAGCAAGAGCCAGAAGCTCACCCAACTGAGCCACCCAGGGGCCCCTCTCTTTTAAAGTTTGCTGATTTCCTTTTCTATCAGGAATGGAATATGCTCTACATAAAGTTTCTCCTTTGATATTAAACGCACAGAGGAAGCTCTCTGTAATGTACTTAATATCAGGCTGTGAGCCCAAGCCATATAGTCCCCTAGTGGGGAAAAAGGTTACTCACGGTGCCCTTGGTATGCAAGTTCTCTTAGTTGCTGGTAGGGAGATTCCGCTTCGTGTGAAATCTCGAACTAAACAGCTCATGTAAAGTCGAGTCTCTCAGCGCTGGTCTGTGCATCCGCCTCAGCCCTCACACACTGGTGTCCCTGATTTCCATGTGTTTTTCCTCCTTTGCTTCCTTCCGAACCCTGATGGAGTGTGATCAGAGAATCCCTCCTGAATCCATTTCATAAGTAGCAACTCTTTGCGTGATACTTTCTATGATCCTTAGCCTGCATTAGTCCTCTCTCTAGATCGGTCAGCCACACCCAACATCTCTCCTCTCTCTCTCTGTCTCTCTCTCACCATTAATTCCACTAGAAACAGGAGGGGACTTTGCCCATATTGTTTACTGTCATATCGGCAGCATCTCGGAGAGGACGCCCAGTAGGTCCCGGTAGGTGCACAGTATGTATTTATTGAGCGAACGAATGAATGAATGGTCAGTTTTTAATAAGCATAACGCCAGCTCTCTGAGAAACAGCCCTCAGCCAGACACGGTGCATGTTTCCCTGCAAAGAAAAGTTTCAGTTAAAGGAAGTCACGCTGCAGTCGTCGTCCCGCTTACCTAATTCCACAAACTGGAAATAGAGTGGTAAGGACGGGGGGTGTCGCTCACAGGCCCAGGCAGGCCCGGCACAGGCTGGCTGTGAAGGTGTAGGGCCCCCAGCGCCAGGCTGGGCTGCAGTCCTTTGGAGTCGCCTCAAGCTGGGTATAAATTAAGTTGGGCAACAGACCAGGAGATCAGGACTAGGAAAGCCTCACTAAGCTTCAGGGTGACCGGAAGCAATCAAGGAAACAATAGGCAAACGGGATGGCAAGTGCGTGGCAGGACGATTAGAAAGCGCCCAATGCCAAGGCCGAGCTCCACGCTGGTTGGCACCAAGAAAGAGAAGCATATCCGTGCGGTGGCGGTTACCTCGGGACCTCCTCGCCTCGTAAACGTGGGCGAGTCAAGTCTTGCTTTCTTTTTCTGGCCTTGTCATCAGGATGAGAACAGGAGATCATCCGGGTAAAGTCACACTGGCGAGTACGTGGTCAGCGTGGGCTGTCCGGCAGGTGCACGCAGACAGGCCCCTTGTGTACCCCTTGTGTGCACCTCCGTATAAAACCTCCACGTCGAACATTCCCGATGTTCACTGGGTCATTCCCATTCTTCTCAGATGTTTGCGGGTCCTGCTAACTTTTATCCGATAGCTTACAACTGGCCAGAAGATCAAACACTAGCGTGGCAAAGAAGGCTCGCTCTACAACTTTGGAGGACTTCAAGATTCGTAGAGTCTCCTTTTATTTATTGGTTGAATATACTAGCAGACATGCTTTGAAATATAGGGACTTTATAATTTTACTGTCTCTTCCTGAGCTTGTGTGAAGAGAGTAGGAAATCCATGTGTGTTTTCTCTTTTTATTCTCATTCTCTTTATTCAAAATCAAAAGACCAAAATGAAATTAACGAGATGTCCTTCTTACCTCGTAGTTCAAAGGAATCTTTATGGCCGTTGAGAAAGGCAAATTGCCAAGGGAAAGTTCCCTTCATAGAAATACCCTATAGTCCTCATCCCCAATTACGTTGATTACTTGCTATGAGACTCACAGAGAAAACCGCTTTTCATTCCAGCAACATTTTATCATTTCTTTATGCTGTGCTAATCACAGTAACGTAAAATTTATCTACAGCTAAGAGTTTAGCCAAGAATCAGAAAATAACTCTATAAATGCTTCTGGGTTATCTAAAATTATGAGCACTAAAGCTAGCGCAATTACATTCTGAATCAGAAGACTACAGACCAACATTCGGAGCATACTAATCCTGCATTATTAGCGATTCTAGCAATTGTGTGAATTACCAAACTCTAGCTCGTTTGAAGTAGTCAGAAATGGAGAAGACTGAAAGTGTTAGTAAACTAGACGTCACAAGGTAAGAAAAATCCCAAGAACCAAACCTTCCATGTTATTCCAGAGAACAAGAAACAATAACTACGGCTGGCCCTAAAAACTATGTTCAATCCAACAAGGCCTTTTGGAAATATTTTCTAAGTCAAAACTTATTTCAGTGGACCAGGTGTCAATGACCCTGAATATTCGCTGAAGTACCAAATCTCATCTTCTAGTAAAGAGGCATAAATAGGGCAGGATTTATTTGTTTCACACTCTTCTTTAATTATTTATATACAGATTTGTACTTGTTATGTTTGATGCACACATTTAACCTCAATGAATTGGAAAGTCTCTTAAGAGTGATAATGAAGGTCTTCCCGGTTTGTTTGTTTTTTTTGTACTATTTCTATGTCTCTGAACACAGCTTTGTTCATAAAACAAGAATTTTGTTGTTATTGTTGGTTTTCTTTATTTTTTTTTAATTTTTTTTAATGTTTTAGTTGTTTTTGAGAAGGAGGGGAGGGGCAGAGAGAGGGAGACACAGAATCCAAAGCAGGCTCCAGGCTCTGAGCTGTCAGCACAGAGCCCAACACGGGGCTTGAACTCATGAACTGTGAGATCATGACCTGAGCCAAAGTCAGTCGCTTAACCGACTGAGCCACCAAGGTGTCCTGATGTTTTTCTTTATAAGACAAATTACATCATGATTTCAGGGCAGTTAAAGTCTTCTCTCATTTATCCATGGACATTGTCAATATTAAAAGTTTCTAATAGCCCAAAATACAATTATGCATATCATAATATCAGCATATATATATGCAATAATATATGTAATATATATAATATATATGTTATATATACGCAATATATATCTGTCATATGTGATATATATTACGTAATGTATGTTATATACGTGATATATATGTAATACATGTGATATATATGTGTAATATACATATTGCCCTACAAAATATGTTTATGTCACATAGACTACTAATGTTGCTGTTATTATATTCTAGCTAAATTACACAACTATGCATATAAAAAACTACAGGAGGGGCGCCTGGGTGGCTCAGTTGGCTAAGCGTCCGACTTCGGCTCAGGTCACAATCTCACAGCCCGTGAGTTCGAGCCCCGCGTCGGGCTCTGGGCTGATGGCTCAGAGCCTGGAGCCTCTTTCCGATTCTGTGTCTCCCTCTCTCTCTGCCCCTCCCCCATTCATGCTCTGTCTCTCTCGGTCCCAAAAATAAATAAACGTTGAAAAAAAAATTAAAAAAAAAAAAACTACAGGAGCTTGTAAATAAGGACATGCAAACAGAACTTCCAGTAGTCCATCCTACACGTCTTTAATGTTCAACGGAAAATAAGAACTATTTTTTCTCATTAATACTCTTTGATAAAACAGGACGTAGCTATAAAATTTGGGGCTTTTGACTGAAAATACATCTGAGAAGAACATAACAAGTGATAGTACTTGAAAACAATGATAACAAGTAGTGTTTTACAATTTTTTTCAACCTTATACTTTGATATAATTTCAGACTTAAAGGAAAGTTGTGAGAATATTAAAAATAATTTACAGAGCACCTGGGTGGCTCAGTTGGTTAACTGTCCAACTTCGGCTCAGGTCATGATCTCACGGTCTGTGAGTTCGAGCCCCTCGTCGGGCTCTGTGCTGACAGCTCAGAGCTTGGAGCCTGCTTCGGATTCTGAGTCTTCCTCTCTCTCTGCCCTTCCCTGGCCCACACTCTGTCTGTCTCTCTCTCAAAAATAAATCAACATCTTTTAAAAGAGAATTTACATGTACTTTTTATCCAGATTCCCCAAGTGTTAACATTTGTCCCCTTTGCTTTGCTTTATCACTCTCTCTTTTGCTTTCTAATGTATTATACACAAAGTATAATTTTCTCTCTGTAGATATTTGTTCTTTTTTGAAAGTAATTGGCAGACATGATGCCCCTTTATTCTCAAATATCTCAGTGAATATTTCCTAAACACAAAGACATTTTCCAGCTAAAATAACAATTAACCAAAATGAAAACATTAATGCCAATATTATGATCTGATCTACAGACCTGTCTCAAATTTTGCCAATTGTCCCAATAATATCCTTTGTAGCTAAGGAAAATTCTGGATCACATATTGACCTCAGTTATTATGTCCTTCTGGTCTGCTTTCATCTGGAACATTCCTCAGTTTTTCTTTGTTTTCATAACCTTGATAATTTTGAAAAATATAGGCCAGCTTTTATGGGACACAGCTTCATGATTCGATTCAGTTTATGTATTTTTGGCAGGAATAATGCAGAACTATGTTGTGTTCCCTGTGCCTTGAATTAGGGGGTACATGATGTCACCCTTTCCTATTCTTGTTGATATTTACTTTGATTTGTTCCTTAAGGTGGTGTCTTCCCACTTTCCCTATGTAAAGCTGTATTTTTCCAGTGTAATAAGTAAGCATGTTATAGAGGATAATTTGAGAGTAAGCAATATGAATTTCCTGTTACTCATCAGATTTGCATTCCCGAGGTTTAGAATGTACGGATGATTCTTCTGGAATCAATGGTTAATATGATGGTTGCCCGACTGTGATTAACTAATTTTGCAATAGTGCTGGTTTAATCAGACATAAGATATATTCTATAATTGTTTTTATCTTTTCATAGTTTAATTCTTTTCTTAATGGATTTTTATGTTCTCATTTTTTCCCACTGCTAGTTTTATGTAAGAGAGCTATAAAAATTGCCTAGGTCGTTTGGTAAAAAGCTAATGATTGTATAATTCAGTTCCTTTTTATAATAAGTGATTGTATCAACCATGTTATCTTAATAATTTTAAAAGTAACGATGCTATTTTAGGAGGGTAACATTTTATATATCAAGGAACATCCTTAAGAAAGATGGTGTTTATCAGGCCGCCTGGGTGGTTAGGCCAGTTAAGCGTCTGACTTCAGCTCAGGTCACAATCCAGTTAGTGGTCCGTGAGTTCGAGCCCTGCTTTGGGCTCACTGCTGTCAGTGCAGAGCCTGGAGCCTGCTTTAGATTTTGTGTCTCCCTTTCTCTCTGCCCCTCCCCTGCTTGTGCTCTGTCTCTCTCTCTCTCTCTGTCTCTCTCTCTCTGTCTCAAAAATAAATTTTAAAACATTTTTTTTAAGTCAAAAAAAAAAAAAGAAAGAAAGATGGTGCTTTCCATTCGCTGACTTGGGACTTGTCAATGTTTTTGACAGCATTCTGATTATTGGCAGCAAACAGCAGGAGCCGTAGAAAGATTGTTTACACAAATGGCATTCATTTTAATTCATTTCTTTTTCTTAAGTCTATGACACCATGTGGTTAAGATTTACATGACACAGCAAAGAGTTTTCCATAATTTTTGTATTCTGATTCTTAAAGAAAGATGCCATGTGAGGAACAACACTAGTGGGGAAAAAAGGTTTTAGAAATTATGTATTGTTGGGTAGTCCTTGCAAAGGCATTTAAAAAAATTTTTTTTTAATGTTTGTTTATTTTTGAGAGAGAGAGACAGAGACAGGGCATGAGTGGGGGAAGGGCAGAGAGAGAGGGAGACACAGAATCTGAAGCAGGCTTCAGTACCTGAACGGTCAGCACAGAGCCCGATGTGGGGCTCGAACTCACAGACCACGAGATCATGACCTGAGATCATGACCTGAGCCGAGGTCGAACGCTCAACCTACTGAGTCACCCAGGCGCCCCTGCAAAGGCAGTTTTTTAAAAAAAAATTTTTTTTTAACGTTTATTTATTTTTGAGACAGAGAGAGACAGAGCATGAACGGGGGAGGGGCAGAGAGAGAAGGAGTCACAGAATTGGAAGCAGGCTCCAGGCTCTGAGCCATCAGCCCAGAGCCCGACGCGGGGCTCGATCTCATGGACTGCGAGATCGTGACCTGAGCTGAAGTCGGACGCTTAACCGACTGAACCACCCAGGAGCCCCAAGGCAGTTTTAAATTTACCAACCCAAATAGACTAGACACGCTCCTCCTCTACAGATCCTTTCTGTATACACGTAGTATGGAGATCTGAAGGGTGGGTCTAATGCTTATCAGCCCACAAAAATTACTTCTAAACTTATACGCACTCTATCTCTGGATATTAAAATGTCATATTTGAAAATTTTATCTTCTTTAAATGATGTAAATCGGTCATAGTATGGGGAACATTTGAAAATTATTTTGTGATAAGATGGGAAATAAAATTGGGAAAAATTCTAGCATGGAACTAGGTATTGGCATTTATTGGTGGTTTGCCAACAATCAGGTATTGACTTCCATCTTATTATCAACCCACCACCAAATAATGCCCATGTAAATGCTTGATTAGTACTCTTGGACCTACACTTCCAGGTGTATAACTTGTTACCATAAATATTTGCTCACTGGGATAATGGTTTAGGTGAAGTCGGTCCGTGGTTTTTGATATTCAAATGTAGCTTACTTATTTTTGTTGTCATTTCTTCTTACTTTGCTTTGGCAAAAATTGAGGAAATAGGTTTATTGAAAGGACGTTAACATTTATTTTCATTCATATGAGACTGGATGACATCACAATTTAACGGCAGCATTTGTAACGAAAAGGACAAAGGTGTCATAGTTTTGTGAAGGTAGAAATCACATACACTTGATCTCTCTCCTCTCTTATAACTTTATAACAGCCTTTATCATTACCCCTGCTTCCTCCCATTCCTCACCTCTACATCTATTCCATTCCCCTTCTTTTTCTTAATCCCAAACCATCCTTGACCTGCTTGGCTTCTAGCTTTACTAGACCTAGTTTTATGTTCAGACGTAAAATATTCACCATTTGTAGTTTTCACAGATTCACCATGTCAATGGAACAGAAAATGGAGGTTTTCTTCTAACATTAAGAACTTTCAAAATTGACCTCCCCTCAACGCTCAAATATATCTCAGTACAAGGATTCAAAATGTTCTATTTTTAAAATCATGTCATACAAACTTGAAATAATCCTAATCTTAACATATACTATCGGCAGTGAAATAAGCATGTTTTTCTATGTATATACATGTATTGTATGTATCATATATAATGTATGACATACGATACACATATATAAGTCATTTAATAAATTAACTGCTATCCTTCAGTCAGTGCAATTTTTAACATGACTGCAGCCAACAGATAAATAAGACATCTCTAATTCTGATTAAATGATTCATTACTCTAACTTCAAGCTATTTTCATATAATTTAAGGATCAATGAAACAACAGAAAATCAATGATAATGAGAGGGCTCTCTGGCTCCGTGACTGCCTTTGATCTTATTTTTTGCTGCAAACAAAAGGAACCAGCTTCTGCTTTTAGCACTTTTCTGCAGTCAGTAAAAATAATAAAATCAGTATTACAGTGTCTGTCACACTACAGTCAAGTTTTTTTTCTCAAATGATTTGTCTTTCCTGTTAGCTCCCGAGTTTCTTCTTTTGTCCGAATTGAAACGGTTCATGCACCTTTTTGGCCACTCCAATTCACACTTACCAACAGTGTGAACGTGCCTGTCCCAACAGTAGGAAACAGTAGGGAATATTCCTAAGGGTGGCAGGAATCATAAAGAAAAGAGCCTGGAATGAGAAGCCAGAGGTCAGAGCACTTCCCTTTGGGAGGTGGATGGATGTCCCAGCCCTTGGACCTTCTCCTTCAGGCAGGTCACAAACTCTGTGCTTTTGTCTCAGTGGAATTTTCCTGTAGCGGGTGAAAAAGAGACATCAGTAATATTATTTCCTTTTTTTTTTTTTTTTTTTTGATGTGTAAGCAATGAAAACGTAGTGGCCTAACACTACAATGATTATTTCTCATGACTGATTGGCTGGGTGGTTCTTCCTCCGTGTGGTGCTGGCTGGAGTCATCAGTAAGACAGCACTTGATAAGTATATTGAGTGGGGAAGACCAAGATGGTTCCCTTTACATGTCTGGGGCTTTGGTGCTGGTCATAGGCTGAGACACCTCATTCTCTCTCTCCGCGTGGTTGAATTCCACATGGTCCCTCTCTCTATCAGGGCATCCTGGACTTTTAACCTGGAAGTTCAAAGATCCAAGAGAGCAAATGTCCGAGTTTCCAGGCCTATAAAGTCCCTGAAATGGCAGAGTGCTACCTCTGTTGCATTTACTAGCCAAGACAAGTCGCATTCTACTGGGCAAGGCCAGCCTGACTCAAGATGAGCATGTGTATGTGTGTGTGTGTGTGTGTGTGTGTGTGTGCACGCGAGAACGGATTCCACTTCCTCATAATGAATGCCATGGACACACAGGGAGGGGAGAAATTGTTGGCTCCTAAGTTCTGAAACTATCTGTAAGAAAGGTACATTTTTTTGTATGTTTCCCAGATTAATTTCCCACATTTTTCCGTAATCATGGCCTTATACCCTCAGGAAATTGTTCTTCCTACCCTCAGTCCATATACTTTCAGGGAAGGCCCATCCCTAGCTCAGTATAAAGTATGGGACCTTGGTTTGAGTTGTTCAGAGCATCATATTGCTTTTACTGTTGAGTTCAGGAGAGAAAAATATCTAATCAAAGTCAGGTGGGTGCAGCAATGTATTTTTCTGGTCCTTCTGGGAAAGAGATCTTCATTCTCTTCCTTAGTGGGCTTGAAGCTAAAACGTAGGGTTAACCAGAGACGCTGAATAGAAAATCAGCCAGACAAGAGATCAAGCAGAAGACAGTAGAGCCAAAACCCGGAGAGAGGAAAACCAGACCCCAGCAGCATAATTCGAATCTGCTGGAAGCCAGCACCCACCTTGGTTTTCTCCGGGTTGTAATACAATTTAATTCTCTTTGTGCATAAGGCAGGATGAGTCAGATATCTGTTCACTTGACCAGAAGTGTTCCAACCAATCACAGTAGAAAGCTAAAATTGTCTATAATTCCATTCCCTTCTTGGCTTTTGTGGCTCAACGTTTTAAATGCCTTGAAAGAAGACAGTGAGGAGACATAATTCCTCTGTGAGCCATATGAAAAGAGAATGAAGGATTTTCCCGATATTAAAAAAGAGATTTTTGTCGGGTCGATATTGCAAGTGGATGGAGGAGAGATCAGTTGTTATCTGATGCTGTGCGCCAGTACTCCAAGGAGGTGGCCAAGCCTCAGAAGGGAAAGAAACCATAGCCAAGGATAGCATGGAATCTACAAAGCTGGCTGGCTTGAAGGACCTGTGGAGAACGGGATAATGAGAAACCTGAACGCGCCATTTGAAAATAACACATTAAGACTCCAAGGACGTTGCAACATCCTTATGGGGAGAGCCCATGGGACCCCTGACTCCAAGTGCCCTGCCATCGCAGGGGAATTGAGACCGAAGGTGATAATAAATTAACTTTTACAAAATAAAACAACGATTTTTTTTGTATCTCCATATCTGTAGACTGAGACTTACACTTCTTAAGCACTAATAAAATACATGAACTGAGGCAAATTATTTAAGATATCTGGATCACAGCGTTCTCCTATACAAAAGCTGAAGGATGAGGGATCATGACGTTGAAAACATCTTGTATGTCGTGTCTCCCTCTCTCTCTGCCCCTCCCCCACTCATGCTCTGTCTCTCTCTGTCTCTCAAAAATAATGAATAAACATTAAAAAAATTAAAAGAAAGGAAATATCTTGTATGTCTATGATAAGTAGAGATCGAGAGAGAGAGAGAGAGAGAGAGAGAGAGAGAGAGAGAGAATGTGTGTGTGCAGGTGTAAAATTTCAGGCCCTGTGGAGCACCTACTATGCGTCAAGCTCTGTGCCAGACGTTGGGAGCACAGTGATGAGAAGAATAAGCCTGGGTCCTGCGTGGCCAGAGCCTGGAGTTCATGGGCACACAGAGTCACAAATGAAAGATGAGCTCTCTGCTGGGAGGGGTACTGAGCCTGTGGGGGGGATCTAGGAGGTGTGCCTCCCCAAGTCTTGAGGTCACACAGAGCCACCAAGCCAAGCCAGTAGCTGCTTACCGAGCAGAGTTGGGGAGGAGGTTTGGCGGGGGCAAGAACTGTGCTAGGCCGGGAGGAACAGCACATTCAAGGCCTGTGTGGAGAGAAAGCGTGGTAAATTACAGGAACCAACGCGTTCACGAGCAGGTGGAGCTTAATCTTTGATGTGGAGCCTGGCATCCGTACAAGGTGACGCTGGAGAGCTAAGCAGAGGGCGACCATAGCTTGAAGTCGCTTGTAAGCAATTTAAAAGTCTCGAGTCCCATTTTAATGTTTAGGTAGAGGATTTTAAGCCAGGAAATTATGTAACCAGATTTACATTTTTAGGATGACAAATTTGGCTGCAGATTAAAGGATAAAATGGCGGGGGCAGGGACCCCATGAAGGAATCGGACGTTGTGAATGGGAGTGTTTTTCCAACAGCCCACTCCTGGTCTGAAACGCGGCTGTCACCCCTGGGCTGTGATTGCCACTCTGGTGTAGACGTTTCTCTTTACAGAATCAAAAACTGCTAGAGCTCCTTGGTGGTCTCAGAGCATCTTGTCACTTTCACCATTATACTTGGATCCTCAGAGATCTGCTAAGAATGCCACTAATTGTTCTCACATAGACCTACGAGGATGAGCCTCACTCCGCTATTTCATGACCCCCCTGAATCGGCCTCCACCTACAGAAAGTAATAGTATAATTATGCTAATTGTGATCATATACTGAATTCAGGGTTTGGGGAAGGACCACATATGTTATACTTATGCAGAAGACCTGGCACATAGTAGGCGTTAAAATAAAACCCATGATCATTATTTATAGCTGATTTGAACCTCCATGCAGTTCCTTCGCACAAGACTTGAGCGTTCTCTTGTAAATGTAACTCCTTCCCCTGAGAGCCGGGAGTAAATGCACGAACGGGATCAAAATAACTGTAAGCCATAGTTAGGTCTATTAGCACAAAAGACAGCATCGTAACTCAAATGTTGCTGGGAAAAACAATACCAGGCATCTCCAAAGAAGCAAAGGAATAAAGAAACTTGAAAGTGCTTATCTTCATTAAAGAAATACATGAGGTGTGACTGAAGTCATGTGGCTTCAATGGGGCTTTGAAGGCTGGCTCTACAGACACACACACAATGAGCCTCCTTATTGCATATTTCACAACAGGGATATTAGAGGCAGGAGAGATAAGGGAGGTCTGGTTCTTCTACATTAAATGTAGATCTCATTTGAATTGCATTTTAACTCCTGTGCTTCTGATGTCCCGAAATAGTTTATCATCCTACAAACATGGTGAATTCATGACAGTCTTCAAGGTTTTTTGGAGGGGGGATTACCAAATGATTTTTATCTTTATAATATCTAAAGTAAAATGAACAACATTTAAAATTGCTTTATTGGTGGGGAAAAATTACATCTCATTTGCTCCTGGCAAGTGGACTACTGTTCCCAATAGATTAAAAGTGAAGTTAACTTTTCCCCATATCCTTTGGGGCGTACAGAATGCCACCGTGTTAGCTGAACTTATTTCATGTGCAGAATCTACAGTTCTTCTCACATGAAACATTCCAACGTTTATCCTCTTACACTTCTACTTCTATTATCTAAAGGTCCTCTGTGATTTCAGAAACATTTTTATGCGACATGGAAAAATAATGGTGGTTGTGGTTGTTTATAGTAGGCATACGTGTGGTAACTTACAAAGCGCTGGGTAACTTAACACTTTTGGATAAAATTATAGATCATGGTCATGCTATCATAATTTTTTTAGGTCAATTCCCAACACTTAAAAAAATATCTTTTGGGGGACTGAAATTCTCCCACAAGTCTGCAAAGAAAGACACTAAATTTGAAAATTTTTTAAGGACAATCAAAATGTACTAATAATATCCATAAACATTCACTGGCCTTTGCTAGCTTTTACTAAATAATCATCAATGAGCCATATTGAACATCTTTCCAACATCGCTATTTTTTTTTTTTAGGAGAGTTGTCTCATATAGTCCATTTTGTCCTGATAGTGTATCAAATGTAAAACTTGATATGCTATCATTCTCTCTGTCCTACAAGTGGTAGCTCTGGGCGAGTATGTGAGCCACGCAGACCCATGGTAGCATGTTGTGCTTTTGACAAAAGCCAGCAGCCCTGGAGGTGGTCACATGATCTCTAGCAGGGCCAATCGAATTCCTCCATAAAGCAGACCAGGGACAGGTGGAGTGAGAGGCGCCTTCTCTGTAGGGTTTCTCCAAGTTCTCAGGGATAATAACGCCATCTTCCCTGTCACGTGTGGAAAACAGAGACTCTTTTTTGAGGGTTTTACTTGTAAGAGGCACAGAGTGAGTACCTAGGGAGGAGGAGAAGCGTACTTGGTATGTGAAATGTGAAAAGACAACATTCCAAGAGTGAATTGTTCTGTAGAGAGAAAGGGTGGGGCTACTCTGAAGGCCATACCCTCGTGGAACCACTGCTAAGCTCATGGGCACCCATCACACAAGATGTCCCATATTCCGTCTTCCATAGAAGAAGGGCACCCTACCTTTTGGTCCTCTTAGCTCAGGAAACTGGTTTGTGGAGACCTAAGGGACTTTGACCAAAGTTAGCTTTCTTCCTCTTTACCATTTTGTCTATTTTCCTTCTTATTTTTCCTTCTTCATCCTGCTCTACTTTTATTTTCTTTCATTTTCTTACGCTTTTTTCCTCATTTTTCTTTATTTTTCATTTTTCTCATTTTGTATCTTCTGATTTGTCTATTAGCCCTTTTCTCACCTTTTCTTTCTTCATTTTCTTCTTACTTCCTTTTATTTTTCATTTTTCTTTTTAAATCTTTTTTTCTTTCTCTTTTTCTCATTTTTCTTTGTTGTTTTCATTTTTCTTTCTTTTCTTTTTTATTTACCTTTTTTCTTTTTTCCTGATTCATATTTTTTCTCATCTTTAAAAAATTTAGTTTGTTAGTGTCTATTTATTTATTTACTTTTGGACTGCTATCATGTTCTGATTGTTTTAGAATAAATTCATTAGATGAACTGTATTAGTCAGGGTTCTCGAGGGAACTACATTAATAAAATAAGGATTTGGCTCAAGTGATTAGGGAAGCTGAGAAGTTCTACGATCTGCCATCTGCAAGCTGGAGATCCTGGGAGAGCGAGTGGTGTAATTCAGTCCAGTCTGAGTCCAAAGTCCTGAGAACCAGGAAGACTGATTCCAGCCTGAGGTCAGGGTCATGAGATGAGACATCTTGGCTCATGTGAGGCATAGATTTAACATTCACATGGACTTTAGGCCTGGTTTTCTTTGAGGTTATTTGGATCAAACCTCCCTCCAAATTTTCCCAAACTCAAACTGACCTCATGGGGTACCTGGGTGGCTCAGTGGGTTAAGCTTCTGACTTTTGGTTTTGGCTTGGGTCATGATCTCACGATTCCTGGAACCAAGCCCTGCATTGGGCCCTGTGCGGACAGCATGGAACCTGCTTGGGATTCTCTCTCTCCCTCTTTCTCTGCTCCTCCCTCGCTTACATACATGCAATCTCTCTCTCAAAATAAATAACCAAGCATTAAAAATTAAAAAAAAAAAAAAAGACTCACCTCAGGACACTTTGCCTCCAACCCCACAGGAAACCCCATGTGCTATGGGCCCTCTCTGCCCATCTCTGCTTGGGAGACCCACATCGCCAGCTACCGTCTCCTCAAGAGCATCGGCAAGGGTACTTGGCCCTGCACGTCCTAACCCAGAAAGATGTGGCTGTGAGGATTATCAACGATATTCGGCAGAACTCTCTCAGCCTCCAGAGACTGTACCACAAATTCCAGCCACAAAGGCCTTCGGTCACCTCCACGTAGGGAGACTTTTTTTTCAGAGATTGACACTGAGGAAACACTTTACCTCATCTTGAGTAAACTGGTGGAGGAGAGCTGTTCCATTACTCCGTGGCCCACGGCAGCAGGAAGAGGAAGAGGCTTCAAGTAAATTCCACCAGAGAGTGTCTGCTGTGCTGTCTGGTCACACAGAGGTTGCGACGGACCGATTATTTATGTCCTCGCAAAATTCATACGTTGGTGCTCTAACCCCCAATGTGGTGGTCCTTGGAGGTGATTAGGATTTGGAGGTACCTTTGGGAGGTAATTAGGTGTAGATGAGGTCGTGAGAGTGGGGCTCCCAGGACTGTAAGAAGAGGGAGACACTGGAGCTTGCTCTCTCCCTGCCATGTGTGGACCCAGAGAGAAGGCAGCCACTGCCACGAGGAGCGCCTTCTTCAGGAATCAACTCTTGTTGGCACCTTGACTTTGGACCTCCCGGCCTCCAGAACCCTGAGAAATAATGTCTGTTATTTAAGCCACCCAGTGCATGATGTCTTGTCATAGTAACCCAAACCTGCCGAGAGAGGGACCCGAGGCAGAAAACCTGCTTTTGGATGCCGACACCACACATTCTGGCACAAGCAGTGATCTCACCTCTGGCAACAAGCTGGGTACCTCGTGTGGCAGTGCCCCTTACGCTGCCCCAGGTTGTCCCAGGGTGACAGGTACAACAGCACCGTGGTGAATGTGTGCGGCCTGGGAGATACCCTCTTACCATCAGTGATGCCCGCCTTTAGACAGACAGAACTTCCCTTCTGCGTGTTCATGGAGTATGAAACCTGCTTGAGAAATTCTTATCCTCAGGCCCAGCAAGAGATACACTGGAAGAATCAGGAAAGATCCGTGGATGAACGTGGGCCACGAAGACAAATGAGAGCCTGGCACTGAGCCACTCCCTGATCGCAAGGATCGCCGACAGACTGAGCGATGGTATACACGAGAGAAGACCCGAGAGTTGCTAACGGGCCAGGACTATGGCGGAATGATGGCCACCTGTTTGCTCCTGGGCGACAGGCGACAGGAGCTGGGGGGCCACCCTATGACTCTGAGGCCCCCATCTTCAGCTGATCCCAACAGCTGCTCCCCTTCCCCAACCCGCACGGGGCCCGGCACAGGATCTCTGCCAACCCAAAGCAGTGGAGTTTCAGCAAACCTGTCATTCTCACCTCTAATTCTTAATGAGAATAGTCAGCGTAGCAACGCAGAAACTTCAGGGCGGGAAGGGCCAGTCGTCAGGGGGAGACCAGGAGCCCATCCAGAATGCCTACCAGGCGCTCTGCACTGCCTGGAGAGGAAGACCATCCCCAGCACAACCCCCAGTGTGGCTCCACCCACAGCCCCCCTCCACCCACAACACCCGAGGCTGTGGGGGGGGGGGGGGGCCCAGACGGAACTACCTGCCCCCCAGGGCATATCCTCCAACACTCCCTCCAATCTGGGCAGCTGGGACCGGGGTAGAACCGGTAGAACTTGCCTGGTGCTGTGACCCCAGGCTCTTCTTCAGGCGACGGCCAGGGCTGGCAGGGGGCCACCGGGACGGTCTTCACCTTCATCCCCAGACACCTGCGTTCCAGGTTGCCCAGAAGAAAGCGTCTGGCGGTTGAAAACGCGCTGAAGTCAACCAAACATCACAGGGCCGGCAGCGCGGGCGGGGGAGGCAGTAATGAAACTGAGAAAGAAAGTCAGGAAGTGATGCTGACGCTCCAGGTGCTTTCCGTGGAGCTTGAAGACCGCGCGCTCCGTGGAGCCCAGCACGGGGTGTTGGAGGTAAGCCGGCGGCTGGACGGCAACAGCAGTGGGTGGGGCCCCAGCCAGCAGGAGCTACTGCGGGCCGTGCAAGGCACACCCGCCCAGAGGATTTGGTGCAGTAGGGGGTGGAGGTGTGCAAACTGCCTCGGCGGTTCCTCGGGGGGCTCAGATGACGAGGATATCCAGCAGCACGCGGCCTTCAAAGCCAGCGTCTCCAGAATGACCGTTCGACTTACAAGACTGCCAGGAGCCGCCTAGGAACGGGAGGAGCGGCCCTGCATCTGGGCGCGGGCCCTGGCCTCCTCCGCCACCCAGGTGAGGCCAAAGAGACGTCCTCCCCCTCCCCTCCCCTGATTGGCTTTGCCTCTTTTGCCTGTTTGTGGAGGAAGAGGGATGGTTCTATAGAAACGAGCACACCTGGGGCACCTGGGTGGCTCAGGTGGTTAAGCATTAGACTTCGGCTCAGGGCATGATCTCGAGGTTCGTGGGTTCCAGCCCCACATTGGGCTCTGTGCTGACAGCTCAGAGCCTGGAGCCTGCTTCAGATTCTGTCTCCCTCTCTCTCTACCCGTACCCCACTCGTGCTCTCTCTCTCTCTGTGTCTCTGTCTCTCAAAAGTGAATAAATATAAAAAAAAAATTTAGAAATGAGCGCACAAGGCAGCGCATGCACTCTCCCACCAATGACTGTCCTAATGTATACAATGTGTTTCAATGCGGTAGTTAAACCCAAACAAACAACAGTCTGCTTTATTGCCACGCTGTCACAAAGAAGGTTCTCTGGTTCTCTACAACTTTGCAAAGGAAGGCCCCGAATCCTTCAAAATTCTCTTGTGACCTGACTGAAATAAAAACGAAAATGAAATCACAAAACACAAACCGTTCCCTCAAGGGAAACGAAAGCCTGGTAAGACCAGCCCAAGAATGGGACATACGTCAGTGACCTGGACAGGGGACAGCATTTGGGGGCCGTGGTGTTGGTTTTTCTTGCTGGGAAAACAAGGCATGAAGGGCACTTCTGTAGGATCCATGTTGGTGTAAAACAACCATTCTTTGTAAGCCTCAGGAATCCAGCAAAAAACAAAGCAATAAGTCTTGTGGATGGACACTGCACTCCTGGAAAAACCAGCTTGCTCTCCCTAAAACATCCCTTTTATCATCTGTTGTCCTGCTCAAGGATCCATGGTTTCCTCTTGACCCTTCACATGTCAATTCTGTTGATTAGCTTTTATGGCCATCCAGACACCATTTCCATTCATTTTAGTAACATGTAGATTTGCAACTAACATTTGCACAACTCTTTTAACATTTTCAGCCTTTTCAAATGCATTATCTTATTTAAATCTGACTCCAACTTTTTGTTTTATTTTTTCACAGCTCCTAATATGGCTGTAGCGGACGTTAGAAACTCTTACTGACGACATCCCCAACGCTTGTCCTCAGAGTCCCTTGCCTCAATACCAGGAACCATCACCTCCATTGCATGCTGCAAATCTACTTTGGTCTTACCTTAGGCTCCAGAATCACTCCAGATTTCTCAGCCTCTGAAATCTCAAGGTCTTCTTCAGCACTATTTGAGTATAATCTATCTCCGTTTTTCAAGCTTTATTTCCGCTCAATCTGATTTTAAACTTCATTTATGCTTTTAGTAACTTGACCCCTCTTTTGCCCCAGCTGACGTTCGCCTGTTATAGTTTAGATCCAAGACGCATGATTTAGAATGTTTTTTCCCCCCAACAGCCTTAACACATTTCTTCTCCCTCTGTCATAACCTCCACGAAAGATCTCAGCCATCTTCTAATCCAACTCCCTGTTTTATTCAGGCTACTGGGCACTGCTAAAGTAATCACAAAGATATAGATTGGTTTCTCTTGAAATCTGGGTTCAGTCTTGGTTACAGCCTCAAGGCTGCTTAGTATGTCTCTTATGTACCATGATCAGCTTCTCTCCTGTACCTCCCAGAAGCTTTACCAAGCTTCATTATTTCCATGAAGTGGAACCCTAGGGCTACTGTGCTCTTTTCCCGGACATCTCTTTCCTAGTGCCAAAAGAACACTCTCAGGACTATCAGGACTCTTCGTCCCAAAGCTCCGCATTGAAATAAAACCATTCTTCCTTCTTTCCTTCACTCTGTTTCCCAAACTTGATTCCTGAGGGGACTGGAAATTTTTCCTCTTCTTCGTAGATTATCCCTCCTCTTTGTTCCAGATCATATCTCTTCCTTCTACTCTAAGAAGGAGATCTAAGATCATTATCTCATATTCAATAGTATATTAAACATGGCCACTGATGGGTTTTGGGGTGACGGTGAGGGTGTGCATCCGATGGCCAAGAAAGGATTCTTGAAGACATCTTTGGTGCAAAAAAAGATGGGGACAGGACCCGTGGACAGAAAGAGCTGCACTTTTATTTTTATTAAAGGCTGTTGAAGAGTGACTGATTATGTGGACACCTTCAGGTTGGGAGAGGGTTAGGGACAGAGTAAGTCTGTAAAGAATTTTGGAAGCAAGGTTTCTAGGACCTTGAGGGGCTAGCTGTTGTTAGAAAAACGTCATTTATTGCTGTTTAGTAAAACCTCGGTCATGAAGCCCTTCAGGTGTATATCAGAGGCCATATGCTTGGGGTATAATTGCCAACATGTACTTGGGCATTAAAGATAAAGGCAGTTTGCAAAGGAATTTTTATGGGTTTAAGGAGACTCACAGGATCCTGAAAGGGGGGGGGGTGGTGGTCAGAAAAATGTTAAGCCAGGATTCCCCTTTGCCCCCAGCAAAGTGTCATCATCTAGGCAGCTGAGCTCCTGGAGGGAGGTCACTCTGCCTGTTTCAAGGACTTGCCAATGGGCTGTAAGCCGGCCATATGGGAATTTAAGTTTTCATTGGTCATTGTTTCCCACATCACCATGGCAAGCACTTAAACCCCCCTTACATCTTGGTGAGGGTGATATTAGGGCTCCAGGAAATGGAGTCTATAGGTTTCTGGAGGTTAGACTATAGATACGATTGCCTTTCTCTTACAGTTTACTAGGTTATCCGCAAACTGAGGGAGACTCCTGTCCTGCGTGACCACGATCTTTATCAGTCAATCATTTGTTGTCTTTCCTTTCTCCGGTCCTTGGGGAGCCAGTAGTGTCTGAGGAATACCACACATATCCCACATGGGGTGGTGGTGCTGTTAGCTTGTGCTTGGCCCTCAGCTTGCCTTATGGTCTGTCATACTTGTTTTATAGGTGAAAAAATGACCTTTCCTGACCTAACACCTACTAGATACTGCCTTATCTTCTCCTTCCCTGATGAGCTGTGAGTCGGTTATCAACAGTATTTTCCTATTTCCCACTTTCTCATTACTTACTCTCTTTCTAATTTCTCTCCTCCTCATCTCGGACAATACTCTTGCTAATTGTTGGAGAAGGTCACCAGTTGAATGGGGAGGTAGACTTAGACAGTTGAGGGGCTCCTCACCCCCTCCCCTCCCCATCCTTGGACTGTGCATTCTGTCCACTGCATTAGGAGCCTCTTCAAGGACGCAGCTTTGAGAGAGCAACGTGTTGTTGAGACTCTCTGGATGGCAGATGTGACCGAACCTCATTAAGCTCTCTGCATAAACTCTTGAGGTTCTCGTGGGTGGGTCAGTGCGAGGACCTATTTGCCTGTGCCCGCCCAAGACAAGCCTCCTACACACATCCCCTTACTTATTCAACCTGCCACCTGCCCATCTGGACTGGTCCGCCTTTCTTCATCCCTCCCTGCCTCCGTGTCCAGGGGCCAGTTTCAAATTTCACTTGGGGAGCACCCCACGTTATGCTAACTCACGCCGATGTTTCCCCAGTGACCTCACAACTGCCAAATCCAAAGAGAACTTTCCAGTCCCCATCCTACTGGCTTTGTCTGTGATAGCTGACCTAGCTGACCACTCCGTCGTTCCTCACAGAACCTTCTCTGGGTCCTTCCCCTAGCCGAAGAGCATTCTTTGGCCCTCCTGTTTGGGGACTCCTTGCCTACAGCTGTTAAATGTTTGTGTGTTTCCATTCCCCACCGTTGATGTTCTTTTTCTTTCAATTCTGCATTCTCCCTAAAGGAATCAAACCGTGATGATGTCGGAAAGGTATCTGAGACAAAATGCTCCACGCATGACCAGCAGTTGTTCTCTGCCCAGATCAAACCTTCGTTATTTGCCGAATATGGAACGAAGCCTCTCCACTCCCCTCAGAATTTAGCTAACGCCTCAATTTTGAGTACAGTGGCTGATAAGAAGCTTCATGTTCTAAAAAAGGTAGTGCTAGTCCCATCCTCACAGGACTTGTGAAGAGGTGACCCAGGCAGTGGGGCTGGAAATGAGGGAGGAGGAGAGAGATAGTTTGGAGACTTGATGGACAGTCAGGTGTGTGGCATGAGAAAGCAGAAATGCTGAAGAATTGGTGATATGATTAGAACGTAGAAACTGAGACAATGCATTACTCAACATTCCCATTTATAAATTATGTAATTTATAATCTGTTAAATCTCGGGGGAGAGAATGGTTTTTCTATACCTGAAATTCAGGATATTGATGCCCATTTCTATGGTCACTGTAAGATAGATTACTTAAACATCAAAACATTTTCTATATTCACTGATAATCAGCCAAAAGAGAGACAGCATCATGATTTAGATGGCAGTATATAGCAGCTGATATTTTTAGTGTTTTTCAAAATTCTTATAAGTCACTGAGCGTGTCTGAAATATTTATAGATTATACTCAGTGCCGGAAGATACCACCGTCTTTTTCAAGCATGTAGCAATCCTCATCAATCTGAGAGATAGTGTGGTGAACTGGTTAAGATCCTGGGCTCTGGAGCATTTCCGCTGAGGTTTGAATCTCACCTTCTTGTTTATTACCCATGTGAATTTGGACAGGTGATTTTTTTGTTTATAGCTCAGTCTCATCCGGAAAGTGGGAATGATAGTATCTCCCTTATAAGTTTGTTGTGAGAATTATGTGAATTAATATAAGGCCCTTAGAACAGTGCCCTGCATTTCGTAAGTTGTACTTAATTTGTTACTGTTGTAATTTCATATTTCAGTGTCATGATACAACGCCACTGGGAAATCTAATTGTTTAGAATTGTGCTATCTTGAAATAGGTCCTTCGGAAGTGGTGGCTGGTTATCTGTGGTGATTCACAAGCTGAGTTTAGGAATTAATCTCCATACATTCATCATTTATCTTGATTGAACCCATGTATAAGTTATGCTTTGCTGCAATCACAGTTCATGAGATTCCATTTCCAGAACGGTGATGCATTTCTGAATGGAGTGCTGAACGCTTACAACTTTTATCGATCACTTCCTTTCCCCTCCCACAAGAATAACTTTCTATTCCCATTTAACTGAAATGCATTTCCAACATGCTTCCAGGAGCATACCTCTTCCATTATGTGAGAAACAGCTGTGCAAATGTTTCTATGCTGTTGTAAATATATGCTCTGCGTTTCTGTATTTCTGCTAAGCATAATGTTCTTTACTTTTCATATCACGTCTTCTGCATTAGATAGCCATGCTCCTCAGGGGTAGTAACCGTGTCCACTTTGTTTTTTACTTCCACTTGTTCGCCGCATCGATTTGTATGCTTTAGGCTAAGCAAGAAGCTTAAGACACTTTGGGGACGGATTTGCTGAAATTAACTTCTCCAGTCTGAATCCTGAAAGAACTAGGCCATTATAATTACATAATTTTTTTTTTTTTTTAAACTTGAAGAGACCTTAGAGATCAGGTTTTCCAGATCCTTCGTTTTACAAATTAGGAAACTGAGTCCCAGTATATCCGTGGTAGAGCCAGAATCACAATCCATTCCTCCTGGCTGATAAGACCAGGGCTGTTTCTGCAGCGTCAGCTCCCTCTTGGATTGAGTCATTTATTTTCCAGGTGACTTCTGCATATTATGGTGTGTTGGGGGGCGGGGGGGAGGGGACTGGCTTTTAGGTCTTTGGAGCCTTGCCAGGTTACAGAAACCAACATATATAGCACAGAAGAAGGAAGAGAGACCTAATATAAATTAAAAGGGGGAATTTCTCTCTTCCTCGTCTTCAGTAGTATCGTTATCAAGGGAAAAATGGCATACTTAAGAGAAGATCTTAGGGAATGCGAAATCATCGTAACCAATCTGTCTCTTCTGGAATGATCTCTTCTTAGCCTGCAAGTTAGGGGTGGTTATTTTGGCCAGAGGGTCCTTGCCCGGGTTGGGGGGAGGGGTGGGGTGGGAGACAATGCGTGTGTCTGTGGTGTGTAGTTCCCATTTGGGGGGAGGCGTCTGCACGTGGCTGGCTGCGGAGCGAAAGGGGGCGGGGTGGGGGGCGCGGGGAGGAGAGCGCGCGCGAAGGGCCGGGCAGTAGCCATTAGCCCGAGGAGGCAGGTGGGGAGCGGGAGGGGTCTGCGCGTCCTCCGAGGTGCCGGGAGCCCCGAGAGCCGCTCGGCCCGGAGGGGGGAGGCCGCCACTCGCCGCGGCGCCGGGAGCTGAGGAGCGGCCAGAAGAACTTGGTGGCTCGCGCTCGTCTGGGGACGTTGGTCCGGGGCCGCGGGGCAGCTGGACGTCGGGCCATGGGTGAGTGCGCGGGCGGGGGCGCCCCAGCGCGGGGCCTCGGGGGCGGGGTGGCACCGCGGGGAGAGTAGGTGTGGGGTCGGCCTCCGCGTCTGTCTCGGGACTTGCCCCCCCCCCCCCGGGCGCGGGGCGGTGGGGACGCGGTGGCACCCGGTGGGGTGGGGGTGGGGGGCGCGGAGGTGGCGAGCGCGCGGGGACCGCAGCCCGGGGACGCCGCGGAGGAGGGCGGCCGGGGGAGCCGGGGTTCAGGGGGGGACTGACGTGCGCACGTGTCCCCGCGCTGCCGCCTGCCCTTCGGGGAGCCAGTGGAGTCGGGGCGCGAGAAACGCAAACTTCGCACAACTTCCCTTCGCTCCGGTTCCCGTCCCGGCGCCGCCGGCGCGGGGCGAGGTCGGGGACACCTTCTGGTCCCCTCTCAGCTGAGCGCCGGCCTTGCACAAAAAGGTCTGCGGCCGAGGCTTTAGGCGGACTCTCCCCTCCACCCCAGCGGGGCAGACGGCGTGGTCGAGGGGGCGTCCAGACCCGCTCGGGTGGCCGGGCTGTGCACTGCGCGCAGCTCCGCTCCGCTCGAGTCCCTGGACGGGGTCCACTCCTCCAGAGTTTGGCGGCCGCGGCGGCGGCGGCTTGGACCGGCCCCAGGAATGCGGTCGGGTGGGGTGGAGGGGTTGCGAGAGCCCGGTGCGACACAGGCCTTGCACACCCGGCGCGAGGAGGTTGGTTCCACGGGGAGAGTTCTCCGAGGTGCGAGGGAGGGGCCGGGGAGGAGGAGCCTCCCGGCTGCGGTGTGCTGGGCTCGGGGCGCCCAGCGTCGGGCCCTACGGCTTCTCCGGGTTACTGATTAGCGACCCGCCGGCACTCGGGGTTACTGGTCAACGCCAGCACGCTCGTTTCTTCTCGTCCAAGTCCAGTGCGCGCCCCTCCCCCAGCCTCTCCCTTGTCCTTTGTTGTAAAGGATTTTTTTTCCCCCACCCCCCCAGAGTAAAGGAGGCTTTGGGATAGACGTGCTCGGGTTGAAATTCCTAAGTTCCCACAGGCTCAAGGGTTAGGGGATGCTTTGACTGCTAATCGGTGCAGTTTATAGACGCTGGCCAATTCAGGAGAAAGGAAAAAAGAGAAAGCTGAGGACAGTTTTGCCTGTGAATGTTAATTGTGGTCAAGACATTCACAGTCTCTTCTCGCTTGACCCGGAAGTCTTAGAAAGACCCATTTTCAGGGCCTTTGAAAAATAAAGCAGTGTTGCAAATGATCTCCAGAATGGACTGGCTTTAAAAGCTTTCTGAAATTGAAGGACTATTTCCAAGTTAAGAAGGAAAGATAAAACACTTTCCCAAGTGGGGCAGAAAGTATTTAAGGCTTGGTCTTCCTTCCTGTCTTTCATTGTGCATAGGAATATAAACTCTTGTTAGAATAAGCGCGGAGGAGAAAAGCTCTCAAAAATGGAAAGCCAAAGTAATTGACTTAGTGTAATTTACTCATTTACCCTACTGAAAGCCCTAAGATGCTGTTTGCAACCAACATTCTCTAGAATGTTCTCTGGAAGGAACGAACTTGTTTGCCGTGTAACCTTAAGCTTGAGTGGGCTGCCTACCCAAGGACAAGGTGCTCTTGATTTTGAAGCTAATTGTTTCTCTACTGTTTGCATACTATAATGAACACAGTTGCTCCTGGAGTTTGCCTCGATGCCCTTGGATAAATTAGGCTTGATCCCACATATGGGAAGGTGTTATCGTGGAAAGGAGTTAGAGCTAACACCTGAGCCCTTAGGCTGATCCTGAGCTTGGTCTCTAGCCCTTATGAGTTCTCTTTCCTATCTGGAATCTGACAGATGCCTAAAATTTGTCTCCGCCTCCTTCTACCATTACATTTTTCTTACTGAAATTGTGGCCACGAGAAATTCCTGTTGATGTCAGACGGCCAGTGAGAGAGAGTGGGTAGAGGAAGCAAGTGAGAACCCAGGGGTCAGGGAGTGGAGAAAGAACAGGTGTGCAGCAATGGGGAGTGAGATCAAGATGCCAGGACTCAGGACAATGACCCAGACACGCAGTCCAGAGATAGGAAGAGCCACCAAGCAGATGGGGGTCGGTGAGAGACCGAAGAGGGGAAATATGTACAGGAACTCCAGAGAAAACACTTGGTTACTTGAGGTCATCTTTCTCCTCTTTTACTTGTGAAAAACACAGAACATCAGTCAGAGTTTCTTTTGTTTGTGGTAGCAGGGGGTGAGGGCACTGGAGTCCTCATTGCCAGGATGAAGGGGGAAAGGCAGGGTAGCAGAATGCCTGACTGTGCCAGCAAGCTGAATCCACCCTTCTCTGGTGTCATGACAACCGAAATTTATCATTTATAGAAAGGAAGATGGTGCTATGGGAGTGAATGTAGCAATCAGTTCTTGTTTGACTCAGGAGAAGAAATCCATACTCTAGCTTGGGAGAAGAATGAGAATAATCGGTTAATCAAATACTCTGAATAATTTATAGTTATATCTATAATGCACAAGGCTAATTTTCAAAAAAAAAAAAAAAAAGGAAGGTTATTTGCAAAGTAGGCAAATTGACATTTTGGCACCTCTTGCTTCCTTCTTTTATTTTCTTTCCTCAGCAATGGCTTCAGCTTGTCTAGTTATGCAACAAGTTTTCCCCTCTGCCCTCAAATGTTCCCCTACAGAAAGGATATGATGAGGTGTTTGATACGAAAACAATGCAGGGCTAACTTTTGGCCAAGAGTATTTGCATTTTAGCTGCAAGGCTAACTTTGTCCTCTCATCTCTCTAATGGTAGAGTTCCAGGCTCCAGTGTGAGACGGGTCAGGAATATTTTAATTTCTCTTCTAACCACATCACCTACTGTTTTATTTATTTAAAAAATGACGTTGGGCGTTATTTCATTCCACAGGTTACTGTGGGAAGCTGCACGGGGGGTGTGGTATTGGAGCTGATTTGGGCCATGTGAAAGGGTTTGGGAAGGGAAGAGGTGTTGTAGGTAGACAATGGGCCCCTTCTCAAAGCAGGAAGGAAATCAGTTTTGGGGAACAGTAAGACTTGGAGCTGAGTTGACAGGATGGACCTCATTTTGGAGAGCCTTCAAAAGTAACCAGAGGAATTTAGAATTTATACCAGAGGAAATAGGGAGTCATGGAAGGTTTTTGAGCACAGAAGAATTACAATGAAATCAGTGCTTAAAGGAGATGAATTGATTGGTGTTTAAGACAAAGGATAAATTGGAGAGAGGAGACCCAGAAGATAGACTTAGTTGTCAAAGTAATCCTGAAATGATAGGCCATGTATCTAGACCAGTCATAGAGGAAGAGTGGTTAAGAGTGGAAATGGGGAAAAAAAGATAGGTGAAAGATACCTCTAATGAGAAAGCTGTAAAAATAGGCAATCGAGTAATAGCAAGGAAAGTGAATCATCTCTCTCTGGAGATTGGAAACCTTGAAAATTGGGGAAATAGTGGGTCCCTTGAGAATGTTTAAAGGATTAACCAGATGCTTTATTTTCCGGATGCTTTGGACAGAAAATTAATTTCATTTTTGGAATGTTAATTAAGAGGTGATAGCTAGACATCTAAACACAAGTGTTTAGTATGTTGGAAATGCATAATGAGAACTTAGCAGAGCCCGGGAGCAAGAAGGGAAATAAAGATCTGAGGGTTGCTAACCTCTAGTAAGAGTTAAACCCATGCAACGAAAGTGAGAATATAAGGTGTGCTGGTTGAGGGGTAGGAAAAGAAAGGAACATACACCACATAAAATGGACTAAATGCCCTAAAATTAGAACAATGAAATGTTCCATCTTTAACATTCAGCTTTAGATCCAGGATTCTGTAAATTTTGATGAGAAGACTCTCGGGAGGAAATATTTTGCTCTCGTTCAGTTTCGGTAAACATGGACTTGGTTAAGGATCTGTAAAATTATTTGCAAATTTAGGCAAGGAATAATGAGACATCGTATTGTTTTGAACTCATACTAGTTTTAGGAAAAATATGACCCCCTACAGGCAGTTATGAGCAGGGCATAAAGAGCCCGGATTTGAAGCAGGACAAATAAGATAATTTTTTATGTCTTTGGGTGAGTCATTTAAATCTTGGGGTTTCTGTTTTCCCCAAGGGCATTGGGGGTACTTGGTATGAATTTATGTAGCTCAGATCTTGATTCGGTAACAGAGGAGAAAAAAACATGCAAAGAAGATAGAGTTGAGCTATTTTCATTAAGCAAATTAAGAACATTTTAATGATTCTAGGCTACTAGGTAAAACTTTTAAGGGTCATTTGGCCTCTAGTATGTTATTCTCCCTGGAAAATTTACAAAAGCCCGAGAGTCTGAGCCTGAACAGAAAAAGATAAACTAATGTTCTGGTTATCTTTGCTGCATAACAAGTATCCCCAAAACTGGTGAGTTAAAATGACAGTTTATCATTAATCTCTGTGGGTTCTGTGGGCTGTCTCCTGAGCAGATCTTGTTTGAAATCTGGTGCCTTTGCAGTCCAGTATCTGCTGGGATTCAGGCATCAGAAGACTTGGCTGGGCTGGTTGTCTCAGGTAGGTCTCACATAGCAGTGCTGACAGCTGGCTGTTGGCTGAGATGTCAGTTGGGGCTGCTTCCAAGGGACTTGGGCTTTTCACAAAATGGCAGCTTGATTCCTAGAGGCAGCGTCTTGGTGCAAGGGTTCCAAGAAACCCAGGCAGAAGCTACGGGGATTGTTATGACCCAGAACGTCCTGTGTCTCAGAACATTATTTCTGCTGCCTTCTGTTGGTCAGGAAAGTCATTATGGGCGACATATTCAAGGGGAGGGGCACTGGATCCCTCCTTGTGATTTAAGGAGCAATGTAGTCTCCAAGGAGAGAAAAAGAATCACAGTAGCCAACTACTACTTGGTCTCATTTCTACAAGAGATGCCTTATAAGTGTGCTTTGCCGTAGAGACAGCCTCAGGTTTGCCAGGGAAAATTTGATGTACGTTTTCTGAAACATATAGGATAAAAGACTGCATCTTTAATTAGAAATACGAAGAAATCTAGGCAGTCCCGCTAAAATTTCACAGCAGAACGGTTGAGTGTGGAAATTCATGCCTGGGTGCAAATGTGTTAGGAGGATGCTGGGATAAAGCTCTACTCAAAATAATTTCAAATAAGATCAGCTTGTCTTTCTTATTTTAATTTAAATGGGGGAACTTCTGAAGCGATTGTGAAATGCTCTTTATTTCACTTAGAATCAAGCTTTTGTCATACAGTAGAATGTAGGTCAAATAAATCCTTTATTGAATATCCTCTCATCATAATGAACTAAATGCTTTGTGGCAAAACCGGTCAGAAGCTTGCTTCACTTTTCACAAACATGTTAATTATACAAAACACGTAATGTGAATTGGTAGGGTGTTGACTAAAAATAAGTATGGGCTTAAATATTCTGATTTTTGGAACATATGTTTCTAAATTAAACATGTAACATTCAATGTAACAGAACTTTAAATTCTCATTTTATCATTTTTTTAAAAAAAGTTTATTTATTGAAGGAGAGAGAGAATCCCAAGAATCTGTCATCATAGAGCCTGATGAGGGCCTCAGTTGCTCGACTGAGGAGATCATGACCTGAGTTGAAACCGAGTCGGATGCTTAACCGACTGAGCCACCCAGGCGCCCCTCATTTTTTCACTTTTAACTGGAGAGGGTCGGATCAGAGTTGTTATTTCCGATACAAAAAAAAAATTGGTCTTTTTCCTAGACAATTGAAACATAAGAATTAGGGTGAAAGAAATGGGTTCAAACTCAAGGAGGGCATTAGTTTCAGCCGGAAACTTACTAGCGGCCTTAAAGAGTTAGGTTCTGCCTTTCAACTTGGTTGATCCAGGCTCATTCTATTTTCAGTTATTTGACGAGGGACAAGGGTAGATACTGTGAAGCCATATACTTGGTGCACATGACACACAGACACAGCCTCGTCTCACCGAGAAATAAAGGCTTGACCTACATAACCAGGATAGTGGGAATAACGCATGAGGTAATATGACGTGTACTTAAATTCTTCTTTACTTCGTCAAGATCACCTGTCGGAGCAGTCGCTCACGACACGTCCCGCATAACGTGTCGCAACCACCCAAACTGCATAATAGCAGAAGAAGTATCTCTTGCTGCTGCTGTAAAATTTCTCGTGCTACGACTTCTAATTTTCTTGTTCCATTAGAATAACTGAGGGAATATGTTAAGTACTAATTCCTGGGTCCCGCTGCCGGGGTTCAGGTGGAGAAGGTCTGGGCCTGAGAAGCGGGCTTGCACGTTTAACACGCAGCCTCGCCCGTTTTGAGGCGGGAAGCCCGGCGCCTGCTTTGAGAAGTAACTCTTCCAGAACGCCCGCCTTCTCTCCTTCCTCAGGCCAGCGGAGCTACCGTTACCACCTTATTCCTTTACCCGTATCTCCGATACATTACATTTTATTCTAATCCGGTTCCTGCTCTAGAAAGTGTTACCAAGAGCTACATTTCAGGAGTGATGTGACGTTTCTGTTTCTTTTCTTCGTTCAGCTTGTTAGGTCTCTACACTTCCTGTCTGTCCCTTCTGCCCCAGCCATTCCTTAGCCTTATTGTGGGTGATGCTCTCCAGAGATGACTGAAACCCTCCCCCTGGAGACGGCTTATGATTTCCAGCCTTATGGCTTCAAGAATTTACGTGTACATAACGCCCGAATCGCTGTCGCCGGACCCAGCTGCCCCCCTACGTCCACCCGGCCATGCCTCTATTCCCCTAACCGCAGTATGTTCCAGACGGAATGAATTCATCCTCCCCGGATATACCTGGTTCTCTCTTATCCCCTCTTTTCGTTTGTCGATGACTCTGGACTACACCCGGCCCCTAGCGTCTCTTACCGTCCCCCCTGGCTTGTCACGTGTCGTCCAGCTTGCTTGCACTCAGCGGCTCCCCCTCCTGCCTCCGCTCTGATGGTCTTTCCTGCGGGAGGTGCCAGCCTCTTCCATCCCCCCACCTCGTCCCCTACGATGGTCACCACACTTCCCCTCTTGCACGCCCCCACCTCGTCCCCTACGATGATCAGCACACTCCATTCAAGCACGGCTCTTACCCCGCCTTTTATCCTCACCACTGTGTTTCCTGCTGTTCTCTCTCCTACGTTTTCCCGCTGACCACACTGATTCCGTCCACTCACCTTAGCTTTTTCGTACCCTCAACCATGTGATCATGCCTGGTTTCGCTCTTTGCCAGGCCCTTTCTGTTTCTCTGTGGAAATGTAAAACTTTATTGCCTGGCTTACCTTCGTTAGCACAACTTAAATGTGTTTCCTGCATGAAGACTGTCCAAGATGTGCCCGGCTTGGGGTTTTCCGAAGCACGGGGTGTGTACTAGTGAGGTGCCAAGTGTTGTTATTTTATGTGTTTAACAAGCACAATATTGCGTATGTGCCGTGCACTGTTTTAAACTTTTTAAAGAATTTTTTAGAAATATTTTTATTTATTTATTTATTTTGAGACAGAGACAGAGCATGCGCAGGGGAGGGGTAGAGAGAGAGGGAGACAAAGAATCCGAAGCAGGCTCCAGGCTCTTGAGCTGTCAGCACAGAGCCTGACCCGGGGCTGGGGCTCGAACTTACAAACTGTGAGATTGTGACCTGAGCCGAAGTCGGACGCTCAACCGACTGAGCCACCCAGGCGCCCCAACATTTGTTTGTTTTTAAGCAATAAACATACTTTGTTTAAAAAGGAAGGCAGTGGTGTTATATACGTGGAGCTCTTACAGTGTTGATTCATGAAGAGATAAAACATTTGATAACCTCAGTCATCTAAAACATGGTTATAGGGGCGCCTGGGTGGCGCAGTCGGTTAAGCGGCCGACTTCGGCTCAGGTCACGATCTCGCGGTCTGGGAGTTCGAGCCCCGCGTCGGGCTCTGTGCTGACAGCTCAGAGCCTGGAGCCTGTTTCCGATTCTGTGTCTCCCTCTCTCTCTGCCCCTCCCCCGTTCATGCTCTGTCTCTCTCTGTCCCAAAAATAAATAAAAAACGTTGAAAAAAAATTAAAAAAATAAAAATAAAAAAAATAAAACATGGTTATATTATTGGCCTTTAACTTCCATGTTTTAAGTGTTTTTGAGTACTTAGTGATCAATCTTCGTAACAATTGTGTTAATTATTATTGCCTTTTTCATTTTTACACGGAGGTTTAAATAATTTGTCCAAGGTAAAGGAAGTAGCAGGCAGCAGAGAGGGGATTTGAACTCAGGCAGTCTGTGCTCCCAAACACTGTGTTGTACTGTCTTTCCATTTCAGATGGGTATTACCTTATTTTAGGTGGTCACGGCATTAAACAAAATAGAATTTTAGTGATGAAGTTATTCTCATCTCATTTTTTTTCAACTCTTTTGATTAAATCAAGACTGACTCCTAATTTAGTGCTGTTAGTTTTATGCATTTCGCAGGAATTACCTTAACGGATCTCCCTTATATCACATGATAAGTGCATTCTGGTTTACATCAACTGAGAGGTAAAGTGATGCTCAAGGTAAAAAATGGCCAAATAATTAAAAAGTACCAATGATATTTCAGATATTTCCTTTTATAATAAAGAGAGGGCAGGCTGTAGACTTTGAGCGTTTGGTAAAAACTTTTTTTTTTTTTTTTAGATAAGCAATACTGATTATTTATTTATGGTAGAAATTGAAAGTTTTATTGACAATATATTTTACTAACAATGAAAATTGTATTTTAAAACAGGAAGTAGGGGTGCCTGGTTGACTCACTTGGTTAAGCGTCTGATTCTTGGTTTTGGCTCAGGTCATGATCTCGTGAGTTTGAGCCCCACGTCGGGCTCTGTGCTGTCAGGGCTGAGCCTTGCGATTCTCTCTCTCCCTCTTTCTCTGCCTCTCTCCTGCTCTCTCTCTCTCAAAAATAAAGTTAAAAAAAAAAAAAACCCATGAAGTAAATGAGAGTAATGATGATACTACTAGGGGATAAACCATATAACCTGGAGGCAGCTTGGTGCTGCTGAAGTAGTTAAAACAAGTATTTCAATAAATTCTTAACCTAATTCATGGAAGCCGTGGAACTTGGGCCCTTCTGTCACTTAACCTTCTGGGCCTTCTGGATATTGATGGGAGTAATAACCCCCAGTAACCTTCTGGGCCTTCTGGGCCTTCTGGATATTGATGGGAGTAATACCATCAATATCTATCTTACAAGGATGTTTGTGTAAAAAAAGAAGGTGTTTGACAAGAATCTTGAGTATAGTAAGTGCTCAGTGATTCATTACATTTTTACACATTGCTGGGTAACATGGTAGGAACCATGAACATGGTGTCCAAGTGCCTGGAGTTTAGTAAATGCTGCATCTGATGAAAGTCAGCCTTTCTGTCTGCTCCCAATGTCTTCTCTCTCCATCTGTCATGGCAGTTATTGAATGTGTGAATGTGTGTTTGCTTCCCCAGTATTTGACGTCATGTCCAGACTCTGAAGGCAGTGGCTTCCAGATTATTGGCATAGAAACCAACGAACATTCTTCCCATTAATCTGTTTGTCTAATGTTGCCGACCTTGCCGCCTTAGTAGAAAGTTACAGAAATGCAAAATGTGATTCCTCTTTATGTAAAATGTATTTAGAATTCATCATGGCAGGAGATGGGAAAGAAGGCAAAGGTGTGGAATGAGTCCACATCTGTCCCGAACAGAGTTAAGGATGCGGTCGTGGAAGGGATTCAACACTGACCAACGTCCCTTAGATAAGATGAAAAACATCAAGGCCACAAAGATCTAGAAGAATCTGCTGCAAAGCATTTGAAACAGAGTTAACATAATGTCAGGAGAGTCAAAGGAGAACAGTGTTTTGAGAAATAATCTGCAGTGTTCAGTAGAATAGAAGGAACTCAGGAATGCCATTTTTTTTTTTTTTTTGCTTTAATGGCTTTTTCATTGATAGAAGCCTGTTGAAATTAGTGTTTTTAGTTAAGAGGTGAAGATACAAGCCTGCTCTCATGGAGCAGATTTCAAGGACCAAAAACAAAACAGAACAAGGAAGGAAGGAGAAAGGAAGGAAGGAAGGGGAGGGAGGCAGGAGGGAGGAAGGTGAGAAGAGGGGGTAAGGGACAAGGGGAGAGGGAAGGGAGAAAGAAGGACAGAAAAAACTTTTAATGGATCCAAGGTTAAGTGAAGAGTTTTATGAGGTAGGAAAGAGCCAGAAGAATTGCTTCATGTTTTGAGAAAGAGGGGAATAGACCGAAATGCCATGCAATGACAGAACCTCTGAGCAATGGATTATAAAACAATTAAGAATATGAACTTATTTTATATTATAGTTAAAATTTTTTTTAATGTTTATTTACTTTTGAGAGAGAAAGCATGTGAGCGAGGGAGGGGCAGAGAGAGAGGGAGACACAGAATCCAAAGCAGGCTCCAGACTCTGAGCTGTCAGCACAGAACCCGACGTGGGGCTTGAATGCACGAACCCGTTGAGATTGTGACCTGAGCCGAAGTCGAACACTTAACCGACTGAGCCACCAGGCTTAAACATAGTTTTAAAGAAAAAAAAAAAAAAATCCTATTTTTTTCTATAAAATGTTTGATGGCATTTGAGGGTTTTTAAATTTTTTAACTTTTTAAAAATGTTTTTATTTATATTTGAGAGAGAGTGTGAGTGGGGGGAGAGGCAGAGACAGAGAGGGGGCAGAGGATCTGAAGGGGGCTCTGTGCTGACAGCAGACAGCCAGATGTGGGGCTCGAACTCATGAACCCGGAGATCATGACCTAAGCCAAAATTGGGTGCTCAATTGACCGAGCCATCCAGGCACCCCAGGGATTTTTATTTACTCATTTTTTAAATCAAAATAGATATATATATTTTTTCAGGAGTAGAATTTAGTGATTCATCACTTACATGGAGCACCCAGTCCTCCTCCCAGCCAGTGTCCTCCTTAATGCTCCTCACCCCTTTAGCCCTTCCCCCCACCAGCCACCCTGAGTTTGTTCTCTGTATTTAAGAGTTTCTTATGGTTTGTCTCCCTGTCTGTTTTTACATTATTTTTGCTTCCCTCATGTTCATCTGTTTTGTGTCTTCAATTCCACATGTGAGTGAAATCATATGATACTTGTCTTTCTTTGCCTGACTTATTTCGCTCAGCATAATACACTCTAGTTCCATCCACGTTGTTGCAAATGCAAGATTTCATTCTTTCTGCTCGCTGAGTAATATTCCATTGGATATTACAACATATCTTCTTTATCCATTCATCAGTCTATGGACATTTGGGCTCTTTCCATTCTTTGGCTATTGTTCTAGCGCTGCTATAAATGTTGGGGTGCATGTGTCCTTTTCAATCAGCATTTTTGTATCCTTTGGATAAATACCTAGTAGCGTAATTGCTGGGTCGTAGGGTAGTTCTATTTTTAATGTTTTGAGGACCTCCATAGCGTTTTCCAGAGTGGCCGCACCAGTTTGCATTCCCACCAGCAGTGCAAAAGAGATCCTCTTTCTCCGCATCCTCGCCAACATCTGTTGTTGCCTGACTTGTTAATATGAGCCATTCTGACAGGGGTGAGGTGGTATCACATTGTGGTTTTGATTGTATTTCCCTGATGATGAATGATGTGGAGCATTTTTTCATGTGTCTGTTAGCTATCTGGATGTCTTCTTTGGAAAAGTGTCCATTTGTGTCATTTTCCCATTTCTTCACTGGATTATTTGATTTCAGGTGTTGAGTTTGATAAGTTCTCTATTGATTTTGGATACTAACCCTTTATCTGATATGTCATTTGCAAATATCTTCTCCCATTCTGTCAGTTGCCTTTTAGTTTTGCTGATTGTTTCCTTTGCTGTACAGGAGCTTCTCATCTTGATAAGGTCCCAATAGTTCATTTTTGCTTTTGTTTCCCTTGCCTCTGGAGACATGTGTAGTAAGAAGATGCTGCAGCTGAGGTCAAAGAGGTTGTTACCGATTTTCTCCTCTAGGATTTTGATGTCTTCCTGTCTTACATTGAGGTCTTTCATCCATTTTGAGTTTCTTTTTGTCTATGGTGTAAGACAGTGGTCCAGGCTCACTCTTCTGCATGTCGCTATCCAGTGTTCCCAGCACCATTTGCTGAAGAGACTGTCTTTATTCCATTGGATATTCTTTCCTACTTTGTCAAAGTTAGTTGCCCATATGTTTGTGGGTCAGTTTCTGGATTCTGTATTCTGTTCCACTGATCTGAGTGTCTGTTTTTGTGCCAGTACCATACAGTCTTGATGATTACAGCTTTGTAATATAGCTTGAAGTCCGGGATTGTGATGCCTCCAGCTTTGGTTTTCTTTTTCAAGATTGCTTTGGCTATTCGGGGTCTTTTGTGGTTCCATACAAATTTTATAGGATTGTTTGTTCTAGCTCTGTGAAGAATGCTGGTGTTATTTTGATAGGGATTGCGTGGAATATGTAGATTGTGTTGGGTAGTATTGACGTTTTAACAATATTTGTTCTTCCAACCCATGAGCATAGAGTATTTTTTCTTTTTCTTTTCTTTCTTTTTTTTTTTTTTTGCTGCGTTTTCTTCAGTATCTTTCATAAGCTTTCTATAGTTTTCAGTGTATAGATTTTTCACCTCTTTGGTTAAGTTTATTTCTAGGTATTTTATGCTTTTTGGTGCAGCTGTAAATGGGATCAATTCCTTGATTTCTCTTTCTGCTACTTCATTATTGGTGTTTAGAAATCCAGCCGATTTCTGTACATTTATTTTGTAATCCTATGACTTTGCTGAATTCATGGATCAGTTTTTTGGTGGGAGTCTTTTGTATCCCACTTTCTTTTGTACATACTGTCTGTACTCCACATGGAGTATCAGGTCATCTGTGAAGAGGGAAAGTTTGACTTCCTCTTGCTGATTTGGATGCATTTTATTTCCTTTTGATTGCTGAGGCTGGGACTTCCAACACTATGTTTAACAGCAGTGGTGAGAGTGGGCATTCTCGTTGTGTTACTGACCTTAGGGAGAAAACTCTCAGTTTTCACCCATTAAATATGTTGTTGGGTCTTTCATATATGGCCTTTATTATCTTGGGTATGATCCTTCTATCCCTACTTTTTTGAGGGTTTTTATCCAGAGAGGATGCTGTATTTTGTCAAATGCTTTTTCAGCATCTATTAAGAGGATCATGAATTTTTTTTTTAAATATTTATTATTGAGAGGCGGCAAGACAGAGCATGAGCATGGAAGGGGCAGAGTCAGGAGAAGACATAGAATTTGAAGCAGACTCCAGGCTGTCAGCACAGAGCCTGACGTGGGGCTCGAACCCACCAACTGTGAGATCATGACCTGGGCCAAAGTTGGACGCCCAATTGACTGAGCCACCCAGGCGCCCCAGGATCATGTAGTTCTAATCCTTTCTTTTATTAATGTGATGTATCACGTTGATTGATTTGTGGGTACTGAACCAGCCCTGCATCCCAGGAATAAATCCCACTCGATTGTGGCGAATAATTCTTTCGACGTATTGTTGGATCCGATTGGCTAGTGTCTGTTAAGAATTTTGCATCTATCTTCGTCAGGGAAGTTGGTCTGTGGTTCTCCTTTGTGGTAGGATCTTTTGTCTGGTTTTGGAATCAAGGTAATGCTAGCCCTGAGGATTTTTTTTTTTTTAATGAAAGAATATGCTTCCTGATTGTTTTAAATTGTCAAAGAATATGCTTCCTGATTGTTTTAAGTTGTCAAAGAATATGCTTCCTGATTGTTTTAAGTTGTCTAATAATATGTTCAGTAAAGATGTAACTTGTTGGTTTTGACAAGCATATTGTGTTCATTTTTCTTGTATTTCATTTATACAAGATATTCATACCTTTAGTACTAAGAGTATGTAGGTAAATATATGGCCTATATTCCAACAGTTAAATGAATCAAAGATAAAGCATATTGTGGCTAAATATTTTCAGGTCGGAAATCAGGAGAAAATGGTTCTTGTCCAAGCTCACTAGTTCTTGATCTGTGTTCCCTTTTCCCGTCAGGTGTAGATGAAAACTTGGGTTCAGTCGCCTATAAAATTCCATGCAGCTCTGAATGCCTATGAGCTAGGGGGGCCCGGCTGGCTCAGTCAGTAGAGCGTGCGACTCTGGATCTCGACATTGTGAATTTGTGCTCCATGCTGTGTGTGGGGATAAAAAATAAATAAATAAATAAAATAAAAATAAATGCCTATAAGCTAATCAACAAACAAGAAAATAAATAGAGACAAGACACTGGTGCCCACATCCTCATCAGATTACTAAAGCGGATGGTTGCATAGCAGTGAGTGTCTCAACTGCAAACAAACCTGTCCTTCTTAGTAACTTCTTTGTGGTTTCAACCCAGACTTTCTAACAGAGAAGACTTTGAAGACTTCAACTAGAAGATTTTGAGATTTTTCCTTGTTTACAGCCTTCGATATATTTTTTTGTACTTGTCAAATGAAGATAAAGAAACAACTGAAACAAAACTCCAAACTCTAATATGTCCAGGAATTATCTCAGGCTTCTTTCAGCTCTGTTACTCATTTATAAGTCTTTATCTATTATTACTTATATACATTATTAATATGTAATAACTATAATTACAAAATTCATATATATTATTGAATATTATATAGTAATTATAGCTGTATGCTAGAATACATATTGTATATTATATAATAATTATAATTGTAATAATATATTGCTCTTAAGTGAGGGAGCTAGCTGATATATTTCAACATGTAGGTTTATATTTAAAAAAAAATTTTTTTTATCATTTATTTTTGAGAGACAGAGACAGCATAAGCGGGGGAGGGGCAGAGGGAGAGAAGGAGACCCAGAATCCGAAGCAGGCTCCAGGCTCTGAGCTGTCAGCACAGAGCCTGATGCAGGGCTTGAACCCACAAGCCGCAAGATCATGACCTGAGCCGAAGTCAGACGCTCAACCGACTGAGCCACCCAGGCACCCCTGTAGGTTTATATTTCTTATGCTGGTAGCATCCTAAACTTTTGAAGTATATTGCTGCGTGTGTGTCTGTGTGTGTATGTGGGGGGTTCTTGTTTTCTGCATTTTTAAAAATTTGTTTAATTTTTGTGTGAGTTAAAGACAGTGTTCTGTGAGGTTGGTACAGTGAAAAAGGACTCATTTTGCAAGTCCCAGAAATGGTGTCTTAACCCTTGGCAGTGTTCTGTGGAGGTTAAAAAAAAAAAAAAAAAAAAATATATATATATATATATACACATATATATATATATATATACAGCCATGCTTAGATTCTAGTGTATAAATCCCAGACATTTTTCTAGACAAAAATATCAAGGCATAGAGAAAGAGATAATATCTGAAAATGTAAAATAAAATACAAAAATAAAATATAACTCACTGCTGGCTTATTCTTTCTGGGTGGAGTATTTTGTGTTTGCTGTTTCTTTTATTAAACGAAAACAAGCATGTACAGGATGGGTGTTGAAATGGACTTGTAGAAAAAATTCTGAAGACCGAGCACACAGTCATATATTGACTGTAGTAGACATTTTCTATCATTGAGACAACTCACCTGTGGTGTCAGATAAGTCAACTGTAGGCTTCGGACTTGAAGCACAGATCATGAATATTGGATACAAAGGGAGTCTCTTGCATTCCTGTTGCAACTTGTCTCCTAAATAGTTCAAAATAGACAAAAATTCACAAGGAGGTACCAGATACAGGAGACACGTGTGACAAGGTTATCCATCATTGTCACTGTTTTACATGGTGTTTTCCCTCTAAGAAAAGATTTACAAAGAAGAATACAGTTTTGTTAATTATACATGAGACAGTCAATTCAGAGTGACAAGCCTCTAGGAAAAGACCAGAGCAGCTATTAATATAGGCGCACAATTTGTAAGGAGTTTGTTCCTTAGGTATAAATGAAGTAGAGATCACTAGAAAAAAACAACAACAGTGTTATTAATTAGTTCCATTCGTTTTGCAGCCGTTACCTCAGTGGTCTTCCCTTTACGGAACATGATAGTACGTGGTTTACGTAAACTGAGAGGTAAAGTGATGCTCCACTCGAAAGAGTTTAAAAAAATTGAAAATAACCAATGATGGTACCAAACTTACCACGTATTAAAGTCACTGTTGTGGTGCAATGATTGTGCCTGGGGCCACCATTTCTTCCATGGTAAAGAGTGCTCTGGGTTATGTACTGGAAACTTGCTAAGGAAGTAGATGTTAAGCATTCCGTCTGTTAAAAAAACAGAGGTGGGGCACTTGGCTAGCTCAGGCGGTTCAGCTTCCGACTCAGGTCCTGATCGCCTAGTTCGGGAGTTCGAGCCCTGCGTGGGCTCCCGACTGCCGGCTTGGAGACTGCTTGGGACTGTCTCTCTCGCTCTCTCTCTCCCTCTCCCCATCTCTCTGCACTTCCTGCATGCTCTGTCTTTAAATAAATAAATAGCGACTATGTGAGGTGATGGATGTGTTAATTAACTGAATTGTGGTATTTCACAACGTATACGTATATCATCGTGTTGTAAGCGTGAAATATGTACAGTTCTGTTTATTGAGTAAACGCAATAAAGGCGAGCAGTTTATGAAACTAAGAAATGAACTTAAGAGTACCTCTCCCCAAAAAGCAGCCTCTTAAATTTGGTGTAATATTCATGTGAGTGAACACATATTTCACAAGAGCCTGCCACATGCTCACCCTTGTTCTGCACACACTGACGTAGTGAAGGATGTCGAGTAATTCTCATTTTTGGTCCAAAAGGACTTCCGTCTTAATTAGAGATACAAAACGTGCACACAGACAACTATTTGAGAATTTTGCAAGATTAGACAATGGGAAATCTAGATTTTAGCATTCTAAGGATTGCTGCAACCGCTGGTCAAGAATGGAATAGACCAGTGGAGGCTCCAGCCATCACAGCAAGTTTTCCAAATGAGGAACCCTAAAGAGGAGCTGGATGGGCTGTGGCTTTGTCACACAGTAGGGGTGGTAGTCATGTGGGCATAGCCCAGGAGCAGGAGCAGAGGATGAGGGAAGTAGAGGTGGGATAAGGGGTGGGATATGGGGTCACGGCCCAGTAGAAGGGGTTCTGGTCATGATGAACACAGCATGAATGGTGCCCTGGGGTGAGCAAGGTTGGGGTTCCACCTGCATCTTGTCCTTCTGCTCTCTCCCTCCGGTACCCTAACTATACCCTTCTCATCGCCCTCATCCAGCCCTTAGAGCCTTGTCCCATTTGCTTTCTTTCTGTGCCAGCCTATCATTGCTTCCTTTCCGTTTGGTCATGGACCAGTGTTCCAACCACTCTTGCAATTATTCTTGATGCCCTTAGCCCTTTGTCCCAGTGAGTCTAGATTATTGCAACCTGGATGGGATGAAGGCTTGATATAAGGATCCAGAAAATGGTTCTATTACACGATCATGCAGTTGTAGCATTTCAGACAGGGAGTGATAGGAGAGTGTAGCAGACTTGTTACAGAAAGGAAGGAACTACGAGAGATAATGAGAAGAAAAGCTATCTTTTTATCTGTTAGAATGCCAACCACAAGAAGTAGATATTGGATGAAGAGAGAAGGGAGAGAAGGCAGTCATCAGAGACAAGCACAGACAGACTGAAAAAATTCACCATGCAGGCAGTTGCCAGTTGATTAAACTTTATCAAATCCCTTGTTATTAAATAAGAGGATGGTCTGGAATGACTTCTATCAACCCAGTGATTCAGGACTGCTTTGTTGATCTTCCTGTCCAGAGTGAGGTTTTGTTACTTCCTGCTACCCCTGGTGCTGGTCCCTAGAAACTGTGCAAGATGATAAACTTTTCAGATGAGAGAGTATTTTACTAAGATTATGCAATTGGCTTTGCTCTCGTTGTAAATAAAACCTTCAAACAAGCTTTTAGGGTCCAATTTCTGATTGAGTGCCATGATATATCCAAAATTTATAAAATTTGACCCAGAGATCTAAGGACAATGACTTAATTAGAAATGAAATAACTTAATTTAACGTAACGAATTATAGATTATAAGTTAATGGGCTGTTGTAATGATCAAACTAAATTAAAAGTTTTTTAATTGACGCTTTATTCGTTTTGTATTTTTTTATTTTCTGAGATTTTATTTTTAGGTAATCTCTATGCCCAGCGTCGGGTTTGAATTTACAATTCTGAAATCAAGAGTCACATGCTCCACCCACTGAGCTAGCCAGGCACCTCTAACAGTTTGAAAGTTTAGAAACCAGAGAATGTGATATGGTTATGTGTTAGTAATGACAGGATATCAACAGTTTTGAAAATATCACTTTATGTAGAATTGTGAACTTTTCTCTTTTTCCCCCCTATTTTTAAGACTTAATATGTATGGTTTAATTGAAATAAAGGACAAAGAACAAAGTTTCCTTTTTCTTATCACCTTAAATTTCACGTTTTCATCTTCAGTCTCCCTAATTCTGGGGCTCTCTTCCATTTCCTTTTTTTTTTTTTTTTTTTGCTATCCTGTTTTTCCCTCTTTCTTGCTTTTTCTTGGCTGTTAAAGTTTAAAATGATGAATGTTTGAAAAAACTCTTACCCTTGTGGTTGAAAGACTCATTCAGTTCCCTCCCAACTTCTGTGTAAAAGACTGACTCAAAGCAACGTAAATAAAATACTACATAATTAAAACAAAGCATTCTGTATAGGTGAGTTGTAAAAAACTTAATAGGGTATCTGTGACTGTGGGTTTTTTTTTTTTCATTCTCCATTGAAGCTTTCTTAAATTAAGATGTGGTCCTACATGCCGGTGAATTTCTAGGTGCAAATGTGCCCCCGCCCTCAGCTGCCAAGTGGGACTGGTGGGCAGGACTCTGGTCTTCCCATTTCTGCACAGACTACAGAAGTGAGGTTCAAGTAGCTGCTTGCTCTCCTCAAGCAGAGTCCTTCTGTTTCCTTTGTCAATGGCTTTCTTTTTCTATCCCAGGGGCTGTAGCTCACTGTTTATTTATTGGCTGTTTAGAATGAAAAAATCTAGTCTTTGATCATTGACGACAAATCAGAGCAATGAGCCATCACGGTACATTGGGTAGAGTCTTAGGCTGTTAGGCTCTTGGCTGGTTTGCTGTACTTTACTGTCCTAAAAGTTTGAGAAATCTGGCTGCTTCGTTGGTTGTTTTGCTCCTCTTATTAACACTTGCCAAACCTTTTGTCATGTGTCTTTAGAGCCATGACAGCTGCTAGGTTAAATTTCAGTTTTGATCACTGCATCTTTAGAAGTTAAGCTGAGGACGAAAATAGCCATTTCCTTCTCAGTGATTGTAGGGGATGGTGATCACCTGCCTGCTGGGTGCTGAAGTCATAGCGACAGGCCCTCCTTACTCTCTTCTTGGCATCTCAATTAAGCTTTTTAGTCTTTGAATTTGTAACTACAAAAAAAAGTGTGATCTCCTAAGGAAAATGAATACGTTCTTTTATAGGAGAACAACTTCATAGAGTTAATCAAGCATTCTTTTTCTAATGTCCATTTCTGAACTAAGCTAGAAATTATTTGCACTCCTTCCTTTATTTTTCTTCCAGTTTTCATAATTAGCCTTTCAATGGACTTAATCTTTTAATTTTAAGATGATTAATTGCCAAGTTGTTGGGTGCCATTGCTTAGGTTACTAAGCTAAACATACCTGGCAATAACAAGGAGACGTGCATTGAATTTGCTATAATGGCAACAAATACTCAAGTTTTATTTCCAACAAAGACTCAGGACGTTTTGCAGTCAACAGTATTGTCTTGAGAAGAACTGTAGTTATTTCATTTTTCTAGAGAAAGGTAGATTTGGTAAGGTAATTTAATTTTTTTGTATTAAATTTTTCTACTATGTATAATAGGAAGAGAAAATCATTTTTTTCTCTTTTTACAAATCACAAATACAGTTGACCCTTGGGCTACATGGGGATTAGGGACCCTGGACCCCAATCCCATGCAGTTGCAAATCCACGTCTAACTTTTGACTCCCTAAAAACTTAACTACTAATTGCCTTCTGTTGACTGGAAGCCTTACCAATAAACAGTCAACTAACACGTATTTTGTACGTTATATGTATTAATACTAGGTTCTTACAATAAAGTAAGCTAGAGAAAAGAAACTGTTATTAGGAAAATCATAAGGAAGAGAAAGTACATTTATAGTACTGTGTTGTATTGGGGAAAATACATACATAAATGGCTCTGAGCAGTTCAAAGTGTGTTGTCCAAGGTTTAACTGTAGCCGTAATCTGTCCCTAAGTAAAGGCCCTTTTGAGACCTCGAATTGTAAACTTTAGACTTCCCCCGGACAGGTTAATGGTGGAAAAAGAGTATATTATTTTACTTTATAAATTGACTTCAACAGAATTTTATATTCTTCAGTTCATGAATTTCTAAGCAAACTTGAACAAATCATCCTGAAGAATTCATGGCATTTTCACTGCATTTTTTTTTTTTTGATTTAGAAAAGTCTGTTTTTGGGGCACTTAGGTGGTTCAATTGGTTAAGCGTCTGACTTCTGCTCAGGTCATGATCTCACAGTTTGTGAGTTCGAGCCCTGCGTCGGGCTCTGTGCTGACATCTTGGAGCCTGGATCCTGCTTCAGATTTTGTGTCTCCCTCTCTCTGTGCACTTCCCTTGCTTGCACCCTCTCTCTCTTAAAAATAAACATTAAAAAAAATCAGAAAAGTCTGTTTTTAACTCCTTATCGTCCCTCCTTTGGTTCCTTTATTTTATTTGTTATTTCTAGACGCAATAACATGTACCTTCCAGACTTGCTGAGGTGAATAAATGAGGGAATGTATGTAAAATAGTTTAACAGAGTGACCAAGAAATAGTGCTTGAAATACACACACACACACACACACACACACACACACACACACACCTGATTACGAAAGTAAGTTTGTTTAAATCTTTGGTCTTAATTTCTTTTTAAATCTAACATAAAGGAAACTCTAGATTTGAGAGTATAATACAAACTTCAAACAACATGCTTATTTTTCAAAAGCAGTACACACTGTATTTGTGTATTTTATCAGGAATAAACTGACTAGCTATGGCTTTTCTGGATAGAAAACATTATTCAGAATAAGCTAGAATTAAGAGCAAGACACTGCTCAAAAGTGTTTGGGAGCCATCCTGAAAGTCAGAACTTGAGAAGTCTGTTTGCATAATTCATTCACTAAGCAATTTTTAAACTTGTTATTTTCCAGAGAGCATACTTCGTGCTAGCAATTGCCAGGACAAAAATGAATAAAATATGGTACCTGACAGAGTGATAAGACAGTAGGAGTTTTTAGGTATAACAGGTGCTATAGTGGAAGTTTGGATGGGGTGTATGGACAGAAGAGAGTAGTTAAAATTCCCCCTAAAATGTCAGCAAACTGGATTCCTAGAGGTAGTCTTAGGTTGAGCCGTAAAACGTGAAACTAGTTTGCCTGATGCATGGATCAGTGTACAGGCGTTCCAGCCAGGGACGTAGTATGAATAAAGCATTGAGGTGAAAACAAAGCATGAGGTGTTCAAGGAATTGTAAGCCGTTCAGTTGAGTGGAGCGTAGACATGTAGGAAGCATGCATGGATCAGGAGGGCTGCAGTGGTAAACAGGCGGCAGGTTAGGGGTCTTGACGGAGAATACTAAGTAAGCCTGGGGAGCCACTGCTAGGCATTCAGGATGCAGATGTTTAGATTGTTCCTTGAGGTCACTTTAAGCGATTTTTATTTTATTGAGATAGTTTCACTTGGGGATGACAATATGATAACTGGGAGGTGAGGAAAAATAAGAAAGGGGTGCCTGGGAGGCTCAGTGGGTTGAGCATCTGCCTGTTGGTTTCGGCTCAGGTCATGATCTTGTGGTTCGTGGGTCGAGTCCCACACCAGGCTCCGTGCTGACAGGTGGGACCCTGGAGCCTGCTTTGGGTTCTGTGTCTCCCTCTCTCTGCCTCTACCCTTTCATGCTCTCTTTCTCTCTCTCAAAATAAATAAACATTAAAAAAATTAATAAGAAAATATAAGAAACATAATTTTGAAGAATGGACGTAAAAATACCAAATAAAAGGCTATATAAAAGATCTAATCTAAAAGTGTCTTAAAAATAATTATGTCCAGGCAGCAATTTATTGGAATGCAAGAGTAGTTAAAGATCTGAAATTTCATTTTTGACACTTAAAGGAGAAAACTATGGGATCATTTTAGTAGATACCTATTTAATAAAATTTAATGTTGATTTATGGTAAGAATTATAACCAAATTAGGAATAAAGCAGAATATGTATAAACTAATCTATATCCTACAGGCTGACAGGCAACATTACATTTAATGGTGAAATACCGAAAGCATTTCCAATGAAGTCAACAACAGGATAAGGATGCTAACCCTTATGGTTATTAGTCAGCACGGTCTTAGATGTCATAATGAGTGCAACCTGGAAAGGAAAATAAATTACAAGTGGAAAGATTGGAAAGGAAGGGGTGAATTTTCATTAATCAAGATCATGCACTTATTTATATAGGAGATTAGAGAGATTCTACAAACAATAAGACCAGAAAGGATGCTTGCAATAAGGTCAACATATATAATTGAGGGCATACCTATACGTACTGTAGTGGTGTTGTATGGTGACTAATGGTAGCTGCCCTTGTGGTGAGTGTAGAATAACAAAAACTTGTGGAATCACTATATTGCACACCTGAAACTAATGTAACATTGTGTCAGATATACTTCAATGAAAAAAAAATTGCAAAGAGCATGCCTGGGGCACCTGGGTGGCTCAGTCCGTTGAGCGTCCGACTTCGGCTCAGGTCATGATCTCATGGCACATGAGTTCGAGCCCCACATCGGGCTCTGTGCTGACAGCTCAGAGCCTGGAGCCTGCTTCGGATTCTGTGTCTCCCTCTCTCTCTGCCCCTCCCCTGCCCACACACTGTCTCTCTTTCTCTCTTTCTCTCTGAAATCTAAATAAACATTAAAAAAAAATTTAAGACTCTGTATGGAAAAGTGATTTTCTACAAATTGACATAATTCTGAAAAAGAAGGAAAATGGAGAGGTGAATCAGGCTTTCTAAATACCTAGATTTATTTCTTAAACTCTTGTAATTATAACTCTGGTTTGAGCACTAAATGAGCAGAGAGATGAATGGAAGCCAGTAAGGATATCAAAAACAGATGCAGATTTCGGTTTAATAGGAGAGGGATTGCTAATAAGTGTAAGACTATATAATTAATGGTGTTGGGGCAACAGTTTTGCACATAGAAAATGAATAAGTTACTTTTGTGCCTCACACATACCCCTACCTCACTCCACACAGGAAAATAAATTCTAAATGTATTTAATAAGAGGGATCTAAGAAGGATCTAATTGTGAAAAACAGTCTTAAAATTATGAAGGCAAATATAGGAGAGTTTGTGATAATGGCATAGGGACGGATTTTTAAAATAGAGGAAAAGTAGTACTAATAAAAGAAAAGGCTGACAAATTTGACCATACCAATATTTAAAGTGTCGTTATAAAGAAATAAAAACATTAAAAAATACAGGCCACATCATAAAACCTTAATTTTTGAAAAAACCTAAATAGCTTTTGTAAATCATTGACAAATGATACAGGCTGTGTGCTGACAGCTTGGAGCCTGGAGCCTGCTTCGGATTCCGTGTCTCCCTCTCTGTCTGTCCCTCCCCTGCTCATGTGTTGCCTCTCTCTGTCTCTCAAAAATAAACGTTCAATAGAAGAATAGGACAAATGATACTAAACGAATGAGCAAAATAAAAGGGCAAGAATTTCACAGTAGAAGAAACTATAGATGTCCCATGAATATGTCAAGAAATGTTCCAATCTCTGGTAATCAGAAAAAATCAAGGGTGTGCATTTGTGTGCGTATGTGTGTGTGTGAGAGAGATTGAGAAAGATGACCTGAGTAATACTATACATATCAAATAAATTGAATTAGTAGTTATAAAGTTTGCAACAAAGAAAACTTCAGGCACAAATGGCTTCAGTGGTAAATTTGACCTACCATTTAAGGAAAATATAATAGTGATTCTGTCACTAAACTTTCCAGAAAAAAGAATAGAAAGAAATACTTCCCAGTCTATTTTATGAAGCCAGCATTACCTTGATGCCAAAACCAGACAAGGACTTGAATAACACTACAGATTAGTCTCATGAACATAGATGCAAACATCCTCAAGGAAATTTTAGCAAATTGAATCCAATATATAAAATAGATAAACCGTGAAAAATAAAGCACGTAGGCGTTAGACTAGGAAAGCCAGGCTGGTTTAACATTTGAAAATTAACCAGTGTAATTCACCAGGACAACAAAGGAGGAAAATACTGTCTACTCGTCTCAATACTGTCTACTCGTAGCAAAAGCATTTGACAAACTTATTACCATTCATGATAAAATTCCTTCACAAACGAATATAAGTGAACTCCTTAACTTGATAATGGGCATTTACAAAAATCTGTACTTAATGGTGAACGCTGAATACTTTTCTCCTGAGACTAGAAACCATACAGACATCCCAGCACTCACTACTCCTCCCTCATTGTGCTGGAGATTCCAGCCAGTAAGGCAAGAAAAAGAAATAAAACTCTACTTTAGATTGGAAAGGAAGAAATAAGCATTTTCTCTTTACAGATAATAGTATTATATGAGTATAAAGTCTGAATTAATTTACACAAAAGCTATTAGAATTAATGTGTGAGTTCAGCCAGGTTGCAAGATACTTGGTCGGTATATAAAAAATAAATGTATTTCCATCTACTAGCAATAAACAAATAGAAAATGATATTTAAAAACAGTACCGTTTATAATACTACCAAAATATATAAAACAGGCATGAGCCTAACTTTATGCTGAAACTATAAAACATTGATGAAAGAAAACAAAGACCTAGGAAATGGAGAGACATCCTACACTCTGATTAGAGGATTCAGTGTTGTCAGTTCTCTCAGAATCCATCTGTAGATTCAGTGTAATCCCAATCAAGGTTCTAGCAATAATTTGTGTAACATCAACAAGTTGGTTCTAAAATGTAGATGGAAAAATAAGAATAATCAAAACAATTTTGAAAAAGCCAAAAATGTACAATTCAAGATTTTAAGACTTACTCTAAAGCCATAGTAATCAAAATAATGTAGTATTAGTGAAAGTATAGACATACATGTGACTGGAACAGAGTGCAAAGTCTAGAAGTGAACACACGTAAAAAGTCAACTTATTTTTGACAAAGGTGCCAGGACTATGCGTTGGAGAAAGCAAAGTATTTTAAACAAGTGATGCTGACAGAATTGGGCACTCATGTAAAGGAATAAACCTTGACCCAACCTGTATTATGTAGAAAAATAGACTCAAAATGGATTAAAAAAACCTGACATTAAATTATAAAACTTTTAGGAGAAAACATAGAGAATATCTTTGTGGCCTTGGGTTTGGCAGATGTTTCCTAGGAAAGATACCAAAATCCTAAATTTAAAAGAAAAAAATTTGATCTAAATCAAAATTGGAAACTTCTGGGAAATACATTCTTAAGAAAATGAAAAGAACAGCGACGTGCTGGAAGAAATTCTTTGCAAAATGTATCTGATGAAGGGCTGGTCTCCTGAATATATAAAAAATAATGAAAAACCAAATAACAACAACAACAAGACCCAATAAAACAGTGGGCGAAAGATTTATACAGGCACTTTACCTAGGAAATATACAGATGACAAACATTTAAAAGATGCTGAACATTGTTAGTCCTAGAGAAAGGAGAATCAAGCTGACAGAGATGCCACTACATACCTACTAGAATAGTCAAAAACCAGACCAAACCACGCCAAACCAACCCCAGGAAAACACATCAAAAAAAACCCTAACAGTATCAACTGCTAACAACAGGCAACTGGAAGTCACCTCTCATCATGTGCTGTTGGGATGCAAAACACCACCACCATTTTGAGAAATGATTTTGCAGTTTCTTATACATTTAGTATGAACCCATAAACCCATCCTTGTGTATTTACCTAGGATAAATGAAAACTTACGTTTACTTAAAAATCAATGAGTGAATGTTTACAACGGCTCTGCTTATAGCATTAAAAACTAAAGAATCCAAATATCCTTCAACTGGTGAGTGGATAAACAAACTGGTAAGGCCTCCAGTGAAATACTACTCAGAAGTATAACAGAAAGAACTGCTAACCCAGGCACCCCCAGGGGAACGTTTTCTATATCTTGATTGTGGTGGTGTTTATGGGACTGTATACATTTCCCCAAATTCACAAAATTATAAACTACAAAGGGTGAATTTAGCTGTATAACAAATTGTACCCCAATAAAATATAATCTGAAGCAGATATGATTAACTATTTCCCTTGGTAAATTTTGGGTGGCAGGTTAATTTTTTTTAGTTATTTTTATGCTTAAAAATAATAAAAATTAATTTGCCCAATTTTTAATAGATGAAAAAAAATTCCCTCCAGGTAACCATTTTCCCCATTCCCATTCCAAACCCTGTTTACAATCTTATCTTCCTTAGATCATTTAATATTTCTTTTTTTCTTTCATTTCCTTCAGTTTCACGCAGTGTACGAAATCTTTAAGCGTTAGGTATAATAGAAGTGAGGACTTTTAGTTTTTAGTTTTTTGTTATTTTTTTAGAAGTGAGAATTGTAAAAACAACTGTTGATTAAAATCCTTTAGTTTATGCAGGCATTAAGCATTAAATAATATGTTCCATTTTATTTTATATTAAAAATTGAATGCATGCGAGTGACAAAATGTGCTAACGGACAGAAATCAAACCCTGTGCCTCATGACTCATGTGCTGCTTCAGGGATGGCCTTAGGGGGATCCCTGACTTTTTTTTTTTTTTTCAATGTTTATATTTTGAGAGACAGAGCATGAGCAGGGGTGGGGCAGAGAAAGAGACATAGAACTCACATCAGGCTCCAAGCTCTGAGCTGTCAGCACGGAGACTGTATTGGGGCTCGAACTCATGAACCATAGATCATGACCTGAGCCGAAGCCGGATACTTAAACCGGCTGAAACATGCAGGCGCCCCGGGATCCCTAACTCTTAAGAAGTGATATGTACATCCGTGTTTTCAAAGGTCACATCACTGTTACTGTTACCAACAATATTTTATCTCTTATTCCAAATGTGAAAAAACACATTTTCAAAAACCTGTCTTGATTTTACTCCAAGTAGAATTTGGACCCATGATTATTATATTCCATCAAACCCATCCAATGCTAATAATAAGAATTTGAATTTCTTTAGGAAGAGCACTCACACACTTAGTAGAATAATCCAGTGAGTAGAAATTGAGCTTGCACACATGGGAGATGATAAATAGTAGGCCTGTCTCAGAAAGAGAGGTAAACACATTATCATTGGTCCGGGGTCAAATCCTACCACCATTGTATTCCTAACAACCTGAGACAATTTGAACCATCTTCCTGAGGCCTCAGAGATGTTTTCTTTTTAATTTTTGTAAAGTTACGATACTACAACTTAAGTTTTGTTGCATGGATTAAGGATATGCAAGTAATTGCACATAGCCCGCACTTTAGTAGATGCTCAAAATTACCTGTAATAATTTTATTATTTGGCGAGAGAATACCACTAATCCTAGTTAGGACAAAAGAGTACCTCGGGTGACGTGGTAGCCAGTATACTGGACTGTGTAGCCACAGCCATCAGACTTGTAGAGCAAGGAGCAGATGGCTATCCTAGAATTACCACAACTACCAGTAGTGACTGGTTACTATTTACTTTTGAATCAATATACTGCAAATCGAATAAAGCTATTTGTTGCATCTGTATTGTCGGAGATTGTAAGTAACCTATCTTTGCTGATGCTGTTCAGCAGCGTAGGCTGGGTCAAATTTCTTTCCTTCTCCCTACCCTCCATGTGAACTTCTGGTGTGGTTCCAGATTGAGGAAGCCAACCTTAAGAACTCAGGGGCTCCACAAATAAAGGCTTCACAGGATTGATGTTTGCTTTTGATTATGGTTTAGAATTAGGCTGCTGAACTTAAGAGCAAATAATTGGCTCAGCTGATGCGATAATTTTTGCTTATCCCCTAGCATCTGGAAAAGTTGTGTTTAACCTCTTAGGCAGTGTGATTAAATATTCAGTAGTATAGATTGGTGCCTGCTGGAAGAACAAGCCATTAATTCATGGAATTGAAATAGAATTGGAGTAGTCTGTAATGTTTGTAAACTTATACCTGATGAAACGATAGTTAGTTTTCATGTTTTTGTGGCAGTTGTTCCTTAGTGGAAACTCAATTCTTCTACAAACACTCAGTTCCGCCCAAAGGGAAATGTATTTTCATTAAGGGAAGGCTAACATTTGCCCGAAATTGAAGAACAAATTCATAGGGAGCACATGTAAGCTATATGCTGGATTTTTGTTTTCTGTAAGAGTTCTAGATTTTTAATATGGCTAATTTTTTTTTTTTTTACCTTAAACTGATAGTTTTAGGCTTTACACGAGACATGATGAAATGGATGAAATGCTGGATTAAGACACCTTTACTATGACTGAATGTAAATTTAGCTGCATGGTTACCTGTGGATCTCAACTCCGAGTGTGCATCAGCATGCTTTGGAGAGCTTTTAAAAACTGGGGATATTTGGCCCACCCGTAGAGATTCAGTATATGAGTCCAATATGCAGCCACCTTGTTGGACGCTAGGGTCTTTTATTGCTGTATTATTTATTTATTCAGGCTATAAAAGTAATACCTACATCTCAGTGGCTCACACAATGAAGATTTATGTCTCCTTAAGTCGTAGTCCAGTGTGTGGGGAGGATGTGCTGAGGCCAGTGGGGAGGGGACTGACACCGCCCCTCCCCCCATCATCCCCTGAAAGCCTCTGAATTTCCCATAAGGAGAATGAGGGGAGAGAGAATAAGGAGGCTGAACGGGAGGTTTTCTGTTCAGTCCTGTGTTGGTAAATGTGCTTATATTCTTATTACGTTAGCCGGATTCAGTCTTGAGGTCTCCACTTAACTTCAAGGAGGTCTGGAATTGCTGTCTACATTTGTGCCCTGACGGAGGGGAAACAGGGGTCAGTGAGTATGTGGCAACCTCTCCCACGATCTCTTACTCTAATGTCTAGAACAGATTTTGATTAAAATAAGCCCAGAGATATTCTAAAAGGTAACTGTGAAGGGTAGATCATCTAAAATCGCTTTCTTCCTTAGGTGTTTGTTTCGTATCTTGAAAAAATAACACCGAAGTACATAATTTTACGTGGTCATAGAATTTGGATTGAAGACGCTGATATAGCAAGGAGGCCAGCATGTAATCAGGGTATCCAGGGTTAGGTAGTATGTGTGTGAAGGGAGCGTATTGAACTGAAGGGTTTAGAAACTCAGAAATACTGAAAAGAAGGTTAGGGTTACATCTTTCCTACGAAAGATCTCCTCTGAAGTAGGACCAGAAATTCCTTTCAGTTTGGTGTTAATGTTAGTGAGTCATACAGATCTTCAGTTTGGTTCCAACTTTTCATTCCATTGACAGTCTCACTGTAAGGCTACTCAGATGAGAAGAAGTTGGGATTGTCTTCAACTTTTTATATGAATATTGTGCTGCATTTGAGTCACAGGGCCTCTTCTGTGGGGCTTCTGTTTAAGATAGGGTTAATTTATTGCTGCTTTCAGGTACTGGGAAGAATGCGGTTTATTTACATTCACCAAGAATGTCTAGGTTCTCCTAACAGGTATGAAGAGTGAAGGTAAATTAAAAACCACATTCCAAGATATTATTAAAAACAGCAATAAGGTTTTTATTCTCCCTTATTCTAAACTTGAGACATTGAAATAAGTGGCGTATTTTATTTATTTACTTATGTATTTATAAAGTAAGTATATATACTTCAGGCTATAAAAGTTACCAGCCTTTATTTATATACTTATTTATAAAAGTTTATTTTCAAAGAGAGTGCGAGCAGGGGAGAGGCAGAGATAGAGGGGGAGAGAGAATCCGAAGCAGGTTCTGTGCTGTCAGCCCAGAGCCCTACGTGGGGCTTGATCCTATGAGATCACGACTTAGCCGAAACCGAGTCAGAGGCTTAACTCACTGAACCACCCAGTTGCCCCATAGGTTACTAATTTTAATACATTTGACAGCATGCTCAAGATAGTGCTAAATAAAATACTGCAAAAATTTGCTTTTTCATGGGTATTTTTGACCACCATAGGAACATTAAAGATATGAACATTGATTTTTCAATTCATGACATTATTAGCATATCAAAAATCAGTCTGATTATTTTATAGTCATGTCATATTCTAAAGGCTAACTTTGATGAATTCTGTCTCAGGTGTGATTTCTTTTAGACACTAATTATTCAAGCTATTCTAAAATCTTTTCTTTGGTTTTCTTACTGATCATTTACTCAAAGATTAAAATATTATTTTAATATCTCAACCTCATTTCAGTGAGCATATTAGCGTATTAGTCTACTAGTTTGCAGGATATTTAGACGATTTCAAAGAACCAGATAGTCTCCAGTGGCTTAATTATGTAAATGCAACTGCACTTCTTATATTCAAACATGTTAGGGAATGCAGGGTTTTATATTTGTTTTATTTTTCTGGATATATTTAATTGCCTTTTGTGTTTAATCTAGGCACTTCTACCTTTTGATTATGGAATTTATGTGATTTATTTGAATGTCGTCTATATGGTAGTTTTACCTTCTCTGTAGGGTCATAGAGGTGATCAGAACGGTAGGTTCTCTGTGACTGCCGTAGTCCCTGACACATGACAGGATTCAGTTAATAGAACTTTCGGATTTATCTCTGTGCCCAGCACATGGAGCAAAGCGTCTGTGCACTTGGCCATCTTTGCCGTAAACTTTCACTTACTGAGTATGCATCACAGCCCTGCACTACAATATTTGGTTGCCTACAGTGCGTAAAAAGAACAGTTGTAATGTAAAAAGCTAGTTTGAGAGAGAGCATATTTAACCACAAACAATGAGCTAAAAACTATGAAGTTATTTAAAAAACTGATGAAAAGCATTGGTGTAAAGCACCTTAAGATGATTTATTAAATTGAATACAGGTCTGAACTAGAAGAAAGTCGAAATCACTGAATTTTCAAATGCAGGTACTGTGTTTTTGATACCTAGCACACATAAGGGCCTCAAAGCAACTGTTACCTTGATTTTGAAAAGCAAAATCTTCTATTTCTATCTCAGTGAATGAGTGACAATCTTTATAAATGGTCTCAGCACCTTTTATATAGAAATTAATTTGATTTTTAGTATGGTTTTCTGGATAGATAACTAATAAAGTATTTTTCCAACCTAAAAGTCTGTGATTCTGATTATGTTACTTGATCTTTGGTTAACAGATCATTTCCATTGACTAAAACTAAGCCTTAACCTATGATAGATTAAATGATCAAATACTAACTTAGAATAAGAACCATTAATCATTTTAGGTACACTTGCGGTGAGTCTAGCATAACGTATAAACTTGTGGAATCACCGTGTTGTACACCTGAAACTGATAAAACGTTGTATATTGGCTACACTTCAATAAATTATTTAAGTAATTATTAATGTCTAAATGTATGGTGTAAGTACTGGAATATCTCTAACGAGTTAGCTAGGAACTCGTGAGAATTGAGACCCTAGGTGCATCAATGCAGTGCTGGGCAGCTTGTGGTTTGGTGTTTGTCCGTTCATTTAGTCACTAAATAAATACTGATCAAGTGCCCTCTGTGTACTTACTATGTGCCAGGCACTCTGCTAGATGCTGAAAATCTGTTGATGATGAAAACAAACGTGGGTAGTGATATCACAGATTCTCATAAACTAATGGGGGAGAGAGACAAGCATCTAATTGCAACTCAGGCACTGGTATTTGACAGGATCCAATAAATAAGTAACCATCATTACTCACCCGAGTCTGGATGGAAGACAAATGGTCTGACAGATGGAACTCAAAATGTTAGCTCTTTTGCTACTGATGAAAAGATCTTGGTGAAGAGAATGTTAGCTCCTCTCTCCGAGGGGGCTCGTGGGTACAGCTGTGAGTTGGACAGACTCACCCCCGCACAAGCAGCGCGTACCAGTGGCTGCCTCTCCGAGCCCGCCCATCTAATAGCGTATGGCATAGAGCAGAGAATGCAAGCAGGAACCTGTGTGTTCTAGACTCCCTGAAGGCTGAAAGTGGAGATGTGAGCGATTGTGGATGTTGGGGAACTCACTGTGGTTCAGCTGGTTGTATAAAGAAAGAGTGTTAGGAGATGTCTGGAGGAGATGACTAGGGTCAGGATGGTACGGTGCCTTGTCATGTTGAGAATTTCAGTTTTTCCCAAGAGCACCAGGGAGCCATTGAGGGATCTTAAACGGGTAGTAGACATGTAGACATGGTCGCATTGCTTTTTTTAAATATCATCGAGAAAGCATTGTGTGGGGCAGGACTGAGAGGGACGAAAACAGCCAGAAACAGGTTGTTTTCATTACGAGGGACAGAGGGCATGCAGTGTGAAGAGGGGTAACAATGTTTAAGCAAATAGGTTGGAAGACATTTGCTGTCTCATCTTTCTGGCTTCTTCTTAGCCACTTTGCTGCTCATTAGCACCTCCAGAAGGAGGGTGGACAGGGGAGCTGAATCAGATCTTTCTAATGTTCCTTCAGAGCACCTGTTATGAAGAATGCTTAGTAATTTTTTTTTTAATTGCAATGAATAGTCGCGGTGCAGTTTGGGGTTAACTGAAAACTTCATTTATTCATCCTGTCCCAGGATCTCATTAGCGTGTATGATTGAATTGGAAGTGATTTTAATTATTTAGTTGACCCTTTTAATTACCTCATTTTGCCTGTGATAGTTTGCAAGCTTTCTGCAAGATTTTAATTTGATCACATCAAAGAAGTCACAGCTTCCCACTGAAAACAACAGCGACACAAGCAGCAAAACCATGTTCTAAAGTTCTGTGACATTCCTTTTGGGATTAGATGAAAAGCTAAATCATTCTTGGATCATACTGTATTTTTAAGAATAAACTTAAAAAAAAAAAAGGAGAGAGAATACACTTTTCCTCATTGTATAAACTTTGTTGAAGTAGATTGCTTTTGGTTTGAAGACCAGGAGTAGACTGTTAACGTCCAACAGCTCAAATGTCAAAATATCTCATCCTCGATCTGACTTCGGAAGCTATTGTATTTACAAAATTAAGTCCTCTTAATTTTGCCATGTCATTTTGTTAACTGTCTGGCTCCATGTTTTAGGATCTTTTTGAGTTGTGTGCTCACTGTTATGCACATGTCTTGAGAGAGCAATAGTCATGTGGCCATCCCTTCTTCCACTGACAGTGCCCACTAAAGCCCTCACGCCGTGCCTAGCAGTGTTTACTGCCCCATGGGCCCAAGGATGATAATATATACTGATGATAGATATAACTGCTCATGGTCATGCTAACACAGATATTTTCTATGATAGCAGAGAGGAGGGAATGACTACATTTTCACTTCATTATCAAGGGCCGAAACTTTGGGTGAGGGAGTAAAGAATGGAGCATTTCAAACCACAGAAAGTGAGACTAAGCATACTAACATATGCAAAAACAAACAAACAAAAACCCCACTCAGAGACAAAGATAATGGAAATGTCCTAGTTTTATTATTACCTTATGTATTTATTATTGTATATTTGTATCGTCAAAGGACGGTCTCATGAAATTTGAGAGTGTATACGTGTAGATCCTAGAGCTTCTAGAGCTGTAAATTATCTTTAGAGATCCTAGTCCAAAGCTGTTTATTTTATAGTGTGGAGCCTGGGGTTCAGGAAAATGAAGCAACTAGCCCGAAGTAGAACGGTGACCGAAGGCAGAACAAGACGTTACTGTCAGCCGGCCACCGTCACAGCACTGCCTGCAACCCCCCAGTGAACACACGAGGGGCCTCTTTGAGATCTTATTTTCTGTTTCATGTTCATGAATCCTTTAGGAAAAGTTATGAAATTTTAACCCGAACTCTCGTGACAACAGGGATGCTATCAGGCTGTTACCGGATTAGCCACAGTTTTATCCGAGACATTGGTGTCCTCCTGGGTCAGTGCTGTACCCTCGACAACGTGTCTTCCTCTACAGAGAACTTTGAGTAGACGCTTCCATCTAGAGTTTCCGCAGAAATGTTTCCAGACAACCAAAGATGGTTTTAGCCCCACCACTCAAGATCAGAGCTCTCCGGAAACAGCTTCCAGTGCGGATGAAAGTATATTATGAAGGAAATAAAATTACAGTGTGGCAGAGGATTTGAGTCTAGGATTCAAGACCCAGTAGATTTCTAATGAATAAAGGAAGACTGTAGAAACATTTTGACTCATCTTTCAGATGAGCCAAGGGAATACCAGGGGGATTTTTTTCTACCCAAGGAGTTTCCGTTCTCACAGCTACCTGTCCAGCACCTGCGGGGTACAAGGATTCTACGGAAATGCGGGAGACTTTGTGTCATGTGCTTTTATCTCCCCAGGCAGTTTATGTTACAGATGCATCTTGGGTAAATCCCATGTCACTTAAAAAAAAAATTGGTAAACTAACAGTTTTCAATAACAAACATTTCAGAGAAAATTGAAAAGAGCCATTACCAAGGTAATAAAGTTTACAAGTGAAAATGTTTGTATTTAAGATCAGTTTTAAAATTCTGCATTCAGTATTTTTTCAGTGGTGTTTCTATCTCTGAGTCTTGTTAGAAATAATTACTGGCATGAATTTAACAGTCATCAAAGACTTGGTGTTGTAATGCACATACAGTTAGTTTTGAGCGAAACGTCTATGCATTTCATTATTTTTTTCATTAAGATACACTGGAATATTGTACTGTTCTTAAATGCATTTTCAGCACAAGGAAATCTGTAACAAAATTTCTGGTGCTTTTAGTAGATGCATCTGATACAAATCTATAAATTTATTTATTTATTTATTTATTTTTTACTCAATTTTAGAGCTAAGGAAGGTCTTAGAGCTAAGGTCTTTTGAATGATGAAGAATGAAGGGTGTGCAGAGAATTCTAATGAGAGAGGAAGAGGATAGTGAATAGCAGCACCACGGGAGAATTTAGGTCAGTCACGCTGCACGTGACTCTCTTCTGACTGGAAATATTTTTCAAGTAGAGAACAACGTATTCAGCTGCAGGCCTCGTCTCCGGCAGCACCGTGGAAGGCAGCTCATGTCCTGCCAAGGAAATAACTCGTTTCCACCTGCCTGGAGTCCAGAGAACCCCTAAGTGACTTGAACAAGATGTAATTTTTATCTCTGTTGGTTTCTCTCCCTGGAACCAAAGAGCTCCAAATCAGATAAATTGTAGCCGTTCTGTACCATTGATTCCAACACTGTCATGATCTCACAGTTAGTGGGATTGAGCCCCACCCAGGTTGGGCTCTGAGCCTGATTCAGATTCTGTGTCTCCCTCCCTCTCTCTGCCCCTCCCCTGCTTGTGCTCTCTCTTGCTCAAAAATAAATAAGCTGTTTGAAGAAAAGAAATATGACTCAGAGGATAGGCTTATCTGGGTTTGATGAGTAGTAACCTACAGGCAAGTACAGGCTCCTTTAAATGCTCCCACGTTGTGGGGGACCTGAGAATGGCTCAGTTGGTTAAGCTTCTGATTGCAGCTCAGGTCCTGATCTCGTGGTCCGTGAGTTCAAGCCCCGTGTAGAGCTCTGTGCTGACAGCTCAGAGCCTGGAGCCTGCTTCAGATTCTGTGTCTCCCTCTCTCTCTGCCTCTCCTGTGCTCGTGCTCTGTCTCTCTCTAAAAAATAAACAAACATAAAAACCAACTGAAAAAAATGCTCCCATGTTTTGATAGCAGATGAAGAAAGACCTATCTCAGTATTACCTAGAAGGACAGGTTTCACAGGAGCCTGGCAGCAGGGGGTGGGCCACGCAGTCTATAATTTTGCCTCAAATTGCCAAGATGTTAAATTAAGACTATAAAAAACCTAAACATGTTCTGTACTATAAAATTGGGCAGAGGAAAAATGCCCACGGTGTCTTGTCTGATGCTGCAGACCGGCAGGCTTTTCCCAGCAGTGATGTCTGTTTCCTTGGCTGTCCTTCCTGAGGCCGTCTTGCTTTTGCAGCTTCCCTGGATGCCCCAGGAGTGCCCTGTGCTGGTCGGAGGCAGGGTGCGACTTCCTTACTTCTCCGTGCTGCCGCCTCTGCTGTTCAATGGGGGGAAAATGGGCTTTGAGTATCAGGTGATGTTGACACTCCTAAGCACAGGGGACTGAGCATTCCGGAGATTCGGTCTTCTTCGGACAGCTTACTGATTGAGTGGATGAGGGGACAGAGGAACGTAACATCTTGTTTTGTTTTGTTTGTTAGAGTTGTAATTCCTGCCTTTTCATGTGACCTTTCATTTCAGGCACAAACAAGGAAGTTTGTTGTGGCTTTGAAGATAAGGCTTTCCTGGATTCCTTTCCCCACTTCCTTTTTTTCACTTATGATGGGATTAAGCTGCACTACCGTGCCTCTGACCCTCTCACTTGAATAAGGAAGGAGAGGAGCTCAGAACACTTTTTTTTTTTTTTTTACTTTCAAGGAGGGAAGGAACCACTACCAGCTCCTTCCGTACCTATTCCTTACGGCTCCCTATTTAGTGAACACTCGTCAGTGGATGTGTGTGTGAACACACACACACACACGTACAAGCATTGGTTATCGGTCACTAGTGGTTTTTCCTCACTTTCCCCGATTTCTGTATTTTTCCCTTTTCCACTGAGGTTCCCCACATTGTGGCTCTGAAAACTGCACAGTGTTTGACAGCCAAGTGGCCTGTGTGTTCACGGCAACCAGAATTTGACCTTCAACCTTCGGTTTCCTTCTCTGTTATGAAGCACAAGTCAGGTTGTGTTTGTGTAAAAGCCAAAAAAGCAGATTTCCGGTGAAAACAAAACTTCTTTTTTGAAAGGTGGCAAAGTGCATGGGCAAAATCGTTTGATTTCCAGAGAATTTGCCAAATATTTTTTGGTAGGAAGCGTTGTCTTTGATGAAAAAGTTAACAAAAAAGGAGAAGGGAAGGACACAGTGGAATATTTCCGTGTCACTGTGTTGGGAAGAATAATATAATCTAAAAAGCTATTGCTGAGTTGGCCTTGAAAGTAAAAATAATTTAATAGCTTTATCTTTCATGCTTGATGATTGCTCACCTAAAAAAAAATCAGTGTGTGCTCTTCTGTGGTTTTTATTTAAAAAAATTAGCGGCCATTATTTTTGCGGGGCAATTTCAGGTTTACAGAAAAAGCTGTCAGAAAGTGCACAGAGTTCACGTTCCCCCTCATCCGTGTCCACGTACCGCAGTTTCTGGTGTTACAGGCATTTGCGTTAGTGTAGTATGTCTGTTATAATTGATGAACCGGCATCGATACATGATGAGTCACTGAAATCCATAGTTTGCATTCAAGTTCATTCTTTGTGTTGTACGTTCCTTGGATTTTGCCAAGTGTGTGATGACATCTGTCTGCCATCATTGTGTCATCTACACTGTAGTTTTATGCAATAAAAATCCCGGAGCACCACGTCTTTATCCCGCCCTCTGATGGGGTTTTGGGGTGACGGTGGGGGCGTGGAGCCGATGGCCAAGAAAATTCTTGAAGACATCTGTGGTGCAAAAAAGATGACCTTATTAAAGCACAGGGACAGGACCTGTGGGCAGAAAGAGCTGCCCTGGGGCTGTGAAGAGTGAATTGTCATAGCCTGTGGGGTTGGGGAAGGGAAAGTCCAGAGGAAGTTTCTTAAAGGGATTTCCAGATGCTAAAGAAGACTCCCAGGATCCTGGAGGCCCAGCTGTTGTCAAGCTAAGGTTCCCCTCTAGCAAAGCATTGTCCTTAAGACAGTAGGGAGTTCCCAGAGATGAGGCCTTTTTCTTGTAATATTACTAAGGCATTTGTGAACGGTTGGAGACTCTGTCATTTCGACCACTTGTTTTCTGTCCTTTTCTTCCTTCTTGGCAGCCAGGAGTGCCTGGGGAGCGTCACACATGTCCTACCTGGGGAGGGGGTGCTAGCTTGTGCTTTGTCCTCAGCTTGCCTCATGGTCCCTCATCATCTCTGTCACCCCAGCCCCGGCAACCATCCGTCTTCTCACAGTCTCCACGGTTCTACCAAATGTCCTGTAACTGAAATCATAGTATGCAGTCTTTGCAGATGGGCTTCTTTAGCTTAGCAATACCCATTCAAGACAGAAGTTTCTTGTCTTCTCGTGAGTTGGTAAGTTGCTACTTTCTGTTGCTGCACAGTATTCCGTTGTGTGGGTATATCACGATTTGTTCGTCTCTTCACCTATAGGACATGGAAGGGCATTTTGGTTGCTTCCCAGTTTTTGCAGCTGTGATTGAAGCTGCCGTAAACACCTGTGTGCAGGGTTTGTGTGGTGAGTCTGTAACTCTTTTGGTTAATCCCAAGGAGTGTGATTGCTGGATTGTATGGGAAGGGTATGATTCTTTTGTAAGAAATTGCCCAATTGTCTTCCCAAGTGTCTGTATCATATTGCATTCCTACCAGTAATGAATGTTTCCTTGGACATTTTTTCTTAAACAAGGGCTGTAGTTCTCTCTGTTGTGTCCCCCCCCCCCCCCCCCGTTATTATGCAGCGGTGTTATTATGGTGGTGGTAAGGTAGGTGGGAAGAGGACCATTCTCTAGTCCTGTGATTGGGCCTTAGTCTTTTAGAGAGTCTGTGCTCTTAGGCTCTGCCCGTTCGTTACCAGTGCCTCTCAGTTTCCAGTACCACCCCATCAGGTGAGACTGGAAGGCTCCAGTGGGCTGGAGTTGGGTATCTCCCTTCAACCGCATGGAGCCCCACAGGAGACCGCAGTGTGGTATTTATGTCCCTTTCTCCGGGTCAGTTTGGGTTTCGTAAAATACTTTCCCTTAAGGATAGGTCTCGCTAAGAAGAACAGAATACTCCAGGCGAGCCTGATCTGTGTGCGCCCCACCCCCATCTTCTGCTGGAAGCTTCGTGGATTTTTCTCTTATCTCTGTGAGAACCTAGTAGAACTGCCGGGGTTGAACTCAGAAACATGCAAGAGTTTCCCGAAGACTCGGCCCCTCTGGAGTCTTATGTTTTATTTTTTTAATTTAAATTTTAGGTAACACACAGCGCAGTATTGGTTTTGGGAGAAGAATTCAGTGATTCATCACTTACATGCAACCCCCGCAGTGCTCATCACGAGTGCCGTCTCTAATGCCCATCACCCATCCAGTCCACCTGCCACCCACCTGCCTCTCTCAACCCTCAATTTGTTCTCTGTTGTTAGGAGTCTCGAGTGGTTCATTTCCCTCTCTTCTCTTCCCCCCTCCCCCCCAGCTTCCCATATGTTCATGTGTTTCATTTCTTAAATTCCACATGTGAGTGCGATCAGATGGTATTTTCTCTGGCTGACTTATTTCACTTAGCATAATACTCTTTATACCCATCCATGTTGTTGCAAATGGCAAGATGTTATTCTTTATATGGCTGAGTAATATTCCATTGTATATGTTCATCACACCATCTTTATCCATTCATGAGTAGATAGACATTTGGGCTCTCTCCATAGTTTGGCTATTGTTGATAACGCTGCTATAAACTTTGGGGTGCATCTACCCCTTCGAACCGGTATTTTTGTATCCTTTGGGTGAATGCCTAATATTGCAATTGCTGGATTGTAGGCAGTTCTATTTTTAGTTTTTTTGAGGAGCATCCATACTGTTCTCCAGAGTGGCTGCACCAGTTTGAATTCCCACCAATATTACAAGAGGGTTCCCCTTTCTCTGCATCCTTACTGACACCTGTTCTTTCTTGGGTTGTTAATTTTAGCTATTCTGACAGGTGTGAGGTGGTAGCTCATCATGGCTCTGGAGTTAGCTCTCAAAACTTGTCCACACTGAGCCTCCAGCAACCCATCAATTACAGTTCAGATTTTTCTACTCTGACACTTATAGGGATTTCTGTTCCTGTAAGCTGTGATCTGTATGTGCCTGTCTGTGTCTCCAGTTTTGGGGGGCAGAAATTTGTCCTGGGACCTCAATTCTCTGATGGATCTGAGAGTGGTTGTTCTTTTTTTTTTTTTTTTTTTCTGGCTCTTGTTGTTAGAACAGAGTGGCGACTTTTAAGCTCCTTACATGCCAGATCAGAAACTGGAAGTCTATTGCATGGTATTATGATTTTGGTTGAATGAACATTCTTCTGTAAAAGTAATCTGATGGCGATTTTTGCAAGCACTTTGAAAATTCGTGTATTTAAAGAGGATGATGAGTTTCCAATAAAGGGGTCTGTGTGAACATCATGAGAGATGGCCATGACAGTGTCTACAACCGACAGTCCCTTAGCTCAAGATGTGTTTTATGGTGTCAGCTACATTGAAAGAATGTTTGGGTTAATAAAGCTTTAGAAATTAGCACATGGATTTGCCTAGGCTTTGGAATGCAAAAGCCAGTAATATTATTGCTAATAAGGTTCTTGTATGTTAAATGGAATATGTGTGTCAAATTACATGGTTTACTTTTGTCCCTAAGCTACATCTTGCAGTTAACTATCATTTTTTCCCCAAATTCAAACAACTTTGTAGTTGAAAGTAACATGAATTTTGTACATTATGTTTGTAGCAATGTTGTGGGATTAGTCATGGGATCACAGAATTTTAGAATTTGAAGGGATCTTTAAAGTATTTTTTGTTTTGTATGGTACAGATCAAACCTATAAAAGTTAAGTGTCTTGTCTAGGGACAGAAAATGAGTATGTGGCATTCACTTGTACTACAGACTTTTCTTTTTTCTTTTTTCTTTTTTTTTTAATTTTTTTTTTTTTTTGCGTTTATTTATTTTTGAGACAGAGAGAGACAGAGCATGAACGGGGAGGGTCAGAGAGAGGGAGACACAGAATCCGAAACAGGCTCCAGGCTCCGAGCTGTCAGCACAGAGCCCGACGCGGGGCTTGAACTCACGGACCACGAGATCATGACCTGAGCCGAAGTCAGGTGCTCAACCAACTGAGCCACCCAGGCGCCCCTACTACAGACTTTTAAAATGAAACTTTCAGCCTTGGTCCTTTTACTTTGATCTTTCTTACTTGAAGGGGATTATACCACAGTAGAATTTATAGTGGTAACCCTGAGACACTGAAAGATTTCAAAGCAATATCTGACCCATCATAGAATGGCTGAATTCTATGCCTAGAATTCGATTCCAAGTTTAAAATGTTTGTATTTTATTATATTCGAATGATTTGCAAACTTACCCCAAATATGACAACTTTGCTTAAAAAAAAAAAAGTTTAGTTAGCACACATTGGTGCCAACCTATATAACTTAATAAGAGCATATTTAAGAAAATCAGTCAGGATGCTTCTGAATTCCAAAGTAGACTATCTGGCAGTGACTTTGTGATATCCTGTAGGGATGCTATTTAGTGACTATGTAACCGTGGTCTCTGGTTACTTATCCTCTTGGTGGCTCAGTTTTCTGCTCTGTAAAATGGGATGTGGATAATAGTTTCTAACTCATAGTGTTATTGTAGCTATTAAATTAATTGTATACTTTGCTTAAAACAATGTCTGGCAGTAGTTTCCTAATTAATATTAGTTATTACCATTAAAGAGGATAGAGAATCAGACTCTCATGATTCACACTGTTGACCCTCTTCCATTTAAAATCCTTCCTGAAATCATTATGGATGGATGATTGGCCATTTCTGTGTTAACTCTAAAATAGTTCCTTTCATTCCACTGATTTTGTGTGGATATGTGTAGCAGGGGGTGAGGCAGGAACATGTCCAGGGAGTTTCAGTAATTGGCTGTGTTGGTATGTAGGCCAGCAAAATCTAGTCTTCAAATTCATTGCACATAACCACCCATTAGCGGTGATTGATCTGGCGCGCTCCATAAATCCCCAGTGCCCCTAACATTCTGGTGCTCTGGTCATCTTTGCTGTCATTTCTTTTTAAACGATTTAAGTACACTTCTGTAATTGAGCTGTTGGAATTGTGTGCATGGGACATGTGTGTGTGTACGTGTGTGTGTGTGTGTGTGTGTTGAGGATTGTGTTTAGGGCCGTGAGTGCTTATCATCTGGTGGGCATGCAGAGGTAATATTCAGTGCCTCACGTCATGAACTGTGATGCTAGCTCCTCCTGTGAGCACTTACCATATGTAGAATGTCAAACTGTGTGCCATGAACATGGGGACATTAATGTTCATGATATGTGAATGTAGAGTTCCCCATTCCGGGCGCCATTAACCTAGAAACTTTGAAAATAGGTAATTTTGTACTTGTTTTCATGTTTCATTTCAAAGTGACTCTGTTTTCAGTCAATATTTCTCGAGTGGGTTTTGTAGAATGATTCGGTTTTTCTTCCATCCACCATTCCCCCTACACTGCAGCCTTCCATTTCTTTTGACAGTAGATTAAATTGAAACTTTTTTTTTAAGTGGGATTCTGAGCAAATTTCGTAGATATTCAGACACTAGTGATTCTCTCAATTCATTTTTCCCATTTGTAGGCTTGTGATGTTCAGCCTTGACACGAAGACTAGAAACCCTGGGCTTTTGTCGCGGGGAGGGAAATGAATCAAAGGAGCTTTTTGTCCAAAGTGAAGACTATAATAAGGCAGCCGTAAGAGGGTCAGCGGTGACTTTGTGGGTGAAACCAGGTAAAGCATGCCTCCTCTTGGAAACCCTAGTGCCCTGGCAAAGTAGACAACTCGGATGGAGGAACGTAACACCAAAATTCGTTTTAAGATATGATCTAGATTCAGGCTTAATGGACTGCTAATGTATATTCAGAGTGACTAGAGGGGAGAGTCCCCCAGAGAGTCCTCCGGAGATCTGTGGAAACTTGTCTTTCTGGTCAGGAAAAGAAAAAAGTCCAGTATCTTTAGGTAGAATACTGTTTCGGCCATTTTACATACTGCCCCATCGCTTAGCAAATGGGTTTAGAAACAGTTCGAAAGCTGCTTTATAGTGCTTCATGGCAGTGGCTTTGAAAACATATTTCAAATACGGTTGCTGTCTCCACACCCATAAACCCAGTGCTATGCCGTAGAGCAACAAGCTTGTCTCTGAGTGAACGCTGGTTTCCTAAAACTTCTAGGCACTTACTTCTTTAAGTGGCCACCGTTGGGAAAATACTTTGAAGATGAATGATACCATTCAAGTGTTGTATTTGACCCAGTGAACTGTCTACAGGAACTAAAAGAAATGTACAATGGTGTAGCTTTCACAACCAGTGACGCACCAGGATCACAAGTCCCCTTGCGTGGGAGGCACTTAAAAAATTTGTTTTTATACTTAATTTCTTTCGAGTACAGGTTGGCACAGGGCAAACAGACTGCTTTGGCTTTACTGAGAAGTTGTAAATACATGTAATCCACCACTTTCAATTTTGGTGAATCTGGACAAATTATTTAGCACCATGTAAGATTCTTATTTTTTATTTTGTTCTGTATTTTTTTTTTTAAGTTTTTATTTATTTTGAGAGAGAGTGTGAGCGCAGGAGGGACAGAGGATCCAAAGCAGGGCCTGAGCTGACAGCCGAAGCTGAGCTGACAGCCGGAGACCGAAGTGGGGCTCAAACTCACAAACTGCCAGATTATGACCTGAGCCAAAGTCAGACACTTAACTGACTGAGCCACCCAGGTGCCCCTGCTGGCCTTAAAATTTAAATAAAGGCACAAAAAATAAAAATGCTTTTGATATTCATGCCACCATCGATAGGATGCAGAGAAGTGAAAAAAAGAAATTCTCCTTGACTCACATGTTTGGAAGTCTGGCCCCCCCGCGTACCCGTGGAACTTCTCTCTCCCTGCTCACTGCTGTCTTTTACACATGGAGGAGACCGATTCTCAGGACATTCTCCTCACTGTCCTCAGTGTGTTATATTTCTCACTGCCTTCATGTCTCACCCCGTGTAATTTCTTTGCCTGGAATAATAACACCGATAAGTTCATCTGTGGAATGAGTTACAACCTAAAAGTACTTTCATATTTATTTGATGATGATATTTCGTAGAGGAAACAGTTGAAAATCATGGAAGTTTCTTTGCTCAAGGACACAATGACAGATTTGTCTAAATGACACATTAAGGTCATGATCTGAGTCAGGGTAGCCTATCTCCAAGCTTGCTTTTCATGTGCCACGCGATATTCGTCTTTCTTTCGTTTTTTTCTAATTTCACTGTAAGCACATTTGTACCCTGTGATTGAATTCTCTGGACAATCCGAGTTCTTGCTTTTCAGATAGTAATCATATTCCCCGTATGTCATATACAATCTTTCTTTTTTCTTTTTGTTCATCTCTTGAGCACCTGGCTTGGCCTCCCTCCCTGTGTCAAGACCCTGAGAGATTCTCCTAGCTGGATTGAGGATGGAGCGTTCTAGCTGCTGGTGTGATGGTTTATTGACTTACTCTATGGGAGTGACGTTCGCCTCCACTCCTCTTAAGCAGCCTGTCCCCTTGATCATCCAGTGGACGGCACAAGAGCTGTTCCCCTTCAGAAATCGTAAATCCATCATTTTACTCTCACGAGTCAGTCAGCATTAGACCTTTAACTTCTCAACCTTATCGTCTCTCCATTTCCATTGGTATAGCTCTGAGTCTTGCCTCGATTAGGAGGATACCTTGCTTTAGGCTTTTTCTCTCCCCCTCCAGGCTCGTCTTCCTTCGAGCCATCTCTGTTTCTGTAAATGCAAAAACTACACGCCGCCCCCCCCCCCCCCCGCCCCCACCTGGCTGAAGCCCTTTGGTGAGTCTTCATTGACTTCAGGACCTCTAGGGGGCTGCAAATACCCTTCACCATTGTTCCTTCCTCTCCTTCTTCTTGTACGTCCTGCGCACAACGCATATGTATGCACATAGTATCACACGACTCACGTTTCTGAATCTTACAGAACTCTGCAAAAGATAGCAAAAGAGATCTCTGTCCACCTTGTCTGTTACTACCACTGGATTATTCCTGTGTGTTCTTACATTTTCAGCATGAGCTTAACTCTGGCCATCTTGCCTGATCCAAGTATGTGAGTACACAGTAGCCTTATCATTATGATCATTAGCATTATGCCCTGCTTCTCTACTCCCTATCCTAATTTGGCTTGGCTGTCTTGTCCAGCTTTCTTGGGCAGTCCATATAATACGCTTTTCATTTGTTGCAAAAGCTCTTTCATTTATGTTTCCAACCAGGCTATAGGTTGTTTACACGCAGGGAATTAAAATATTTCTTCTGAACAGACTCACCTTGTAGAACGTCAAGTATATAAGTATGAAGTAGGGGCTGATCTATGCGTTTGTTCATTTGAAGTGGAAATTAATTAATGAAGTTCCTTGAGAGCAGGTGCCCTTTCATATGTCTGTGACATCTGCCTTGGCACTTAGCTTAGTGTGAAGCATAGCATTTTTGCTCAGAGTGGTGTAGGTGGGGACAGGGGGGAGGAGGAGAGCTGATAGGGAGTGACATGAGGCTCTAGCAATGGGTAGGATGCATCTATTCAATGTGTTACACCTTCATTTGTCAGCCTCCTTTAAAGCCTGACGGTTCTGTTCTGGACATATCTAAGCCATGTGCTCTGTAAGAGCTAGTTTTCTTTGCTAGCTTTTCTGGTGGAGCATATGTTTTCTCCATTACCTTTTCTCCTAGGTTTATATGAACAGTTGTGAAATACGCTTCGATAGGCTTTATTTCACTCCAAGCCATTGAGTAATTTCTGTATAATTTCCCCACTAGAATATTGGAAAGTAATCTTTGACAATATGTACTCTAGATTACATGGTTTGTCTGAGTCCCACATTTAAATTAAAGAATGATAAACATCATTACATTATTACTTGTACCAGTGGTCCTTATTCCCCTCTTGCCTCTATTTAATATGCATTTTGCTTTCGTAAGATATGGTTGGCATTGAAATTGCATTACATTGCTTAGAAATACAGTATTCAGTTGAAATGAATACCTAACAATTAGACCATTAGAATAAGAGGACGAGGTACCAACTTTCTTTTGTACCTTCCAGTCAAACGGAATCAGTTGAACACCTTTATGTACAGATGAACTGGTGGACAGCTTCCTGTCTTATTGAAATCTGGGCCTCAGTAATTCAAGTCTTTTTAATTTGAATGAGGAAATAATTTAGAATCTGACAGTCAAATTATATAGCAGAATTTTTTTTAGAAACATTATTTTAAAAAAATGTTAGTACCTTGCAGAGATCTAGATATATACAAAGAAAATATTCCTAGAAATAAACAAAGAAATAAAAAGGTGAGGAGAATTGAGGGCAAAGGGAATTTAATTCAGAAAAATGAGGGTGCCTGGGTGGCTCAGTTGGTTAAGCATCTGATTTTGGCTCAGGTCACGATCTCAAGCCCTGAATTGGGCTCTGTGCTGACAGTGCAGACCCTGCTTGGGATTCTTTCTTCTCTCGCTCTCTCTGCTCCTCCCCCACTCTCTCTCTCTCAAAATGAATAAATAAACTTAGAAAACAAATGAAAACTGACGTGAAGGTGGGGTGAGATTCTTAAACAGAGTGTGTGCCATTAGGTCCTATAGTTATTTATCAGCAGCCTATACGTGGTCTCTAATTTTTCTAACATCCAACATGAAAAGGAGGCGTTTATGTGAACGCTATTGTCCATTGGACAAGAGCAAGTCAGAATGTGTATCTTTCTGGTATATAATGGATAAATTTGGCCAGTGCATTCTTAAAGAATGAGAATTGTAAAAATTTCATGAGCAATGCCTTCAACAAGATCTTTCTAATGATATATGTGACTTAGCATTTGATTTTTTTTTTTTTAAGTAGCCTCCTTGCCCAGTGGAGGGCTTGAACTCAGGATCCTGACACTGAAAGTCCCATGCACTATGGGCTGAGCCAGCCAGGCGCCCCCGCGTTTGATTTTGTGTGACCAGCATCCACTGAGTGCACTTCTGTGGGGCCCATTTGGTGTAGCCCCAGTGATACAGGGGTAAATGTTGACCTGCCTGTTCTCTGGTGAGGATGGGGGGAAGCCCTCATTGAAGCATTTGTCCATTGGACAAGAGCTTTTCCAGCATTTTCATGATGTAAATATTTCCCCCAGGGCTGGTTTCAGTGTCACCGAAGGCAGAGTTGCAAGGAGGGTGCAGGCCAGCCCCAGTGCACTGCTGTACCGCCCTGGCCCGGCTCCATCCCATACTGGATTTGGACTCTCAGGAAGGCGTAGTTCATTCATCACACTGACGGAGGCAGGCTCCATCCGTACTTTTTTTTCCTAAACCATTTTTTATTGTTATTACTGTCAAGTTGCAGTGATTGTGAATTATGCATCCTAATAATTACTGGGGATGAAGTTACTTCTTACTACCAGTGAAGAGCAGAGCCAGATGATTTAATAATCAGGTGTATCCGAGGTTGATTGTATGTCCATAAAGAAAACTGAGAACCCTCTCTTTGAAAAGATTTTACTTTACCTCTATGCTGATCAAGACACGTGATAGGTAATATTATAAATCTGAGCACTTGTTTGATGCCAGACGCAATTTTTGCTTTACATATATTAGCTGGTTTCAGTACTATCAAAATAAAAATTATACTGTTATTACTCATTTCTTTTACTGTAAGGACTCAGCTAATGAGTTGCACAGTTGGGATTTGAACCTTGGTCACCTGGTTCTGTAAATCTACCATGTTGTAGTTTTTTTTTAATTAATTTATTTTTTACATTTATTTATTTATTGTTGATAGGCAGAGAGAGAGCACAAGTGGGGGAGGGACAGAGAGAGGAGACACAGAATCCAAAGCAGGCTCCAGGCTCCAAGCTGTCAGCACAGAGCCCAATGCAGGGCCCGAACTCACAAACCGCGAGATCATGACCCGAGCCTAAGTCAGATGCTCAACCCACTGAGCCACCAAGGTGCCCCAGTTTTCAAAAAAAAAAAAATTTTTTTTTACATTTATTTATTTTTTTTAAAAAAAAAATTTTTTTTTTCAACGTTTATTTATTTTTGGGACAGAGAGAGACAGAGCATGAACGGGGGAGGGGCAGAGAGAGAGGGAGACACAGAATCGGAAACAGGCTCCAGGCTCTGAGCCATCAGCCCAGAGCCCGACGCGGGGCTCGAACTCACGGACCGCGAGATCGTGACCTGGCTGAAGTCGGACGCTTAACCGACTGCGCCACCCAGGCGCCCCATACATTTATTTATTTTTGATAGGCAGAAAGAGACAGAGCATAAGTGGGGGAGGGGCAGAGAGAGAAAGTACCATGTTGCAGTTTTTAAATTTTTTTTAACTTTTATTCATTTTTGAGACAGAGAGAGACAGAGCATGAATGGGGGAGGGTCAGAGAGAGAGGGAGACACAGAATCCGAAATAGGCTCTGGGCTCTGAGCTGTGAGCACAAAGCCCAATGTGGGGCTCGAACTCACCGACCGCAAGATCATGACCTGAGCCGAAGTCAGATGCTTAACCGACTGCGCCACCCAGGCGCCCCATGTTGCAGTTTTTAAAAACATACTCTCTATTAGCGATTGCACATTTATTGGATAAAGTAAAGGACATGAGATATTTAAATAAGCTGTTCTTTAAAAATGAACTTCTTATAGATTCTCCTTTCCTCTGCGAACTCCAGGAATAGGTCTGCTATGTGGCAGACCTTGTTGGCATACGTGGGAAAGCTGTCCCTTGCCCTTCCTGTCCAGATTTAACCTGAACAGCGGGGATGTCAGGTGTGGGCTTGGCCTCATCATGGATTATCTGTGTGGCAACCCCCCCCGGCCCCCCGCCCCGGCCCCCCCCAGCTCTTCTTCCAGGCATTGTAGCATTTGTTCCTCTTCAGGATACTTGCGAAGAAAAACCGCAGTTTGCTTTGGCCAGAGACAGAGGATGTTTTACCTATTTATCTATGTTAGTGGTCGTTGTTGATCCTCTTGACCTCAGTAGGAATAGGCCCTCCCAGCTCCCTGCGTGGCTTTCTCTGTACTGCTGGTGAGTTCCTTCAGTTCCTGAAGATCTCTCTTTTGTTCAGTGGCTGCCTGCTGAGATAAGGGGGTACTCTTACTCAGTTAAGCGGAAAATGGCTAACGTCCAAAGTATGTGTAAGACCCAAGGAGATAGAGGGATCTGAGGCCCTTGACCGGGACATAGTTGTACTACAAAGGCTGAACAGCATGGATAACCACAGATGCCTTAATAGGCTTACGTAGGAAGCTGGCCCTGCTCTCAGAAGAAAGACATGTGTCACCTTCTTTAATGTTTGAGGGGAGAACGCAAATGGTGATTTCTGTCTCTCTCCAGAGATGACCGCCTGGCTCATCATGTCAGATTCACGAATCTTCAGACCCCCTAGGACTCTCCTCGACTCTTTATGTGAGAAAATAAAAGGTAGCACTTAGTGTGGTGTTTGTAATCGCTCGTCATCATTCTGGGCGCTTTGTGTACATTTTTATTATACTTCTCTGTGTACTGTTGTCCTCATTTTCCAGATGGGGAGATTGAGGCCTAGAAAGACGAGGAAACAAACGTGCTTCAGCGTATGCAGCTCTTCAGTGTTTGAACGAGGATTTGAACTGGGGCAGTCTGGCTGCAGGGACCATATACACTTGGCCCCTGGAGAAGGCTGTCCAGTCGAACTTTCTGAGACAATGAAAATGGTCTGTCCTAACCCTGAGCCTTAGACGCGAGTGGCTGTTGAGCAGTTGAAATGTGGCCAGTGCCCCTGATCAAATGCCGTTTTAAATTTTATTTTAATTATTTTAAATTAAAATTTAAATAGCCATCGTGTGATTAGAGACAATCTTGTCAGACAGTGCGGCCCTAGACCCTCCTGACTCTCTAGGAGGAGCGAAGGCACGTAGTAGGCCAGGAGTAAGAACTAAGGAAAGTCAGCAGTGCGGATTTCTGTCACCCGGCTTTCATTGCTGCCAGCGTTTATCACGACTACAAAAAATACAAAACAGTTGTTAAGAGTCACCTTGGTACCACCAATATATGCCATGCATCGTATGTGTCAGGCCTCAAAGTCGTATGGCGTGCCACACTAAAGAAAGCCATAATGCTGTATTACCTAAGAGTAATGACAATTAAGGGAAACATCCATTAAACTCTTGCATGCCTTGCTTTGCAAGCATTTGGCTGCCCCTGTTATGGCAAGAAAAATTCTCTCTTCCCAATCTTTGTACTACATATCTTAAAATGGATATAATTTAGGTTTCTGAAAATGCTATTTCCTGAGCCATTTTCACATCTAGTGCACAAATTATTATTCTCTTAGAATGCTTCTCTGTGGAAAATTGTCAGGATACAGCAAAGGTTCCAACATAGTGTATTTATAGACTTTTCAGCTGCAAAAACTATAGAATTCTGGGAACAGTTTGATGTCGAATAAAATTTCCCTGCCCTTTGATATCCTTCTTTATTACATAAAATTTAGGGTTGTAGATGCTTAAAAAGCACGTAATAGTCTTTGATGAAAGCAGATTCTTCCCATTATTTAACTCTTATAATCAGGGTCAGTCGCCCCAGTGAGCGCGGTTAACTCGCTTCCCCGCCTGCGGATCTGAGCCGTGAGGAATGGAAGACGGCTGGGTGACAGTTTTATCTTCCCGTCCAGCAGAATCGTTGTGTCTCCTGGTGCAAGCATTCCTTCCTTTGGAACCGAGACCTCCAGGCCAATGATGCATATGGTCAGAGAGACAGGAAGCAGAAATCGTGTTAGCGCATCCCCGGGGGTAGCAGAGAGTGGTGCCTCTCCTGTTTCCACCCTTTAGTTTCCAGACCCGTGAACCCTGATTATGAGAGAGATCCAAATAACGGATGCCGATTCAAAGCACATGCAGCCTCCTGGAGAACCTTGGCCCGGCTCTGCCAGGGTTTGCCACCTACTTGGCACTGTGTCTGACTGAGTCTTCAAGAGACGTGCCACTATCCTGTCAAGCCAGCTGCTTCAAGATGGTGGAGAACGTGGTAAGAGTCGCCAATTCCATGAGCATGGCCCCATTGCCACACTTCATCGCTATGAACTGTATCTCTTTGTCGGAAGCGTGGTGTGTGGAAAACTGTGACAGTGAATAAGGCATTTTATAGGTTCACAGGTGGTGGTTTGGGCAGAAGTGTTACACACAAAGGAGGTAAATCCCTATATAGAGTAAATATGTATTCCAGTAAGATGAAATGCTGCTCCTCCCATGATGCCTGTGGTCCAAAGGAATCAACTGCCATCAAGGAGCTGGCTGGCTCATCACTCCAGGAAATGGTGTTAGGTTGGGTACACCCTATTGGTTTATGCTGCTGACAGATCGGACACTTCACAGTGCCGCAGCGAGGTCAGCCTTGGTGAGTGAAAGTCCATGTCACTGAGCCCCACGCAGAACCTACATCTGTGTCACCGAGGCTACCTGTTCATTAGTTCATTGGGCAGTGGCAGGAGTGGCTGGGGAAAGGGGCTGACTGGTTCCAGAGAATACATCCACTTGCCACCGGAAATACAGTCATTAGTACCTTTAAATATAAGTAGAGTAGATGGGCACCTGGGTGGCTCGGTCGGTTAAGTGTCTGACTTCGGCTCCGGTCATGATCTCACGGTTTGCGAGTTCAAGCCCTGTGTCGGGCTCTGTGGTGACAGCTCGGATCCTGAAACCTTCTTCGGATTCTGTGTCTCACTCTCTTTCTGCCCCTCCCCCGTTCTATCTCTCACACTCTCTCTCTCAAAAAATAAACATTAAAAAAAAAAACTAATTAGATTAGAAAGCCAATTCCAGAAGCTCTAGAACCATTTCAAAAGAGTCCTTTTGAAGAATTTGTTCTTCTAGAACCACTCTCAGTACCAAATCTGTATTAGGGTTCTCTGGAGAAACAGACCGAGAGGATCTATACATACACACGTTATATACATATATGTATCCTATATATACATGTGTATATACATATATATGTATATATACGTATATGTATGTATATATGTATATATACGTATGTATATATGTATGTATATATACACACATACACAAAAAGGGTTTATTATGGAGAATTAGCTTCTGTTTTATGGAGCCTGGCAAGTCCCAAATCTGCACTGCAGGCAATCCAGGGACCCAGGAGATCCTATGGTGCAGATGAAGTCTGAAGGCTGTGTCTGCTAGGAAAATCCTTCTTGCTTAGGGAGCCTAGTCCTTTTCTGTTCAGGCCTTCACAAATGGAGGGCTGTTGGCTACCCAGAGATCACTATTTAATTTTCATTTTCCCAATTTATTTTTTTTTTAAATGTTTTTATTTTGAGAGGGAGAGAGAGAGTGTAAGCAGGAGAGGGGCAGAGAGCAAGGGAGAGAGGAAGAGAATCCCAAGAAGATTCTGCACCGTCAACGCAGAGTCTGATGTGGGGCTTGAACTCTAAAACCATGAGATCGTGACCTGAGCCAAAACCGGGAGTTGGGTGCTCAACTGACCGAGCCACCCAGGTGCCCCCAGTGATCACAGATCAAAATTTTAATATTATCCAAAAGCATCCTCCAAGATGACAAATAAAATTTGCCATTACAGTAATATAAATACGAAGAAGCTTTGACTTACACAAAGCTATATAATTCTGGGATAGAACCAGATTTTTTTTTTCAGAAAATTGTCACAATTCATTCATATTTGTCATTGGCTGGTGCTTACTAACTATGTGTATTACGGGTGCCTTAAATGCCTGATCTCTCATTGTTTCAGTCATCTTCCCATGCAGATGGTATTCTCCTCTTTAGTCAAGGACACTGAAGGTTCAAGAACTGTTTGGCCAGTCAGTGGTAGAGGACAGATGTCTGTCCAGAAATGTCTGGTGCCCAGACCAGGGCTCTTCCTCTTCTTTCTTGAAGCCTATCTGTTTTGCCTGTTCGTGACCTGATGACATGGAAAGGACAGGTGTCAGTACCTGTTCCTACTGTTTCGCCTCTGTTTCCAGTACTGTGCGTATCTACACAGCAAAGAATCCATAATGTATGGTTCTTCTACTCATTTTCCCTACTGAAATTCCAGGCAAATAGGCTGTTTATAAAGAAAATGGCTTGTTACATAATCATCTGGAGAAAGTGATGTGTTTTGTCCCATGGTGAGTTCAGTAGGCAGGATGAGAGATGAAGGTTTCTAATCACATAGCAGCATTTTTGCATTTAAGAGTATCAACTTTTAGGTTGCGGAGAAGAAAACCTCTTTTCTAGGGGCTTTTAGGAGTGGGTGACATTTGCTGTAACAGAAGCCTGAAATTATCAGAAAGCCTTTCAGAGCTTTCATAGGAATGAAGAAAAAAAAAAAAGCCTTGCAGATACCATGTTTTTTTACTTCAAGATTATTCAAGCCCCTGGTAGATATTTCCATTTTGAGAACTCAACTTTCTGACAATGCTAAACATTTTTGATACTTTGGAAATTAACATAGTTGGATTTATGGTTGGTAATTTTTTTGTGTGTGTAGTAATAGGGGGCTTGCTATTAATTATTTAAGGTGATAAGAAAAATCAAGGCACTTAAAATACTTTTATTAGGATAACATTTTTTTCTTTAAATTAAAGTGAGGACCCTAACTGCCCTCTCCACACCTACTCACTTAGGCATAGGACAAATAGTTTTTTTTAAGGCATTGCCAAATCTATTGACGATAGCATACTGTCCCAGGTTTTTCTGAGAGTAAAGTTATATCTAAAAGCTCTCCAGAGGCCTTTTTTTTTTTTTTTTTAATTCCTGAAACACATTCCAATGACCAGAAATTATTTTGCAATTCTTTTCTGGAAACCTGTGGTTGAACCTGGAGTGTTTGGATTTTGTTGAAAGTCAGGAATAATCGTCAAGTATTACAGTCCTGTTTTCATATTTCAAAATTACCTTTTATTTATACGGGAGATACTGTTATGTGCTTGAATTTTTTTTTGCCTTTAGGAATCAATGGCATTTATATTTAATTTATAAAGTTATAAAATAATGTGAATAAAAAATTGAATAAACATAATCATTTATTAAATTTCACAGGGACTCTAGACTCACATCTAATATAATTTTTATTCTTTTCTAATGATATAAATAGGTGTTTGTGTTTGGATGGGTGATAGATCTTTTAAAATATCATAGTACTGTAGAAAGCAAATATGTTAACTCTGTTAAAGTGTATTGAATCTCCCCCCACTCATAATTTGTTATTAAATGAATTACTTTTCTTAATGGTGAACATTGTGTGTTTCAAGATATTCTGAGGGAGTTCTTACACTTTTTCTTTACAAAATCATTTGAGATTCAGTGGTGCTTGCACACAATCTGATTACTAAAACTTTATCTCCTTTCCCTCATGGATTTTTTATTTAAAAAAAATTTTTTTTCAACGTTTATTTATTTTTTTGGGGGGGGACAGAGAGAGACAGAGCATGAACGGGGGAGGGGCAGAGAGAGAAGGAGACACAGAATCGGAAACGGGCTCCAGGCTCTGAGCCATCAGCCCAGAGCCCGACGCGGGGCTCGAACTCACGGACCGCAAGATCGTGACCTGGCTGAAGTCAGAGGCTTAACCGACTGCGCCACCCAGGCGCCCCTCCCTCATGGATTTTTTAAAAAAAAATCGCTGGAAATATGATACGTGAACTCACAAAGCTATAGGTGCTTTTTCTGTTTCATGGACTGTCATCCAAAAAACTTAATGCAGATTATCAGTTAGTTTTTAAACCAGCTGTTTTGGGATAACCACCTGTTCAAGGAATGTACTAAATGTGCAGAATGAACAGATACTGTGATGCCTATCAGTTCCTTTTTATCTTCTTCTTGCGCTTAGAGTCAAATTGGGGAAGGACTTGAAGGATTGGAAGGCTGGGCCAGAGAAGACGCCCTTGTTTTTCTGCTGCTCCCAAGGAATCTTTCCTAAGGTCAGCTCTTGATAGAAGAAAAAGGGAGTAAGTAGTAGGTACCTGATTCAGGCTAATAGCACTGCATTATTTGGCTTCTTGAATTTTTAAAACACTCAACCTTTTTTTTTTTTTTTTAAATACAAAATATATGCCAGACATAGCTAAGATTATCTTTAGGGTTAGTATGAAATTTCTGTTACTTGACTTTTTAAAAAAATTTCCCCTTATCAAAAAAAGGAATTCATGTTTAATTTTAAACAAATCAGAAATTATAGAAAAGCGTAAAAAAGAACCTTGATGTCACTTTAATCACATCACCCATTGGTAAGTTTCTAATAGTTTCTAGCTATTACTTTTGGAAGTATTTTATGATATATTGGGATTATGTGAAAGTTTGGGTTGGGTTAGCTATTCATTTTAGGAATGGTTTCTTGAGTTGTACGGAAAGGAGGTTAGCTGTAGAAGAGGAGGTGGGTGGGTTTTTGTCCTCACCTCCCATTTCTACGTACACCAGGGCACCAAATGCAGACTTCTTGGCCCAGCAGTAAAAGCATGTGGTCTTTCCCAGGAAGTATCACTTATTTTCAAGGATCTTTAGTTGATTTCAACACTTACACTTTATTTACTCTCATAACTATTTATTGGTGGTAATATCACTATTTTTATCTTACTGGATGGGCATAGGCTTATAGCATAACTTTATGGCAAATGCTTCAAGACTCCTGCAAAAGGGAAGAGTAGAACCACAGTTAAAATTTTCCTCCCTTCTAGTTAGTTGTTTCTGATTTTCTCCGTGGTTATATTAACCCATGTGTGATTTATTTCTGTATTCAAGTTATAATAATACGTTACCTAAGATTGAGTGGAGTAACCAGAATTTCCTAATTTAAATGGTCTAGAGTCAAACAGTGTGGAGAAGGGGGGACAAAATGAGGTGGATTGGTCGGTTTGGGTTGCCATAGCAAAATACGATAGACTGGTGGCTTAAAGAACATAGACTTATTTCTCGAAGTTCTGGAGGCTGGAAGTGTGAGCTCAGGGTTCCAGCAGGGTTGGGTCCTTGGTAAGGACCCTTCTCGTGATTTGCAGATGGCAGTCTCCTTGTTGTGTCCTCACAGGGCAAAGAGGGCACTTCTTAAGAGGGCCTTAAGAGGCACCTGGGTGGCTCAGTCGGTTGAGCGTCTGATTCTTGATTTTGGCTCAGGTCATGATCTCACAGTTCGTGGGATTGAGCCCCTTGTCTGGCTCTGCACTGACAGTGTGGAGCCTGGTTGGGATTCTCTCTCTCCCTCCCTCTCTCTCTGCCCCACCCCTCAAGCACGTGGACGCTCTGTCTCTCAAAATAATAAACATTTACAAATAAATAAAAGGGCACTAATCTTACTCCTGAGGGCTCCACCCTCACAAACGAATCTCCTTTTAAAGGTCCCACCATCACACTGACGGTTAGCACTTCAACTTATGAATTTTGGGGGGATGCGAACGTCCTGTCCATGACAGGAGGATTCCATAATATTGGAGAAAGGATTACAAAGTTCTACCCTTCCTCAGAGGGCTTACTAAGCTGCCAGTAGTATCCTCAAGTGTCCTCCTCAACTGCTGACCCGGAAATGGGATGGAAAGTCAACAGGTGCCCTATTGCTTGGTACGCTATTGACACATACTGTTGCAGAGAAAAAGAGTAGAACTTCATTCACTCATGTTTCATTCCTATGTTAACTCATCCACATTAAGTAATATACAGTGTCTGCTCTGTTCCACCTGCCTTGCTAAAACTTCAGAATGAGATGAGGAGACTGGGAACATAAAGTTTTCAGTGTTCCTCAAAAGAGTGGTGGGGAGTTAATATAACGTACTTAAAAAAAATACTCAGACCTCAGTTCTAACATTGATTGTGCAGTTAAAGTCTTGGGTGTCTTTAGTTAAATCAATGGCATTTGAGTGGTCATAATACCTGCTCCGCCAGCCAATCATTCGGAGAAGCAAATGAAGCAATGAATGTAAAAGCACTTGCAGAATATATATTATAGCACAAATGCTAATTATTATTAGAACTAATGTGAAAATACATATGGGATCTAGGAGATGCTTTTGTAATACTTCATCTTGGAGACATCATTATTTTTGAGTTCTTCAGATTTATGAAACCAATGAAGATATTTTTAAATGACTTTCTTCAGTAGAAGTCTTCCCTCTAGTGGCTGCTGTGAGAAATCACATGAAGAGTTTCTAATGCTGAATGTTCAAGTGGAAAACAAAACAAACTAAAAAGAATTGAAAAAGAAAAATGCTCTGAGTGATTGAGAAGGTGTCAGCTAGTTTTTCTTTTAAGACTATCTTGTTGGATTTCTAAAATTATACCCTGCTCAAGTGTTCGAACGTGAGGAAGAAAATTCCTTGCTCCTTTTCCGGTATCTGATTGATTTGAAGGGAGAGGATGGTTAAGAGCCTGAGGCCTGGAGGAAGTGGGAGAGAAGGCGCGTGCTCTCCATTTCACCATTCAAGAAGCCCTTTCAGATACAGGCCCTGAGGGGATTTTGCCTGCTCTCCTGATCTGTTTCCACAACAGCAGCAACCTTTAATCTTGGCTTCCTCACAGGAAGTTGGCTAGAAGTTCTGGGTGAGTAAGCATATTTGGTTTGTCTTACAGACACCTTAAAAAAAAAATCATTCCCAAAGGGGGAAAAACATTTTAATTGGTTAGGCTAATCGCTAGATTTACAACCCCAGCCCCTCACAGGTCCCCATTCTCTATCCCCTGCCCCCCCCCCCTGCAGTTTTGTGTGTCCCTTTGCCCGCGTGTTCTGCCTGTGCTCCCGTCTTTCCGTCCCTGCACATTCGGACTTGCTGTTCCCTATTCTTGGCATGCTGTTCATCACATCACTGGTTCCTGTGGGCTCCCACCTCCTCTCCTTCAAATAGGTCTTCCCTGATGGACGAGCCAAGCAGGCTTTTGACAGTTAATCTTTGTCACATCACCCATTTATTTACCCCAGAGCTCTTTCCAAAACCTGAATTACTGTGTAATCTATTTATTTGCTGATTCACCATCTGTATCCCTCACAAGAATGGAAACCACATGAGGCAGGAACTTTGTCTCTTTTATTCACAGTTGTTTTCCAGAACCCAGCATGGTTCTTCCACTTGGCACATCCTTACTAGTGGTTGGCACAACGAATGAATGAATGGAAAATGATATTAACATTAACTAATTGGTGTTAGTTTTTTTATAAAGGTTTACTTAATCTTGAAGTAGTCTTTGGTACCTTGTCTTTGTTGAGACTCATTTTTCCATCTTTGAAATAATTTTTTTTTAATTTCTATTTTTTTAAACGTTTATTCATTCCTGAGACAGAGAGAGACAGAGAATGAACAGGGGAGGGGCAGAGAGAGAGGGAGACACAGAATCCAAAACAGGCTCCAGGCTCTGAGCGGTCAGCACAGAGCCCGACGCGGGGCTCGAACTCACGGACTGTGAGATCATGACCTGAGCCGAAGTCGGACGCTTAACCGACCAAGCCACCCAGGCGCCCCCATCTTTGAAATAATTTAACTTCTTAGTTTACTTCATGGTGACGTCAGATGTGTAAAAGATTTTCAAGTTTTTATGTAGAAGTTCCATTACAGAATTATAACATTCAAACATTTGAGGAGAATGTTTAGTGAGCTCTTGTGCTAAACAAGAACGGGATGTTTTTCTGTCTTTTTAAAATTCAGTTTGGTTCTACAGTTTATTTTGTGATATATTCAGTTTTTTATAAGTAGACAATAAGAGGTGATTTCATAAATTAGTTTTCCTGAAATTTATGTTATTCCACCTTGTTCAGTCTTCCACAAAGAGATAATTGCTGTTCACACTCGCATACTGTCCTCTTTTCTAGTCTCAATACATGATTAAAAAAAAACCCATGTCTTCTCAGATGGCTTACTTTTTATACTTCTCATCAGTTTAAAATTTTTTTTTAACATTAATTTATTTTTGAGACAGGGAGAGACAGAGCATGAACAGGGGAGGGTCAGAGAGAGGGAGACACAGAATCCGAAGCAGGCCCCAGGCTCTGAGCTGTCAGCACAGAGCCTGATGCGGGGCTCGAACTCACGGACCTCGAGATCATGGCCTGAGCCAAAGTCGGCCGCTTAACCGACTGAGCCACCCAGGCGCCCCATCTCTCATCAGTTTTGATTGCTGGTCTCCTTTGAGACTGTTGTAAACAGACTTCCTGTTCCATCATGGTTTTGAGACCAAAAAATGTACATGGAGCCCAAAGATTCCAGGTCTCAGGGACTGAGGCATCTGTATCTCTGTCCCCCGACAGACTGCGGTGGGGGGCGGCTGGACACATCATTAGGAAGTGTATTGCCGTGTTTGCCCATTCTATTCACGTTCGTGGCCTACTCTTGTGAATGTGTTGCCTTATACAGCTAACAAACAGGTGGTTTTGCTCTCAAATTGTGGCAAAACGGCTGACTCCAAAAACTGAATTTCTTACTTGAATTTTCTGCTCTGTCATTGTCTCCATACAGCCCTGTGAAAGCAAGGGCGATGTGCACAGATTGTAATAGTGTCCCCCCGATAATGTTTTTAAAGAATTGTATGCTTGCTTTCTAAATGCGGAAATAATCTGTGTCTGTTCTGACTGATGCTGTGTATATGTGTGTGTGTGTGTGTGTGTGTGTGTGTGTTTAAGAAATAATAAGTTTTAATCTATTGTCAATGAATGATAGGAATTGGAATAAAATTAATATGCATTTTATAGATCTCCTTATTACAAAGACTTTAAAAATAAACAGATAAAAACCAGCTTATCATTGGCTTATTCAGGCTTTCTTCTTTTGCACTGTGCTTTTCTGCTTTCGTTACCATAGTTACTGGTTTAATCATGATGCACAGAACCATTTCTAATTACAGTATATGCCAGCACAAAAATTAATTCTTTGCATATCTTAGGCCACAAACAGCTTGTAGCTTGTTTTTTGGCACTTTATTACCAGATATTCTGAAGAAGACATTTGTACATAATTTTAAATCTGTTATTTTGTGCTATTTATTATTATCATGAAAGTAAGTCTCTAAAGTGGACTTATGTTAAAATAAGCAATCCAAAAAGTTTTTTAAGAGATGAAAGCTTATTATAAGTGAGTCATCATTAGTATTATCCCTAACATGTGAATTAATAGCAGTTTATACACATTTAACATTAATTTCCCATCAGGAAATACTGCTAAAAGGATGTTCATCATTTAGAAACCAACATTATTAGATTTCTATAATTAAGCAATTTAGCCAGAAGCCAGGATTTGAGCATTCAAATTTTTTTTTAAATGGGCAGTTTACATCAAAATTTCCTTTCTAGAGTTTGAAGGGTCTTGGAGCTCACTTAGTACAAACCATTATTTCTTAATGTGTGTCAAACTCTTGTACGTTAGTGGCTGTGGTTAATTCTAACCAGAATTCAATCTGGCTTTTAAGCTTCTATTCCAGTAACCCTGATTGTATCAATATAGTTAAGAGCAGGTACCAAAAAAATGTTACAGGCATTCCTTTTAATTTTCATGATTATTTTGCAGCTGAACAGCTTTTTTTTTTTTAATTAAAAAAATTTTTTTTAAACGTTTATTTATTTTTGAGACAGAGAGACATAGAGCATGAACAGGGTGGGTCAGAGAGAGAGGGAGACACAGAATCTGAAACAGGCTCCAGGCTCTGAGCTGTCAGCCCAGAGCCCGACGCGGGGCTCGAACTCACTGGCCGCGAGATCGTGACCTGAGCTGAAGTCGGATGCTTAGCCGACTGAGCCACCCAGGCGCCCCTGAACAGCTTTTTAAAAATATCAATAAATTATAAACAATAGATATTTTAGAGTATAATAATTTCTATGAACATTTTTATTGCTCATGTGAAAATGTTACTATTTTTATTATTAAAATATATCATGCTTCATTTCTGCCTCAGTAAAATGTTTGAAAAACCACAAGAGCAGTTATTCTCACAAAGTAACAATATATCTTTCCCTAAACCTGTAGGTAAATGTTTTCTGTTAGATTGTTCAAAGGAATTGTCATTTCAGATTGTTGTGATTATTATGTTGCCAAACATATTTGAATCCTTTACGTAGTTTGATGGAAACACGTCAGAAGTCATGCATGCATGTTGTTTCCAGGACTCCTCTGGTTCTAAAACCTCTTGTGTATTTCATAAATGCTAGTCCAGTAGGCATTTTCAGTTTTGCTGATCAAACTGATCGCAGTCATACGGTTTAATTAATAGCATTATAAAATAATAAATGGACTCGAGCAACATCATTAATCTGACCTTGTTTGTATCTATGTTGCTGTGTTGGTATCTTAACTGGCATGGGATCTTTATGGCATGCGTACATTTTCCCAGAAACAATGTATGTAGCCTGGCACGGGACCCTGTAGTTCCATTTGTGCTTAGGGGAAAAGCTGTGACTACCCAACTATATAGGTTTTTCTGCCTATGAAGTCGGAAGTAGATAATTGTAAAGTAAAAGCATGTAATGTTTCCTGCACAAAGCCTAGATCCTTTTTCCTGTTGTTTCTGTTTAAAACCACGGTACTGAAGTTCTAGTCCAAAATATGTATCCACTCATTTGTAGTTTTTTTCAAAATGAGTTTTCACTTCCAACTGAATTTTATTCTGACTTTTTCCATCTGGTAGACTTACATTATAGTTAATGGACACATACAAGGAGTATATGATGTTGTTAACTGAAATAGCTTTAAAATTAGTGAATTATTTAATTGCCATATAAATTGGTGAAGAGTGGCCTCTCTTTATTTGGGGAAGGCATATTTACTGGCTTTTTATTTGGTATTTTTAACTTGTGTGGCAGCAAATGTAAATCGGCTGGGACAGCGTAATTCTATTAAATGTAGCTGTGCTGATTTGAAAGAGAAAAAAGTCTCTTAATTTGGATAACAGATTTTCCATCAGGAGGAATACAGATTACAAAATCATTCACAATTCTGAATACCCTAGAAATGAAATTGTAGACATGAAGATTACTACATGAGCTTGTCTGTTATTTTTTTTCCAGGATTCTTTGTTATTTTTCTGACATTGCAGCAGCTGAGTGACATTAGTTGTATTTGTTCGAAGAACGTTGGGTCTTCCTCAGAATGCACTCTGAATTCTAACTCTAATCTATAAGGTGTGACCGACCTAATTTAGACTTTTATGCACATACTGTCAATTGGCAATCATAAACAAGGGTGATATTTTTAAGTGCAACATTTTCAAACTTTTTTTTCTATTTTATTTTTTTCATCATGATGAGTATATTCTTTAATCCCACCCCCTACTTCTCCCCCATCCCCCCACCCACTTCCCCTCTGGCAACCATCTGTTTGTTCTTTATAGTTAGAAGTCTGGTTCTTACTTTCTGTCTCTCTCTCCCTCTCTCTCTCTCTCTCTCTTTTTTTCTTTGCTCATTTGTTTCTTAAATTCCACGTATGAATGAAATCATAAGTTATTTTCTTTGACTTATTTCGCTTAACATTATACTCTCTAGTTCTATCCATGTTGTTGCAAATGGCAAGGTTTTGTTCTTTTTTATGGCTGAATAATATTCCGTGTGTGTGTGTGTGTGTGTGTGTGTGTGTGTGTGTGTGTGTCTCTCTCTCTCTCTCTCTCTCCCTATCCATCCACTATCATCCATCTGTCTCCACTTTTTTATCCATTCATCTATTGATGGACACATGGACTGCTTCCATAGTTTGACTGTTGTAAGTAATGCTGCTATAAACATAGGGGGACATGTATCTCTTTGAATTAGTGTTCTTGTATTCATTGGGTGAATACACAGTAGTGTAATTCCTTGGTTATAGACTAGTTCTATTTTTAACTTTTTGAGACCTCTCCATACTGGTTTCCACAATGGCTATACCAAATGGCATTCCCACCAACAGTGCAAGAGGGTTCCTTTTTTCTCCACATCCTTGCCAAACTTGTTGTTTCTTGTGTTTTTGATTTTAGCCATTCTGACAGGTGTGAGGTGATATCTCATTGTAGTTTTCATTTTCATATTCCTGATGATGAGTGATGTTGACCATTTTTTCGTGTGTCTCTTGGCCATCTGTATGTCTTCTTTGGAGAAATGTCTATGAATTTCTTCTTCCCATTTCATAATTGGGTTATTTGTTTTTCGGGTATTGGGTTGTATCAGTTCTTTATATATTTTGGATACTAACCCTTTATCGGGTCTATCACTTGCAAATATGTTCTCTCATTCTATAGATTGCCTTTTAGTATTGTTGATTTTGTTGATTATTTCCTTTGCTATGAAGAAACTTTCTATTTTGATGTAGTCCCAATAGTTTGTTTTTGCTTTTATTTCCCTTGCCTCAGGAGATATATATATCTAGAAAAATGTTGCTACCGCAGATGTCAGGGAGATTATTGCCTATGCTCTCTTCAAGGATTTGTATGGTTTCAGGTCTCACATTTAGGTCTGTAATCCATTTTGAGTTTTTGTGTGTGGTGAAATAAAGTGCCGCCATTTCTTCTGCATGTGGCTGTCCAATTTTCCCAACACCATTTGTCGAAGAGGCTGTCTTTTTCCCGTTGTATATTCATTGCTCCTTTGTTGAAGATTAATTGATCATATAATCATGGGTTATTTCTGGGTTCTATTCCACTGATCTATTGTCTCTTTTTGTGCCAGTGCCATACTGCTTTAATCATTACTGTTTTGTAATATAACTTGAAATCTGGAATTGTGATACCACCATTTTGTTTTTCCTTCTCAAGATTGCTTTAGCTATTCAAAGTCTTTTGTGGTTCCACACAAATTTTAGACTTGTTTGTTCTAGTTCTGTGAAAAATGCTATTGGTATTTTGATAAGGATTGCATTAAATCTGTAAGTTGCTTTGGGTTGTATAGACATTTTAACAATATTTGTTCTAACCCAGGAGCATGAAATGTCTTTACATTCCTTTGCATCATCTTGAATTTGTTTGATCGGTGTTTTATAGTTTCTACAACATGATCTTTCACCTCTTTGGTTAACTTTATTCCTATATATTTTATTATTTTTGGTGCAGTGTCACTGGAATTGTTTTCTGTTTTTTTTTTTTAATTTTTTTTTCAACGTTTTTATTTATTTTTAGGACAGAGAGAGACAGACCATGAATGGGGGAGGGGCAGAGAGAGAGGGAGACACAGAATCGGAAACAGGCTCCAGGCTCTGAGCTATCAGCCCAGAGCCCGACGCGGGGCTCGAACTCACGGACCGCGAGATGGTGACCTGGCTGAAGTCGGACGCTTAACCGACTGCGCCACCCAGGCGCCCCTGGAATTGTTTTCTTAATTTCACTTTCTGCTGCTTCATTATTAGTGTATAGGAATGCAACAGATTTCTGTACATTGATTTTGTATCCTGCAACTTTATTGAATTCAATTTTCAGTCCTAGTAGTTTTTTGGTGGAATCGTTAGGGTTTTCTTTATATGGTATCGTATCATCTGGAACTAGTGAGAGTTTTACCTCTTCCTTACCAATTTAGATGCCTGTTATTTCTTTATGCTGTCTGATTGCTGTTGCTAAGGCTTCCAGTACTATGTTGAATACAAGTGGTGAGAGTGGACATCCTTGTTTTGTTCCAGACCTTATGGGGAAAAGCTCTCAGTTTCTTACCATTGAATATGATGTTGGCTATGGGTTTTTCATTTAAGACCTTTATTTTAAGATATGTTCCGTCTAGGTCTGCTTTGCAGAGGATTTTTGTCATGAATGGATGTTGTACTTGTCAAATGATTTTTTTTTTTTGCGTATATTGAAATGATCATACAGTTTGTGTCCTTTCTCTTATTGATGTGATGTATCACGTTGATTGTTTTGCAAATATCAAACCACCCTTGCATCCCAGGAATAAATCCACTTGATTGTGGTGTATGATGTTTTTAATATATTGTTGGATTTGGGTTCCTAATATTTTGTTGAGGATTTTTACATCTATATCCATGAGATATCATGGCCTGTAGTGTTTTCTCTCTCTCTCTCTCTTTTTTTTTTTTTTTTTTGGTAGTGTCTTAATCTGGTTTTGGCATCAGGGTGATACTGGCCTCTTAAATGAATTTGCAAGTTTTCTTTCCTCTTGTATTTTTTGGACTAGTTTTAGAAGACTAGATATTAACTCTTCTTTAAATTTTTGGTAGAAATTGCCTTTGAAGCTGTCTTGTCCTGGACTTCTGTTGTTGGGGAGGCTTGGTTCTGGATTCAGTTTCATTGTGGGTGATCTGTTCAAATTTTCTGTTTCTTCCTGCTTTAGTTTTGGTAGGTTATATGTTTCTAGGAATTTATCTATTTCTTCTAAGTTGTCCAGTTTGTTGGCATGTATATTTTCATACTATTCTGTTGCAATTGTTTATATTTCTGTAGTGTTGGTTGTTATTTCTCCTCTTTCATTAATAATTTGGTTTATTTGGGTCCTCTCTCTTACTTTGCAATGAGTGTTGCTAGATGTTTATCAATTACGTTGATCTTTTCAAAGAACCAGCTCTTGGTTTCATTGATCTGTTCTGGGTTTTTTTTTTTTTTCGGTTCTATATCATTTATTTCTGCTCTAATTTTTATTATTTCCTTCTTTTAGTGGGTTTGGGTTTTGTTTGTTCTTCTTTTTCTGGCTCCTTTAGGTGTCATGTTAGGTTGTTTATTTGAGATTTTTCTTGCTTTTGAGGCTAGGCTTTATTGCTGTAAACTTCACTCTTAGAACCACTTTTGCTGCATCCCAAAGGTTTTGGATCATTGTGTTTTCATTTTCATTTGTTTTTACGGAATTTTTGATGTCTTCTTGGATTTCTTGATTGATTAATTGTTTAGTAGCATGTTACTTAACCTCCATGTACTTGTGATCTTTCTAGATTTTTTCTTCTGGTTGATTTCTAGTTTCATACTGTTGGCTTTGTTTTGTGGCCTAAAATGTGACCCGTTCTGGAGAATGTTCCATGTGTACTTGAAAAGAATGTGTATTCTGCTGCTTTAGGATGGAAAGTTATGAATATGTCTATTAAACTCATCTTGTCCAGTGTATCATTCAGAGTCACCATTTCTTTGGATGATCTGTTCATGAGGATAAGTGGGCTGTTAAAGTCTCCTACTATTGTTGTATTACTATCAATTAGTTCCTTTATGTTATTAACTGTTTTGTATATTTGAGTGCTTTCATGTTGGGTGCATAAATATTTGTAATTGTCATATCCTCCTGTTGGATATTCCCTTTAATATTATATAGTGTCCTTTGTCCTTCTTTATCTCTTGCTACAGCCTTTGTTTTAAAGTCTACTTTGTCCAATATAAGTATTTCTACTCCAGCTTTCTTTTCACATCGACTTGCATGATAGATGGTTCTCCATTGCTTCACTTTCAATCTGCGGTTTTCTTTAGGTCTAAGATGAGTCTCCTGTAGGCAGCATACAGATGGGTCTTGTTTTTCCATCCATTCGTTCATTTTGTGTGTTTTGATTGGAGCATTTTAGTCTATTTACATGCAAATCAGTTATTGATAGATATGTTCAAAATAATTTTAATAGTCAAATAAAAATTTTCCTATTAAAAATTATTCTGTCTTGGGGCACCTGGATGGCTCACTCAGTTAAGCATCTGACTCTTGATTTCGGTTCATGTCATGATCTTTCTCACAGTTCATGAGTTCAAGCCCCACATCAGGCTCTGTGCTGACAGTGCAGAGCGTGCTTGGGATTCTCTCTCTCCCTCTGTCTCTGCTCTTCCCCTGCTTGCTCTCTCTCTCTCTCCCTCAAAAAAATAAATAAATAAGCTAAAAAATTTTAAAAATATTTAAGATTTATTTAAATATTTATTTAAAAAGATAAAGGGATTGAGGGCAAGGCTGAGGTACAAAAAGATGAAACCCAGACACTGTGTTATCTATTCACTTGAGGTCAAATATGTATAAGTAATTTATTAACATTTTAAAAATTAAATTCGTTGATTCAGAGTCACCTTGCTGACCAAATCAATTATATTATTTGATTTCAGGTTTTGATCTAAGTGGCATTTGTAAGTGTAGATGCAGTTTTTCATTATAAAGATTAGCTTATTTATTTAGCATGGGTTTGCTCTGGACTTAGTGCTTTACATGAATTATTTATTTATTTATGTATTTATTTATTTTTAAATTTATATCCAAGTTAGTTAGCATATAGTGCAGTAATGATATCAGGAGTAGAATTCAGTGATTCATCCCCTACATAAAACACCCAGTGCTCATCCCAACAAGTGTCCTCCCTAATGCTGCTTACCCGTTTAGCCCATCCCCTCACCCACAACCCCTCCAGCAACCAACAACCCTCAGTTTGTTCTCCATGGTCTGTGTGGAGCCTGATGTGGGGCTTGATCCCTCGACCCTGGAATCATGACCTGAGTCAAAATCAAGAGTTGATCACTCAACCGACTGACCCTAAGAAATGCCCCTAAACAAATGTTTTAAGTACTATGTGTCATGCAGAGTATTATGTCCATTTGTGTGTGTAAGGCACATTTGTATATTTTTTTAACGTGAATTGGGTCACACTTTGCAAGCTTTTCTGTAGCTTGTTTTTTATTTGTTTTTTCATTAAGATTTTTCATAGCGTTACATATATAGAAACAAATATTTGTATTAAAAGGCTGCATATACCTGTATTAGATATGTAAAGTAATGTCTTTAATTTAGGGGCATTAGGGTTAATTCCTTTTTATTATTTACAAAAAGTGCTACAGTATAAATTTTGCCCTTGAATGTATATAAGTTAGTTTTTTTGTAGATTTCTAAAATAGAATTGCCAGATCAAAGAAAATGCACATTTATAATTTTAATATTTTGATTAATTGCCTCCTCTAAAAGCTATTTCCATTTTTAATTCCACTAAAAGTGGATAATGGTTTTGTTGTCCTGTACTCTTGGAAATCCCGGACATCCTGAATCTTAATTGTGGATATAGAATGAAAGATATCTTCTAATGTAAACTTCTTTGATTCTGAGTGAGATAGACCATCTTTTCATGTATCACTAGGGATTCATGTTTATTTTCTGTGACATATGTGTTCAGATCCTTCCATTATTTTACTATTTAATTGCTTGTCTTCTTTTATCATTTATTTATGGTTCCAATTGTATTATGGATAGTAATTCCTTGCCTAATACAATTTAGCAAGCAGTTTTTCTTAATTTTGTGTTTATCTTTTAAATTTATGGTAGTTTTACTTGACTGAATGCTTAAAGTTTTTATACTATTAAATTTTTTTCTTTATTTTTTCTGGTTTTATGTCTTGTTAGATTATCCTTCATATCCCAAGAGCTTGTAATATTCTTTTATATATTTCCTAGATTTCTTATGTATATTTTAACATTAATTCATGAAATACCCTCAAGTACCTGCTGGCTGCTGAGATCTTTGTCCTCTGCTAGGATACAGAGTGGGGTTAACCCAACATGAGCCCTGCTCTCAATGGGCATAGTGTCCTAAGAATGCTAATGACATAAGCACTTTAGTGACTCAATTACAAATTGAGATACAAGCAGTGATGGAGAGGCATTCGTGGAATTTATTTTTTATTTTTTTAATTTTGCTGGGAAATCCTGAACTCACCTTTCATGGGCACACCAAATCTACAGCTATGTCTATGGAACAATTCCCTCTAAAAAGGAATGGAAAGGTAACTACACTATTCCTCCACAGCAAAGGATTAAAGGGCTACAATTTCAAAGGGTAGGAGAAGAAGAGATGTGGTCTTGGTAAAAACCCCACTCCTGGTGGGGCAACCCATAAGCAGGAGGGATCTCACAATCTGGAGTTTCTCCTGGAGGAGGGAGGGGCTTGTGCCCCACACCAGGCCTCCAGATATTGGGATCTGCATTGGGGAGATTAGCCTCAATGTCTGGCTTAGAAAACCAATGGGACTTACATCCAGGAGACCCAAATGGCTATAGGGAGCTGAGATCCTTCTTTTAAAGACATCACAAAGAAAAAAAACTTATAGGCCAATATTTCAGATGGACATAGATGAAAAAATCCTCAACCAGAAACTTCAAATGAAATTTAAGAATACATTAAAAGGCTCATCCGCTATGATCCAGTAGAATTTATTCCAGGAGTGCAAGGGTGATTCAACATCTGCAAGTCAACCAGTGTGATACACCACATTAACGAAATGACGGATACAAATTATATGATTATCTCAATGGATGCAGAAAAAACATTTGACAGAATTCAACATTCATTTATGATAAACGTCAACAACGTGGGTATAGAAGGAACATACTTCAACGTAACAAAAGCCATATGTGACAAGCCCATAGCTAATATCCTGCTCGAAAGTGAAAAGTTGAAAGCCTTTATTGTAATAATCAGGAACAAGGCAAGGATACCCACTCTCCCCACTTTTATTCAACATGCTACTGGATGTTCTTGCCAAACCAGTCAGGCAAGAACAAGAAATAAAAGGCGTTCAAAGTGGAGTGGAAGAACTTGTAAAACTGTCACTATTTACAGATGACATGATTTCATACATAGAAAAACCTGAAGACTCCACAAAAAGAATCTGTTAGAACTGATAAATTCAGTAAATTGGCAGGATACAAAAATCAGTACATAAAAACCAGTTTTGTTTCGATATAGTAACAATGAACTGTCAGAAAGGGAAATTGAGAAAACAATCCCATTTACAATTGCATCAAAAAGAGTAAAATACTTGGGAATAAATGTAACCAAGGAGGTGAAAGACCCATACACTGAAAACTATAAGTCATTAATTAAAGAAATTGAATAAGACACAGAAAAATGGAAAGATAATTTATGGATTGGAAGAGTTAATATTGTTATGCTGTCCAAGTGATCCAAAATAATATACAGAGTCAATGTAATCTCTATCAAAATTCCAATGACATTTTCACAGATATTGAACAAAAACAATTCTAAAATTCATATGGAACCACAAAAGACCCCAAATAGCCAAAGCAGCCTTAAAAAGGAAGAACAGTTGCGTCTGGAGTCATCATTTTCATTGTTTTCAAACCTTATTACAAAACTGTAGGAACCAGAAGAGTTTAGTGATGGCATAAAAGCAGACACATAAATCAGTGGAACAGAACAGAGAACCCAGAAATAAAGCCATGCATATATGGCCAATTTATTTACAACAAAAGAGGTAAAAATACACAGTGGGAGAAAGACCATCTTTTCAATAAATGGTGTGGGGAAAACTGATGAGCCATGTGCCAAAGAATAAAACTAGACCACTACTTACACCATACACAAAAATTAACTGAAAATGGATGAAATACTTGAATGTAAGACCTGAAGCCATATAACTCCCTGAAGTAAACAGAGGTGGTTAAGCTACTTGACGTTCTTCTTGGTGACGAATTTAAGTATCTGACTTCACCAGGAAAGGCAAGAAAAGGGGGAAAAAGCAAGTGGGCTCCATCAAACTAAATAACTTTTGCACAGCAAAGGAAACAGCAAGCATTAATAAAATAAAATGGCAGTCTACTGAATGGGAGAAAATATTCTCATATTTTCATATATATCAGATAAGGGGTTAGTATTCAAAATATATTTAAAAAACTCATAAAACTCAGTATAAAAAAATGAAGCAATTTGATTTAAAAATGGTCAGAGACTCTGAATAGACATTTTCCAAAGAAGACATACAGATGGCTAATAGGCATGTGAAAAGGTGTTCAACATCACTCATCATCAGGTCAGAACCACTATGAACGTTACCTCACACCAATTAGAGTGGCTGTTACCAAAATGACAAGAATCAACAAGTGTTGATGGGGATGTGCAGAAGAAGGGACCCTCGTGCGCTGTTGGTGTAAATATAAATTGGTGCTACCACTATGGAAGTTACTAAAAAAAATTAAAAATAGAATTACTAGCCGATGTCTGGGTGGCTCAGTTGGTTAAGCATCTGACTCTTGATGTCGGCTCAGGTCCTGATCTTGCCATAGTGAGATTGGGCCTCACATTGGGCTCTGTGCTGACAGCGTGGATCCTGCTTGGGATTCATTCATTCTCTCTCTGTCTTTCTCTGTCTCTCTCTCAAAATAAATAAGCATTAAAAAAATAGAACTGTTATATGATCCAGCAATTCCACTTTTGTGGATTTATTTGAAGAAAACAAAAACACAAATTGGAAAGATAGCATTCACCCTTCTATTCATTGCAGCGTTATTTATAATACCCAAACTTTGGAAGCAAACTAAGTGTCCATCAATGGATGAATGGATAACGAAGTTGTACACACACACACACACACACACACACACACACACTGGAATACTACTCAATCAAAAGAAGGGAGATCTTGCCATTTGCACCAACACAGATAGACCTTAGGGGAACAATAGTAAGTAAAATACGTCAGAGAAAAAACAAATGCCATATGATTTCACTTATATATGGAATCTAAAAAACAAAACAAAGAATAAAACAAGCAATACAAATATCATAGATACAGGGAACACAGTGCTGGTTGCCAGAGAGGGAGGGGTTTGAGAATGGATGAAAAAGGTGAAGAGGGTCGAGAAGTACAAACTTCAGGGGCACCTGGGTGGCTCAGTCGGTTAAGCATCTGACTTTGGCCCAGGTCACCATCTCATAGCTCATGAGTTTGAGCCCCGCGTTGGGCTCTGTGCTGACAGCTCAGAGCCTGGGGCCTGCTTGGGATTCTGTGTCTCCCTCTCTCTCCGCCCCACCCCTGCTCCTGCTCTGTCTCTCTCTCTCTCTCCTTCAAAAATAAGCAAACATTAAAAATAAGAGGTATAAACTTCAGTTGCAAATGACTAAGTCATAGGTGTATAATGTATATCATGCTGACTAGAGTCAGTAACATGGAGCACATCTCAAAGTTGTCAAGACAGTAGATCCTAAAAGTTAACTCTCTGGTGACAGATGGTAAGTAGACTTACCGTGATTATTTACAATGTGTATGAAGGCCGAGTCACTATGTGGTACACCTGAAACTAATAAAATGTTACATGTCATTTTACCTCATCAAAAAATTAAAAAAAAAAAAACCCTTGACAATATGTGCTCTAATGAATCAATGTGATTCTGAACTTCATTTTATTAAATCAGCAAGACGGTACTTTTTCAGTGCGTTTAGCACATCCGCTCTCCAAGATCAACTTTGGATTTGCTTATTATATTTTATAAAACTTAGAATATCATAAAATTTTCACTGTGGTTTACTGATTTGCCAGACGAAAAAGGGGGAGAACTGGGGATATTCTATTAAAGAGTACTAGAAATCAGGAATTTGAGTTTATTCAAATCCTACTTTATTCCTTGAATTAAATGTATTTCATGTTTTATGTTTTGTTCATAGGTAATACATATACCTTATATTTCTCTTTAGTTAATTGGTATTTAAATGGGGATGCAAAAAATTCTGATTTCTCTGAGTCTTCTGTTTCCTCTGACAATGGTTTTAGAAATCCAAATCTTCATGGCTTTGGCACGACAGAAGGAAAAGCAGTGTGTGTGTAACAGGGCAGACTTGCTTTAATATTTGAGAGTAACTTTTTTTTCTGTACAGTGAGGGTCCGTACATTTGAGTAATTCCTGAGAGCTGTCATAAACAACCAAATTCAGTGAATCAGAGGGATTCACCACCAAGGGGATGGGGGCTTAGAGGTGGAAAGGTGACCTGCGAGGCTCTCATGCGGCAGGAGACGACGGGGTAAAGGCAGAAGGGTCAGCCAGTGCCCCACGGCCCGGGAGTCAGCGTTGCTATTGGAACTCAGAATGGAAGCACCTTACTGTGCTCTGAAGGGTCAGCGCTCAGCCCAGTGCCTAGAACGGCAGGTGTTTGGGCAGTCGTGCCCTCATCATGAGAGCAGTCAAGAAACACATGTGAGATTAAATGGGACTGAGAGATGGTAATTTCTTCAAAACAGGTTTTAATATTTGCTTTGGAATTTTATGCTTGATTGTGACCTCTGAGCATAAGATGAGGGCTTGAGCAATAATTTATTTTTAGCACTATTGTTTTTAAGCATATACACGGAGGGTTTGGTTGAGGCAGCAGTCTAAACAGTGGGACTACACTGTATAGCTAGCATAGTCAGTATGAAGCAGTTTGTTACACGATTTGTAAAGATGCCTGGAGGTGTAAATGACAGCTACAAAATTATAAATGGAGGGAAAATAAATGTGATGGTTTTATTGCCTGGCTGAAAGGGTATCTGAAAGCGTTTATAGGAAATTAATTTTCTTTTTTCTGTTTACTTTTATTGAGCTAGTTAATTTCAAACAAAACCCCATAAATTAAAAAGTTTTTTAATGCTTATTTATTTTTGAGAGAGACAGAGATGGAATGCTAGTGGGTTAGGGGCAGAGAGAGAGGGAGACACAGAATCTGAAGCAGGCTCCAGGCTCTGAACTGCCATCACAGAGCCCGACGCAGAGCTTGAACCCATGAGCTGTGAGATCATGACCTGAGCCAATGTTGGACGCTCAACCGACTGAGCCACCCAGGTGCCCCAAGACCCCATAAATTTTAGAACCCAAACAAAACACTGGTATATGCCCTCAAACATTGTAAGTTTGCGTGAAGAGTATCTTTAGAAAATTATGGTGTTGACATTTATTGAGATGAATATAGTCTGTGTAATTTCTCCTACGTTGTCAGATTTGGGGGATGTTTTAGAGGATTCCAGTCACTACAACCTTGAATGAACGTTAATAAACAATTTAGTTTCTATTGTCATAAATGATCGACTTATTTGACTTACAGCCAAAATTTGGTGTATCAGTGTTTTCCTAGATTCATGGATATAACCCCTCCCCCCACCTTTTTTTTGGTCAGGTGTTAATTGATTCAAGTTTGAGAATCACTGGTTTACAAAAGAGAGTAAGTAAATGGTGTAAAATTAGCATTTAGAAAATTGGCTTTACAGAGGAAAATTTCACCTATAATGAAGCACACTCATTTCAAGCATAGATAGAGTTCAGTGACTTCTGACAAATGCGAAACCAGTGTAAGCATCACCAATCCCCAGAAAGATCACTGGTGCCCTTTGCTACTCTTCGCCACCCCCCACCCCCCTCCGCAATCACTGATCTGCTTTGGCTGCTGTAGAAGTTAACGTAAATGAATATAGCTTTTGTCTGGCTCCTTTCACTCACCATAAAGCTTGTGAGGTTCACGCACACGTTGCTGCGTGCACAGCGCATTTTTCTTTTTCCCGTGTTCAGGAGTGACCCATTGTATGGATTTACGATTTGCTTATTCACTCACCTCTTGATAGATATTTGGGTTGTGTTCGGTTTGGGCTATTTGAAAAAAAAAATAGCTTTTAAGAACATTATGTGCAAGTCTTTGTGTGGACATAAGTTTTCCGTTTTTTTCATTAACTACCTAGGACGTCTTTGCCGAGTCATGTGGCAGTGCCTGTGGAACGTTGTAAGAAACTCTGAAACTGTTTTCTGAAGTCGTACCAGGTTATATTCCCAGCAACAGTGCATAGGACTTAGTGTTACCCCCACATCCTCACTGATACTAGATATTGTCTACTTTGATTTGAATCATTCAGAAAGTTGGTAGTTACTATAGTTTTAATCTGCATTTCTCTCAAGACAGGAGATGTTGAAAATGTTTTCATGACCTGATTGTCAACTTGTATATATGATTTTTTGCAGTGCCTTATCCTTTACCCACTTTTAGTGGACTTTTTGGTTTTCTTGTGAGTAGGACTTGCATGGTATATCTTTTCCAGTCTTTTACTTTTGACTTGATTTCTGTCTTCATACACACGTGTGTATCTTACAGAATGCATGCAGTTGAGCACAGCTTTTTTGTACAGGCTGAAATCCACATTTTATCACACTCTTTAACACCATGAGCATTATTGTAATTGGCAGTAGGGGTGGATGTAATTCCTTGTTTTTTATTTTCTATATATTGCATCTATTTTTTGTTCATTATTTAATTTTCCCTGGCCTTTTTGGAGTTGAGTATTTTTACTATTCCTCTAGTTTGTTTATCAACTATATTTCATTTTTTTTTTTTTTAGCATTTGTACAGGGTTCAAGTAGGATTCATAATATACACTTCAGTGTATTATAATTTACTTTCAAGTAACATATATCTTCACATGTAACGTAATAACCTTAAAACAATGTACTATTTTCAACTTCCTTTTTGTGTATTATTGTTGTTATATATTTTACTTCTATGTATGTTGTAAATCCAGAATACTTTGGTATACTGTTGTTTTAAACAATTATCAAAAATTTAAAAAATTTAAAAATGCCTTTCGGTTATACCTACTTAGCATTTCTGGTACTCTTCTGACCTTTATGTAGATCTGACTTCTCTCTAGTATTATTTTCTTTTTGCGGAAGTATTCTCTTTCCTGTTTTTTTTTTTTTTGGTAGTATTTCTGCTATAAATGGATTATCTAAGCTTTCGCTTATATGAGAATGTGTTCATTTCACCTTTATTCCTTCAGTGTATGTTTCCCTGGATGTAAAGTTTGTGGTTGACAGTTTTTTCCCCCAGCACTTTGAAAGCAGTGTTCCATGTATTTTAGATTGTATTGTGTCTGATGAGAAGTCTGAAGGTCTCATTTCTGTTCCTTGACAAGTAATGTGTGTTTTCTCTCTGGTTGCTTTTAAGATTTTTTTTTATGAACTCTTTTCAACAATTCAGTTATGAAATGCCTCGGTGTGGTTTTCTCTGTGCTTATAAACGTTGAGGCTTGTTTTGTGTTTTTGAGTCAGTGGATTTTGAGATTTTATTAAATTGGGAGAAATTTCAACCATCATTTCCTAAGAATGCTTTTTCTGTCTTGCCTATCTCTTTTTATCTGAGATTCCAATTACACCTGTATTAAACTGTCCTAGAAGTCACTGAGATCATTTTCTTTTCTCGTCTTTCTGTACTTTTATTTTCCTGGTTTCTGTATCTATTCCATATTTTCTTAGTAGACTGGGCTATTAGGTCCATCCAAGGCACATTTTAAAAATTATTTATTTATTTATTTATTTATTTATTTATTTATTTATTGAGGGGGGGGAGAGGGGCAGACAGAGGGAGGCAGAGGATTCTAAGAAGACTGTGTGCTCTCTGCACGGAGCCCGATGTGGGGCTCAAACTCATGAGCCACGAGATCATGACCTGAGCTGAAGTGAGATGCTTAACCGACTGAGCCACCCCAGGTGCCCCATTCAAGGCACTGTTTTTTTTTCCCCCTAGGATTTTATGCTCTTTTCTTCTAGAAGTTCTATTTGTTTCTTTTAAATCCTATAGCATGCTTATTATAGCTGTTTTAAAGACCTTGTTTGCTCGCTGGCATTTATGACTGATGGGTCTGTTCTGTTGACTGATTCTCTTTCTGGTTTTCACTCCGAGGACTAGAGGAATATTTCTATGGATGTCACAGGTTGTGTTGGAATTTTGTGTGTTCCATCAAGAGTGCAGGGGTTTCTTTTAGAGGGAAGCTAGGTGACTTGCAGGTCTGCTTGGTCCTTCTAGGCTAGTTTACAGTTGTCTTTCCTTCAGGGCTAGTTGAGCCCAAGCGCCGGGATGTGACCCTGCTGGGGTCTCTACTGATTGCCTTGAGCCCTCAACAAAGTTTGTCTATTATGGCGGGTTGCTATTCAGAAAACTCTGCACTTTGTTCAGTCTGTATCTCCCTGCCTGTTATTCTATACAGAATTGTAATATGGAGCAGGATCCTCAAGCAGACGGCCAGGGCTCAAACCCTGCCACCTGTCATGTGCTTTTAGCAAAAGTACGTAACCTCTCTGTCTTTGTTTATGTTGCTGTAACAAAATACTCCTGACAGGGTAGTTTATAGGCAACAGGAATTTACTTCTCACGGATCCGGAGCTGGGAAATCCAAGATCCAGGTACCAGCATGGTTGCATTCTGGTGAAGGTCACCTTCTGAATTGCAGACTGCTGACTTCTCACTGTGTCCTCACAGGGTAGAAGTGTCTAAGGAGCCTTGTATGGTTTCATTTATAAGAGCACTAATCTCTTTCACGAGGGTTCTACTCTCCTGACCTGATCATCTCACAAGGGCCTCCCTTCCTAACGCCTAATGGCAATGCCATCACCTTTGGGGTTAGGATTTCAACATATGAATTCGGGGGGCTCACAACCATTCAGACCGTGGCATTTTTCATGCTTCATTGTCTTTATTTGCAAAAATGGGATGTGATACCTAGTCACAGGGTTGTTGTGGGTGTTAAATGCATTAAGATATGTAAAGCACTTAGAATATGTAGGGTACAATGCAAGTGCTCAGTAAGATTTAGAAACTATTATCAGAACTTTAAAACTCTTAAATATAGAATATTCAGAATTATTGTACAAGTGTGTGTATGTGTGTGTGTTTAATAGTGACTCATGTGTGTATATTATACATATTGATGATTGAAACCTCAGGCATAGAATCTGGATTGGGGTTGGAAGGGTGTTATAAATTGCTAATTTAGGGTTACCAGATTTAGCTAATAAAATTCAAATTTGAATTTCAGATAAACAACAAACAATTGTGTAGTATAAATATGTCTCAAATATCATATGGGATACAATTGTAATCAAGATATCATATATTATATCTCTATTATAATTATATATAAAATATATGAGTTCCTTTTTATCTGCCATTAAAATTTAACTAGACATCTTATATTTTAACAGGATCCCTGTTATCCGTGAGCAGTGGAAGGATAGAAGCAATCTTAATATTCACACTGACCTAAGCTCAGGATTTAATAGTGCTTACATTAACCAGTATTTATTCAATATTTCTCTCTGCCTCCATTTCCCCATCTGTAAAAGGGGCACAGTAATAGTGATTACCTCATAAATGGCTGTTGTAGATCAAGATTGGAGAGACCCATGCTTGCAACTGTGCCTGTCTCAATCTAAGTGCCCAGGAAAGATTCACTGTGATGTTGATGCCTGTGATAATAATTATCATACCAAGATCCTCTGATTGCTACTATTTTTTTAATTATTTATTTTTTATTTTTTTTAGTTTATTTATTTATTTTGAGAGAGAGAGAGAGAGAGAGAGGGTGAGGGAGGGGCAGAGAGAGAGGGAGAGAGAGAGAATCCCAAGCAGGCTCTGTGCTGACAGTGCAGAGCCCGACGTGGGGCCCAGTCACACGAACCGTGACATCATGACCTAAGCCGAAATCGAGTCGGCCGCTCACCCGACTGAGCCACCCAGGTGCCCCTTGATGTTTTTAAAATTAGACACGATTTCCTGTCTCAAGAATCTGGTTGCTAATTTAACTAGGAAGAGCTAAATGCCATCACAATAACGGAAAACTAATTGAAATAATTCTGTGACTTGTATTATCTAAATTTCATATATTGCACCCCACTGTTGTTTACCAGAGTGTCAGTTCCTGAATAATATATTGTACCAGAGTTGTGCAACATGGACTGAGAAAGAAAGATCTATGTTTAGGAAATAGTTGTGTTGCCTTCCTGCCTGCTATGTGGGAGGAATGGAATGCTCATTCATTTTATCTGTAGGAAAAGTGCCAGAATTCTTGATAGAAATTTTCAGATTATTTGAATAGCTTTTATTCTTAAGAATTCAAAGGGATTAAAATGAGGTTCAGCATTTGAGACTCAAGAAAACTTCAGTAAGCAAAAAAAAAAAAGGAGCCCTTTAAAAATTTAACTCAGAGTTGAGTGTGACTGTCTAAATTTAGCTTGTGAAGTACATAGAATAAGCTGTACAAAACTCACAATGCTCCTTAGAAAAGATGAGTTCAAGCTGCAGCTTTTTTCAAAAATAACAGAAGAAAGGTTTTTAAAGATTTTTTTTTATTTTAAGATTATTGTTACGCTTTTTTTTGTTGTTGATGCTGTAGCCGAGTCTAAAAACCTCTTCAAAAAAGGAATATTTACATGGAAGCAATCTTCACCATGAAGAACTCAACTGCTTCTGGTGTTTTTTGTTTGGAAACTGTACGCTCTTTTCGAGCAGAGGCAAAAAAGCACAATTTTTACAGGATGTTTTTAGTAACAGAAGAAGGAGTGCCTCACTTCAGAGTGACAGTGTTGTCTGTTTCAGGACTACGACAGTCATCTCTGGGGCTTGGGTAGCATGTCAGATGAAATAAAACAGCTCTTGATGGTTTGTGTTGAAAACAGAAAGAGCCAGAGAGAAGGAAGTTGAGATTAATTGATTTTTAGGCTTGCCTTTATCCATAGGGAGTATGTAGGTTCCCAGAGGACAGGAGTGAGAGAGGAGTTAACTCTTCATTTCAAAATACTGTTTGGTCCCTGTTGCCCCAAGACAGGCACACAGCCATGATGTACACAGGAGACCGTATTCCTTCTTACGGTTCTTTGTGATCTCCACTCTACCCCCCACTCTCTCTGCTTCTCCCTCTCTCGGCATTTATCACATTCTGCTCTATATGTTTTGTATACTCCTCTTTCTTACTAAGATGGAACAGAAGATGTTAGTAGTATAGTTTTGTTTATTTTTACGTTCATTGCATTAACAAATATGGTGGTCTACACATACCCAAGTCTTTGTAGACAGTTATTTGAAAATAAATGGGTCATGGTAGCTGAAAGGGAAAAAAAAAGCTCACTGTGTTTGCTCCTTTGAATACCTCTGTACTCCATATGTGTGGGTTTCCTCCCAACACCAAGCAGTTCTGACTCCGAGGGCCTGCAGTTTAGCATCAGATCACAGAGGTTGTAGGTTCACTCCCGTAAGACCGCCTCCCCCCAGACGCCACTCACAAGTTGTGTATGTGCTCCACTCAATTAACGTGTTTGGGGGAAGTTTGACAAATGCAGAACAGTGCTATTTCATTGGTATTTTAGTAATTAAATTTATTTTTGTTTAACACAGAGTCCTACCAATGGGGATAAAAGTGCCTTTGAGAAAATGCTAGAGCAGTGCCGTCTTAGAAAAGTACTTATATTTCCAAAGTGCTTCTGGCTTCTTGAAGCAGGAACTAATGAGGTTTCCTAATAAGATTTAGCCTTCAAAATATTTTGATTGAGATAGGTGATTTCAGGAATATAAAGATGTTTCTTTTATTTATGAAAGTGTCCTAAATACAGAAGAAAATCACTTGTGTTCTCAGATTGAAGGCTAATGTTGGGTTCCATGTCATAAGGCTGCCATCTTTAATTTTCATTAGCATTTCTGGGAAGACTGTTGCTTTTAAAATTTGGTTTACTTCTTTTACTGAATCACAGCTCTGAAACTACTGAGAGTTAAAGTATGTTATTGTATTCTACACAAGCCTTAGACTTCCAGCATGGGGTAGCTTCATCCATGACTTCCTTATGTGTTGGCTACCCATCAAAGGAAGTGCCCCTGGGAAATATTGCAATAATGTGCAATAAAATGTATTCTCAGACAGCCCCATCCATGCAAATTAATGAAGGATATAACCTATTAATAAGGGTGTGTTTCCCTTAGAGCATCATTATTTTAATTTTGAGAGTTGGATGTTGAATAGATTCCTATTCAGAGTTCTTTGGCCAAATTGCATGATAAAAATATGTGTGTGTGTGTATATATATATATATACACACACACACACACGCATACATACACACACACATACATACACACATATACATATATACACACACACACACATACACACACATGTATTTAAAAAAAATTTTTTAATGTTTATTTATTTTTGAGAAACAGAGACTGAGCATGAGTGGGGAAGGAGCAGAGAGAGAGGGAGACACAGAATCTGAAGCAGGCTCCAGGCTCTGGGCTGTCAGCACAGAGCCCAATGCGGGACTCGAAGTCACGAACCATGAGATCATGACCTGAGCCGAAGTCAGTGCTTAACCAGCTGAGCCACTCAGGTGCCCCCAAATGTATATATTAACGTGATGAATCAGAGTTAAATATGCTTCTTTCTATACTTATGTTCTAAGTCTTTTGCAAGTGGTAATCAAAACAGAAAAAAAAGCAAACTGCTGTTTTTATGGCAGCTTTCCTTGGTGCATATTCAGTTCTCTACACTGCCCACTACGAGCCCCCCAGGTTCACTGCCACCCCCCACCCCCCCCCCCCAGGTAACATCTGTCTTCTGAAGTGATGCCTGTTGCTTCTCAGCCTTTTGGCTGACATCAAGTGAAATGATGCCCAAGTAGACTTTGCTTTTGTCTCAAGCTCTTCTGGATGAATTTTTGATTTAAATTTTTATTTTGGGGGTGCAGGAGGTTGTAGTGGAAGTAGCGAATAATGTCCCAGTCTCCTAAACTTGTAACCCTTGCTATGAAATCATACATCCATTTGCTACCTGTGGACAGACTACAGAGGAAAAGGCTGGATAATTTTCCCACGTTAGGGTTTATGTCACTGGAGTAAGACTTTCCACATTTTTCAAAACTGTACTGTTTCACTCCATTTATTCCATCTTTCTTGTCCTGAGTCACTGTTGTATTAATGAGGAAGTTTTTATCATTGAAAGGCACATTGCAAACTTCTTTGCAAGAGGCTTCCAAATCTTGAGGATTCAGGAAGGAAGAATTTGCTTGCTTCAGGGCACTCCTAAGGCACAGCGTAAACTTAGGAAAACATACAAAACTTCTGTTTTCTGAAACTGACTTCTTTTCAGCAATGACTGAGGTTTCATGAGGACTCTGTGTGCCACGAGAGCGGAGTTCTTGTGGGTTGTGGAGCCCATGTGTCTCGTCTGTGTCAGCGGTGCTCAGTGGGCAGGGCAGTGCTCCCAGAGACAACCGGACATCGCTCAGTCAAGGGAATCAGCCTCTCAAAGCCATGTTCTTCTGTCCCATGTGCAGTTTCAGAAGAGAATCTCTGCATTCCTTGTGTTGGTCTCCACATTTTATCTTTTATGCAGCCTACCAGTAAAAACATTTTCCATATGTGTCCTCCCTAGGAGTACACATCCAGACCCTTGGCGTGTATCATTGCCCTTCTGTGAGATGTAGATTATAAAAAATATTTCAAGAATAGAAATTAGAAATACATGAGATAAAGTAATTAATATTTTAAATACTATTTCATTAGTGACATAGGTACCTATTTGGTTTTCCTGAAATATCATGGTGATGCATAATCTTTTTATTACAAGTCACATTTGACCAAATATACTCCCATATATATGAAAATGGGCTAAGGCAATGATTTGAAGGATTTTAAGTACAGTTTATCTTGTGGTTATTAAGTTCAAAATACTCCTTTAATTGGCATTTCGGCATATACCATAATATTTTGAACGATCAGTATCCTGTCTCTACCAGTGCTGAGGTTCTCATAAACTCAGAAGAATATTTTTCAAAATATTCCATTTTGCTAAATGGAAAATATTCTTTGTTGAAGTAACATTTAATTTTAACGCGAACCTTTTCTAAATCTAAAGCACATGCTTGATTTATAAAAAAAAGGATTCTTAATTCTAATATGTTCTTATTGTAAAATGATAAATATCTCAGGTCAGATATTTTCACAAGTACTGTTGTTGCTCCTCGATTCATAGTAATTTTTCTTGGACAAATACGTAAGGTAAAATTTGTGAAATAAGTTGATTTCTTTTCAGTGTTTTCTTATCAAATTTAGATACCACATAGTCTTAGGTCATCTCAGTTTTAATTTTTTTTTTATTTCCCTCTCAGAATTTAAAAATTATCCAATGAAAAATAGGAGCTCCATTAAAAGATTCTTCCCACAAATCAATCTATTCTTAAAAACAGATTTTAAAATTAAATCTTAAAAATCAGTTTGATTTCCAGTTGTTTAATTTTTTCCATATCCTTGTCTATTTTTCTTTCAGCTTACCCTAAGTAATTGCAGTTGACCCAAAGCTTCAAAAGCCAACATTTTTGACACTGCATTTATTGAATACATTGTGAAAACATTCAAAATTTAGACATACATTCAAGATTTAGAGATTTGTTTAAAAATGCACACAAGTATACATACACACAGATAAATTTTGACAACTACAGCTGTATTTTGATTAGTATAATATTGAAATTAGAAACTCGTATGGATTCTCTTAAAAAAAGAAACTAGTATGAATTATAATTCATCAAAGCCAATTCCAAGTACATTTATTAGGAACATTGTTTTTATTCTAAAGCTGTGCTCCAGCAAAGTTTGTATTCATACTATCACCATAAAAGCAAATAATTCTTTTCGTCAGTGATGAACTTTTAAACTGCGTTTACAGTAGTATTGGCCATAATGCTACGTGTTTCACTTTAACTGAATGAGCTTCTAAAAGCTTTGTTTCAGATACATAAATTAGATTTTAAAATTCAAATCATTCCGGGAAGTAAACTTAACTGGTTTTCGTTTCTGTGCTTCTCTTTGGGGCATTTATGACACAGGATAATTTAACTGTTTGTGGAGTTCATTTGCCAAGTAAAGGCTACATCTTAATAGCTCTAGCCATGTGCACAAGAAAATTTGCAATAAAATAATTTGTGGAACCATCTCGAAGTCAGGCATTTGGTGTAGGTGCAGACATCCTTTACACAGTGACACGGCAACACCCCTTCCCCAGCTTCACATCCTAAGTCACTGTGACCAGGTACAGGCTTTTTAACAAGATCTTTGAAAAGGATATTCCTTCTTAGCAGATTTACATTCTCTTATTTTCATGTGAACAGATACATTAACGCGACTCTCAGTGGATGAGCATTTTAAAAAGTTAACACATACATCATCAGCTTCTTTGAGAAATGCAAGTCTGGTGTTTAATGTTCTCATTAAACAAGAGCTTTAGAGGGGCTCCTGGGTGGCTCAGTTGGTTAAGCGTCCAACTTCGGCTCAGGTCATGAGCTCATGGTTGGTGGGTTCGAGCCCCACGTCGGGCTCTGTGCTGACAGCTCAGAGCTCGGAGCCTGCTTCGGATTCTGTGTCTCCCTCTCTCTCTGCCCCTCCCTCACTCATGCTCTGTCTCTCTCTGTCTCAAAAATAAATAAAATATTTAAAAGAAAACAACAACCAAGAACTTTAGAGCTAATTGATGGCAGAATGGTTCACTGCAAAAGGAAAAGCTTTGCCAAGATAAATAATATAAACAATGGTAGATTTAATGGCCCAACCACTATAGCATGAGCGTTGAGAATTCTCTTGGATTTATTCTCAGGCCAAGCCGTGCAGTCTCTTTTTCCTTCACATATTTCCCGTACACTGAACCCATCATTTCCCGTGTACCTCACTGATTCCTCTGACCAGCGGCCGGACAGCTCTGCTCCCCTCAGTCTTTAGCAAGAGCCACAGCACATCCGGCTGGGACAACAGATGCCAAACGGGCTCCTGTGTCTCATTCTTCTCCCGTTCCCTCCTGACGCTGCTGCTTCACTTTATCCGTGATCACACTGGGTGCTGTCACTGCCAGGAGGATTTGGTAATATTTCATTTGGAGAGGGTCGGCAATGGAGACACATCATTACCAGTCTTCTCCAGATGTAACCATAGGTTAAAATGAGGGCTCTGTCTGCTGCACACAAGTTTCTCACATGTTACTGGAGATGGGATGCCAAAGGCAGGAAGTAGAAATCAGAGGCTGCCAAACGCATCTTGCCTATGTGAGTGCAGTTGTTAATAATGACACTTCATCTGGAAAGGAAAGATCCAGGACAGAAATTTAAGTGAGGACCACTGCAGGCAAACGTAGATGGCCCCAGGCAAAGAGGGAATCAGGACCCTTTTTAGTCCTCATGTTTGTCTTATCGAGATGCGCGTGATATAGTGGAGCGAGATAGGGAAGTGTGGAAAATATCTTTCTAGTGGGGGCGCCTGGGTGGCTCAGTTGGTTAAGCGTCCGACTCTTGATGTCAGCTCAGGTCACGATCTCGCGGTTCATGAGTTGGAGCCCCGCGTCAGGCTCTGCACTGGCAGTGTGGAGCCTGCTTGGGATTCTCTCTTTATCCCTCTTTCTCTATCCCTCTTCTGTTCTGTCTCTTTCTCTCTCAACAACGTATAAACACCCTTAAAAAAATCTTTCTTGGAACCTTCCTCATTCTCAGCAGACTTCTCACTTCCGTCTGCTTCTGAGGCAGGTGTGTGCTAGATTCTCATTGTTTAGTGTGTTACTTTCCCTGGTGTCTCATGATTGGAAGAACTTGGACTCCTCAGTGTTCTTCCCACTACACATTCCCATGGCCCACTTCCTTTGGGGTAAAATGTTCTTCTAAAGAAAGAATGCCCTCAGGTTATTAAATTTTTCAGTTCTGTGGTACGTATACTATTCACACTACTAAATGTCAGTAACTAGAAAGACTGTCTTTGACAACATGTTTAAAATCTATTTGACTTAGATATTACCAGAGATTTAGCATTTTTCCTTCCAAAAAATATTAATAAATTGGTGGTGATATGGATAATGACAAACTATCAGTGAGCTCATGTTGTTACGTATCCTAGATAAATAACAAGTGTGGCTTGCGTTGTAATTCACCATTACTGAGATGAAGATGAGCTAAAAGGTGTACCAATTACATTATAGGACAATAGTACTTTGGTGGGCAGTGATGTGTTTCCATTTGTAATGGCTAATGCAGTTAAATAAATGAAGGAAACATAAAGAAAGAAGAAACTTTCATAGTCAACTAGATTTTATGTTAGGTTAACTTAAAATTAGTAATTAAGGATTTTGCTTGAGTATTTATAAAAAATCATATCATGTAAATATTATTGTAAGTTCCAAATGGACTGATCCTTATCTAAATTCAGACTTGGTTCCAGTAGAAAGGAAATCAACTGAGCCAGTTTCATCTACATAGAGATGTTAAAATTGGGCTCCTTGAATTTCATTTCATTATACAATTATTGAAACGTTTTTATTTATCCAGCATCAATTTTTTTCCTTTTGGTGTGGACTTCAGAGCAGAGATAAGACTGGAAAGCCTTTGGGGCCCTTTCCAGTTTGGCTTCAATGCCCAAGGATAAAGTAACCCTTGCCAACATCTCAGGCTCTCTGGAGGCTCTGAGATTATTATAGAACTGAACCAATATCTGGCCAGAGAATCCAAAAGGAACTTTTAGCCTAAAGATATGGGAGAGGTAGTGAACTGGTATCAGGCACTCAGGAAGACCATTGTGGAACACGCAGCACAGTTGGGTGCGATTACTAGAAATTCCCTAAATACTGATGTCAGCCTAGGAAGGAAACTAACATGGTTTCCAATGTGGAGGAGTTTACTTGCATTTTACTCATTCAGTCTTCACATAAACCCTGGAAGGCATGTACTAGTAGCTCTGCTTTACAGGTCACATATTTTTATCCCACCTTATATGAGTCATACACATATGAGGTGGGGGCGTGGGATTTGAACTCAGCTCTCTTGACCTTCAAGGCATGTTCAGTTGGCACACAAACTGGGTATTCCACTCTTTGCCTCAGAAGTACATTTCCTCCTCAGTTTACCTCTGCTCTCCCAGATTATTGCGGGTGGGAAATCGAGCAAATAGTCCACCTGGATAGACTTCTTTTACCAGCTCTATAAGGCCTGTCCAGTTTGAGTTGTCATTTTTGAGAAATATGGTATGCTCCAGTAAGTAAATGCAAAGAGGGCACTCCAAAAACAAAAAACAAAAAGGAAGAAACATGATGCAGCAAAGAAGAGGGACAGGTCATGGTCAGAATTTGAATACTTCGTGTCATGTAAACTCCATCTCATTCTAGTCTTTCATAAAGCAGTGGGTTTCCAAAAGGTGTTAAACTCACTGCACACACAAAATTTGGGCCCCATTCTACTTCTCTAAGGAGTTCCTTGAGGCTTTAGCTATTTTACATTATTTAACAGGTTATGGAATATTTAATCTTTTTTAGAGCTCATTTTTAAAATTGGGAACAATGGTCCTTGACTTTTTTGATAGGATGGAGCATAGACTTCCTTGGGAAATCTGACTAAAATATTGAAATTCTCCTATCCATGAATAAAAAAAAAAAATTTTTATTTTGAACCTTAGGCCATTCACAGGGTTTGGAGGGCAACTGTGGACCCATGGAAATCAGACTAAAGTCACTATCACATTGCCTGCCTAATTAACCAAATTAATTTATAATCTGTTTGGGCATTCCTTCCTCCTCCTCCCTGCCCCTCCTCCTCCTCCCCCTCTTCCTCCTTCTACTTATTTAAGGAGAGAGATTATTGTGTATTATAAATGTTCTTTTTAAAGAATGGTTTTAATTTAACTCTGCTGATTGATAGAAAGTTAGCATAGTCTGAATGAAATCTGTGCCTGTGTATCTTTCTTGGATGATTTGCAGTTGTGTTTAATCTGAAGATTTCTTTCTAATACATAATTTTGCCACCTCATTGCATTTGCAAAGTCACTTCGTTATCTTTTCCAACCCTTGCTTTAGTGGTATTACAGAACCCTTTTCACACAAACCAGCTAGTGAGTCCTAACTAGGAAAGAGATACTCCTCTCAGAATTACCAGTAACTGCCAGTCCGTCCCCGTGCTAGGTTCCCATTTTTTCCCAAGATACTCATGTGACCCCTGAGAAGACCATTCCTCAGGATATTTATGGGTAGTGGTGCTTTTTGGTATAGTATCTATGAAATATCTTTAGACATTTTGTGAGAAATGATTAAAGCTACCTTATTATAGAAGTATGACACATACCATTGTAATGCCATGCAACTTAATATTGTATTTTAGGTATGAATGAATTATTGTGAGGAACTGTGTAAGAGGAGATTGTTTGACAGGAAAAGCCCATTATTAAAGCATGAGAGGTACTTAACTGGATTGATTGATCCTGCATCTGTTTTATTCAAATAACATGTTTTGAATCTCAGCATTGCCTTAACTATGCCCAAGACCCTCATACCAAAAAGCAGGAATCGTTAAGAACACACCTTGTCTCAACTTTTCATAGCTTGATTCCTTGTCTCTGGAACTAATGTCTTTTGTAAAACTTTTCCTGTTGTGCATTTTAGTGTGCCTAACTGATAGATGTCATACATATATTTGTAGCATTTTCATCTCTTCTCTTGCTGTCTCCATAGATCTCTTTAAAATTTTTATTCTTTTCAGTTTTATTGAGGTATAAGTGACAAAATTATACAATACTGAAAATGCGTATCGTGGCTATTTGATATATACATTGTGAAAGGATTCCCCCCCCCCAGTCCAGTTGATTAACACATCCATCACGTCAAATATTTACTCCTATGCATATACTGTGAGTATAGGCTGAATCTGTCTCATTTAAAGGTGACACTTGATGCTGAAATGGAAAAAAAACCCTACAACCAAGAATTCCCTACCCAGCCAGGTTATCATTCAGATTTGAAGGAGACATAAAGAGTTTCTCACACAAATAAAAATTTAAGGAGTTTATCACCACTAAAACAGCCTGACAAGAAATGTTAAAGGGATTTCTTTAAGTGGAAAAGAAATGGGTATTATTAGACATAATAAAAATATGAATAAAAAGATGTAAAATATGTCAACATATATATAAAATGTGAGAAGGGGGGTAAAAAGGGAAGAGAAGGGGATATTTTTTTCCTGTAAATTGTGTTTGAACTTAAACGACCATCAAATTAATACGGGCTGCCATTTACTTAGGATGTTGTATAGAACCTCATGGTAACTACAAACCCATAACCTATGATAGATACACCAAAAATAAAGAGGAAGGAAGCCAATCAGAACACTGTAGATATCCACTGACCACAAACAAGAGCAAGAGAAGAAGAAAGGAACAAAGAACTATAAAAACAACCAGAAAACAAATTTTTAAAATGGCAGTAAGTACATACTTATCAATAATTATGTTAAGTGTAAATGGCCTAAATGCTTCAATAAAAAGACATAGAGTAGTGGAATCGATAAAAAAACAAGACTCATCTATATGCTGCTTACAAGAGACTCACCTCAGACCTAAAGATGCATACAGACTGAGGGTGAGGGATGGAAAAACATTCACCATGGAAATGGAAGAAAAAAGAAAAGCCAAGGTAACAATGCTTATATCCGACAAAGTAGATCTTAAAATAAAGACTGTAACAAAGAGACAAAGAGCAGTACGTAATGATAAAGGGATCAATCCCACAAGAGGGTTAAACAATTGTAAATTATCTGTGCACTCAACACTGGAGCACCTAAATAAATAAAGCAGATATTAACAGACATAAAGAAAGAAATCAATGGTAATACAATAATAGTAGGAGACTTCAGCACTCCACTTACATCAGTGGATAGATCATCCAGACAGAAAATCAGTAAGGAAGCAGTATCTTTGAGTGACTGACACAATGGAACGGATAGACATGACAGGTATACACAGAACATTCTTTCCAAAAACAACAGAATATACATTCGTTTCAAAGTGCACATGGAATATTGTCCATAATAGATCACATATTAGGTCATAAAACAAGCCTCAGTAAATTTAAGAAGATTGAAATCATACCATGCATCTTTGCTAACCTCAAACGTATAAAATAAGACATAAATCAAAAGAAAAAACTGGAAAACATCACAACCATGTGGAGACTAGACAACATGTGGATACCAGACAACCAATGGGTCAATGAAACAACCAAAGAAGAAATAAATACATGGAGTCAAATGAAAATGAAAACACAATCATCTAAAATCTCTCAGATGCAGCAAAAGCAATTGAAAGAGGGAAGTTTATAGCAATACAACCTCAAGAATCAAGAAAAAAAAACTCAAAACAATCTAACCTTATGTCTAAAGGAACTAGAAAAAGAACAAATAAAACCAAAGTTGAGTAGAAGAAAGGAAATAATAAAATTCAGAGCAGAAATAAATGATGTAGAGAGTAAAAAGCTATAGGAAAAAAAAATCAGTGAAACCAGAAGTCAGTTCTTTGAAAAGATAAACAAAATTGACAAACCTTTAGCCAAACTAGAAAAAGAGAAAAGACCCAAGTAAATAAAATCAGAAATGAGACAGGAGATGTAACAACTGACACCACAGAAATACAAAGAATTATAAGAAAATACTATGAAAAATTGTATGCCGACAAACTGGACAACCTAGAAGAAATGGAAAAATTCCTAGAAACGTACAATCTTCCCAAATTGAACCAGGAAGAAATAGAAAATCTGAATAGACTGATTGTAAGTAACAAAATTAAATTGGTAATCAAAATACTACCAAAAATGATACTTATTCTCTTCAAAGTATTCCAAAAAATGAAAGAGGAAGAAAAAGTCATTCTATGAGGCCGGCATTACTCTGACCCCAAAACCAGACAAAGACACCACAAAAAAAGAAAACTATAGACCAATAACCTTGATGAACATATGTGCAAAAGTCCTCAATATTTTAGCAAATATTAGTAAACCACCTATCTTTTTAATGTATTTAAAAAGATAATTCACTACAATTAGGTGGGATTTATTCCTGGGATGCAAGGATGGTTCAATATTTGAAATCAATCGATGTCATATACCACATTAACAAAATGAAGGATGAAAATCATATGATCATTTCAGTAGATGCAGAGAAAGCATTTGATAAGATTTGCCATCCATTCATGATAAAAACTCTCAGAAATACAGGGTTAGAGGGAATATACCTAAACATAATAAAGGCCATATATGAAAAACCCACAGCTAACATCATTCTCACTGGTGAAAAACTGAGAGCTTTCCCTTAAGGTTAGGAACAAGACAAGGATTTTCCCTCTTGCCACTTTTATTCAACATAGTACTAGAAGTCTTAGCCACAGAAATCAGACAAGAAAAAAAAATGAGGTATCCATATTAGTAAAGAAGTTTAACTGTCACTGTTCACGGATGACATGATACTATATATAGAAAATTCTAAAGATTCCAGTAAAAAACTACTAGAAGTAATTAATGAATTCAATAATGTGGGAGGATACAAAATTAACCCTGAAAGTGGGTTTCTGTACATTAACAACAAAGTTGCAGAAAGATTTAAAAAACACCATTACAGTTGCACGAAAAAGAATAAAATACCTAAGAATAAACTTTACCGATGAGGTGAAGATCTGTACTCTGAAAATGACAAAGCACTGTTAAAAGAAATTGAAGATGACACAAATAAACGGAAAGAGATTCCATGTTCATGATTTGGTAGAATAAATATTGTCAAAATGTCCATATTACTCAAAGCAATGTATAAATTCAATGCAATCCCCATCAAAATGCCAACATTTTTTTTTGCAAACTAGAACATATAATACTAAAATTTGTATAGAACCATGAAGACCCAAATAGCCAAAGCAATCCTGAGAAAAAAGAACAAAGCTTGAAATATCACAACTCCAGATTTTAAAATATATTTATAAAGCTGTAGTAATCCAAGCAATATAGTACTGGCACGAAAATAGACACAGAGATCAATAGAACAGGAGAGAGATCCCAGAAATAAATCCACATTTATATGGTTGATTAATCTATGACAAAAGGAGGCAAGAATATACAATGGTAAATACAAAAGAAAATTCCAGGAAAGCAAGTTAAGAATCTTTCAGTCAAAATCTTAGGTTGAGGAAATTCTATCTGTAGTTAACTCTTGCTAAGCTTTGTTTCCTATAGAAATGGTAAACAACCATTTAAGACATTTTCCAGAATCTATTTGTTGTCGCAGACTATGAGTCTGGTGTTCTCTCTTGTCCAGCAAGGGAGCAGATGCAGAATTGAATACGAGAGAGGCTAATGTCCAGGAGGAGACAAGAGCCCTGAATAGGGGTTTCGTCTCCATATTTTTTGAGCTCACAAGATATTACCCACGTGGTGAACGTGAAGAAACAAGATCTTACACACGTGAATGTGGAGAAAACAATCAGTAATAATTAATGTGTGTGTGTGTGTGTGTGTGAAGCAAAGGGTCTGGGGGGCAAGTGGAGTTTGTGATATTGGTGTCAGATTGAAAGTAATTTCCTGCAGGTCATACAAGTTACTCGTGATCCCGTTACAGTATCTTGCTACCTAACCTTGGGCACTTTCACCTTGTGGTGGCGGCTTTCCACCGTAAGCTTTTTTGTAATCCATTTATGTAAGCAGAACCTATTTCCCCACAATTTGTCTAATATCAGCCTATTTTTTAAAAGATATTTATTTATTTTGAGAGAGGGAGTGTGAGCAGGGGAGGGGCAGAGAGAGAGGGAAGACAGAGAATCCCAAGCAGACTCCCCACTGTCAGCCAGAGCCCGATGCAGGGCTCAGACTCTTAAACCACTAGATCGTGACCTGAGGCGAAATCAGGAGTTGGATGCTCAACTGACTGAGCCACCCTGGTGCCCCTCAGCCTATTTTGATAAAGACAGGAGTTAAGTCTATCAGACTTCTTAATAGAGACTAACATTAATTCAGAAACCATTGAAATATTAAGACATTATTTATTGAGTATTGAATAAGTCCTTTTCGTATTTAAAGGTTTTTCTTCTTGATTCTTTTTTTTTTTTTTAAAGCTTTTTCCACCTGTAGTTGAACAGCTCTTGCTTCTGGAACCAGTTCCATTACCTAAGCAAAGCTTTCATTTCTTAAAACCTGACAAATACTCAGGTTACATCTTTGTCGTGTGTCCAATATTTTAAAAGAAAATTTATGCTTCGCACATATGGTTACCTTCAGGTTTGTCTGAAATACCTCTTCATTATAAAATCTCTCTTCTTTTTCATTCAGTGTCAGCGTTTTAAATTATGTATGCAACATATGCCCTCATGTAACTCCTCATTGTGAGAATATAATATGTTAGAAAGGGAATTACAATAATTTACTTTTTTATCTGATGGGATTTATTACTTAAAGGAGTCTTTCGTTTAATGATTAAAATGGCCTAATGATTTTAAGTTTCATTAAATACAGAACCAGGAAAAAATGATCTACTTATTTAAAAATTATAACAATAATATATAATTCCTTACAGTTTCCCCCTTATAAGATAACTTTGTTGTCTATGTTGTGTTCTTTAGAAAGCTTTCCTCTCCTCGAGTTGAGATTTCTTGAACTATTTGGATTATTTTTCTGATGCCTTTTTCCCCTGTGTTTTTTGTACTGACTCATTCCTCCCACGTACTAGCTCTCACAGTTTTTAACATGTTCATCTGGAATTATTTTACGATCCCTCCCCTCTCCCTGATGTCATAAATTTTGTATCAAGGAGGATGAATGAAAAGGAATCATCTGTTAGGTGGATTTTTAATAGCTACCTACACTGTGATGACGATAGTACATGGACAGATAAAAACCAGCCTTTTTCTGACTTCTTTTTTCTGAGGAGAATTATATGCTACTTTTCTTTGGTAGGAGTTCTTTTGCCATCTCAAGCCCTTGCATTCATTGTTTCGCTTATTTGTTGATGATATTTCATTTCTCGCAGCATTCAGTCGACAGTAGCCTCTAGCAGGGCACTGCAAACACAGGTAAAGGGCTCCTTTAACAAAGGTTAAAATGAGGAGGGCATCTTCAGTTTTAGGACCTCCAGAGATAAATGTGATTGTGTAGAGGGCAGACTTTAAGAAGCTGCCTGTGATCCATTCATTCATTTGCTTTCCCAGGGAGATGCCTCCCTCTGCCCCCTTACCCCACCCCACCCCCCCCATCCCCCCCCACCCCCCCCCCCATGGGAGGAAAGCTAAATAGTCAGGTGATCCAGTCCAGCTTCCTCGTTAAGTGGGCTCCTGTAGACCAGTGAGTGGTATTTGCCAGGAGAACTAGACTTTCTGTCTTCTGCGAGAATGCTTTTAGCAGGCTGTCCTTGGCCAAAAGATTTCTGCTAGTGAGTAAACCCTGGGTCTGTGGATTTACACGGCAGGGGAATGCCCATCAACTGCAGAACACTTTGGGGTTATAACATGAAGTGTTTAGTAACTTAAAAAGTCCTTTTTGTGTGAACAATAACTTGTGAAGCCTCTCCTGCACTCATCTCTTGTTCTAGATCAGAGGAACCATGTCAATTGCAGAAAGAAGGGACCTGAGGAGTCACATGGGATGTCCTAGCCATCTTTATATGAGCCCTTGGATTGTTCTTGCCTTTGAAATTATTAGGAAAATGTGGTACTGTGTAAGAGTTCTGATTTATGGTGTTTGATTTCACAGTTTGAAAGTGTGGGTTAGATCAAATTACTACCTTTCCCCCTTGGTGTGTATACCTTTTAGGCTAGCTTCCGTCTCTCAGGGCTGCCCTGGATATCATAGAGAATGGAGGAAACAAAATACAAAATTAGCATGGGCGTTGGCGCCCGGGGGCCCTGATGAATACTATCTACACTTTTTACAGGCTCTTATAACTCCTGAAATAGGCACATGAAAAAGACAACATTCTAGAGGACTTAAAAGAAACACTTAGCATTAGAATATAGGTAGTTTTGATTTACACAAAACTGATGGAATTAGGTAGCCTGTATATGTTATATCCCTTGAACCACCCTTATTCTGTCTGTTGCATAGCAAAGAGATGGAATGCACTAAGTGGAAAATGAGCCTTCTCTTTATAGGACAGATGCGAGTTTTAAATCCACGCTCCCCCTATAGATTGTGGCTCAGGGAGAACAGATATGGAGGAGGTGGCATGTGGGAAGGGATGGGGAGTGTGGTTGCTACAGGAGGAACCCTGGGACCTACAGAGGTTGCAGGGCATTTGAAGGAGTGTTGCTTTGCATGTATCTACTTTGTATGGTCAGACCAACAGAACCAGGCAATGGGATAGGAGAATACCACATTTCAGCCCCATCTCAACAGAGTGGGGACAGCCTGAGATCACTCTGAGCATTCCACAGCAGCGACCCTTCCAGCCTTAGATCTAGGAGAGATGGTTGGATGACCCAGCTTCCTGTGCATACAGGTGACTGGGGGAATCCTCAGTCCCTTCCCTACTGATACATGTAAGGTCAATGTGGCTACATTCTCATTTGGAGATGAGCAAACAAATAACAAAGCAAAACAACAAACAAATAAAATCATGGAATAATCAGTGTATAACAGTAACAGCACAAAAAGACTAATGCATTGCCTAGACAACATTGTCTGTTTCCTCACACTCTTGATTTGTCCCAGACCCTGGGTGTTGTCAGAGTGGATAGAAGAAAAATAACATTGTTACACGGATTTGTATTTGTCAGATTACAAGTAAGACTGACTGGCCCTTGGATTTTTTTATTTTATTTATTTATTTTTCATTTCTTTTTTAATGTTTATTTATTTTTGAGAGAGAGAGAGACAGAGTGTGAGCAGGGGAGGGACAGAGAGAGAGGGAGACACAGAATCCGAAGCAGGCTCGGTTATGTGAAATCATATTTGTATTTGTATTTGTCTTTCTCTGACCAATTTATTTGACTTAGCACCATACTCTCTAACTCCATCCATGTCACTGTAAATGGCAAGATTTCATTGTTTTTTGCTTTTTGTGTGGCTGAATAATATTCCGTTGTGTGCATGTATACTAATTCTTTATCCATTCATTGATTGATGGACACTTTGACTACTTCCGTATCTTGGTTATTGTAAATAATGCTGCTGTAGACGTAGGGGTGCATGTATCCCTTTGAATTAGTGTCTTTGTATTATTCTTTGGGTCAATACCCTGTAGCACAATTTCTGGATCATAGGGTAGTTCTGTTTTTAACTTAGTGAGGAACCTCCATACTGTTTTCCACAATGGTTGCACCAGTTTGCATTCCTGCCAACAATGTAAGAGAATTCCTTTGTCCCCATGTTCTTGACAACACCTGTTTCTTGTGTTGTTGGTTTTTAGCCATTCTGACAGGTGTGAGGTGATACCTTATTGTAGTTTTTGATTTTCATTTACCTGATGTTAAGTGATGATGAGTATCTTTTATGTTTCTGTTGACTAGCTGTATATCTTCTTTAAAGAAACGTCTGTTCATGTATTATGCCCATTTAAAAAATGGATTATTTGCTTTTTGGGTATTGAGTTGTATCAGTTCTTTATATATTTTGGATACTAATCCTTTATAGGATATGTCATTTTCACATATCTTCTCCTATTCCATAGGTTGACTTTTAGTATTGTTGGTTGTTTCCTTTGCCATGCAGAAACTTTTTATTTTGATGTAGTCCCCATAGTTGATTTTTGCACTTGTCCCAGAAGATATATCTAGAAGAAAGCTTCCATGACTGACGTCCAAGAGGTTATTGCCTGTATGTTTTTCTAGGATTTTTATGGTTTCAGGTCTTCACATTTAGGTCTTTAATCCATTTTGAATTTATTTTGTGTACGGTGTAAGGAAGCGGTCCAGTTTCTTTCTTTTGCATGGTGTCATCTGGTTTTCCCAACCTCATTTATTGAAGAAACTGTCTTTTTCTCATTGGTATTCTTAACTGCTTTATTGAAGATTAATTTACCATGGTTGTGTGTTCATTTCTGGGTTTTCTGTTCTATTCCATTGACCTAAGTGTATGTTTCTAGACAATCTTTTTTACTTTTTTTATTTTTGAGGGAGAGAGCGAGCGGGGGAGGGGCAGAGAGAGACGGGGGTGGAGAATCTGAAGCAGGCTCTATGCTGACAGCAGAGAGCGCAGTGTGGGGCTTGAACTCACGAGCTGTGAGATCATGACCTGAGCCGAAGTCAGCTGCTCAACTGACTGAGCCACCCAGACATCCCTCTGTGTGTCTGTTTTTGTGCTAGTACTGTACTGTTTTGATAACTACAGCTTTGTAATGTTACTTCAAGTCTGGAATTGTGATGCCACCAGCTTTACTTTTCTTTTTCAAGACTGCTTTGGCTGTTTGGAGACTTGGGTAGTTTCACACAAATTTTAAGACTGTTCCAGTTCTGTGAAGAATGTTGTTGGTATTTTGATAGGGTTTGCATTAAGTCTGTCGATTGCTTTCAGTAATCTAGACATTTTAACAATAGTTGATCTTCCCATCCATGAGCATGCAATATCTTTCCATTTCTTTTCATTGTCTTTAATTTCTCTCATCAGTGTTTTATAGTTTTCAGAGTACAGGCCTTTTTCCTCTTTGGTTAAGGTTATTTCTAGGCATCTCAATATTTTCGGTGCAATTGTAAATGAGATTGTTTTCTTCGTTTCTCTTTCTTCTTGCTTCGTTATTGATGTATATAAATGCAACAGATTCCTGTACATTGATTTTGTACAGTATGACTGTACTGAATTCGTTTATCTGTCCTAGTAGTTTTTTTAGTGGTGTTCTTTGGGTCTTTATAGTATCATGTCATCTGAAATAGTGAAAGTTTTACTTCTTCCTTGCCTGTTTGGATTTGTCTGATTTGCATATTTCCTTCCCTGTTTGTCTGATTGCTGTGGCTAGGACCTTGAGTCCTAGCCGTGAGAGTAGTGAGAGATGCCATCCGCGTGTTGTTCCTAACCCTAGGGGAAAAGCTCTCAGCTCTTCCCCATTAAGAATGATGTTAGATGTGGGTTTTTAACATGTGGCCTTTGTTTTATTTTTTATTTTTAGTGTTTCTTTATTTTTGAAGGTGGGGAGGGACTCAGAGAGAGGGAGACAAAGGATCCGAAGGTCTCTGCGTTGATAACAGTGAGCCTGATGTGGGGCTTGAACTCACGAATAGTGAGATCATGACCTGAGCCAAAGTCGGATGCTTTACTGACTGAGCCACCCAGGTTCCACTCATATATGGCCTTTAGTATGTTGAGGTATGTTCCCTACTTTGCAGAGGGTTTTTGTCATGAATCGATGTTGTACTTTGTCAGATCCTTTTTCTGTGTCCCTTGAAATGATCATATGGCTCTTATCTTTCCTCTTATTGATGTCGTGTATCACATTGATTGATTTGTGAATACTGAACCACCCTTGCATCCTGGGAATAAATCCCGTTAGATAATGTTGAATGATTTTTTTAATGCATTGTTGAATTCAATTTGCTAATTAGTTTGTGAGGATTTTGCATCTGTGTTCATGAGAGATATTGGCATGTATTTCTTTCATTTTTTTTTTTTGGTAGTATTTTTATGTGATTTTAGTATCAAGATAATACTGGCCTCATAGAATGAATTTGGTATTTTTCCTTTTCTATTTTTTTGGAATAGTTTGAGAATATTAGGTATTAACTTTTCTTTAAGTTTTCTTCTTTTTAAAGTTTATTCATTTTGAGAGAGAGAGCAAGAAAGTGTGCATGTGAGCAGGGGAGGGTCAGAGAGAGAGGGAGAGAGAGAATCCCAAACAGGCTCCGAGCTGTCAGGGTAGAGCCCAACACAGGGCTTGATCTCATGAAATGTGAGATCAGGACCTGACCTGAAATCAAGAGTCAGACTCTCAACTGACTGAGCCACTCAGGTATCCCAGTTCTTCTTTCAGTGTTGGTAGAATTCACCTGTGAAGCTATTTCATCCTGGACTCGCTTGTTGAGAATTTTTTGATTACTGATGCAATTACTTTGCTGATTATTGGTCTGTCAAATTTTCTATTCTTGTTTCCCTTTTGGTAGTTTATGTGTTTCTAGGAATTTATTCATTTCTTTCAGCTTGTCCAATTTATTGGCATATAGTTTTTCGTAGTAGTCTCTTATAATTATTTATGTTTCTTTGGTGTTGGTTTGTATTTCTCCTCTCTCATTTGTGACTTTATTTATTTGAGTCCTTTCTCTTTTTTTCTTGATCAGTCTGGCTAGAGGTTTACCAACTTTATTTATTTATTTTTCAATGAACCAGGCCCTGGTTTCATTGATCTGTTCTATTGGTCTTGTTTATTTGACTCTATATCATTTATTTCTGCTCTAATCTTTATTATTTCCTCCCTTCTGCAAGTTTTAGGTTTTTTTTTTTTCTTCTTTAGGAGTAAGTTTAGGTTGTTTATTTGAGATTTTTCTTGCTTCTTGAGGTGGACCATTGTTGCTATAAACTTCCCTCATAGAACCACTTTTGATGCATTCCAAAGGTTTTGGAGCATTCTGCTTTCATTTTCATTTGTTTCCGTGTAGCTTTTTATTTCTTCTTTTATTTCCTGGTTGACCCATTCATTGTTTAGTAGCATGTTATTTAACTTACATATACTATGGTCTCTCCAGATTTTTTCTTGTGGTTGACTTCTGGTTTCATAGTGTTGTGGTCAGAAAAGATGCGTAGGTATGACTTTGATCTTCCTGAATTTTGTGAGGTTTATTTTGTGTTTTGTGGTTTGGCTAATATGTGATCTGTTCAGGAGAATATTCTCTGTGCACCTGAAAAAGGTGTGTGTTCTGTTGTTCTGAATATATCTGTTAAATCCCATCTGTTTCAGTATGTCATTCAGAGCTACCATTTCCTTCTTTGTCTGTTTGGATGGTCTGTCCATTGATGTAAGTGGAGTGTTAAAGTCCTCTACTACTATTGTATATTATCAATTAGTTCCTTTAAGTTTATTAACTGTCTTATATATTTAGGTTCTTTTGCTGGGTACATAAATATTAACAGTTGTTACATCCTCTTGTTGCATTGTCCTCTTTATCATTAGAGTATCCTTCTTTGCCTCCTATTACAGTCTTTGTTTTAAAATCTATTTGGTCTGATAAAAGTATTGCTACTTGGACTTTCTTTTGACATTTGTTTGCATGTTACATGTTTCTTCATCTCCTCACTTTCAATATGCAAGTCTCTTGTAGGCAGCATATAGATGGGTCTTGTGTTTTTATCCATTCTGTCACCCTGGGTCTTTTGATTGGAGTGTTTAGTCCATTTACATTCAAAGTAGTTATTGATAGGTATGTATTTATTGCCAGTTTATTTATTTTTTTAAATGTTTGTTTATTTTTGATAGGGAGAGAGACAGAGCGTGAACAGGGGAGGGGCAGAGAGAGAGAGGGAGACACAGAATGCGAAGCAGGCTCCAGGCTCCGAGCCGTCAGCACAGAGCACGATGCAGGGCTTGAACCCACCAACCATGAGATCATGACCTGAGCCAAAGTCAGACGCTTAACCGACTGAGCCACCCCGGTGCCCCAATTGCCAGTTTATTACTTGTTTTTTGATAGTTTCTGGAGATGTTTCTCTGATACTTTCTTGTCTTTCTTTCATGGTTTGCTGATTTTCTTTAGTGATATATTTGGATTTCTTTCTCTTTACTCTTTGTGTATTTATTAGTGGTTTTTGATATATGGTTACTATTAGGTTTTTATATAACCTCTTCTGCAAATAGGAATATATATTAAGTTGATGGTCATTCAAGTTTGAACCCATTCTTTACTCTTCTCCTTCCCACATTTAGGTATATGTTGTTACATTTTACATCCTTTTATTTTGTGAATTCTTTGACTGTTTTTTTACAGAACTCTTCACCTTTATTGGTTTTGTTTCTTAACTTTATACTGTCACTTTTGTTCTCTTCTTCATACTCAGAGTGTCCCCTTTAATATTTCTTGCAGGGTAGGTTTAGTGGTCATGAATTTGTTTAGTTTAGTTTTTTTTTTTTTTTTTTTTTGGAAACTCTTTATCTCTCTTATTCTGAATGATAGCCTTGCTGGATAGACTGTTCTTGATTGCAGATTTTTCCTGTTCCAGCAATTTGAATATAGTGTGTGCCTCTCCCTTCTGGCTTAGAAAGTTTCTGCTGAAAAATCCCCTGCTACTCTTACGGACTTTCCATTATAAGTTACTGTCTGTCTGTCTTTCTTTTTCTTTCTTTCTTTCTTTCTTTCTTTCTTTCTTTCTTTCTTTCTTTCTTTCTCTTTCTTTCTTTCTTCTTTCTTTCTTTCTTCCTTTCTCTCTTTCTGTTTCTTTTATTTCTTTTTTTTCTTGATGCTTTAAAATTTTTTTCCTTTGTGATTATATTCTGCCAATTTAATTACAATATGTGTTGGTGTGGATCTGCTTTTGTTGATTTTAATGGGAGTTATCTGTGCCTCCTTGATCTGGATGTCTGTTTCCTTCTCCAGATTAGGTAAGTTTTTAGGCATTAATTCTTCAAATAAATTCTCTGCCCCTTTTTTTCTCTCTTCTGGGACTCCTTTAAAGTGAATGTTCTTAAATTTGATGAAGTCACTGAGTTCCCAAGTCTGTTCTTGTTTTCCATAACTCTTTTTTCTCTGTTGTGTTCAGCTTGATTCCTTTCCTTTCCTCTGTCTTCTAGGTCACTAGTTGGTTCCTGTACTTCTTCCAGCCTGCTGTTCATTCCATCAAACATGTTTCTCATTTCACTTATTGAGCCCTTTATCTCTGCTATGTTATTCCTTATCTCTTTGTTAAGGGTCTCACTCAAGTCTTCCACTCTCTTTTCAAGTCCAGTGAGTATCCTTATGATCATTATGTTAAATTCTCTTTCAGCCATATTACTTATATCTGTTTCACTTAGACCTCTGGCTGTGACCTCATCCTTTTCTTTCATCAGTAAATTTCTCTGTCTTCTCATTTTGTCTAGGTCTCTGTGCCTGTTTCTTTGTGTTAGGAAGGTCAGGTATATCTCTTATTCTTGAGAGTAATGTCCTTATCAAGAAGAGGTCCTTTCATGCCCTGCTGGGTAGTGGCTCCTGTGCCCCAGGCCCGGCATTTCCAGGAGTGTCTCCACTGTGTGCTGTGTGTGCTCCACTCTTTTGTCCTGGTTGCTCTATCCTTCAGGCCTGTCCTCTGCAGAGGCTGTCTTCACCTGTGGTGGACAGTGTTCGGCTCCTGGCTGGAACGTAGCACATTTTAACCTGGCATGTTCTGATCTGTTTGTGAAATGAGACCTGTCGCCACTGCCATCAGAACTGAGGTTCCACAAAACTCCCGTGTGGGGAGACACCGTGTGAGCAGTAGTCTAGGCTGGTCTTCTCAGGGAGGGTGCCTGCTGTGCTGGGACTGAGGCAAAGGAGACTGGGAAGGGTGGTTGTTCCAGAGCACCAGGGGCAGGACTTGGTGTAAACAAGTTATGTAGGAGTGTCAGGGCTGTGCTGGTTCCTGCAGGTTGCCCTGTGCTTATGCTGAGGGGCCGGGGAGGAAAATGGCACTGACCAGTTCCTCGTTCCCAGAGGGGTCTTTCCATGAGTGCTGTCTCTCTGGGGTTCACTCTGAGATGAATGAATAACCTGCCCACTGTGTGCCCCAGGCACTCTTCACCTCGCTGTTTCCACACTATGTCCTTGGATTGATTGTCTTGTCTCCAAGAGCAGCATGGGGCCTTCAGGGCTCTATCCCAGTGAAGCCCACTGAGCTTCAGAACTCCAGGCTTTAGGCCTTGCTGGTTGCAAGAACTCATAACATTCGGCCCCTCTTGCTTTCCAAGCCAGTTGCTGTGGGGATTCCTTTTCCCCATGTACTCCCTGTGTGTCAGTCTGTCTCTCACCTTCTCCATGACCATGGCCGCCTCCCCACCTCAGTGGCCATGGTGTGTTTCTCTCCCAAACCATGTCTCCACACTTCCTACCTTCTCCAGGGTGGCCTTTTCTCTCCCTTTAGTTGTGGAGTTTGTTCTTCTAGTCTTCAGGTGGATTTCTGGGGTATTTTGGCTGACTTGACAGTTATCTAGTTGTATTTATGGGATGAGGCAAGCCTAGGGGCCTCCTACTCCAGCACCATCGTCCAAACTCCATATGAACTTGTTTTTAATTAAGGAAGAATATCTTCCTTTCTGATATACATATTACAGATATTTTTTTCACAGTTTATCATTTGCCTTTTGGTTTCAGGCACACATTTTAAATTATAATATGATTTCATTTGTCAGTATTTTTCCTTTCCTTTAAAGCATTTGATTTTTATATCTTGCACTGAAATCTTTCTTCATACATTTATGGTTTTATTCTAAAAAAAATTTTTATAGGGATGTTTTATTTTGACCATGGACTATTTTATCTTTAAAATTATTATTTGCCTTTCAACTCCCTTCACCCATTTCTCCCATCTCTCTGCACTGCCCACCTCTATAACTATGGGATTTTTTTTTAAATATTCCACATATAGGGGCATGTGGGTGGTTCAGTTGGTTAAGTTCCGACTCTTGATTTAGGCTCAGGTCATGATCTCATGGTTTGTGGTTTTGAGCCCCACATTGGGCTCCACACTGACAGGGCAGAGCCTGCTTGGGATTCTCTCTTTCCCTCTCTCTCTGCCCCTCCCCTCTTTGCATGCTTTCTCTCTCTCTCTCTCTCTCAAAATAAATTAGTTAAAAAGTAAGATACTGCATGTAAGAAAGATTATATGGTATGTGTCTTATCATTAGCATATTCTTTTTTTCATATTCACTTTGTCCTATTCTTATTTTCACTTTTAATTAACATTCACTTCTCTGGTTTCTGTTGATGTGATAAAGCCTTTTCTACTGCATAATTTGGATCTTGGACTTTAAGGATGGAACCGTGTGTGAATACCTTAGGATTTGTGGAACATCAGAGGGCATAGATGTAGGTGCAGTTCATTTGAACTACATCTAGAAGATATGCTGCCTCAAACAGATGGGGTTGGAGACGAGGCAGTTTGGTAAAAGACAAGGAAATGCGAAGAATAAGGGATTTAATCAGGACTAAAACTGGAAAAGAGCAAAAATGAAACAAGAGGATTCTTGTGGGAGTATGTAGTCCTCTCAGGTGTGTGTGTGTGTGTGTGTGTGTGTGTGTGTGCGCATGTGCCTGTGCATGTGTGTAAAGGTGGAAGAGTGGTTTTAGTCTATTAGGCTGCTGTAACAAAATACCATAGACTGGGTGGCCTATAAACAACCGAAATTTATTTCCCAAAGTACTGGAGACTGAAAATTGTTAAAACAACCGAATTCAACCCAGTAAATTTGAAGATCTAATGGGATTTATTAAACAATTCATTAATTAGGCAGCATCCAATCTAGCAAGTAGAGGGGGGCTCCAGGGAGTTATATAAGATGAAAGGTTTTTATAGGAAGGAGGGTGGGACAAGAAATTTATCAATAAACGAAAAGGATCGTTCCAGGCAAGGTCCCCGTGCCTTACAGGGAATGGGGGTGGTGGTCTTGCAGATGACTTCATCTTCCTTTGAGCATTAGAGATGGTCCCTGTGGCAAACTAATTGGCACTAATTGAAGTATTCCTAACTGACTGGTTAAGACTACATTTCTGGGGAATTTGAAACCACACTTAGATTAGATATAAAACCCTGGTTCGGGGAGTCAGGCTAAGTGATGCCATTTGGGGCCTGTGGTTTTCTCTTTTTTAAAAAAAAACCTTTATTTATTTTGAGAAAGAGAGAGCACATGCGAAATTGTGTGCACGAGCTGGGGAGGGGCAGAGAGAGAGAGGCAGAGAGAATCCCAAGCAGGCTCCACGCTGCGGAGCTAGAACCCAAGAACTGCGAGATCACGACCTGGACCGAAATCAAGAGTCAGATGCTTAACGAGCTGAAGCACCCAGGCACCCCACCTGTGGTTTTCTTTTTAACAAAGTCCAAGATGACGGTGCCGGAAGTTTGGGTGTCTGGTGAGGGGCCACTTCCTCACGACAGCTGTCTTCTCATGTGTCCTCACACGGTGGAAAGGGCAAGCTGGTTCCCCAAGGTCTCTTTTGTAAGGACACCAGTCACAATCTCGAGGGCTCCATTCACATGACCTGATCACCTGCCAGAGGCCCCACCTTCTCATACCAGCACAGTGAGGTTAGGATTTCAGCACATGAAGTTTGGGTGGACACAACTTTCAGGTCATAGCAAGTGGTGTGTAGGCGAGAGAAACCAGAGGTCAGTCAGAGGCAGCGGGTGTTCCCGAAAACAGAGCAGGAGTAGGTGGCACGACGGCCAAGAAGCTACTCCAGTGAGTCAGAGGAGCCCCGTCACCCTCGAAGTGAGTCTGTTGTCCGTACTGGCTGAGGAGCAAGTTTTGTCTGTGTGGTTTCAACAAATGTGCTCGTTGTTGAACTGAAACGGTCACAGGCCATTTGTCCTTGTGGCAGGGGTGGTTCTGCCAGGGCTCTAAAGGTGGTGTCACAGACTGCCCGAATCCCAAAGACAGTGTTCGCTTTTACCGATGCCAGAAATGCCTTTCACTTTGATCTAGTTCAGTGGCTGACGACACCCCTAACATCTTGTAGCTAAGATTCCCCGGCTTCATTTGCTTCTCATCAGAGTCCATTTTTGTCCAAAGCAGTTGCAGCATCTGTACCTACAGCTCTGAGGGAGGAAAGATGTGTTTGATGGTCTCCCCGAGTCAGCAGCGTCTACTTGAACTCATTAGGATTAAAAGGGAATCCGAGGAAGAAGGAAAGAAAGGTAAAACTGGATTGCAAAGCAAGGGGGCTTTGGCTGCCTTCAGCGAGGAGATCTGTAGATACGAGACAACGGCGCTGTGTTTCGGAACAGCACCATGGTTACCGCCTGTAAAAATAATGCGGAGAGAAAAATAAGAGCGCTGGCGTTCGACCATTTTTTTCCCTAAGATTGGTTTTTATCCACTTGTTTGATAAAATGAAAAGATCCTGCAGTTTGCGTTATCTTGACGAAATTAAAAGACCAAAAGCAAATTATAAATTTGTCTTTAAATGCTCACTGCTAAATATTCCCGAATGTTGTGCTCTCTCTCCCTCCTCTAGACACCAGGAGTCTTATGTTTAACAAATCTTTGTGAAATCATCCGTCTGCTGGTCGACAATCAACATTCTGTGACGACTGTAACTTTCACCCACTACTTCTTAGGCTTATTATCACTGATGCTGTGACACAGTTGCCGGAATTTCAATGCTTTTTGCATCCAGCTGTGGCCATTGATTCCCTCATTGGATTTGATGGTGTTAAACACAATAAGAAAGATGACTTAATGGGTCTTAAATGTTTACTGTTATTGAAACCATTCTGCAGTTTTCATTACCAAAAGAAGTCCCTGTTGAAATGTTACTTTCCACTTCCCAAATGCTTCTTGTAAGCCGACATAAAGAAATGTGGTCCACGCCAGCTGTTTCCGTCTAATTTAGAGAGAAATTAAGTGCTCGCATTCAGTAAAACTCCACTTAAATGCTCTTCTTAATGAGGAAAGGACGGAAGGGCATTTCATTTTCACAACTAAACGTAAGCTTGACGTTTTTCCAGCATTAGCATTCTTATATAATATGAAGAACAGCTCTTTTAGAAGGTGATTCTTTAGTGTTAGAGGATATGTGTTGAAGGCGATTGACTATGCCACCCCAAAACATGCTCATGTGACATCAGGATTTTTTTGAGCTGCAAGAACTGAGAACAGACACAGAGAAGTTCTCCATCCTTCTCATTTGTGCAAAAGCAGGCATCAGTTTCCCTTTGTAACGGATTCTGCTGGGTGTTAAAAAACACGTAACGTGAGCATCGCTGAAGGTGACTCGGGTTTTGCCAAGTAAAGGGAATAACAGTGTAGGTAAGGAAAGAAAGGTGTATGAGGGCATAGAAAGTTCTAGAAGCATAGGCACCTATCTGTTTATCTGGTGCTAGGTCTCTAGTACCTAGCACAGTGCCTGGCAAACTAGTAGGTGTTCAACAGATACATGTGGAAACATGAATAAGTGAGTTTTTGTTCCCTATAGTTGCATGGATGCCATTAACAACATCACTGCAGAGAAATAGCATGATTTCATGTATTCATTGTGATGGCTGACTTTTTTTTTTAATGTTTGTTTATTTTTGAGAGAGGGAGCATGAACAGGGAGGGGCAGAGAGAGAGGGAGACAGAGGATCTGAAGTGGGCTCTGCACGGACAGCAGAAAGCCTGATGTGAGGCTTGAAGTCATGGACCGTGAGGTCATGACCTGAGCCTAAGTTGGACGCTCAGTCAGGTGCCTCATGATGGCTAACTTTGGTGGCCATTTGTATAATTCATGGCAGAAAGGATATTCATCCAGCACATATGTTTTGAGGGCCACAGTGTCTCTCACATACTTGTTGGGTTTACTAAGGATGAAAAAGGTATGATTCCTTCTCTGGGGGGCTCACAGTATGGTGGGGGATGTAGAAACAGAAACAGACAACTCCATAATACAGTAATTGCAGTGACAGATGTATTCCCAGGGGGCGTGTGTTCGCAAGCCCATCTTGGGGCATTGGGATCCTCTGAACTTGAATTGAATCTAGATGGGTATCTCTCAGAAGAAGGAAGTTGGGCAGATGTTTCCAGAGAGATCTAGCATGAGCACAGATTCTCCCTGAGACTCGGCCCTGGGTGTATGCTGCATCCGGCCTTCATAGAATTCCACAGAAGTGCAGACGTAGAAGTGGAGGTGGTCAAGAGAGGTGGGTGCCAGGCCTTGAGTACTTAGGATTACGTACGCAAGCGTTGCTGTTTCGTCTACCTGTGAATGAGGGACTGCTGAAGTGATACCAGCAGAGGGGTAACACGCTCACATTCATATTTTATAGAGATCATTTTTAAATTGGTGTGAAGGATGATTTGAAAAAAAAAAAAGACAGGATTGATGTGGAGACATCAGTTGCATTAATTGAAGAGAGAAATGATTCAGGAAGCCAGAGAATTGCTGTGCAGAATGATAGCTTTTATTCATCAGAATTAACTGGTAATATCAAAGTAACTTGGTGTGGTTCTGGTTTAATAGAGTTTTATTTTGCTTATCTCTATTCATAACTTGAAATTGAAAAATGCTGAGAACTTAGTTACTTGCCAACCTCAGTGACATATAACAGGCATCATTAATATAGCAAAAGGAAAATGGATTCTAATTTAAGGACAGTCATTTTTCAGATTCAGTGGCTTGTACAGAGGACCTGATCCTGCAGTTCTGAGTCTAGGCCGATCTTATTCTTTAATCAAAGTAGTTCAGTTGACTCAATTGCCTTTGTAGAGATTCGGGAAGGAATTTTAAGTGTGCATCCAGCACTGCACTTTTCTCTTTAGCCCTTAACCGTGTGCCCCCATTGTTCTTAAATATCTTACATTTCGAAGAGTGGCTGTATTATATTTTCCCAGTTTAGGCAAGAAACAAATTCATTAAAGGGGTCCAGTGATAACCAGCCATTTTGTTCAGCATGTGAGTGTAGCTCCAGCCTGCGTTGGAGACGCCTAGATCTGCCGGTCCCTGGGCTGTTGCCTGGAAGGCCCGGTTCTCACCTCTCCCGGGCTCAGCATATGAAGATACTGTCCTCGGCAGGCTTCACTGTCAGCTGGCTTCCAGCCACATTCTGTCAGTGGGAGGCCCTGGAGGGAAATTGGGAAGTGGGAGGTAAAGAGAAACTGGGGTCCTTACTGTCTTCTTTCCCCGCCTCCAGTGGCATCTGTGTCTGTGGCTCCGCCTCCTGACATTCAAGCCCAGTAGGGACCCAGCCACTTGCACTGGTCCTGGACTCCAGCAACACGTCGTCCTCCCTCCAGTTAAGGGACCATATCAGCTTCCCACTCTTACCAATCCCTACACTGTCTCATTGGCCTCCTCTTGGCTTCTCAGCAGTTCTATCACCTACAAAACCTATTCCCTATATTGACTTCTCTCATTTAAATTCGTAGAGTGATTTTGTTGCTGGGTGAACTGGGGAGACCGAGGGCCCTGGGGCCTCGAGCTTGCCTGTCCCAAAGATGCGGCTGAAGTCTCTTGGTCACGTCGCAAGAAAGAATGCAAGGACAGACAGGACACTGCAGACAAGTGACACAAGTGGGAGAGTTTATTAAAGCCAAAGTACACTCTTGAGATGTGAGACACAAGCTCAAACAAGATCTGTGAGCTGGGGTTTGTGTTTCTTTTACTGACAGTTGTTAACAAGGGGGTGGGATATTCATTACTCAGGATGGGGGATTTCTTAGAAGCAGGGTTTCACCACTTTTCTTCCTATAATTGGTCAGGGGTTTCTGGCCTACTTTTTTGGCCATTTTGGACCTGTCTGGTTTGATCGGTTTCTTGTGGAGGGCTGCCCCGTCAGGCCTCTGACTTTCCCGACAGCTGGCCATGACTTTCTCTCTGTTGGCCTCCAGGCATCCTGGTTGAGCCTAACTAACTGCTGCTAGCAGTTTTTGTTTTCCATGTTGGGCCCCACCGGGTGCACAAGGCAAGTGGAGTTCTTTAAAGGCTTGAGTTAACCCTCTTGGATTAAACATTTTCAGTAAATATCCCCAGTACACTGTTCAAATAGAAGATACCACCCACAGAAGAGGACTTTTGGGTAATATAAAAACAAACAAACCAAAGAACCAAGAATCTTTTCAAATTTCAACCTCATTTTATGGATAAATACAGAATTCGGCCCTGAATAATCGATGTTGTGGCACATTGCTTTACTGAAATAATGTTTTTTTATATGTTACTTCCCAAATTCCACCCTGCCTGCCACCCCAAAGCAGCGGCAGAGATGGGTTCTTTTGTAACTTATCTAACTGGGTTTTGTTTTGTTTTCTTTTGTTTTGTTTTGTTTTGTTTGCAAGGTAAAGGGCTGAAGTAGAGGGCTCTTGGAGACAATGATGCTCTGAATTCTGGTCAGCTCTGTAAGCAGTAGTGCTCAGTCCACGACTGGGGTAGGTGAGGATCTGTCATGAGAAAGCTTTTGAGAAGTTGTGGAAAGCCTTGGGCACCAGTGAGGACAGGGATCTCTGGATCTCAGAGGGAGCCGGGACTCCCATCTCTGCACCCAGGCACCTCCCTGAGCAGGTGGCCGGGTCTCAGGGGGTTATTTTCTGGTGCATTTAGGAAGTGCATTAGGAAAGAAAACAATAATATTCTAACTGTTAAAGGAAAGCGTTACTCATGATACTAGTTGAAGCACAGTGAGGCCGACTTGATTCAAAGGGGGTGCTGTCTGGATAGGTGTGGGGACCTCTGCAATACGTCTTGCTATGGAGGAGAGAGCCTAGCTTCCATTTCTAACACAGTGTGGGCAAGTGAGAATTCGTAGCCCAGGAGCAGGATGGGGGTCAGTGGATGGAAAATTACTAACAGGAAATGATGGGGAAAAATCTGTTACAAGATGGCCGACAGGACTGATAGGAAAATCCCAGTCCCTGCCTGAAGACTCACTCCCCTTCCGGGTTCTTCTTCCCACCCTGCTTGCCTTTGCGCCTAATTACTATTAATGAGGAATGCGGAAGTAACAGACTATAAATTGTCCCCTCTGTTGATGCTTGGGACTCAGACCTCTGGAAGATGATCTCCTCTGAGCCCACCGGTGTAAAATAAACCTCCTGCCTTCCACGATCTCCCGAGTGCCGCTTGGTTCTTCTGCCGGGTGATCCAGACCAGTTTCCATAACAGAAACAATAAAGGTTAAGGGAAATTTTGACCAAACTACCCTAACAGGATTCTTGCCGAAATTGCAAAAGCCAGGTGATTGGACGTTACCTGGGGGATGGTGGAGGATGAGGTACCTGATCAGTTATCAGGGATGGCTAGATTGATTGAGCAGGATTCTGGATAAAACTGAACAATTGAGAGATAAACACAGAAGCCTGAAAAGGAACTCAGTAAAATTTGGTCAATGAGAGAAACTTACCAGAACCTAGGTCCTTGTGACTCTAGTGTCTTAAGGCTGTCACAGGGACGTCAGAGTTTTCTGACCTGAGGACCCTGTGGGTTTGGACACTGAGTGTCATGGTCACATCACCAGAGCAGACTGTCGTAGACCCTTTGCCAAATGCCTTGGTGCTACTGAACCCCAGAAAAACCCCGAGTCTTTGTCATCCTGAAATGCAGAGCTCCCTAAAAAGATAAAAGTTGAATTTATTGTCATTCTTGAAGGATGAAGCCTAAAAGTCAGAATGTTGATTTTAAGAAAATAATTAAAAGTAATACTACATATATACCTGGCTTTGCTGACTCAGATTTATAGCTGAGGTTGCTTATTGAGATCACACTTCTTGATTTGCAAAACTATCACAAATTACGCTTTAACTACCAGACCTTAACAGCAAATTTGCGTAATAAAAGTAAGTGGGAAAGGCCAGGAATGCAGAGATTTAGAACCACTGGAAGCCAAAACAGATAAATCATAACAAAATCAAATGCATGGTAGATCAAAAATTTGGAAGTAACAGCTTACGTTAAGGTGTGATTATGAATAGTTACATAAAAAGCTGTTAAAACGTGTTAATTTGAAGAATTGCAAAAATAGCCATTATGCTTGTGTGTGATAGAAAGATCAATGCCAGTGTATTTAATACAGAGTTTAGCAAATATTACAAACCCTCACAAATCTTAGTTTTCATATCTTTTCTACATTGCTAAGCACAAGAAACAATTATTGAGACTATGTCTGTGTATTGTTGTGTTGATAGGCTAGCCTGGGATTATTAACCTGTTCATAGCATGTTTTCCTATGTTCAAATTTATTAGTAATTGTATCCTTTTTGGTGATATGCTTGCATATCACTGTCCTTTTTCCTCACATATGGTTTCTAAATTTTCCACAAAGAACATTTATTACTTTTAGAATAAATATAAACAGTTTCTTTCAAAGTCCCCAATTACCTCACACTGGCAATAGGAAAGGTTAATTTATTCACTAATTTTTTTTTGAAGACACAAGCTACATTCTTTATATCACTATTACTTTTAATATCAAAATCTAAAATTATTCTGGAAGGAAAATTTTAAATAGAATTTTGAATTCTTTATATTGACCACATGGAATCTTATTCCAGCCCATAAAGAAGCTTACTGTGCAGAGCAAAATAGAGTATATTTCAAAGCAAGCTGGCTTCACCAGTAGAATCTAAAGGTATTCATTGGCATTCTGGATCTTAAGGTGGTCTTGTGCTACAGGTAAGATTTAGTATCGTATTTGAGTGTACTTTGGAAATACCGTGTTCTGGGTCCCCTGAGGTACTAAGTAACCCAGTGACATGGGCGGCAAGGAACCATCATGATGACATATCTTATGGGATGACTTGGGAAGTGGTTGTAGTCTTAGTGGCTTGGGTTTTGGAAACAGACTGGCATTTAAGCGTGGATCTGCTACCTAATAGCTGAATGAGCTTGGACATGCAAATCTGTCTCTAAACTTCAAAGACTCTCCATATGGGAAAAGGGGGTCGGACATTCCCTGTATGTTATTTGGTGTATAGATTTTCTTCCTAAATGATAACTGCTGTTCCGGAGCAACATTTTTTTAACTCATTTTGTGTTGGAGATCTTTACACATTGTCCTATGTCAGTCTTTTTTTTTTTTTTTAATATTTGACTGCTACAAGGTACCCTTAGTATGAGTTTAGCTAAATTCACTTAACCACTTTCCTTTCGATGGACTTTTGAATAGTTTCTGGTGTTTTACTGTTAAAAATACCGCTCACGTGAAAACCCTTATATCGGGTTGTTTGTGCAGATTACTCTGAAGAAGTTAATAATGAAAAGGTGGAAGGGTTTTGGTAGAGGATGTAGCCCCATTATCAGCTAGAAATAGAACATTTCCTTTTGGCATTTGCCTGGAAATCTCTTTTTTGTGGTAAGCAATTGTGGGCAGAATGGAACAGTTACTTCTCCAGAGGGGTCTCATTCACTAGGTGAAACTAGTCTTTTATATTTTGTGAGTTTTTTTTCCAGTTTAAGCAGGGCAATCGCTCTTCTAGAGGAATTCTTCTAGAGGTTCTTTTCTTTGAAATATACAGAAGTATCTTTGTCTAGATTAGATATAAATGATTCTGCATTCTTGGATTTGTCTAATCACTTAATCTCAGAGCATTTAATGTGGTCTGTACCTTTTTTCTTCTTTCTGAGTGACAATAATCTTTAAAGGACTCATAAAAGCCTTGTAATTCAGAGCTGGAGATAATTTGCCATCCTGTGTTCTGTGGTCGAACTAGATTCTACCTCCTCAATTTTAAATCATCAACAAATAAGGTGAATGTAGCTCTTGTAAAATTGTCATCCTCATAGAGACCAGAATAGCTTTGGAAGGTGGGAGTCTAATAGATGGTGGGAGTCTCTGAAACTAGAGATTAATTCATCCTTCTATTTTTAGGACTTGACTTTTTGCTAATCCATTTTGACAGGTAAGATCTCAGAAATATTTAATAATGTGAAGTGTGGAGCTCTCTGGGGTCAGATTCTGACCATAATATATATATACATTTTTAATTAAAAAAGTGGGGCACCTGAGTGGCTCATTCGGTTGGGCATCCTACACGGGCTCAGGTTATGATCTCACAGTTGGCGAGTTTGAGCCCCACGTTGGGCTCTCTGCTGACAGCTTGGAGCCTGGAGCCTGCTTTGGCTTCTGTGTCTCTCTCTCTCTCTGCCCCTCCCCCACTCATGCACGCTTACTTGCGTGCTCTCTCTCTCTCTCTCTCTCAAAAATAAACACTAAAAAAAATTAACATGTTTTTTTAATTTTAGAGAGAATGAGCTAGTGGGGGACAGGATCAGAGGGAGAAACAGAATCCCAGGCAGGCCCCAGGCTCAGCACAGAGCCCATTGGGGAGCTCAATCCCATGACTCCAGGATTATGACCTGAACTGAAATCAAGAGTTGGATGTTCAACCAAGTGAGGCACCCAGGAGTCCCATTATTATTTTCTTGAATAAATTTGTACTGCTTTTTCTTATCAAGATTTTTAGCATCTCCAGGTCCCACAAAGAGATAGATGACTGAATTGATAGATATGAGGGTATCCTAGGCTATAAATTCCTAGGATAAACTTAAATTCTTCAGTGAACTTCTGTCTTTTTTTAGGATGTGAATTTCTTAACTAGATTATGCAATTCTGAGCTAAATCAAGATTTGAACCTATAAAATCAATATGGTTGGTCATCATCTTCACCTAAATTAGAAGACATTAGGAAGGAATATCACACATTCAGAGGAATGTGTTTAAAATGGAGAGAGGGAAGGGGCACCTGGGTAGCTCAGTAGGTTAAGCACCTGGCTTAGGCTCAGGTCATGATCTCGCAGTTTGTGAGTTCGAGCCCCGCGTCGGGCTCTGTGCTGACAGCTCAGAGTCTGGAGCCTGCTTCGGATTCTGTGTCTCCCTTTCTGTCTGCCCCTCCCCTGCTCACGCTCTGTCTCTCTCTGTCTCTCATTAATAAATAAATAATGTTAAAAAAAAAGGATGGAGAGAGGGTGCCATGAAGGTGCTGGAGAAACAGAAGAAAGAACAAACCAAAGGCAAGGAAGATGTCAACTTACAGGAGGCCAGAAAGGAGGCTGATCAGACTCTGGTCAGGAAAGAAAGTATTTGCATGTTTTCATTATTTTTTTCTAAGGAGTTCTTAAGGGAAACAATTTTATGTTTCAGAGGCCCCTTCATAGCAATAAAAACTATAGCTCATTGAGTATCTGAAATTTGTAACCTTTTTTTTCCTAGGCATCTCACAAAATGATTATTTTATTCATATACAAGTTTCTCTAGCATGGTCAGTAATTAAGTTCAGAATTGTATGTGGTAAAATCCTGACAGAATACAAGAAGTTGGACAACAACCCACAGGTTCATTGAAATGACTAGGCAAGTGATTGAAAATAAGAGAATCTGAGAATCAGACCCTTTGAATCTTGGGTCCAGCATCACCACTCACCCACCCCCATGTTATCCACGTGTCTCACTAAATAGTAAAACAAAAGCCAACCAAAGATTTGCATCCAGAAATATAAAGATGGAAGGATAAAAGCTTAGGCAGTGCTCCCAAGGGAGCAGAGGACTGGCCAGGAGCAGAGTTGGCCCAAATGTAGTCGCCAGGAACCCTAAGACATCCACAGGGTGCTGGCATGTCGAAGGGGCCCCTGCTGAGCGCCAGAATACCCAGTCCTGATCTGCGACTCTATATCAAAACCGTGGAAGGAAATCAACCAGAATATCAGTAAAACCTTTATTAAAAAATGTCAGGCGGGGAAGACGCGAAGGAAGATGGGATGTTTAATGAGGTTTAGCAGGAGGGCCCTGTTATATTCACCTAATAGCGTGAATAGTCCGTCAGGGAGGGTTCTGGCATGTTCCCTACCATTGTTTGGGCGATTCGGAGGGTATCTAAAGGGTAGGAAGGAATAGAGGCCATGTACAAGAGAGAATGGGAAGAGGGCCCAGCTGTGGGGATCAAGCACATGCAGGAGCCACAGCAGAACATTCTTAGTGCGTCAGTGTCTCTTACAAAATGGATAAAAATACTAATTGAGTAAATGAATGAAAGAATGAACAAATAAACAAAAGAAATAAAAATAAAGTGCAACAAGATTTCTCAGGAATAGCCCATTGCTTCTGGGATTGTTCAAGAATTTCTGTGAAATAGCGTATGGATGACAAATTGAGTTTGGAACGTGTGACCAGAGGGATGCACGTTCCGCAGAGAGAAGAGAGCACGGACGGTTGAGAACTGAGGCAAAACGAGGGAAGGGAAAGGGAATAGTCAGTAGCATAAGTTTTTTTCTAGATTTTCATACGTTTTTTTCTAGGTTAATAAAGTAAATTGGAGTGAGGATTTTAATTAGTCAAATGCTGGGTGCCTGTGACGCCATTTCTCACTGGGACAGTTCACATGAACAGGATGCCGTTTTGTTAGTTTTGTTCTTGTTGAGGGGGGAAACGGTCATTTGCTTTGGTTACCAGAACCTGTCCACGTGCTAAGCTTGGTGGTCGGAAACCAATAGACTGCCTCTCACGGGGGCCTTCTGACCTTCTCGGCCTCAGTGGCACCTCACGTACAGCGTGAAGCATAGCAGTGCACCAGAGCCACGTTGCAACTTTCAGTCCATGTGCTGCTCCCTGTTCTTGGCAATATCACAGCTCCACAGCTTGCAATATTATGAATCATAGCCTTGTCTTTTCATTTTATTCTTTATTTAGTCCTATAATTATCTAAATGAGCTTTGAAATTGTGAGCTGAAGCTTCAGATTAGTCTCTGACTCTGCTATTCCCAGGCTAAATTTGGTTCAATACTTTATATTTCTTAAAAAGAGGAAAGAGCAAAGTAATTTTGAGAGTATGGTTCAAGTTCTCACTACCTGCCCTTCTCTCTTCCTCCGTCCTAAGGAATAACCACTGTCCTGAAACAAGAGTTTTTTTTTTTTCTGTGTATGTTTCCGTATTACTTACTCCCCTCCAAAGACCAACAAGAACACTCCTGTATTTGAGTAAGTTGGGTGTATTTCAATGAGGAGGGAAGTGTGAGGAATCTCAAAGAGTGTTGGAAAGAGCTTGTAATAGATTTGTGTTTGTGTTAGGAGATTTTGGGGGTAGGATTTGAGCAAGTGGGTTTCTTCTCTGGATTGCTTACTATTAGGAAAGAGTAATTCTACTATTGAATATCTTAGTATGTCTTCCCTAAAAGGAGGGAAGAATGGATAGGTTAAAGCTGTAATTGGTAAAGAAGCAACAACTGCTCATGTTAGCCAGGACAGGGGATGCTTAGTGCTCTTTTTCAACATGAATTCATAGTGGTCTTGTTTTTTATCTTGATCCATAATGGCCACAGAGTGGCCTTGTCTGACACTGATGTTCTGTGCAATTGTTTATATCTGATAGAAGAAGCCAAAGTCCATGTATTATGAAACTCATCAAAGCAAATTCTAGCCCAGTTCCTAGTTGATTGTATCAGCTCCACTGACAGGTGTCCAAGGCTGCTTTTTTCATGCATCTACACGTATATGTATATGTGTACATATATAATTTATGGCATTTAGACAGTTTTCTTAAAATTTACATGGATCACGTCATGCTGCAGGCATGATCTTTACTAATTTGCTGGTTAAAATGCTCATTCTCGATGCATCGGGTTCCCTGTTCTCCGCTGTGTGTGTGGTGTGTCATTGTATGAATAAGCCCCGTTGAGTCACCTATAGATAGATGGTTTAATTATGTGGGTTGGCTATTTTATTGACTTTGGTAGTGCTGTCAAAAACATGAATATAAATGTCACATACATGCAGATGGGTTGCTCTAAGGCATTTATTCTAAAACAAAACTACCATTTCAAATGTAGGTATTGCCAAGTTGGTCTCCAAATCGTAATTGTATACATTTTTGCTGTGTCTGCTATGAGAATTTGTTTCCCCACATCTTCCCACAGCACTTGTTATCAAAGTTAAAGGTTTCATAACTGGCAAAAGTCAGTCTTCTGTGTGTGCATTAGAATTTTATTGCTATGTTAATACAATTTTTCTATAATTATCAATGAGCCTGCCTATTTTTTTGTGCTTTTGGCCATTTAGTTTTTCAGTTCTATGCATGATTTGTGTACATTATTTGGTCACTTTCCCACTGAATGTCAGGTCTCTTGCTTATCTTGCTTAGAATATTTTTATATATTTTAGACACTCATTTGTACAGTCTGTGAGTCTGTGACTTATCTTTTCCTTTTTTATGTTATTTTCTCACCCAGAACATTTTAATTTTAATGTGATCAGGTTTATTAGTTTTTTCCTTTGTGGTTCGTATTATCCCTCTTTTGTTTTTTAATGTTTTCATTTATTTTTGATATATATAGAGAGAGACAGAGAGAGAGCATAAACAGGGGAGGGGCAGAGAGAGGGAGACACAGAATCCGAAGCAGGCTCCAGGCTCTGAGCTGTCAGCACAGAGCCCAATGTGGGGCTCGAACTCATGAACCATGAGATCATGACCTGAGCCAAAGTCAGACGCTTAACCGACTGAGCCACCCAGGCACCCCTCTTCTAAAAGTTTTAAAAGTGTTATTTTTCACATTAGGTCTTTAGTTGGACCCGGTTTGTGTGCGCGCGTGTGTGTGTCCAGGTTAAGGTAGGTATCTGTTTTTTTTGAACTGTGCTGTTAGTCGGTTGTCTAGCACATCTTTCCCTTTTGATTTATGACGGCACCTTATTCCTGAGTCCAGTTTCTCTGTATGCATGGATCTATGGCCGGGCTCTTACATTTTCTTACATTCTTTAATTTGGCAATATCTCAGCGTTTTACTTGCACTTTCTTGTACTTCTTTAAAGCTGCTTTATCTATTTTGGGCTTTTTATGTTTCTATATTGCTTTCACTTTCATCATGTTACGTTCCTTGGATTTCTTCTGGAAGTTTAAGAAGAATCACCTTAGCTTATAAACTTATGGGGAAAATATCCTCCTTTAAATATTGACACTTTTTATTAGTGAACATGGCATAATATCTGTGTGTATTGCAGTGAGATTTTCTAATGTTAAGCCATTGTACTCTATTTGGTGCTTATGTATTATTTTTTATGTTTTAAAGTAGATTTTTCGAATTTCAGTTCGTAATTAAAATCAACTAAATTTTCCTATGGATGATGTCCTTTTTTGTCTGTAGCATCAAGATTTATTTGGTAATTTAATTGCAACACTCGCTCTCTTTCGATTCTGTAAAACAGTTTGTTTAAAATAAGAATTCTCTTTCTTCAGGTTTTCACGGGGCTTTCCTTTAATACTCTCTAGATCTTCTTATTCATCAGTGGGTAAATTTTTAACTACAGATTCATTCTTTTTTTTTTTTTTTTAAATTTTTTTTTCAACGTTTATTTATTTTTGGGACCGAGAGAGACAGAGCATGAACGGGGGAGGGGCAGAGAGAGAGGGAGACACAGAATCGGAAACAGGCTCCAGGCTCTGAGCCATCAGCCCAGAGCCTGACGCGGGGCTCGAACTCCCGGACCGCGAGATCGTGACCTGGCTGAAGTCGGACGCTTAACCGACTGCGCCACCCAGGCGCCACAAGGTTGTTTATTTTTGAGAGAGTGAGAGCGAGCAGGGGAAGGGCAGAGAGAGGGAGAGAATCACCACGCTGTTGGTGCAGAGCCTGACGCGGACCTTGAGATCATAACCTGAGCCGAGACCAAGAGTCAGATGCTTAACTGGCTGAGCCCCGCCAGGCGCCCCTGTTTCTCACCTTTTAATTGAGAAAATTTTCAGATAGAAAAGTTGAACAGAGTGACTCAATTTTTTTTTAAATTTTTTTTAACGTTTATTTATTTTTGAGACAGAGACAGAGAATGAATGGGGGAGGGACAGAAAGAGAGGGAGACACAGAATCAGAAGCAGGCTCCAGGCTCTGAGCCATCAGCCCAGAGCCCGATGCGGGGCTCGAACTCACGGACCGCGAGATCGTGACCTGGCTGAAGTCGGACGCTTAACTGACTGCGCCACCCAGGCGCCCCCAGATTCATTCTTTAAATTGTAATAGTGATATTCAAGGTTACCATTTCCTTTTGAGATGTTCAGAATATCCATTTCATCAACATTTTGTAATACACTCAACTGATTTATGATGTCTTCTTATTTTTCAAAAGCTTTATCACAGTTGTATCCTATTACATCTAAAACCGTTGTTGGCTGTTCTCTTTGGTTTTAGGTAAAACTTGCCAGTGGTTTGTCAACTGTCGTAGCGTCATCATGAGGAGCGAACTCTTGTGTGTCTGCTTTCCCGCACTTAGACTTCTTCTTGTGACACATACCCATTTTGTTGCATACGGTGGTAGTTTACTACTGTAGTCGAAGTTTTCCTTGCCTCACAGGATTTTACAGTATTGTTATACCACAGTTTACTTTTTCATTCCAACATTAATTGGTATCGCAGTCGTTTTCAGGTTTGGGATACTATGAAAGGGCTGCTTTGGACTCTTTTTCATGTATCTTTTGCCGCATATGCATATATACGTATTTCTGAAAGGTATATTCCCAAGAACTGAAATTGCTGAGTCATACAGTTCAGGTATGTCCAGATTTAGTAGCTAATTAATGTCAAAGAGTCTTCTGACTTGGGGCACCTTGGTGGCTTGGTTGGATAAGCTCCGACTTCAGCTCAGGTCCTGATCTCACAGCTTGTGGGTCTGAGCAGTGGTCTCTGACAGCTCGGAGCCTGGAGCCTGCTTGGGATTCTGGGTCTCCTTCGCGCTCTGCCCCTCCCCTACTCACGCTCTGTCTCTCTCTCTCTCTCTGTCAAAAACATTAAAAAAAAAAAAAGTAAAAAAACCCAGAATCTTCTGATTTGAACTGTGTCTGTCAGTGTATGAGAGTTGCTGCCACCCAGTATTCTCACCAGAACATAGTTTTGCGTGTCTCTTTCGTTTTGCCGTCTCGAATCAAAGGACTTTGAAATGTACAAAGAAATCTGAACTCAACAGATATTGTTGAATCTTGTACGTATGTCAAAGGAGCGTTTCATCTAAATATGAAGAAACAGTTTCTCTAACAGTAACTGGTGCTTCAGGTATGTTAGTTCAAGATTAGAATTACTGGAATTTTAAAACAAGACCCTGACCTTTGCCCTATTACTTTGGTCCACTGTATGATACACTTTGAAACATTTGTGCTCAGTTTCCTAAAGCCGACTCTTACTCTATGAAAGAATCATGGATGTGGTTTCTTAAAACTGTTCAGAAAATTTGTGTAAGTGATATGAATCATCACCAGTGTATGGAAATGTTGAAAGAAGTGGAAGACAATGAATTTAATGATCTTGTGTTCTTTGCCAGTGCGTATTGGTTGACTCATGGGAGAATTTTATAAAGATTTGCAGCTCTTTTAACTCCATTCAAGATTTCTTGAAACAAAAGTAATGCTTGCCAAATACTCAATAATCAGGGACAGAAATGGCAATGTGATTTACATTTTGTCGTCAATATTACACTGCATACGAATGAGCTAAATTTGAAGCTCCCTGGAAAGGAAAAGCTTAATTTGGCTTTAGCTAGATATCTATGAGAATTTTGAAATTGAAACTTTTCACAATACAAGTCACTAATGATTTCATAAATTTTTCTAAAATGAATCGGTGTGTAGAACAGCATTCTGTAAATTGGCTATAAAAGCAATAAGAAAAATGTGAACGTTTTTTGCTCTTGACAGATTTAAATTTGTTTTTCAATTCATGCAGTATCTCAGTGACACAAAATTAATTTACTTACCTTGGACTTTTTTTTTTAAAGTTTTATTTGTTTTGAGAGAGTAAGTACGAGCAGGGGAGGGTCAGAGAAAGAGGGAGAGAGATTCCCAAGTAGGCTCTGTGCTTCCAAAGCTGAGTCCAACACAAAGTGCTTGGTTTCACAAACCATGAGATCATGACCTGAGCCGAAGTCAAGAGTCAGACGCTTAACCATCTGAGCCACCAGGTGCCCCAGACCGATATACTTTTGAAACATAGTTTTGAAAGTGATATGCTTTCATTTTAAAGCCATATCTATTGTTCTAAAAAACATATGTGGCTAAAAACGTATGTGTTCTAAAAATAATATGTGGCCACCAGAAAATTAAAGATTACATAGGTGGCTCTCATTATATTTCCATTGTACACCGATAATCTGGAGCAGTAGGTTAGATGTGTGTATTTTCAGACCAAGAAACCCCAAACTAATATGCTGGAAAACCAATTAGATTAGTGACCTTATGTTTTAATCCCATGATTTTTAATTGACTCCAGGAAGTAATATAAATAACTTAAGATGGTGCAAATTCCATAGTTCGACTCTGACTCCTGTTCCAGCAATATGACCTACTCTGCTGCCTGGTGCATTTTAGTATGTATGAAAACTTACTAAGATTTCCTGTGCTTTAAAAATTTGTATATAAATTTTGTGCCTGATGCTTAGAATCCCTTTCTAATTCACCTTGACTCTTGGTAAACTCCTATAATTTTTGGAGACCCTGCTCATGTTTTTTTTCCTGTTTGCTAGGTTCCTTGACTTCTCTGGGTGCAAGATTAATCTTTCTCTGTATAACCACTGTCTGCCTCATACTTCTGTGATTATCCTTTATGATAATATAATTATTTTACAAATCTGTCTCCCAGGTAGACTGAATTCCTTTTAGCCTTGTTTTTCACATTTCCTTACACGTTCTCTATAGAGTGTCTGGGATTGCCCATGCCTCATAGTGTGTATGTTAATATTCTTTAAATGTATGAAGGACGAAAACTTAAAGCGTTTTAATGAGAGGATGAAAAAGATGAAGAGAAAATTAAAAATTTCAACATCTATAAAAAAGGTAGGCCACCTTCCTAACTTTATAGAAGACTTTTACATATTTGTCAAAAATCTAAAGATAAATAATATGAAAAAAGATGAGCTTTTAATTTTATGTAATATTAAATAAGGCATTATATAAAGATTAATATTGAATATCTATCATTCTTTACTGACAGTTTTATTAACCATCCAGTAGCATAAAATAATTTCAGTGCTCACTCATGCATTAAATTACTGGCTGTGTCAATTACCTTTAAATATTTTGAAAAGTACATAGCAGACCTCATGGAAAATATTAAAGGAAAATTGTGTCACCAAAAAATAATAATAGGTATTATTAAAGAAGCACACTACCTTAGGCAAAATGGAAAACTTAAATATACTCTCTTGCCTTTTATTTCCTGGAAATAGAGGAAATGAGGCATAAAGTTTCTTTTTTTTAATTTAAATTTTAGTTAACACCATTCAGTGTTGATTTCAGGAGTGCAATTCAGTGATTCATCACTTAAATACAATAACCCAGTGCTCATCCCAACAAGTGCCCTCCTTAATGTCTGTCACCCATTTAGCCCATCCCCCACCCACCCCCCTCCACAATCCTCAATTTGTTGTCTATCATCATCTCTTGTGGTTTGTTTCTCCTCTTTTTATCCCCCCTTATATATTCATATATTCAACTGTTTTGTTTCTTTGATTCCACATATGAGTTAAATCATATTGTACTTGTCTTCCTCTGATTGACTTGTTTAGTCTGTTTAGTATAATACATTCTAGCTCCATCAACATCTTACAAATGGCAAGATTTCATTCTCTTTGATGGCTGAGTAGTATTCCATTGTGTATACACACACGTGCTCATCCCAACATATATATATGTGTTGCGTGTATGTATATATACATATACATATATACATATATATGCATATAAATATACATATGTATGTATATATGTATATATATAAACATATGCCACATCTTCTTTATCCATTCATCAGTAGATGGACATTTGCACTCTCCATAGTTTGGCTATCATTGATAATGCTGCTATAAACATTGGGGTGCAGGTACCCCTTTGAATCTGTATTTTTGTATCCTTTGGGTAAATGTGTAATATTGCAATTGCTGGATCATAGGGTGGTTCTCTTTTTAATATTTTGAGGAACCTCCATACTCTTCTCCAGGGTGACTGCACCAGTTTGAATTCCCACCAACAGTGCAGAAAGATTCCCCTTTTTCTGCATCCTTGCCAATACCTGTTGTTTCTTGTGTTGTTAATATTAGCCATTTTGACAGGGGCGAGGTGGTATCTCATAGTGGTTTTGACTTGTATTTCCCTGATGATGAGTGTTATTGAGCATCTTTTCATGTGTCTGTTAGCCATCTGGATGTCTTCTTTGGAAAAGTGTCTATGCATGTCTTCTGCCCATTTCATAACTGGATTATTTGGTTTTTGGGTGTTGAGTTTGGTAAGTTCTTTATAGATTTTGGATACTAACCTTTATCAGATACATTGTTTGCAAATATTTTCTCCCATTTCATAGGTGGCCTTTTAGTTTTGTTGATTGTTTCCTTTGCAGTGAAGAAGCATTTTACCTTGGGGCGCCCGGGTGGCGCAGTCGGTTAAGCGTCCGACTTCAGCCAGGTCACGATCTCGCGGTCCGGGAGTTCGAGCCCCGCGTCAGGCTCTGGGCTGATGGCTCAGAGCCTGGAGCCTGCTTCCGATTCTGTGTCTCACTCTCTCTCTGCCCCTCCCCCGTTCATGCTCTGTCTGTCTCTGTCCCAAAAATAAATAAATGTTAAAAAAAAAAAATTAAAAAAAAAAGGAAAAAAAAAAGAAGCGTTTTACCTTGATGAGGTCCCAGTAGTTCATTTTTGCTTTTATTTCCCTTGCCTCTGGTGATGTGTCTAGTAAGAAGTTGCTGCAGCCAAGTTCAAGGAGGTTGCTGCCTGTGTGCTCCCGTAGGATTTTGCTGGTTTCCTGTCTCACATATAGGTCTGTCATCCATTTTGAATTTATTTTTGTGTATGGTGTAAGAAAGTGATCCAGTTTCATTCTTTTGCATGTTGCTGTCCAGTTTTCCCAACACCATTTGTTGAAGAAGAGACTATCTTTTTTCCATTGGGTATTCTCTGCTTTGTTGAAAAGTTGACCATATAGTTGTGCATCCATTTCTGGGTTTTCTATTCTATTCCATTGACCCATGTGTCTGTTTTTGTGCCAGCAACATACTGTCTTGATGACTACAGCTTTGTAATATAGTTTGAAATCTGGAATTGTGAGAGGTATAGAGTTTCTAATTGTAATTATTTAAAATGGTAAAATGATTTATAAACTATGGATAAATGTATAACAAACCATTAATCTAAAAGATTAGATGTAAACTATTTTTGTTATAAATTTAAAAAAAATATTTTTGAGAGAGAGACAGAGAGCATGGGAGGGCCAAAGAGAGAGGGATACCAAGAATCCCAAATAGGCTCTGTGCTGTCAGCACAAAAGCCCGATGTGGGGCTCAAACCCATGAAACATGAGATGATGACCTGAGCCGAAGTTGGATGCTCAACTCACTGAGCCACCCAGGCGCCCCTAAATGTACACTAATTTGGGAGCGCCTGGGTGGCTCAGTCACTTAAGTGGCCGACTCTTGATCTCGGCTCAGGTCATGATCTCACAGTTCATGAGTTCAAGCCCTGCATCAGGGTCTGTGCTGTCAGCACAGAGCCTGCTTGGGATTCTGTCTGTCCCTCTCTCTGCCCCTTCCCCACTTGTGCGCGCTCTCTCTCTCTCTCAAAATAAATCAACTTGAAAAAACCCCAATGTTTTAAACATTTTTTTAAGTTTTATTTTATTTTTGAGAGAGAGAGAGAGCAGGAGGAGCAGAGAAAGAGGGAGAGAGAGAGAGAATCTCAAGCAGGCTCAGCACTGTCAGCGCAGAACCTGATCAGGGGCTGGAACCTACAAACTGTGAGATCATGACGTGAGCCAAAACCAAGAGTCAGACACTTAACCAACTGAGCCAGCCAGGTGCCCTTAAATGTAAACTATTTTAATAAACTTCTCCCAAATTATTTTTTTTAAAACCCTTTGACTATAAATTATATGTTGATTATGGCTTGATATAGTGTGTTCCGAAAAATCTTTTTCAATATTATTCATTACGAATATCACTGTCATTATTATTTTGATTGTTTTCTCAAACATTCAATAATAAAAATAGCGTTCTTTTTTAAACAAAAATTACCTTTCAAAAATAAAATCAGTTTCTTACATATGATACTTAGCAGAGGAAGAAAAGCCATGTCCCTCACTATTTTGATGTTTCTACATAAAGGTACTCAACTGTCTTTTTTTTGTTGGATGATTATATAGGACACCAGATTGCTGTCCTGTTACAAGTGTCACTTATTTTGATTGTCACATTAGAGTGACTCGGTTTTACTGCCCCCCCCCCCTCCTGTATCTGAAGCTGGGAAAAAGTCTTCTGCAGAGGAGAGGCCAGTAGTCTGTGGCTCACACGTGCCCACATCTGAATCTGTTGGCTGAATTCCCCTCAGGGCAAATCTCACTTCCTGCTAGATTTCCTACTGGACATCATTTCCCTGTTGGCAGAGAATCATCAAGGTGTATTCCTTCTTAGTAATGCTTCTAGAACCTCCAGAATTGGACCTCGAGGCACATTCTGCTTATGCATAATACCATTGGGATGGTGTCACCAAATCTCTGTTTCCTTTCTTGTCCCTTAGCTGGGATCTTTCCATTCCTAGCCCCAGGCTCTCCTTACCATGAGCTTCATCCCTCGGGCAGATACTCAGAGAAGATGTGTGGAGAAAAAAAGAGAGAAAGAAGGAAAAGAGCTCTTGATTGTCCGAGCAGTGGCAAAAGTCAGTGTATTGGTTGGACCCCATCCCTCTTCCCCATTCTTGGCATTTTATTTTGACTAACACTAAACGATGTTCCCACTTTCATGGTGAAGCGTAGCCTTTCGGGTCTGTTTAGTGTGATCTCAGGTGGCATTTGGAAATGTCTTAAATTGCACATCCCACAGGACAGACTTTGCTGCAAGGATGTGGTTACCATGGTACTCAAAAGACAGTTCGGGGAGAAATGTATCTCCTCCACAACCAGAAGTAAAAGCCAAAAATAGAGTGGCATGTTTTCTCCCCAGAGAGTGAGGACATAAAGTACAGTATATGTTAGTAATATGCAAAGTGTAATTTTAGTTTGTAAAACTTCCTTATTACTTTAAATCTAATCTATTTAATGAGTTTTAATTATGACTTTCCTGTAGCATGAGTCATATTATTACTCCTGTCGCTCGTTCTGATGAGAAAGTCAATATGCTGGCAATCTAGTAGGAACTGCTTCATGAAACTGCTCATCTAAAGCTCATGGATGGCACTGTCACGACACTCCTCCTAGATTTCTTCCCACAGTAATACTATTTTTAGATCTGTGTACCATATGGGAATCAGACTACATGGAGAAATCACAGCACAGGTTCCGGAAGCTTCGAGCTGGGTGAAAATTCTGTCTAATCTTCTCAGTCTACATACGAAGAAAATAAAAGACAAAAAAGGATTCTGACTTAGCCAGCCACTCAGGTGATTAGAAGTAAAACCAGCACTTGCTGTCGGACCTCACTGAGGTTCCCTTTTTGGCACTTGCTTGTAGGTTTCCTGTTGCTTGTTTTATCATTGCAAGACATCAAGGGCTAGTCTAGCAGAGGGAAGTCAAGGCTCTTAAAGATAGGAGATCCTCTGTCTGCCCTTGAGAACCAAAGTGATATTTCTGCTTCCAGGGCATTCATTCTTAAAAGGGCTTAAGGGATCTCGAACGGTCATCATCTGCTGCTTTTCTATAGGTTGCTGAGCCTGGAAAAACATTGATGTGTTATAAGTCATTTTGCTGTGTCTGGATATTTCAGTGGAGTCTTTAGGGAGGCAATATCCAGTGCCTTGGCCGGTAACTGGCATCTTGACTGTCTAACTTTTGAAATATATCTCCTGACTGTGGAGAATCGTTATCATGTGGATCATTACACTTGACCACTGTAAAACCGTTACTTTATGTCCTTTTTAAATTTTAACTGGGTTTTTAGTGCTACTGGTGATTCTCTTTCACCTCTGAATGACTCTGTTAATGATTCCATGATCTCAATTATGAATGCTGTCTCTTCCTTCAGTCTTCAACTACTGTGCCAGTTACATTTATGTGTGTGCGTGCGTGTGTGTGCGCGCGCGCGTGTGTTGGTGGGGGAGGTTGTTGTTGCAGCAAATAAAACTACTTACGGATGGATCACTTAAGCCCAATGAAATTCACTGGCCTGATACCAAAAGCTCATGGAAGTGCAAGAAGTCTGGAGAAACAGCCTTGCAGAGGACAAGACCAAGGCAGCCGGGAAGCCAGGACGCAGGAGCTGTGGGAATGGTTATTTGGCAGGACCGTATCAGGGCACAGCTGCTAGGGAGGATGTACTTCCCACCCTCTGTCTAGTCTTGCATCAAGGTTTAAAGTCCCGGGAGGAAATTCTCTGGCTTAGTGTAGGACGCGTCTGCCTCTTGGCTGTATGGGCTGGTGAGAAGCAAGATTGGGCCCCCACAGCTTTTGTGATGGGAGGCAGGCTCCTGGATTTCATGTTGTAGCACACTCACAAACACTGGGGCTCAGGTAATTCCGCAACAGGAAATCCAGGTGCTCTTAAGAATCCAAATAGGAGGGGCGCCTGGGTGGCGCAGTCGGTTAAGCGTCCGACTTCAGCCAGGTCACGATCTCGCGGTCCGGGAGTTCGAGCCCCGCGTCAGGCTCTGGGCTGATGGCTCAGAGCCTGGAGCCTGTTTCCGATTCTGTGTCTCCCTCTCTCTCTCTGCCCCTCCCCCGTTCATGCTCTGTCTCTCTCTGTCCCAAAAATAAATAAAAACGTAGAAAAAAAAAAAAAGAATCCAAATAGGAAAGGATATAGTGTGGAAAACAACAATTGTTCAGTAATCCTGCACACTTCTCTTCTCATTCTTTGCACGTGGCCACATCCTGGATTAACTGAAAAGATGAATGCCATTTGAAGTGAGCTGTGTAAAATTTCCCCTTCACCTATTTCCCATTGATTTCACAACAAAGAGCCCGGGTTTTCAATCCAATTTACCTTTTCTGGAAATGTGTTATCGCATCTACCTTCTTTCCCACATTCAATCTCATTATCACTGTCTCTTTCCTCTTGATTTAAAAAAATATATATTTATTTATTTTTGAGGCAAAGAGAAAAGGAGAGGGAGAGAGAATCCCATCCAGGCTTCACACTGTCAGCGCGGAGCCCAGCACGGGGCTCAAACTCACAAACTGTGACATCATGACCTGAGCCAAAATCAAGAGTCGGACGCTCAACCGACTGAGCTACCCAGGCACACCACTTCTTGACTTTTAAGATATTCACCTTCTCATTTCCAAATGATTAAGAAAAAAAAAACCCTTGCCACTGACCTTTCTTTTTCCTTAAGTACCATCAGTTCACCAATTTCTCAAAGTTTCAAAAGTGTGGGTCACACCCATTAACTTTGCTCCTTCGGTATCTACTCCTTTGTCCCCCTCATGCCACAGTTCCAGAACTGTTTTCTCAAGTTCCTGGAGCTTTGTCCCAGGACCAAAGGTCTTCTGTGCATCCTCTCCCTCATTGAGCTCTCTCAACACCATTGACCACATGTCTTTTATTGAAAAATCTTTTTTCTTTGCCTTCCTAGTATTACATTCTGTTTTTAAAGTGTCTCTGACCTCTTGTTTTTCTGTCTTTTTCCTGGAACATTTTGTTTCTCTAACAAATTGTATGTGGGTGTTGATCAATGATAGGTCCTTAGACTTGTCGTTACTTCTGTTTCTTTATTCCACGATTGTCATTGACCTGCAGCACCATGAGGGGGCACTGCCCAGATTTGCACTTCTGTAAGGAATGTGGTACGACATTTTCCTTTGTGTTTCATCATGCCTCTTTTGTGAAAGGTGCCATTCTTTACTTTTTAGACTAGCTATTCATGTATTTTGCTCCAGTTTTCCATAGGTTGTAATTTTCTGGCATTTATGGGACGCTTTCATTGCGTTTTTACTATGTGACAGGTGCTCAGTAAACAGTTGTTAAATTAATGCAGTAAGTTAATACAATGGAAAACAGACATCTCCATAAAAGTCTGTAGGAAAATAGGAGTAGAGTAGAAACAAATGTTAGGTAATTAAACATAACTTAGGGCACATGTAACGTTTTATGAATGTAAGCACAAATGTTTGAGCTTTCTGATTATGAATATTTGGCTCTGTTTCCATATTGAGAATCCGTCATAGAAAGGAGACTTAAGAGAGATAAGGTCACGCTTTATTATGTCTTTTAAAATTAGGTATTCATTTTAAAACTATAAAGGAAACGAGGCACCTGGGTGGCTCAGTCAGTTAAGCGTCTGACTCTTGATTTCAACTCAGGTCATTATCTCATGGTTCGTGGGTTTGAGCCCTGTGTTAGCGCAGAATCTGCTTGGGATTCTCAGTTTCCCTCTCTCTCTCCCCTCCCCTGCTCACTCCCTATCTCTCTCTCTCTCTCTCTCTTCAAAATAAATAAATAAACATAAAAAAACTATATAGGAAATAATGAAAGAACACAATTTTTAAAGATTAGATTTAGATTAAACAAAGGTTTATTGAGCTTCTTGTATAGAGCATACATTATGTTGGTGCTTTCTCATTGGTTTATTTGATGGTCTCTGTAATTTCATGAGAATGGTATGTACGTTATTTTATTTTATTTATTTATTCTTTTGAAGTACGGTTGGCATACAATATTACATTGGTTTCAGGCATACAACACAGTGATTCGACAACTCTGTTAACCATGCTATGCTCACCACAAGTATAGCTACCTTGGTTCACCGGCCACCACACAATACCGTTACGGTATCATTGACTGTATTCCCCATGTTGTACTTTTCACCTCTGGGACTTACTCATGCTATAACTTGAAGCCTGTACCTCTTATTCCCATTCAACCCATTTTGTCCATCCCCGCTCCCTCCCCTCTGGCAACCATGACTTTGTTCTCTGTATTTATGGGTTTGTTTCAGCTTTTTTGTTTGTTCGTTTTGTTTTTCAGATTGCACATATAAGTGAAACCATATGGTATTTGTCTTTCTCTTTCTGACTTATTTCACTTAGGACAGTTCCCTCTAGGTTCATCCATGTCGTTGAAATGGCAGGATCTCTTCTTTTTTTTGGCTGAGTAAGATTCCATTGTAACACCTCTTCTTTTTCATCCATTCATCTGTCAGTGGGTGCTTGGGTTGCTTTCAGGTCTTGGCTGTTATAAACAATGCTGCTATAAGTATAGGGGTGTTTATATCTTTTCGAACTAGTGTTTTTGTTTTCTTTGGTTAAATACCCAGGAGTGGAATTAACTGGATCATATGCTATTTCTAGTTTTAATGTTATGAAGAACTTCCATACTGTTTCCACAGTGGCTGCATCAGTTTACATTCTCACCAACACAGCCAAGTGTTCCTTTTTCTCCACATCCTCATGAGCCCTTGTTATTTCTTTCCTTTGCTTTTTTAATTCTAGCTATTCTGACAGGTGTAAGGTGATACCTCATTGTGCTTTTGATATGCATTTGCATTTGATGATGAGTGATGTTGAGCATCTTTTCATGTGTCTGTTGGCCATCTGTATGTCTTCTCTCGAAAAGTGTCTATTCAGATCCTCTGCCCATTTTTAAGTCAGGTTATTTGTTTTATTGGTGCTGAGTTGTATAATTTTTTAATATATTTTGTGTATTAACCCCCTATAATATATATCATTTGTGAATATCTTCTCCCATTCAGTAGGTTATCATCTCATTTTGTTGATGGTTTCCTTCATTGTACAAAAGCTTTTTATTTTGGTGTAGTCACATTAGTTCAATTTTGCTTTCGTTTCCCTTGCCTCAGGAGACATATCTAGAAAAATGTTGCTAAAGCTTATGTCAGAGAGATTACTGCATATGTTTTCTTCAAGGCGTTTTATGGTTTCAGGTATCACATTTATGTCTTTAATCCATTTTGAGTTGGTTTTTGTGTATGGTATAAAGAAGTGGTCCAGTTTTAGGAGAATAAAATTTTTAATGAAAATTAAATGCCTTCTTTTGGAAAAATGAAATTAATTCATTGATAATTATTAGTTATCTGTGAGAAACAACAGAGTTGGTCCTTCATATCTTTGATTTATTGCAATTAATTGCTTCATAATTTGGTCATTTTTAAAGAATATATTTTCTCATTAGTTTCATTAAAATATATTTTCTCATTTATATGGAAATTATTACATAACTGGGTAACAGATGAAGTAGTGATTACATATATTTTAAAGTGTAAACAGCCACCTGTTATAGTTGAAAATGTGATTATACTCTTAATTGTAATAAATAATATACAGAATGTTTATGGTGATCATTTTGTTTTCTTTATTGGGCAATTTTCTTGGCAGACCTATGGATACATTTTCAGTAGATGTAAAATCACAAATGACAGAGTAATTGATTTAATAAATGAATATCTTAATGTGATGTTTATGAGTACTAGGTAAATGATTGTTTAACAGGAAAGACCTGCTGATGTTTGATGTGGACTCATTTTTTCTTCATTACTCATCTGAAAATTAGCATATTATATATATATATATATTTCTTTATTTCTCCTCTGAAAATTAACATATATGTCTATGTGTATATTCAACTGAAGTAGCTGAAACATATACACAGACATGCACAGACCCAGAGAAACATAAATTTTAAAAGCATAATATTTTATCTTTCCTCTTCCCCAAAATGCCTTAAATATAATCAGTAGGTATCTATTTGTCCAGTAACCAATGCCATTTTTTTTTGTCACTCCATGAGGGTTAATTAGCATTATTTCTAAACCCAGAGGGATATGATTTAATCAATTCTAATAAGACTTGTTAGAGAGTACTCTGATGATCACATTTTGGTTTCACAGAAGTGTAAATTTTAGAATCTTATTTTCACAGGAAGGTTATACCATCTGTCTACATGTTAATTTATTGCTTCAAATGCATTAACTTTTTTGCACCTTTTGTCACATCAATTTTGGCATTGTTTACTTATTAACTCTTATGTTTCTAAGATAGAGTTGAGGGACTTTTACTCTATGTACTGCAAATAATAAAACAACTTAAAATAATATTAATTCATTATATTCACTATGCTACAAGAAATTTATAATGCTCCTTCCATTCTCAAAGAAAACCAAATAGAGTTCTGTTATATGAATTTTAGAAATATTTTAGTCTCTCTTTTTGCCCCAGTTAAAAATTTTTTTAATTAAAAAAATTTTTAATGTTTATTTATTTTTGAGAGTCACAGGAAGAGAGCACGAGCAGGGGAGACAGACAGAGAGGGAGACACAGAATCCGAAGCAGGCTCCAGGCTCTGAGCTGTCAGCATAGAACCTGATGCAGGGCTCAAACTCATGAACTGTGAGATCATGACCTGAGCCGAAGTGGGACACTCATGAGCTGAGCCACCCAGGCACCCTTGCCTCAGTTTAATATACTATAATTTCATGTCAGTTCACAAACCTGCTTTGTAAGAATGTTTTAATGCTTCCTGGGCAAAAACTAAGATGGCCTCCAAGAGAAAGAAAGAAATCAAGGAATCTCTTCAAGCAGTTTGAGGAGGTGCCTGGAAATAGAGGATGTAAATCTGAAAGTGGAGTAGTGAGGGGGAGGTAGAGACCAGAGTGCCCGTGGGGACACCTGTGGTGCAGCCTGGGGACCAGAGGCATTGTGGAGTGCCGCACCTGATGAACGTGCACATCTGTAAGCTGTAAAAATGAGAGGAGAGGAGATTTTTTTTTTGAGTTACTTTTAATGTCAGCTTGCCTAATTAGCCAGGAGAATGAGGAAGAGCCAGTAGAGGGAAATGAATGAATAAATGGAATTTCTGAAGGAAAAGAACTACAGTAGAAGGTTAAACAGTGTCACATTGTTAGTTTTATTGTAAGGAATTCAGCCAAAAAAAAAAAAAAGCACAGAGAGATTATGTTTTATAAACCATAATTAGAAATTCTCAGTAGAATGCATCAGACATGTCAGGAACAGAAAACATGTTTGTTGAGTTCTAGTAATGAAATAATTTATGATCTCTTAGCAATAGCTGGAGGAAAAAGAGGAATAAAACTTTTGATACGTTTCTGCAGCAGAAATTGTGAGTAGTTTACAAATATTCACATATAAAATGGTCATTATAGATTGCATTGGTCTAAGGGTAAAGAGACATCATGATGCTCTACATTTTACACAAAGACCATGAACATGCAATGTTCCTATCCTGGAGAAATATAAGAACAGGTAGTCCTAGTAGGGAAGAGGTCAGAATAAAGCAAAATTAATGGTGTAGATGGGTGTAGGGAATGGTGTCTTTACTTCCCAGTACAGGTAACAAGGAAGAGAGAGACAAAAATAATGACCAGGGTTAAAAAAAGGAGCTTGAGAAGTATTCCGAGATAGGGGGGACGGGGTGGAGGCATCTACTTTTGTAAGATTGAGTTCTTCTTTTGAAGATAAAAATTCCAATATTTTGGCTACAACTTTGTCTAAGACAAAGGTAATAGGATCAAGATACATCACAAGGAGAGTCTAAGGAAACACCAGAAGACTTTTTCCTGTACAAAAAGTGGGGAAAAGAAGACAAATAGTCTTAAATAAAGTCTGAAAACATGATATTAACATCATTATGACAATATATAATAATAGCAACTCACATTTATTGCCAATTTCTTGTTTGTCACAAATGGTTTGTGTCTTGAGTGCATTTACTCCATCCTTACAACATCAAGTTAGAATAAACATCCTTTTTGGTCACCACTTTATAGATGAAGAAATAGCAGCTTTGGAAGACACAGGTTATCTGTGGATCCAGGACCCAGGATCCAAGCTGATAGAGACTGGTTCAGATCTGAACTGCCTAACTGTAGGAGCTGGAGCTTTTAATCACTAGAGACAGAAGAAAGGAGAGGAAATCTCCCAAAAGAGCAAGTTTTCATCATGAAAAAAGGGATTGGAAGCAAGGAGAAGTTAGAAGGGAAGATAAATCATGTGGTGATAGCAGGACTCCTGTATATCGAGACGAGGAAATTTTCAGAATTCTCAATAGAATTGTCTGCTGTAGCAGATCCAAAGAGAATTGTGAGGCTTAGAACACAAAGTAATAACTTGAGAAAGTTTCACTTGTGTGAGTAAAAATCTCATACACGTTATTTTTTCCTTTCTATCCTCAGTGTTTAGCATTGTGCCTGTCACATAGCAGGCACCTAGTAAAATTTTATTGAAAGAATAAATAAAGGGGCAGAGAAAAACCTGATAGTTGAATGTTCAGTGTCAACAAAGTAGCCTGAGAACCTGAACTGAAAGGATTAGGCTAACTTTTTCTCCCCCACAAGAAAGCTCTCATGAGGCATTGCTGTTTGATATTTGAGGAGGAGAATTTGTTCACTGAAAAAATGGAGGAAACGTTAAGACTTGTTTCAAGAAGAAAACAGGAGAAAATCTGAGTGGTCTTGAATTGGCCATAGATTACCCAAACGGTACGGAAAAAACACAAACTGTAGAGCAAATACGATAAATTCGTTTTAATCAGAATTAAAACTGTTTGTTTTTCAAAAGACATTTCAAATAGTGAAAATACTGGCCACAGAAAAAGAAATACATACCTATAATTAATTATAAATTTTATCCAGATTATTGTAAGAATCATTACAACTCAACAATAAAAGCAATTTTAATCTTATTAAAAATTGGCACAAGATTTGAAAAGGAAATATCAAGAAAGAAGATATGTGAATGGAAAATAGACACATGAAATGATGTTAACTTCACTGTCGTGGAGAAATACAAATTTAAAGTACAATGAGATATCTTTACACACCCATTGGAATGGGATCATTAAAAAAGTCCAGCCATGCCAAGTGTTGGCAGTGATGTTGAGCAAATAGAAAGTCTGTACGTTGCTGGTGGGCATATAAAATGGTACAGTTTGGGGAAATAATTTGGTGGTTTCTTATGAAATTCAACACATATTTACCATGTGAACCAGCAGTCTCACTCCTGGGTATTTATCCAAGAAAAATACGAAAGCATATGTTCATGCAAAGTCTTATACACAAATGTTTATAGTTATTTTATTTGTAGTAGCCTCTAACTGAAAAAGCTCAAAAGTCCATGAACAAGTGAGTGAATTAACAAACTGTGGTGTAGTCATAGAATATAATACCAGTCACCAGTAAAAAGGAATAGAACTTTAATATGTGCAGTGTCATGGAGGAATTTCAAAATAATTGTTCTGAGTGAAAACAGCCAGAAAAAAGCGATGTGTACTATATAATGTCATATGTATAAAATTCTGGAAAATGCAAACTAAACCGTGTCAGAGAGAAGGTATGTGGTTGTCTGGGTCACAAAGAGGCATGAGGAAACTTTGGAGGGCAATGGAAATGTTCTTTATATCGTGGTGATGGTTTAATATCTGTATGCACATTCGAAAACTCATGAAATTATACACTTTAATTTATTGCATGTCAACTAGTACTTAATACAGTTGTTAAAAATGTCTACAGAATAGTATCATCAGGATAGGTAAAATGGAAAGAGACAGGAGGTGGAGTAGAGAGACAGACAGGTTGAGGAGGGAGCAGGGAGAGAGAAAGAGAGAAAGACAGTCAAAGGAGACAGAGCAAAATCAAAACAAGCCAACAGACAGACAAACATATTTGGAGAAACTGAAATGCTCATTTCAGTGTGTTTGGTACAACAGCCACTTTGGAAAACGTGAAGCTGATATGACCTTGATTATAGCGGCAACCAGAGCCTTAAATGCCTAGTAAAAATTTATTTTAAAATGTATAATCACAGAGTATACCTGCCAGAATTGCTTAAATTCTGCTTCCCAGAAAAAGGAAAAGGGAGGAAAACATCAGTCTTTGGAGTAGAATGCTCACTTAATACTACTGGGAGTTTAAATTGGTTGGTAAAGCCAAACACTGGCATGCCCTCCAGAGAAACGTGCATTGTTTACTAATGAGTTGAACAGGGAGGTCCAAACAGGACTGTTTTAATAGTCAAACACCAGCAAGTACATAGGTGTTCACAACAGTGGTTTGGATTAATAAATTGGGCTGTACTAGCCTGATGGAGACACTAGGCAACACAGGGAATAAACAACCCTCACCTGCATGGTGAATCCCATGGACATAATGCTGAGCAAAACCAGACAGATTCAAAGAATAAGAAGTGTGTGATTCAGTTGCTATAGGTTCAAGAACAGACAAAATTAATTCATTTGGTTAACGGTCAAGGATGATGGCCCTTGTTGAAGATAGTGACTGTGGGGAGTTAGGAAGTCTCTGGTGCCATGGTAATCTACTAGGCGCTGTTTATGGGAATATTCAGTTCGTGAAAACTCACTGGAGTCTTGCAATTGCATGCTTTTCTATATACGTGAGATCCGTACGTAAAAATTTTTAAGGGATGCCTGGGTGGTTCAGTTGGCTGAGCCTCTAATTCTTGATTTCAAATCGGGCCATGATCCCAGGATCAGGGGATCGAGCCCTGCTTTGGGCTCCACACGGATCGTGGAGCCTGCTTAAGATTCTATTTCCCTCTCTCTCTTTCTCTCTCTCCCTCTCTCTGTCTCTCTCTCCCTCTCGCTCTCTCTCTCTCTCTCTCTCAGGGTGCTGGGTGGTCATTTGGTTGCATCCAACTCTTGATTTCAACTTAGGTCACGATCTTGAGGTTTGTGAGATCAAGCCCTGCATTGGGCTCTGCGTTGACAGCAAGGAGCCTGCTTGGGATTCTCTCTCTCCCTCTCTTTGCCCCTCCTCCGCTAGCGTTCCCTCTCTCTCTCAAAACAAATAAATACATAAACTTAAAAAAAATCCTCCCTCTCTTTCCCTCTGCCCTTCTCCCCTGCTTGCACTCATGCTCTCTGTCTCAAAAAAAATTTTTTTTTGAAGAACTTAAAGCCTCAGGCAAAACTAAATCTATTGAGGACATAAACAAGATGTAAATACAAAGTGTGCTTTGAGTGGGAAGATTTTTAAATATAAACTTGTCAATTCTGCCTTGAATTGATCTGTATACTTATTTCAACTTCAAGTGGTATTTTTTTAGATTAGCAGAGCAATTATTATAAACTGCGTCTAGAAGAATAAATGTGTGCTTATTTGTATCATAAAAATTACGTTTTCTGTTTGGGGTAGAAAAATGTATAGTGTGTTGCTTTTATATTATTTATTGTTCAGTCCATTTCGGTTCCATACAAGATAACATGACTTGTAAATTTGAAAACAAATTCAAATTGCTATTAGGGATAGTGAAAAATGGAAGTGTCTAAGTTTATCTCTAGCAATGTGATTTATATATAAATGTTCATGAAATTGCCGATAAATGATTCAAAGTATTTTAACGGTTGTTTTTTAGTTTGAAATAAAATTACTGAATTCATTATTTCTCGGAGTCATATAGATGAGAATTAGAGGAATAGAGGTAGGGATATACATATGTATATATATATATTTTTTTGTTGTTGTTGTTGTTTTGTTTTTAAATGTTTATTTACTTTTGAGAGGGAGTGCGAGTGGGGGAAGGGCAGAGAGAGAGGGAGAGAAAGAATCCCAAGCAGGCTCAAGCTGTCAGCACAGAGCCCAGTGTGGGGCTTGAACCCATGAATTATGAGATCATGACCTGAGCCTAAATCCAGAGTCTGATGCTTAACTGATTGAGCCACCCAGGTGCCCCTATCTATATATAATTTTTATACATGTATATATTTTGTATTTTTATCTTTTATCTAAATATATTTATCATCTATGTATATTTATCTTTTTTCCTCTTTTAAAGCAAGTTCTAGTATTATTTGTGGTTTTAATTTCTTCATAAAGGGTAAACTTGAAATACCCTTACCTTAAGGAAAATGTAACCCTGCTAGAATACTCCATTGTATTTCTGTTTCATATACACATGCTATTATATTTATTTACTTACATTTATGTACTTACATGGGTCTAAATTCAGTTAAGATTATGTAAATTAATGAATAAAATTGGTGTATTTCTCCAGACTAGTATTTTTTTTTGTCATGGATCTTTCCACATAAATAAGATGAAATTTTCTCTAGAATTTATACATTTCATGTATAAAGAGTAACTTGAATGCTTATGTAACTTTCTGAAATAGACCCAAATACTTAGGGCCAACAAATAGCCATTTGCGCAAGCGTAGTGGGTGACCATAAGGAAAGGACATTTCCCTAGTTTTAGTCCTAAGGCCCTGCCTAGGAGGGACGGATGTCACAGACATCGGTGACTGCTGCTGAAGGAGGTTGCTCTGCTTGTTGGACACTGACATGACGGACAGGAGATGATGAATCTAGATGCATAGTACAGACCGAATTAAGTGGGTCCTCCCTGTTTGTGATTGTCAGTGGAGATTATAGAAGTCCTGTTGTACATGCAGTAATTGAATGTGACTATCCTTGTTCTCTGTTATCCTGTGTTCCAATTTTGAATTAGGTTAACAATTTTTCCTACTTAAATATTTTGTAGTATCAATTTTCCTTTTTAGAGACTGAGGTGTGGATACTCCAATAACCTGTAGGAGGCGTGATTAGCAGGGTTTTGGAAGAACAAAAAGTATTTTGTGACATTTTCGACATACGTGGTTTGAAGGATGTTGTGGTCATAGGCGTCAAAGCATGAAGACAGACACGACTGCTCCTCCCTCACCTCCCAAAATGAATTGTATAAAATCACGATTTTACCATAGTCCATATGATCCAATAGACTAGACTGAGAGTAAGTGACCCCCAAGATACTGTTTTGAAAAAAAAAAAAACTTTTTTGAGAGAAAGAGCACAAGTGGTGGGGGAGCAGAGAGAGAGGGAGAGAGAGAATCCCAAGCAGGCTCCATGCTGTCGGGGCAGAGCCTGATGCAGGGCTCAAACCCACAAACTGTTGAGATCATGACCGAAGCCAAAATCAAGAGTCGGATGCTTGACCAACTGAGCCACCCAGGGGCCCCAATGCTGTTTTGTTTCATAGAGCTTCACAGTGCATCTTAGTAAGTGGAAAAGTGCATATTCCCAGGTTCAGGGAAGAATTGTTTTATGTCATTGAATTTCTTGGCTAATAGATATCTGGAGTAGGCTGTATTTAAATTAACTATAAAGAGAAAATATACCATTCACTTTTTAAAAGCTGAAAATGTGGCTAATTAAGGGAGAGCATATCTAGCAGAAAATATTCTGGTGCCTGTTTAATATCCCATAAATATTTAAAGCATATAAACTCCATAGACCAAGAGAGTTTATTTAGTGCAATATACTGACATATGGCTAAGGACACGTGAAGACTCTCTTGGATTAGGTTGTGGAATAACTTCATAGTATACACATCTCCCCTGCTGTTTTATAACCAGCCTGGGAACAACAGCCTAATAAAGCCATTTGAAAGAATGATAGTTTGCCTATAATCCCTGAAATTTGTCAGACCAAAGACCTGAATTTCACAAAAGCTAGTCTTTTTTTTTTTAATGCTTGATAATGTTGCTTACACATACACAGTTTCACACAATTAATTGAAAATTGCTTACACACAGTTAATTTCATTAATTACCTTTGGAATCCTTAGGAGCTTAGGTTATTTACTAATAGACAAAGTGGAAGTTACAAATTTTCCTCTGAATTCTGCTTTTCCTGCCTCCTGCAGACTTCCTTAAGGTGTATTTTCATTTCCATGTATCCAGATAATTTACAATTCCTCTTGAAACTTCTTTGATCTTGTATTACTTAGAAATATTGTACACCTGAAACTAATATTACACTGTATGTTAACTAACTGGAATTTTAAATTAAAACTTAACGAAAAAAATATATTGCTTTATTTCCAAATATTTGGGGTTTTCCAACTGTCATATGTTGTTTATATTAGAACTCTAAGTGGGGCGCCTGGGTGACTCAGTTGGTTGGGCATCTGACTTCGGCTCAGGTCATGATCTCCCTCCTGGTCCGTGAGTTCGAGCACCGCATCGGGCTCTGTGCTGATAGCTCACAGCCTGGAGCTTGTTTCAGATTCTGTGTCTCCCTCTCGCTCTGCCCCTCCCCCGCTCATGCTCTGTCTCACTCTGAAAAATAAGTAAACATAAAAAAAAAAAAAAGAGCTCTAAGATATTACTCATCGTTGTTTTGAATTCATGGAACCACAGCATGGCTGTTTCTGTTTCTGGGCATCAAGCTGCTAGCAACTTGGTGTTTTGTGATATAGGATATTTTCCAAGAAAATTCCAGAGCGCACGGTATCTGGATTCTTGTCATCTCAGTCTTTGCGACTGGAATCTAACGAGGATGTGTGAATCCAGGGACAGGAGGGTGGGAGAGAATCTATTCTGTGGGTTTATTGGGATATTCTTTCTGTGGGAGATTCACCTTTCTGCACTACCGCTCTATAGCACATGTGAAGTTCATAGAAGGGTATGGAGACAGAGAGAGAGATCTAGTGGGAGTGAGTTTCATAGGACAAATTATACTTAATTACAAAAGAAGAATACATACTTGGCCTCATGTTCCTTAATTTGTTTAGTATTAATTTAGAAGATTAAACTGCTTTTACCTTTGGCTCTCTCTCCTTTGCATGTTACAGGAATATAATTAATTCCCAAACTTTGCGGATCTAGTCCTTGAAAATTTTGAGATTTAACCTAATTTGCCTTAGATTTTTAAAAAGTAGTTTGTGTGTGTGATTTATTGAAATATAATTGATGTACATAAAAACTGAACATGTTTAATATGCACAGTTTAAGTTTTGACATATTTATACAAACCTGACACTGTAACCACATGGAAGGTGATGAACATATATTCCCCTTCCTCCCAATTTCTCCATCATCCTTTGGAGTTCTTTCCACCTGTCCCACTCATCCCCTCCCTCCATCCCCAGGCAGTCACTGATTTTCTATCTACCGCCACAGATTAGTGTGCAGTTTTTAGAACTTCAGATAAATGGAACCATACAACATGTACCCTTTTATCTTCTTCCATTTAGAATAATTATTTTGACATTCATCTATATATTTTGCAATGCATATCAATAATTCATTCCATTTTATTGTCAAATAGTATTCCATTTTATGGATATTCCAAATTTGTTTATTCCTTGACTTGTTCATGGATGTTGGGTTATTTTCAGTTTCAGAATCCTACAGATAAAGCTGTTATGGATATTATTGTAGAAGTCTCAGTGGGGACATAACACTTTCATTTATTTTGCATAATACCTAAGAGTAGAATGGCTAGATCACGTGGTTGGTGTATACTTAGCTTTTTAAGAAAATTCCTAAATGCTTTCCAAAGACATTTTACCACTTTATATTCTCATCTGCAGTATATGAGAGCACCACTTTGTGCACACCGTCAGCAACACTAGGTATGGTCAGTCTTCCTAATTTTAGCTATTCTCATAGATGTGCCATGATACCTTATTGTGGTTTTCACATGCGTTCCCCTAACAACTAATGATATTCAGTATCTACTTGTATGTGCTTATTTACCATCCGTGTATTTCTTTCATGAAATGTTTTTTGGCATCTTTTGGCCAATCAGTTAACATGGTATATCTCTCCATGGTATATATTCTTTCATTTCTCTCAGAATTATTTTTAGTGTTCGATATTTGCTTCTTGGCCGTTTGTGTCATATTTATCCTTCGGTATTTCATGTTATTTGATGCTATTGTAAGTGATATTTTTATTGCAATTTCTAATGATCAAAATCGGTTTCTTTTTCCCTTATTGTGCTGGCTAGAACCTCCAGTGTATTCTTTAATAAATGTGGTAAGAGCGAACATCCTTATTACGTTTCTAACACTGGAAGGAAAGAATTCAGTCTTTCATCATTAAGTATGATGTTAGTTAGATGTAGCTTTTTTTGTAGATGATTTTTATCAAGATGAGAGTTTCTTTTTATTCCTAGTGTTTTTTAAGTTTATTTACTTATTTTGAGAGAGAGAGAGAGCGAGAGAGAGCAAGGGAGGGGCAGAGAGAGAGGGCAAGAGAGAATCCGTGCTATCCGCACAGAGTCCGATATGGGCCTTGATCTCACGAACCACGAGATCATGACCTGGGCCGAAATCAAGAGTTGGCTGCTTAATCGACTGAGCCTCACCAGATGCCCCTGTTCCTTGTTTTTAATCAAGAATGGACCAGCATTCTTCAAAGAGCTAGAACAAATAATCCTAAAATTTGTATGGAACCAGAAAAGACCCCAAAGAGCCAAAGCAATCTTGAAAAAGAAAACCAAAGCAGGAGGCATCACAATCCTGGACTTCAAGCTATACTACAAAGCTGTCATCATCAAGACAGTACGGTACTGTCACAAGAACAGACACTCAGATCAGTGGAACAGAATAGAGAACCCAGAAATGGACCCACAAGCATATGGCCAACTAATCTTTGACAAAGCAGGAAAGAACATCCAGTGGAATAAAGACAGTCTGTTCAGCAAACGGTGCTGGGACAACTGGACATCGACATGCAGAAAAATGAACCTGGACCATTTTCTGACACCAGACACAAAAATAAACCCCAAATGGATGAAAGACCTGAATGTAAGACAGGAAGCCATCGAAATCCTAGAGGAGAAAGCAGGCAAAAACCTCTTTGATCTTGCCTGCAGCAACTTCTTACTCAGCACATCTCTGGAGGCAAGGGAAACAAAAGCAAAAATAAACTACTGGGACCTCATCAAAATAAAAAGCTTCTGCACGGCGAAGGAAACAATCAGCAAAACTAAAAGGCAATGGACAGAATGGAAGAAGATATTTGCAAATGACATATCAGATAAAGGGTTAGTATACAAAATCTATAAAGAACTTCTCAGACTCAACACCCAAAAAACAAACAACCCAGTGAAGAAATGGGCAAAAGACATGAATAGACACTTCTCCAAACACTTCTCCAAAGAAGACATCCACATGGCCAACCGACACATGAAAAAGTGCTCACCATCACTCCTCATCAGGGAAATACAAATCGAAACCACAATGAGATACCACCTCACACCTGTCAGAATGGTTAACATGAACAACTCAGGCAACAACAGGTGTTGGTGAGCATGTGGAGAAAGAGGATCTCTTTTGCATTGTTGGTGGCAATGCAAGCTGGTGCAGCCGCTCTGGAAAACAGTACGGAGGTTCCTCAAAAAACTAAAAATAGAACTACCCTATGACCCAGCAATTGCACTACTAGGCATTTATCCACAGGATACAGGTGTGCTGCTTCAAAGGGGCACGTGCACCCCCATGTTTATAGCAGCACTATTGACAATAGCCAAAGTATGGAAAGAGTCCAAATGACCATCGATGGATGAATGGATAAAGAAGATGTGGTCTGTATATACAATGGAGTATCACTCGGCAATCGAAAAGAATGAAATCTTGCCATTTGCAACTACATGGATGGAACTGGAGGGTATTATGCTAAGTGAAATTAGTCAGAGAAAGACAAAAATCATATGACTTCACTCATATGAGGACTTTAAGAGACAAAACAGATGAACATAAGGGAAGGGAAACAAAATAATACAAAAACAGGGAGGGGACAAAACAGAAGAGACTCATAAATATGGAGAACAAACTGAGGGGTGCTGGAGGGGTTGTGGGAGGGGGGATGGGCTAAATGGGTAATGGGCATTCAGGAATCTACTCCTGAAATCATTGTTTCACTATATGCTAACTAATTTGGATGTAAATTTAAAAAAATAAATAATAAAATTAAAAAAAAAGAAAAAAATGGATGTTTCCTTTTCTCAAAAATTTTTTTCTGCAAATAGTACAGAATTGATATAACTTACATTTAAATGTGATTATTGATATGGTTAGGTTTAAATCTGCCACTTTGCTGATTATTTTCTGTTTATTTCTTCTGTCTTTATTTCCTTTCCCTGTTTTTAGATTGAATATTTTTTTATAATTCCTTTTTAAATTTTTTCCATGCTTATTAACTACAAATCTTTATTTTTTTCTATATTATTGGTTGTTTAGTTTTTATAATACTTATTTTAACATATCACAATCTATCTTTAAGTGATTTTGTACTTCAGGTATACTGTAAGAGCCTTGCAATTCTGAGCTTTATTCTCCCCTCTCAATCTTTTTTTAAAAAAAATTTTTAACGTTTATTTATTATTGAGAGACAGAGAGAGACAGAGTGTGAGCAGGGGAGGGGTACAGAGAGGGAGAGACACAGAATCTGAAGCAGGCTCCAGACTCTGAGCTGTCAGCACAGAGCCTGACTCGGGGCTCGAACTCACAAACTGTGAAATCATGACCTGAGCCGAAGCCAGTCGCCTAACCAACTGAGCCACAGGTGCCCCTCCCCTCTCAATCTTTATACTGAAGTGTATTTTACTTCTTGTCTATTAATAAATTACATACTACATTGCTATTATTTTTGTTGAACCAATCAATTATATTCTTTAAGATATACATGATAATATTAAAACTTAGAAGTATAGAAAAATTCAAATTAGTGTACAGAGAATTCCCATTTTCTGTTTGCACACCATTTCCTTGGTTAATAATCTCCTACATCCGTATAGTGTATTTGTTAGAACTAATGAACCAATACTAATACATTATGATTAATCCAAGTACATACTTTATTCTGATTTCCTTAGTTTTTACCTAGAGTCTTATATGACTGTTCCCGGAAACCACCTTATATCATCAATGGGTTTATTAATATATTTTTGTTTTTTGAGCAATTCCTTTTTTTCTAACACTGTAAGATGCTCCAGACTCATCTTGTATCTTTCCAACCCAGTCATAGAATCAGCCATTTCTCCAGAGATTCCTGGTTCAGTTTATTGGTGAATGGTGTTAAAAAGCAAGACATGGGGACTAGGTGTGCTCATGGCTGCTGGAGTGTCATTACTTCGAGGCCATCTCAGCTGACAGAGAAAAGAAATACATGTGTGGATGTGAACTATATGTATACACATATTTATACATGTTTCTGTATGCAACATCTGTGTCTGTATAAAGTTAAACATAAGTTCTTACTGAGATCTCCAGTTCTGGTCCACTACCTTCTGGGTCATTCTAGCCTCTTCCTCTTACTGATCTACACGTTCACTCCCAGGGTAAGAAACCTGACTTGCACCGTCTGCCGTTCATTTACTTATTTTTTCACTCTGGTATACTCGTATAGTAGGACCAGAATTGTAATTCCTCCTCCAGTGGAAAAGTTATTTTCTAGTGGAAAACAGCTTTATTGCCTGGAGTTCTTCATAACTGAACTTCTGTTCATTTCCCTTTGCCTCTTGTCTTCCAGACTCCATTCGTTTCCAAGATGATTTTATCCATCACCTTATCCCTATCCCTTTAGTACGGTTGTTTTATACATTTGTTATATCGTTAGATTATCCTGTTACAGTCTGTACTCTTTCCTTGGATCCGCTGTCCTAATAAATGATTTAAAAAAATTTGCATACATGAAGGTTCACTTTTGTGTTGTAAAGTTCTATAAGTTTTGCAAAAGCAAATTAAATTCTTGATATTTAGAAGACAATTATATATATATATATATATATATATTTTGATGTCCTTGCTTGCTAATTCTAATATTTGGTTCTGGGTCTGTTGAGATTAATTTTCTCCTCATTTTGGGGCATGCTTTCTTGCTTCTTGTATGCTTAGTAATTGTTTTTAAATTGAGGTGTGATTGACATATAACGTTGTATAAGTTTACAGCGGGCAGCATGTTGGTTTGATAAATTTATATATTGTGATATGGTTACTTTCTTCAGTAGCATTAGCCAACGCCTTTATCATGTCACACATTTATCATTTCTTTTCTTGTGTTGGGAACAGTTATGATTTAGTTTCTTTGCAACTCTGAAGTTTATCACACAGTATTGTGGACTGTGATCACTATGTATGTTATGTATCAGATCTCCAGAATTTATTTATCCTATTAGTTGTAAGTGTGTACCCTTAAACAATGTGTCCCCAATCTCCCCACCCCCAAGCCCTGGTAACCACCATTTTATTCTTTGATTTTACAGATTCATTTTTTTTTAGATTCCACATGTAAATGATACAATATAATATTTGTCTTTTTCTGTAGACTTATCTCCCTTAGCATAATGCTTTCAAGGGTCATCCATGTTGTTGCAAATGGCAGGATTTCTTCTTTCTCATGGCTGAATAATATTCCATTGTGTATATATACCACATCTTTTTTATCCATCTACTGATAGATATTTATGTTGTTTTCATATTTTGGCTATTGTGAATAATGCCACAATGAACATGGGTATATGGATAGCCCTTCAAGATACTGATTTCAATACCTTTGGAGATACATACACAGGAATGTGATTGCTGGATCATATCATAGTTCAATTTTTAATTTTTTGAGGAACTGCTTTCCTGTTTTCCATAATGACTCTACCAATTTGCATATCTACCAGCAGTAGATATTCTCCATTTCCTTGTCAACTTTCATTATCTCTTGTCTTTTTGATAATAGCCATCCCCACAAGTGTAAAGTGATCTCACATTGTGATTTTGATTTGCATTTCTGTGATGATTAGTGATGTGGAGCATCTTTTCATGAACCTCTTGGTGATTTGTGTATCTTCTTTGGAAAAAATGTGTATTCAGATTCTTTGCCCATTTTTACCTGGATTGCTTTTATTTTGCTATTGAGTTGTATGAGTTCTTCGTATATTTTGGATATTAACCCCTTAGAGGATATATGGCTTACGAATATTTTCTCCCTATCTGTAGGTTTTTTTTTCCAACTTATTGATGGTTTCCTTTGCTGTGCAGAAGCTTTTTAGTTTATTATGGTCCCACTTGTTTTAGTTTTTGTTGCTTGTGTTTTGGTGACTTATCCAAGAACTCATTGCCTAGACCAAAATCAGGGATCTTTTTTTCCTGTGTTTTCTTTTAGGAGTTTTCTGGCTTCATATCTTACATTTATTTTTTTTTTTTTAGTTTTATGTATTTATTTTTGAGAGAGAGAGAGAGAAGGAGAGGGGCAGAGAGAGATAGAGGCAGAGAATCCCAAGCAGGCTTCATACCTTTAGCACTGAGTTTGAGGTGGGGCTCAAACTCACAAACTGTGAGATCATGACCTAAGCCGAAACCAAGAGTTGGATGCTTAACTGACTGAGCCACCCAGGCACCCCTCAGGTCTTCACTTCAAATCTTTGATCCATTTTGAGTTAATTTTGTGAGTGGCACAAAGTAGGGATCCTTGTCTGGTAATTTTTGAGTTTCTTGTTGAGTTTTTTGTGTCGTTTATTCTTGAGCTGAGTTCTGAGGTGTAGTTAATTACATGGAAACAGTTTGATCCCTTCAGAGATTCCTGTTCTGATTTGTTAGTTGGGACCAGACCAGTGTTTTGCCCAAAGTCTTTATTACTGAGACAAAACTCTTCTCAATCTTCTCAGAGACAGTCGTAAGATCTTCCACTAGCTGGTGGGAACAGTCACCATTTCCAGCTCCGTGTGTGTAACTGGTGCTGTTCCTTCGAATCCTTTCCTGTGGTCTTTTCCTGCACTTTGGTATTTTCCTCACATGTCTTTGTTGATCAGTATGCTGCTGAATACTGCAGACACACCTTCAGTGGATCCCCAGATTTTCTCTGTTCAGCTCTTTTCTCTCTGCTACTATGTCTCTGGAACTTCTGCCTCGGTCTTTCTGCTCAGTTTAATCTCTTCAACCAGGAGAGTTCAGCAGCCATGGCTGGGTTTCCCTTTCCATGCCTGGGTTCAGCAGACATGGCTGGGTTTCCAGACTGCCTGGAAATTCCTTCAGGTAGTAGCTGAGGAGTTAATAGGGCCCGCTTTTCTGGGGGATCTCAGTCTCTTGTTTCATCATGTCCTTTGTTTTAAAAGCCATTGTTTCATATATTTTATTCAAGCTTGGGTTGTTTCAAGTATGAAGGTAAATCTAATCCTAGTGACCCAATTTTGGCCTTAAGCAATAGCCCATCCACTGTCTTTCATTAGAACTTTCTTCTCTCCCTCCTTAAATCCTAGGATTTTTACCTGTCTGAGCTCCCACTGTTGTCAGATAAAAACAGTTCTTTGTGACACTTAGTCTCTGACTTTACTCACCTTCAAGTTCAAGAAGCTTCAGGTAATTTCTGGACGGCACACCTCCACTTTGTCTTCTTGTGCTTCTTTCTTTCATCTTCTGTTTCCTTTTATGGCTTGGCTTTTATTTTTTTCGAAGAGACTGATTGTCACAGGTCCTGGGGATATTTATCTTCTTGCTAATTTGTGCTGGCAGGAACTTATTTCCAAACTATGGGCTTCTTTTGTAAATCAGATTTAGGTCCTTAGAACTTTGTTCAGCACATTTTCAGTTCACCTGACCAAGTCAGAAATACACTTTCCCTCTACTTGATCGTGTGTCTTCTCTTGTGAGAGTTCATTTGTTCCCTAACTTACAGTCAATTGGCAGCTTGTGTTTAGTTTCAAGGTGAAGTGGGTATGTACATTTCAAATTAATGTGGCCAGTTATATATTGTGTATGTACGTTTTGATAGTGAAATAGTTAAGAATGTTTAGGCTTACAACAATTGTTTGAATTGGTTAAGAAGGCTTAACGTTTTTATGTTTGGTAACCGAGTGATACTAATGTCCTAATATCTTTGCACAGAAATACTGCTTAGAAATAAAACTTCAGAGAGTCACGTGAATTCTCAAGTTACCACAACTCATACTTGTGGGGTATTGTCCTTTCCCTTTAAAAAAAAAATACCTTGGAACTTAACTCCTTACGTAAAAGCATAGAATGACTCCCCTGGTAATCTTATTAATTCTTTGTAAAGAGCGATGAAGATTTCCTGATTTTCTTACTTCTTGATCTCATCGTTTCTATGGCTTTGTAAAGCTAAGGAAAAAAAAAAAAAAGAACTTGTTTTATTTTCCATTATTGTCTGATTTGTGCTGCACTGTTATTTAATACTTCCTTAATATTGTGGTAAGCTTCAACTCAATTTTTTTTCAGTTAAGATCAGGTAAAAAGGAAAAAAAAAAAGAAAAGCTTCTTTTGTTAATACTTATAAACTCAGCTCCAGAGTTTTTTTTTTTTTTCATTAAATAATCCTTTTGGATGTTGTGCCCAAAAAAGCCTCATTTCAACAATATTTGGGAGTTGAGTGGAAGTAATCACTATAAATATGTATTAGTTATTAAGGGCAGAAGTGGTAAAGTAGTCTTAAAGTGCTTTGATTTCTATGAACCAAAGTGGTTTGAAAATTTTCCCTTAAAATAAATATTGGGGGGAAAATGCAGCAAGTTAACTGTAGCACTCAATTATCTCTGTAGTTTTCTGTAACCAGACTTTTTTAGGATCTGTGCACCCTGAAGAGGTTGTTCAATGGGAGAAGAAATGTGATGCTAGCAATAACTAGATGGCCTACTTGGCAACCATGTTAATGAAGGAAAAACAGCGTTTACTGAGTGTTGATCCAGATACTTCCTTAGATCTTACATAATATGTCCATTAACTTCCAACAAAGCTATACATCTTTTCTGATTTCCACCATGCTGTAAGAATGTGAAATGTTTTGTTTCATCAGTTTTTCCGTGTCGTCATTCAAGTGATTTTTTTCACCGTGTTTGTCTGAAAGCAGTGTGAAACTTTTTATATTATAAAGGTAGCAGAATATTAAATATATAGGAGAGAAATGTAAATGTTATATAATTAGCACTCTGAGGGTGGCTCAGCTGGTTAAGCACATAACTCTCAATTTTGGCTCAGGTCGTGATCTCGCAGTTGTGAGATCGAGCCCCATGTCGGGCTCTGTGCTGACAGCTCAGACCCTGCTTGGGATTCTCTCTCTCTCTCTCTCTCTCTCTCTCTCTCTGTCCCTCACTCACATGCGTGCTGTCTTTCTCTCTCAAAAAAAAAAAAAATAGTGCTTTCAAATTATTTTCTTCATTCCTGAAATTTTAAAAAAAGGCCTAAGTACATTTTCAAATTTTGGAATGGAAATAGTTATTAATGTGAACTCTAAGGGCCATATCAATGAAGATACATGATGACACAATCAGGGGATGTTTCACTTTTTCTTTGTCATCTCTGATAAAGTGCAAATTAGAGCCAGAATGAAGACAAGTCCGGGCCCTGAAAGAATGCTTAAATTTTTAAAAACCCATCTTTATTTGGTCTAATTGCTTGTGGCCTCTGTACTGTCACACTTCCCTGGTGGTTTGCCTGTCTCCGTAACTCTCCCTCACTTCTTCTGGTCCCCTTTTCTTACTTACTACCTTTTAACAATATAGGTCTTCCAAAAACTTCTTTTTTACCACCATCTTTTTTATTTTTATTATTTTTTCTTTATTTAAAAAGTTTTAAATTTACATCCAAATTAGTTAGCATATAGTGAAACAATGATTTCAGGAGTAGATTCCTGAATGCCCATTACCCATTTAGCCCATCCCCCCTCCCACAACCCCTCCAGCACCCCTCAGTTTGTTCTCCATATTTATGAGTCTCTTCTGTTTTGTCCCCTCCCTGTTTTTGTATTATTTTGTTTCCCTTCCCTTATGTTCATCTGTTTTGTCTCTTAAAGTCCTCATATGAGTGAAGTCATATGATTTTTGTCTTTCTCTGACTAATTTCACTTAGCATAATACCCTCCAGTTCCATCCACGTAGTTGCAAATGGCAAGATTTCATTCTTTTCGATTGCCGAGTGATACTCCATTGTATATACAGACCACATCTTCTTTATCCATTCATCCATCGATGGTCATTTGGACTCTTTCCATACTTTGGCTATTGTCAATAGTGCTGCTATAAACATGGGGGTGCACGTGCCCCTTTGAAGCAGCACACCTGTATCCTGTGGATAAATGCCTAGTAGTGCAATTGCTGGGTCATAGGGTAGTTCTATTTTTAGTTTTTTGAGGAACCTCCGTACTGTTTTCCAGAGCGGCTGCACCAGCTTGCATTGCCACCAACAATGCAAAAGAGATCCTCTTTCTCCACATGCTCACCAACACACCTGTTGTTGCCTGAGTTGTTCATGTTAGCCATTCTGACAGGTGTGAGGTGGTATCTCATTGTGGTTTCGATTTGTATTTCCCTGATGAGGAGTGATGGTGAGCACTTTTTCATGTGTCGGTTGGCCATGTGGATGTCTTCTTTGGAGAAGTGTTTGGAGAAGTGTCTATTCATGTCTTTTGCCCATTTCTTCACTGGGTTGTTTGTTTTTTGGGTGTTGAGTCTGAGAAGTTCTTTATAGATTTTGTATACTAACCCTTTATCTGATATGTCATTTGCAAATATCTTCTTCCATTCTGTCCATTGCCTTTTAGTTTTGCTGATTGTTTCCTTCGCCGTGCAGAAGCTTTTTATTTTGATGAGGTCCCAGTAGTTTATTTTTGCTTTTGTTTCCCTTGCCTCCAGAGATGTGCTGAGTAAGAAGTTGCTGCAGGCAAGATCAAAGAGGTTTTTGCCTGCTTTCTCCTCTAGGATTTCGATGGCTTCCTGTCTTACATTCAGGTCTTTCATCCATTTTGGGTTTATTTTTGTGTCTGGTGTCAGAAAATGGTCCAGGTTCATTTTTCTGCATGTCGATGTCCAGTTGTCCCAGCACCGTTTGCTAAACAGACTGTCTTTATTCCACTGGATGTTCTTTCCTGCTTTGTCAAAGATTAGTTGGCCACATGCTTGTGGGTCCATTTCTGGGTTCTCTATTCTGTTCCATTGATCTGAGTGTCTGTTCTTGTGCCGGTACCGTACTGTCTTGATGATGACAGCTTTGTAGTATAGCTTGAAGTCCGGGATTGTGATGCCTCCTGCTTTGGTTTTCTTTTTCAAGATTGCTCTGTCTATTTGAGGTCTTCTCTGGTTCCATACAAATTTTAGGATTGTTTGTTCTAGCTCTGTGAAGAATGGTGGTGTTGTTTTGATAGGGATTGCATTAAATATGTAGATTGCTTTGGGTAGTATCGACATTTTAACAATATTGTTCTTCCTATCCAGGAGCATGGAATCTTTTTCCATTTTTTTGTGTCTTCTTCAGTTTCTTTCATAAGCTTTCTATAGTTCTCAGTGTATAGATTTTTCACCTCTTTGGTTTGATTTATTCCTAGGTATTTTATGGTTTTTTGTGCAACTGTAAATGGGATCGATTCCTTGATTTCTCTTTCTGTTGCTTCATTGTTGGTGTATAGGAATGCAGCTGATTTCTGTGCATTGATTTTATATCCTGCAACTTTGCTGAATTCGTGAATCAATTCTAACAGTTTTTTACCACCATCTTTTTTCTTGATAATTTATCCTTTAGATTCTTATGCCTTTCCATGTGTTTATACTTTTATTCCAAACTGATGGAGTACCTATTATATCCCAGGAATAATACCTAGTGCTAGGAATATAGATTTTACTTCCTGGTCTCTTCCTTTTATTTAACACCTAATAAGATGACGAGAGCTCCTACTCCAAGTATCATGGGGAGTTCAGCACCATCTCCTGAGAGCCTGCTTTCCTGTATCTGTCATTCTCATTTTAAAGCTCTCACAGATCTTTCAATACCCAGTTACTTCCTGAGGCTGCCTTTTTCCTGTGTGTGTGGCCACTGTCTTCTTTCTGGCTTGTTAAGGCCCTAATGACACACGTTTGTTGCATAAAATGGATTTTACTGGGGGATGTGTGGGTGGCTCAGTGGTTAAGCATCAGACTCTTGATTTCGGCTCAGGTCATGATCTCATGGGTTTGTGACTGTTGCCCCCCTCCCCCCCCCCAATTGGGCTCCATGCGCAGACCGTTCAAAGCTTGCTTGGGATTCTCTTTCTCAGGACTTCCCCACACTCTGTCTCTCTTAAAATAAATAAACAAACATAAAAAAAAAAAGGATGCCTGACTGGCTCAGTTGGTTAAGCAGCTGACTTTGGCTCAGGTCATAAACTCACAGTTCGAATTCTGGGTTGTCAGGCTCTGTACTGACAGCTTAGAGTCTGGAGCCTGCTTTGGATTCTGTGTGTTTCTCTCTCTGCCCCTCCCCTTGTCATGCTTTGTCTCTTTGTGTCTCTCAAAAATAAATAAATGTGAAAAAAAATTTTTTTTAAAAAGGATTTTACTGAAAACTAAAGGGTAATGGAAGAAGATTATATAGCTCAGTACAGAATAGAAAATTGTTTAAATTCATTATTTAAATTTTTTTTAACATTTGTTTCTTTTGAGAGAGAACATGAGTAGGGGAGGGGCAGAGAGAGAGGGAGAGAGAGAATCCCAAGCAGGCTCTACACTGTCATTCCGGAGCCTGACTTGAGGCTTGAACCCATGATCTGTGAGATCATGACCTGAGCCAAAATTAAGAGTCAGATGCTTAACTGACTGAGCCACCCAGGTGCTCCTAAATTCATTATTACACTGAAACAAAGCCAACCCTTGGAAGTGAATGAAATTTCCACGGTGCACAAACCAGACTAGCAAATGGCAATTTGTTTGCGTTTTTGCACCTGTAGGTGCAGCAAACTCTATATATGTGGAAGTAGGGTCTCATGTTTCCCCTTGTGCACTCCAAAGCCGCTGTTTCCCTGATCCCTGTGTCACACCAAGTGGAGGGCTAGGGGCCCATCCCTCCTCAGAGTAGTCTGACTGCTCTATCGTCTCATTGCACGTCAAGAACAGTTGTATATTTGGTTGGAGACTGTAGCCTCCAGAAAACCAAGGGGCTGGAAAGGGGAAAGTGGGCTGCAGGAACACACTGCTTGTGGGAGGAATGTTTCTACTAAGAAAATTGTGGAAAGTGTAACAGAGAGAGAAAGCCTGCCTACACGGTGGGGATATCAGTCCTACAGATACAGGAGAACCTTGGACTGCCAGTACCTTGATCTGCAAGTGTTATGCAAGATGAGCAAATATTTCTAATACATTTTAACTTGATAAACGAGTGAGGTCTTGCAATACGAGTAGTACATGACTCCCAATGTCACATGATCACAGCTGAGCCAATGGTCCTTGAAATTTGCTTGGATATACGAGTGTTTTGGATAACAAGCCTGTTTCCAGAACGAATTATCCCCGCAAACCAAGGTTTTACTGTATACATTTCTTGGAAGGTATTGTAAAACTGGATATTGGTTGTCCAGGAATATCCCACATCCAATCAGACTGTCGTCCCTATGAAGTATGCATCTCCCAGCTCATACATCCTCTCTGACTCCAGGACTGCCTTCTCTTCCCTCCTGGATGCTGTTAGTGTAGCAAGGCTAGCCTGTCCAAAATCAAATGGCCTCATCCCCAAATTGTTTCTGTCCTTGCATTTCTTAATTTTGTTTATGCCAACGATAGCCCTCAATCATTCACATGTGTATCCCCTCCCTACCATTGCCCTCACATTCGTAAGTTTCTTTTCCTGACGTTTTGAATATGCATTTCCTGAAGTGTTCCAGTTCATCATCTCTCTTGAATTCCAGTGGTTGGCCTCTTGCTGTGCTGATTTAGTTCCTTGTTATGTCTATGCAGGGTATTATAATAAATTCCTTGCTCATTGTCATGTCTCTGTCTCTCTTATGGCATAAGATTCCTAAAGTAGAGCATAGAATCACACTCCTGATTAAAAATTTTCACAGCTGTCTTCTTTCACACTGAATAAAGTTTTCATCTTTTTCTTCAGATCTGCCCTTCAGTAACGTTCTTAGATTTGTCCCTTATTTTTTATAGATGTAGGAGAGGGCGGGTGGTAACTCTCCATTTGCTGCTCCGCGTCCTTCCCTTCTTCCAGGCTCAGCCAGTCCCTCTTCTGTGTTCCTGATTTTGCTCATGCTGTTTTCCCTCATTCTGGAATACTCCTCATTCCTCTGTTCCCATATTCTGCTCATCCACCGTGTCCAAATGCCTCCCAGTCTTCCCAGCTCAAACCATATGGCATCGCTTCCCAGAAATCTTTTAGTACGACTCATTTCTTTTCTCAGAATTCATTTAACACCTTCCCTGTGCTCCTGTATTGCTATGATTCTGTGTTTTATTATAAACGTTTGTGTCTTCTCTTAAGTTCCAATATTTATCAGATGAAAGAAAAGTGAGGACATTGGCAAATATTATAGGTGAAGACAATTATCAATGGATAATTCTCAGTGACATATAAGTATTGTTTTCATCTCTTTGTCAATGAAACCATTGCTGTATTAATCAGAGCAGGCTGGGCTGGGCTACAGTAACAAATTAACTCGCAAGTCTGAGAGGCTTAACATATCAATAGATTTTTTTTTAATTTTCAATATTTATTTATTTGAGAGAGAGAGAGTGAGGGAGAGAGAAAATGAGTGGGGAGAGAAGCAGAGAGAGAGGGAGACACAGAATCCAAAGCAGGCTCCAGGCTCTGAGCTGTCAGCACAGAGCCCGCTATGGGGCTTGAACTCAGGAGCTGTGAGATCATTACCTGGACCAAAGTCGGATGCCCAACCAAGTGAGCCACCCAGGCGACCCTCAGTGGATTATTTTTGCTCATGCTACAGGTTCAGTGTGGGTCATCAAGGGACTTCTGAGTCGGAAAATGGTGTATCTCGTAAAACTACAAATATGAATAAAAGTAATTACCAGTTTTGAAATTAATACATTTTATACATAGAGATAATTGTCAAGGAACAACATTTCATGTGGTTCAATACTATCTCCTTGTTAAGGAATTCGTTGAACAACAAAACATCCAAAATGAAAATCAAGTGGCTTATTACTTTTCCTAATATGAAGTTGATTGGATACATTTATTTTCTTATTGGTTTCTTACTTGGATATTCTTTTTATCTACACGTAGATAAATAGAACTCCAAAATTAGTGTAATATCTTTTTAGCTTAATCATAACTATAACAACAATACGTTAGGTTTTATGCTTATTAGTTAATAACTAACAATATTTATTGTGTACTGGAAACGTGTGCAGAGAGCCTTGTATATGTTATCTCCTGAAATTCTCAGAACATTCCTCTTTGGTAGGGACATTATTAATATTCTCACTGTTTAAAATAATTTTTTTAATGTTTATTTATTTTTGACAGAGAGAGACAGAGCATGAGTGGGGGAGGGGCAGAGAGAGAGGGAGACACAGAATCTGAAACAGGCTCCAGGCTCCGAGCTGTCAACACAGAGCCCGACGCGGGGCTCGAGCTCACTCAAGAACTGCGAGATCATGACCTGAGCCAAAGTCAGACGCTCAACCGACTGAGCCACCCAGGCACCTGTTAAATGTTTATTTATTGAGAGAGAGAGACAGAGACAGAGACAGAGAGAGAGCATGCTCATGAGAGCCGGGGAGGGGCAAAGAGAGAGGGAGGGAGACAGAGGATCTGAAGCAAGCTCTGCATGGACAGCAGAGAGCCTGATGTGGAGCTGGAACTCACGAACTGTGAGATCACGAAGCCGTGAGATCATGACCTGAGCTGAAATCAGACTCTCAACTAACTGAGCCACCCAGGTGCCCCGGTGTTCTCATTTTATAGGTGAGGGAACTGAAGCTAAGATAGGGTGGTACCTTTCCAGACATGCGACAGCTAGAGCCAGGTAAAGCTAGAATCTGACACCCGCTACGTCTGACTCGAGTCTCTGAATTATAACGTGTCCTCAGGTCCGCTACTAGAGGCACTCCTTCTCATAAGTTAGTTTGCTTCTTAACCTCCAGAATTTTATGTAACATGTTTGATTTTAAAGACTGGAAGCCAGTTGAGGAGTTTTAGAACTTAAATATGAAAGCCCAGGAAGATTTAAAGTCTTTCCAATTAAGAACTCATTCATCTGATGAGTCCCAAATGGCATCAAATAGTTTCAATTCATTGACTTTCCTCGGTAAAAATGGAAATGTACTCATGTGGGAAAAGGCTTTTCATTAAGGACTGCTGTCTTTGAAACGAGGAAGGCCAGACAACTACAAAACAGACTGTCATTAAAAATTACACTTTACTGAAAATGCGCAAGAAACCAGTTTTAGGACGAGTCTGCTTAGAACCACTAGAGTATAGCCTTAGTGTTTTGACATCTATTCAAGAGGAAGATCTGTGAGCTTTCTTACCAACTAACAATGGACAAAGAGCTAGGCATTTGGGGGATTGGCAGACACTAAATGAAGAGGGGATCTGGAGAGACAATTAAAGAATTTAATATTTCATCTGCAGAATACTGTTCTTGGTTAGAAAAATACTGCGAGCCTCTGAAGAAAAGGAGTTTGCCTTAATGGGCACATGTACATGTAGAAACCTTGTGTCTCTCGTGAGAGAAAGGAGGACCATCCAGTGGGCAGTTTTAAGTAAGAATCTGTATTGTAGCAAAATGTTCTCGAGTTCATTTGTTAGAGTATATATTAGATGGAGTATTCTATCTCTTCTGTATTAAGCCAGGCGTCCTGCTTCTCCACTGAATTACTACTTTGGTTTAGTAACTGTTGTTTTATGTCTTTTTCTGTATGTTCTAGTATGCTTTAAGCTGATATGGGAGATTCATTGATTACTGGCTCTCACTTATACAGCTTATACTGGCAGCCAAAATACTCCAAAAATATTGTTTGATTTTGGGCTCAGAATGAAGCTGTGTAAATGAATGCATTGAACTTACCTTCATTCCTTCTTGTGTAGATCAAGTCTCACTGATCATGTATATTCTAGTTATGAGGTTGAGCACACAGAAGCTTTGTATGTTTGTATTAAAGTTCTTAAATATAATGGCTTTATGTCTGAGATATTTGAATTTAGTATTCTTTTTTTTTTTAATTTTTTTTCAACGTTTTTTATTTATTTTTGGGACAGAGAGAGACAGAGCATGAACGGGGGAGGGGCAGAGAGAGAGGGAGACACAGAATCTGAAACAGGCTCCAGGCTCTGAGCCATCAGCCCAGAGCCTGACGTGGGGCTCGAACTCACGGACCGCGAGATCGTGACCTGGCTGAAGTCGGACGCTTAACCGACTGCGCCACCCAGTCGCCCCATGAATTTAGTATTCTTTACCTTGATACTTTGTGTAATATCTGATTATTCAGGCTCTTTAATTGTCATGCAATATGGCAGAATCAGGCAAATGGAGTAGGGGACATAGGGACCTGATGCTTCAATACATCCGTGTCTTTAATCGCTAAGGAAAAAATATATTTTCTGAACATAAAAAGTTGTAAATATATCAACTGATGATTTGCTGTGTAATGCATTTCTTTGGGGAAAGAAAACCCATCATGATTTACTTGGTGTCTAGTTAATGCAGAGAGCCTCTCAGACTGAAGACCTTATAACATAAGGGCATAGTTGATAGGGCTTAGAGAGATAAATCAGCCACACCACCTCCGAGCACTGCTCCCTATAAATTTCGTGAGAGAAGAATCAGTGTTTGAATTTTCTTTCCAATGATGCAGGGTGTTTTTAACTGAAGTTTAAAGGACTTCATGGATTCATATTGGCCTTCTTGAAACACCAAAACATACACAAAACTTGCTAGGTTTTTACATATTCATTTGCAGGCAGTCGAGATAGAAGGCCCAAAGCTTTTATCAGATTATCCAAAGGGCCCACGATGCACAAAAAATTGGGAATCATTTGAAAGAATAGTTCCTTTCTTTTGTTGTCAAGTATAAGGTGAACTTAACAGGTTACTTAGAAGTAACTTAAAAGTAAAATTGGAAACAGAGACACAGTATTGTGGGATATTAGGATTTGAAAAAAAAAATACCTAAGGCTGCTATAACCACAGGCAGGAGGCGTAAACAGTGATTTATTGCTCATAGTTCTGGAGGATGGGAGTTGGAGACCAAGTCCCTGGCAGATACAGTGTCTGGTGAGAGGCTGCTCCCTGGTTCGTGGATGGCTGTCTTCTTGCTGTGTGGAAAGAAAGCAAGAGGTTCTCTGGGGTCTCCTTTTGTAAGGGCACTAATCCAGCCCATGAGGGTTCCATCCTCATGACCTAGGCACCTCCCAGAGGCCCCCCTTCCAAACCCCATCACACTGAGTTAAGTGTCAGTACATGAATGTGACAGAGACACAACACTCCCAGTCCAGTGCAGTGCTTTAGTGATATTCCTATAGAAAGCATGCTGTGAACTTGAGGTTGGTTAATATTCGGAAAAGGGAAGGAAGGGCAATCCAGGCCATGAGAAGGGCTTGAGCACATAGATGGTATATTTTGGGGATGGCAAATTATTTTATTTGTCCCTACTGTTAAGTATAAGAAAGGGTACGGTACAATATACATTTGGGACAGGTAGCTTGGAGATGTTCATTAATTCAATCATTTAAGCAATGGAGAAAAACTAAAAGTGTTTTAGAATAGAAATAATGTGACAAAATCCCTTCTATGAGCCTTGTCTCGAGAATATTAGAAAGGGGAGCTTTTGGGATATTATTGTAGTGATTCAGATCAGGATTACTAAAAGGAGAAACAGTGGGAATAGAAAGGTCTAGATTATTACAGAAATTTCAGGGCACCTGGGTGAGTCAGTCAGTTGAGCGTCCAACCCTTGATTTTAGCTCGGGTCACAATCTCAGGGTTGTAAGATTGAGCTCCACATTGGGCTCTGAGAGGAACATGGAGCCTGCTTACGATTCTCTCTGTCTCCCTCCCTCCCTCTGTCCCTCTCCCCCACTCACACTTGCTATCTCTCCCTAAAATAAAAAATAACAATAATTAATAAAAAAGAAATTATTATAGAAATTTCAAGAAAAGGAATTATCACCAGACTGGAGAGGTATTTAAGGATATACCCATATTTTCTGCAATTAATGAAAATAACGTCCCTAATTGACTTATATCATACATAAAAAAGTCTGTTTCTTTTACGGTGTTGTTATTGAGTATAAAGGAAAAACTCAAGATATAGCACTATTGAAGGGAAGGTGCTATTTGACTTCAGAAAAAGAAGACTGAATTAAGCAAGAATAAATGCAAATACAGTAGAATATCTAAGACCCTTTTCTGTAGCTGTTATATCTGGAAAAGGTGAAAGAGGTTAAGATAAGTTTTGCCTGTACCTATCTTTCAAAAAAAAATCAATGTGTAGAGAAAAAAATTTAAAAATAAATTCAATAAAAAATAAAATAAAATAAACCCTGATTACCCAGAGCCCAAGAGACACTTAAAAAATCTTGTCAGTGATCAGAAAATCAGCATAAGTATTTGTAAGAAAATTAAGAGGGATTTAATGAGTCCTTAGTTAATTTGAGACAACGTGTCTCTTATGGAAGTTACAAGACTTCTTTAACCACTGCTTCCTGGTCTCAGCCATCATCAGGGGCAATCATGAATGACTGTGGGTGATCATGAGTGATAGAGGACTATCTGGAAGGTCATAGGCAATCACATATGATCATGGACAACAATCCCTGAGACCTTCTCATTTGTAATAAAAAATTTCTGGGCACAGAAATATAAAGAACTATGTTTATTCTTTTCATGGTCACTTAGCATGTAATGTTTTGAGCATCAAATAGCCCACTGATGGAAAACAAAGTTGGTAACACTATTTGCCCTTTCCCCTTCACATTGAGTTTCTGTGAAGACAAAACTCAATCACATAAAATATATAATGTAATATGTATAATTTTAAATGGCATTTAAAACTTAAATTGTCTTGGGGCACCTGGGTGGCTCAGTAGGTTGAGCATCTGACTTCAGCTCAGGTCATGATCTCACACAGTTTGTGAGTTTGAGCCCTACATTTGGCTCTGTGCTGACAGCTCAGAGCGTGGAGCCTGCTTCGGATTCTGTCTCCCTCTCTTTCTACCCCTTCTGTTCTTGGGCTTTCTCTCTCTCTGTTTCTCAAAAATAGATAAACATCAAAAAAACCTTAAATCATCTTACACGATTTAATGTTAAATTTGCCTTTGGAGAATCTTTAGAATTTAAGAAACCTTGGAAACATTATCCCAAAAAGGAATTCTCTGCAAAATATTGCTTCTTAGAAAAACCAAGATATTTTTCCATAATTTTCTCAAATGTTTTATATACACATAACCAAAAAGAACCAAAGTCTAATTTTTAGAAGAACTGAGTATGAATGACTACGTATGTCTCATATTGTAAATATTTAAAAAAATATTTTGGCTACGTGTATATTCATGAGTAAGCCCTTTGTATGTTATATTAGAGCAATACAGATTAACTGGGTGTTTTTGAAAGTGGTAAATTGAATGACAAATATGGAAACTACAACACTAATGTTTTTTATGCAATGCAAGTTCATATTGTGCATTTTACTTCTACATTTTTCAGAGTCATTTGAAAACCTGCTCATCTGTATGTGACTATCAAAACATCAGCTCCTTACCCTCTCTGTGTTTCAGAAGGGCTAGGATGTTTTCATGTGTCCATACGAAGTTATAATTTAGGATGTATGTGAAAGATTATTCCTTTCCTTGGAAATAGATGATTGAATGTATCGGCAAGGACACACTGCAGAGGTGTGCTGGCCCTTTAACGCTCTGTTTCTGTTGTCATGGAAATAAGATTTTCAAGTGGGTTTATCTGCTGTGCTTTGCTTTTTATAGATTCCCTATCATTGTAAGTTGGTTTTGGATGAGAATTCTTATCCTTTAAATAAAAATACCAATCTTTACCTTACCATCTTTCAGTGTATTTCCCCATAGGGTTCCTTAAAAACCCAGGAGTGGGGGTGTGTTAGATTTTCCAGGAGTAGGCATTATATATAGATGCTTAGCTCCTGGCTCTAAAAACTAGGATTTTTTTTTTTAAAGAATTATAATGGGGAACAAAAATGCAGGATCCAATGTCAAGCTTTTAACATGTATTTTACTCTCACATTATTAGTTGTACAGGTATAACTTATACAGGAGAAAAAAATTTTTAATTTTTTTTAAGTTTACTTATTTATGAGAGAGAAAGACAGCATTAGTGGGGGAGGGGCAGAGAGGGAGGGAGATACAGAATCCGAAGCAGGCTCCAGACTGTGAGCTGTCAGCACAGGGCCCAACACAGGACTCAAACTCATGAAGTGTGAGATCATGACCTGAGCTGAAGTCGGATACTTAATTGACTGAGCCACCCAGGTGCCCCAGTATACATGAGAAAAACTTGAAACATGAACATAATCATGTACCTGCCCTTATGTTGTTTATCCAAATTCCTACCCTTGGCCTCACATGTTCCTTGATGATTTAGCACCCTTTTCCCTCCAGAATTCATTCCTACAGAGAGAGATGCTGGGTTGGAGTGTTGGTTCTGCTCCTGACAAGCTGTGTGACCTTGGCAAATTTGTTGAATTATCCCTTTCTCAGTTTCCTTACCTGTAAAATGAGAATAGTAACAGGGTTATTGTGACAACAAAATTTTTTAATATACATAGAGTACTTAGAACAGTAATTTGAGCTCCAAAATAGTGCTCAGTTAACATTGTTTCCCCTGGTATTATCTTTGATAGTTCTCTGCCACCTTTTTGTTCCCTCTTCACATACATCAACCCTTTTGCTGTCTTCTGATGGGATTTATCAATTAGTAATGACAGATGTCTGCTTTCCCTCCCACATTACCCGATACTCTGCTTCCTTGCCACTTACAAAACTTGGAAGTTATACATTTATTTCATTACTAGTTTACTGTCCATTCTTCCACGTGTAAGGGGATTTAATACATATTTATTGAACTAATAAGTAATGGAGAAAACTCATTTAAAATGGCTGAATGTGTTGCCATTTCCTAAATCACTAAGTAGATATTTTCAAAGTAGAAATGATTCCTGAATTTCCAAATGAGGCATTTCCCTATGTTCTGGAGAATCTAGCATGGGTTAGATTTATTGTTAATTAAGAGAAAATCTCTTTCGTATGCCAGAGTGAGTGGTGACAAAGGTTTCACCCTGTTGTACTAGAGATGATTGTTGATTTCTTCTTTATGATTAGTTAACATGTGTAAGAAGTTTCATTGCGACTAATTATGAGATTACACTAATTTACGTGTCATTTACATTGCCTTCTCTTTTTAGGAAGTACAATATTAAGTGACATGCTTAAAAGATGTCATGGTAGAATACTGTTTGTTAGGGCCTTCTCTGACTTCTTCAAATGAAGGTGTGTGCGCTTGGGTGGCCAGAGACACATGAAGAAACTCTTTGGGGTTGGGAATGGACAGCGATGAATAGCTTCCAACGATTAAGTGTTTCACTAGAAAACTGGTGTTGAAACTTGGTCTGCTCCTATGTTGAAGATATTTAGATGGTGCCTACTATTTGGGTGAAGTGTCTGTTTCAAATCTTTTGCCCATTTTTTAAAAATATTTTGATTATCATGTTTGTTTTTCTGATTTTGAGTTTAAAGAGTCCCTTGATATTCTGGATACAGGTTCATAATCAAATAATGCTCTCAGTCTGTGACTCACGTTTATTTATTTATTTTTTAAGTGATGATGTTTTACTTATTTCTTTTTGGCAGATTTTTTTAAACTTAAATTGTTTCTATTGAGTATAGTTGATGCATACTTTTTTTTTATAACAGTGTCTTTCAAAAAGAAATGTTTTTTTCTTTTGAAGTGAAAACTCTTTTCTTCCAGTTTGTCATCAGTATGTTCTTTCCTTATTTTTCATGCAAAGTTTTGTTGTTGTTGTTGTTGATGTTGATGATGATGATTTTAATGTAGTAGAATATTCTTTTCTTTTTGATTGGATCTAGAATGTCAGTTGTAGTTAGGAGTGTGGTGTTCCCTTTCCAAACCTACAAAGGGGATTCGTCTGCGTTTTCTCCTAGCACTTGTTGGATTTTATTTGTCTTCTGATTCATTTGGAGTTTATTCTAGTATGCGATGTGAGCTGTGGGTTGGACTTCTTTTCCAAAATGCCTATCTTGTGCCAATACCATCTATTTGAAAGTCCAGCTTTTTAAGGAGTCTGCCAGCTTTTACCATATCTTGAATAGCTCTCAGTGAAATATACTGGCAATATTAAGATAATAGACCAGTGGAAAATGCCACCTCAAATAGCAAATTCTGATTTATTCCTAAAGATTCCTAGTGTCTTATGTTGATTCACAGCTTCCTCTTAATAGAAACACTGTCTCCTTTACTCACATGAAGTTTTCTTCATGGCCAGGAGGGAGTCATAGAGTAAACGGGAGTGGGGATGTACTAACAAAGTGTAATTATATCTGTTTACAATCAGTGCTGCTTCCTTGAGATCCTGCTTTTGTCTCAGGGAACGAGCATTGAGTTGCAGCAGACAGAAAAAAACCACTGTGACTTCCTCATTTAGGACAGTAGCATTACATGTGAGCAAGTGTGACTTTTTTCCTATTTTTATTTTTCCTGAGCAAATGGAAATATGAATTTTCACTTCTAGAGATAGAGAAAGAGGGCCAGATTTCTTCTGGGGCGCTTTAGGTAAAGGGGGAGCAGAAACCATTCTGTTTCCAGAAAGGTTGAGTCAGAGGTGTCTGAAGAATTCTAAGTGGGTCTCTCTGTCTACCAAGACAGCTGGATTCATGAGCCAACTTCAGGTTTTTGGTTTTGTTTTCCCCTCAAGTGCTCAGGTGGACACATTTCACAGATCATGGTGGTTTGGGGGCTAGGTTACAAATTAATGTTTACCTACAAGTCATGGTACATTTCAAGTACAAACAACTATGTTGTGTGAAGCTTGGATGATATTATGATGCTCATTTCTGTTTTTCTGTGGGAGAAATGACTCAAATTTCAAAATGAATGATGACTTCTCATAAATGAATTAAGAATTGCTTTCCGTTCTTTTTCTTAGCCCCTTTTCTTGGAAAACACAAGCAGAACTGATGACTTAATCATGATCGGTCATTATCAGAAGAGTACGTTTGTGGTTTATCCAACACCACTTCAGTGGCTGTCCTTTGCAGGGTGTGTGCAGGTGCTTTGTGGAATAATCCAAGAGCACAAGAATCTGGCTGTTGGCCCAGAGCACGGGTGACCCTCTATTTGAGGGTTTCATTTCCAAAAACTTGGCCTATCCCCGTGTGTTGGTCAAAGATTCAATAGCCACCCTTTTACTCTTATGTAATTTTATATCTAGCCAAGTACTCAGGTTGAAAGTGCAGAGTAGAGATTTCAGTGTTTATCTTCTGACCACCAAGACAGACATGGACATAAAGTACTCTATAATAAATGCTGAAGAAAATGATTACTTCTCACTGCCCCCTCAGGGACTCCCCTGGCTCTGCCCATGCCCCTCTCTCTCCTGGGTTACTCAGTTGTCCTGAGGAGGTCTCCATGCCCTGCTCTTGCTCCCTTAGTCTCTTCTCAACAACATGGCAACATGGCAGCCTGGTGTATTTATTTCCTAAGGCCACTCTAACAAGTGCCCGCATGCTGGTGGTTTAAAACAGCAGAATTTCTCTATCACACACTACTGGTGGTCAGAAGTCTGAAATGGGTTTCACCAGGCTAAAAGCAGCATGTCAGTGGGGTGGTCCCTTCTGGAGACTTTAGGAGAGAAGCCAGTCCTTTGCATTTTCCAGTTTCTAGAGGTTACCAGTCTCCCTTGGCTTCATAGCCCCTTTCATTTTCAAAGCCAGAAGTGTAACATTCTGTCTCTTGGTCTCTGTTTCTCTCTCTCCTTCTCCCTCAGTCTCATTCTGTCTTTCTCCCTCTTACCTCTGCTTCTGTTGTCACACCTTCTTGGACACTGACCTTCCCCACCTTCCTCTTATAGGAAGGAAGACCCCTTGCATTTACACTGGACTCACCCAGATATTCCAGAATTATCTCTCCACCACGAGATCCTTAACTTAATTGCATCTGCAAAATCCCTTTTTGTTTCATGAAGTCACATACCCTGTATTCTTCTTGCCACATCTGGTGATCCTGTATAAAGTAAATAAGATCATATCACTCCTCCATTTAAAATGCTCCAATAGTATTAAACTCCTTTTTTAAAAATTTTTTAGTTTTTATTTATCTTAGAGAGAGAGATAGAATGCAAGCAAGGGAGGAGCAGAGAGAGAGAGGAAGACACAGAATCTGAAACAGGCTCCAGCCTCTGAGCTGTCAGCACAGAGCCCGACACATGGCTGGAACCCACAAACCGTGAGATCATGACCTGAGCCAAAGTCAGACGCTTAACCGACTGAGCCACCCAGGTGTCCCAGCTCCTTCTTAATAAAAGTCAAAATTCTTAAGTGGCCCTCAAAGCCACTGTTGTTTTTCTGATGTCATAGCCTGTACTCTCTTTAATCCCTATGCTTGAGCTCTGCCGTCTTCCGTGCTGCTGTTTGGGGCATGTTCCAGTACATTCTTGCCTTAAGACCTTTGTTCTGCTTTTTCTTTGCCTAAAATCCTTCCATATATCAACATCAGTATCTTTGCACGTCTTCCAAGTCTTCATTTAAACTCATGTTCTCACTACTCCATTCCCTGGCCAGCCTCGCTAAAGATTCAACACATTTCTCTAGGAACGTCATACTATTCTTCTCCTTTGACGTTACTACAACCTATCTAATTTTTTGTTTGTCTCTTGACCTCTCTACCAAAGAGGATAGAGGTTTTGTCTTTCTTTGCTTACTCCTCAGTCCGCATTGCCTAAAAGAATTCCTGCCCTGTGATAGGGCTCAAAAGGTATCAGTCGAATGAGGGGCACCTGTGTGGCTTAGTCAGTTAAGTGTGTCTTGATTTTGGCTCAGGTCATGATGATAGGGTTCGTGAGTTCAAGCCCCGCATCGGACTCTGTACCAGCTGTGTGGAGCCTGCTTGGGATTCTCTCTCTTCCTCTCTCTCTGCTCCTCCCTCCTCTCAAAATAAGTCAATGAACTTAAAAACAAACAAAAAAAAGGTATGAGTTGAATGAAAGAACAGCCTGAAGGGACGGGTGGGGGGAGCTGAAGAAAATGGAGCTGAGCTGGAAGAAGTGGGCTTGTTTTCTGTGGAGACATGAGGTTGAGAGAGGGCTGCGAAGAGAGCTCAGGGAACACCAACAAAGCTGGTGAGATGGGGCCATAATGTGGTGGAGAAAACCCACCTAGTCACCAGATTCATGCTCCTGCTTTGAACGTCAGACCAGCCACTGGCAAGTGTCCTCCCAGCTAAGGACCACACTTCCCAGCCACCTTACAGGCAGGTACAGCATGTGACAAGAGTCCTAGCCATTGGGGTGTCACTGGAATCAGGGGCACGCCTTCCAAGCCAGACCCACAAAAGTTTCGCACGTGTGGCACCTTTCCGCTCTTTCCCCTTATTGGCTTTTTGGATAGGAGCCAGCTCCCAGGGGAACAGTAGAAGTCCCACGCAAAGTGGCAGAGCTTAGGTCAGCCTGAATCTCTGAATGGCCGCTCGTGGGAGGAGGGTTCAGCCCAGTGTTTCACCTCTCCGGTTGTGTAATGCAAGCAAGACGTGAGTTTCTGCTGTGTTTGACTCATCTGTACTTTTACATTCAGGGATCTTTTTGTCACACCAAGGAGCTTACCCTACATCATAGAATACCGTATTATGTACAAATGGAATAGTATTCTAGTGGTACATAAATTTGGAAAGTTAGTTGTAACCAAATAATTGTGGAAAGTTAGGAAAATGAAAATAATTTCTTATAACAAAACCAGTAATTGTAGGAAAATCAGAAAATACGGATAATCAGAAGGAAGAGGAATAAATTCACAATCCTACTGTACACACATGGTTTCTATTAATACCTTGCATATCTATATATCTTTGTTATGAGAATGGGATTCAACAGCCACTGTAATTCATAAAATTTTTCTAAGTCAACCCTTTTCCACTTGGTAAATGTTCTGCAGCCCCTATTTTTTAAACACACCCAAATATAACTTATTTATACTCGTAGATGTCTGTATGTGTTTGTATTGGCCTGTTAAAGAGGAGCTGAAGTACACACAGTAGAAGTTAACGTCAGTCCTCCTGGAAGTGTGGTGGAGATTGGTAATGGAGAAAGACATTGAAGAATTATTTTTACATATATTTTTGTATATTGTATTACTTTCAGAAGCAATACTGAGATTCATGCCCAAATTTTCTGATTCAGTAGGTATAGAGTGAGTTCTGGGATATATATTTTCTTAAAGGCTTCTCAGGTGAGTCAGATATAAATCTGCATTTAGAAGATGATCTTTGATTCCCCGAGATACATATTCTTGCAGGAAATAAGCTCTGTCCATGAAGGTTATACTGAAGTAAACAAAAGTATTTAAATTTCCATCACGTGATAAAATTTATGTTTTCTTATCACTTTTAAATGGGCTCGTATCAGTGATATTTTCCTGTGCTATTTATGCATTCATATATTCCTAAGGAGAAACACAATAGTATTGGCTTTCCAGGAGAAAGGGGCCTGGGAGATGTAATCATGTGGGCATTCCTGACTTCCCAGGAATTGGCAATTTGTGACAAGCACCTAAGATGATAAGATATAGTTCTACAGCAGCGTCTTCTCAGGGTCAGCACATGAGCACATGATGGGATCCTGTAGTGAGGACAGGCACACCCAGAGAGATGGATGAGGGAAGGGCAGAATGGATCAGTTTAGTAAATGCTAAAAGGAAAGACATGGCAGGTGCCATGCAGCCCAGTCATGGGGCTCCTGACCCAGTTTGCATATTCAGGGATGAAAAGAATTAACATGACAAGTAATCAACCAAATTTTTATGCTTCTGTCTCTTTGAGGGCAATCTATGCTGCCAAACATTCACAAGGGCTTCAATAAGATGAAGAAGGGATATATTTTTGCTTTCTAATAATAGTGGGGTAGTAATTCTAATATTTACATAATCATTCTTATTATTTATGCTCTCTTAGCCTTTGTCAGTATAAACTTAGAAATAGTGTTTTTTTAATGTTTATTTCTTTTGAGAGAGAGACAGTGAGAGGGAGGAAGGACACAGAGAGAGGGAGAGAGAGAGATTCCCCAAGCGGGCTCCACTCTGTCAACACAGAGCCCGATGAGGGGCTCAAACTCACAAACCCTGACCTAATGACCTGAGTCTATCTAAATCAAGAGTAGGATGCTTAACCAACTGAGCCACCTAGCCACCTCCCACCCCGCTTTTTATGTTATGTTATGTTATGTTATGTTATGTTATGTTATGTTATTATGTTATGTTATTTATTATTTTTTTAATATGAAATTTATTGTCAAATTGGTTCCCGTACAACACCCAGTGCTCATCCCAACAGGTGCCCTCCTCACTGCCCATCACCCACTTTCCCCTCCCTCCCACCCCCCCATCAACCCTCGGTTTGTTCTCAGTTTTTAAGAGTCTCTTATGGTTTGGCTGTCTCTCTCTCTAACTTTTTTTTCCTTCCCCTCCGCCATGGTCTTCTGTTAACTTTCTCAGGATCCACATAAGAGTGAAAACATAGGGTATGTGTCTTTCTCTGTATGACGTATTTCACTTAGCATAACACCCTCCAGTTCCATCCACGTTGCTACAAGGGGCCATATTTCATTCTTTCTTATTGCCACGTAGTATCCCATTGTGTGAATAAATCAGAATTTCTTTATCCATTCATCAGTTGATGGACATTTAGGCTCTTTCCATAATTTGGCTATTGTTGAGAGTGCTGCTATAAACATTGGGGTACAAGTGCCCCTATGCATCAGTACTCCTGTATCCCTTGGGTAAAATCCTAGCAGTGCTATTGCTGGGTCATAGGGTAGATCTACTTTTAATTTTTTGAGGTACCTCCACACTGTTTTCCAGAGTGGCTGCACCAGTTTGCATTCCCACCAACAGTGCAAGAGGGTTCCCGTTTCTCCACATCCTCTCCAGCATCTGTAGTCTCCTGATTTGTTCATTTTAGCCACTCTGACTGGCGTGAGGTGATATCTGAGTGTGGTTTTGATTTGTATTTCCCTGATGAGGAGTGATGTTGAGCATCTTTTCATGTGCCTGTTGGTCATCTGGATGTCTTCTTTAGAGAAGTGTCTATTCATGTTTTCTGCCCATTTCTTCACTGGATTCCAAAGAAATCTACACATTCAATGCAATCCCAATCAAAATTGCACCAGCATTCTTCTCGAAGCTAGAACAAGCAATCCTAAAATTTGTATGGAACCACAAAAGACCCTGAATAGCCAAAGTAATATTGAACAAGAAGACCAAAGTGGGAGGCATCACAATCCCAGACTTTAGCCTCCACTACAAAGCTGTAATCATCAAGACAGCATGGTATTGGCACAAAAACAGATACGTAGACCAATGGAATAGAATAGAGACTCCAGAATTGGACCCACAAAAGTATGGCCAACTAATCTTTGACAAAGCAGGAAAGAATATCCAATGGAAAAAAGACAGTCTCCTTCACAAATGGTGCTGGGAGAGCTGGACAGCAACATGCAGAAAATTGAAACTAGACCACTTTCTCACACCATTCACAAAAATAAACTCAAAATGGATAAAGGACCAGAATGTGAGGCAGGAAACCATCAAAACGCTAGAGGAGAAAGCAGGAAAAGACCTCTCTGACCCCAGCCGCAGCAATTTCTTACTTGACACATCCCCAAAGGCAAGGGAATTAAAAGCAAAAATGAACTTTTGGGACCTCATGAAGATAAAAAGCTTCTCTACTGCAAAGTAAACAATCAACAAAACTAAAAGGCAACCAACAGAATGGGAAAAGATATTTGCAAATGACATATCAGACAAAGGGCTAGTATCCAGATCTATAAAGAACTCACCAAACTCCACACCCACCCTGCTTTTTAAAAAAATTCTTGTTAAGGGAAAGAAGCACACAGATGAAAGAATGTTGATAGTTTAATCCATTCATTGTGGGTTAGAAACGTAATGGAGACGTGTGTCCATACAGCAGCAATGTGAGCTGACAGTCCACATTCAGTACTCAGGGAGTCGAGAAGGGAGAACAGCCTGCGAAGGTCAGAGAGGCAGACCTCCACTGGGAATATGCTAGCCGACTGCATCCTGGATAAGAGGGCTGAGAATTCTGCACCATTTCTCACTTTTTCAGCATTTTGTAGCCACCTGAGCAAACACACACGCCAAGTATAAAACAAACTGAAAATGAGTGAACAATGATAAGGGAGGGTGGGATCTTTTGTCGTGTTGCTGAAGTATCCTCCTTCCCCTCCCCCATGCCGGGCTGGAAACCACAGCTGAGATGTGGGGATATTCTGTAGTGGATTTCGCTTTGCTTTATGAAAGCGAGGCCATCATTGTTAGATTAAAGGCCTGACAAATAACTACCGGAGTAAATCTCAACACGTCTCTTGGCCGGGTAGCCAACAACCAGTTGGGCAACATGAAGTATACTCTTCCCTGTGAAGATGCTGTGGTGTCCGTGTCTCATACACCTGTCACAGTGGCCACACAGGGCACAGGGGCCACACAGAGCCCTGTAGAACTGACTTGAGACTGCAGCATATTTGCAAAGGACCTGGGAAACTCCTACCCCATTTTCTTCACATATAATTCAAGAAATGGTGGCCTAAATATCACTGGCCCAAGTAGGGGGTTAGGAAGGATGGTTCTCTGCTTGCTCAGACCTGGAGACTGTTTGTTGTTTTTATGTATGGTTATGGCTGATTTGAGGTGACCACTAGGGACCAGAAAAATTTCAGGCTGGCGGTTCAAGGCAAGAGTTTGGATGGTCGCGATGAATCAGTTTCTGCTGTGACTCATTCTACTCCCAGGGCATACCGCTTAAATTCTCTGTCCCTTAATTTCCTTATTTGTTAAATGGGAAAATAATACATCTTAATTTCTCTATTAGGAACAGTTAGACTTGGCTGCAAGTATTTATTTGTTTGCATGTTCATACCTTGCCGTATTCCAAAAGAGGTCTCTGTTGGCTAAGAAGATACAAGCGTGAAGGACTAAAGATTGCTTTGTGAGCTAGGTTGAGGATGTGGTAAAGACCTTTGCAGATAAAACTAGCCAACCAGCATTATCTGGAGTCTCCACGTTTCTCTTGCACACAGCACATTTTCAGAAAGCAGGATGGTGCCAAAACACCAGGGTATAAAAGATAAGCCATTGTGTGTCTGATTTGTCTGATTTTGGTCTTGACGTCCATGACATCCATTACATTAGGCTTGTGCCCACTCTGGCCATGTCTACTCTCATCCTAGATTTACTACTTAGTTTTTTTGTATGATGCTGAGAACATGTAACTTCGTGCATCCAAGTCCACTTCCACTGTTGCCCCTTCCTTAATCTTACCGTAAACAAACTGACCTCTCTTCTGCCTCTGAGGTTTCTTCATACCAGTCTAGTGGTGCCTAATGACGATATGAGGAAATGCACCGTGGATGTTGCATATCCCAACAAAATAGGGTTTTGAGGTAAGAAAGGTTTCTTAGCAACTTAAAAAAAAAACAACTATTCTTTGCAGCCCATAGTAGAGTGCCTTGAACTAGGTATTTTATTAATACCGATTGAAAGAATTTAATGTTGATTAAATTGATCCCATTGATAAATTTGAATGAAATTCTCCAATGGTCTGTGAGTATTCCTGTGCTTACACAGAGTTCTTGGGTCCCTGGGGGAGGGGCTAGCAGGAATGATCTTCCCTAGACTCGCTTAACGCCCTGTCTGGTTTCACCTGGTATAATTTTTGCTCCCGATTCCCTGTCTTTTTCGCTGGCTCATATTCTTACTCATTTTGCCTTCTTTCTTTAATTTCCTCCCTAGGAATATTTATCCATTCTAACGATTTTAACTAGAATTTCTCATTGATGGTATTTTTGCTTTTTTGTTAAGAGCCTGTGCTGCGAAGACATTTTTCCATTGCACACCCAGCTCTTCCTATCTTCCGGAAACAGAACCTTTTCATCTTTGGGGGAGGGGTGAATGGTTCTACCAATAAATTCTCCCACCAGTTGGAATTACCCTTCATTCTGGTATTGCTTTGAGACATGAACATTGAGGCTAGGCATTGTTGTCAACCCTATACCCTGCTGGGGGTGGAGGGAGTCTGTGATAGAGACAAAGGTGTCACGTGGCAGAAAGAGTAGAGGCTCTACCTCCTTCTTCTCCTACTTTTGGGTGCACACAGGCGTTTTGTGCCCCACACACTCCCTTGTCATGACCTGTCCACTTTGCAGGTGGATGCATGAAACTTCCCTTTGTTTTGTTTTGCTTTTTTGAGAGGGAGAGATAGAGAGAGTGTGAGTGAGCGGGAGGGGGAGAGGGAGAGGGAGAGAGATCTTAAGTGGGCTCCATACCCAGCGCAGAACCTGACACAAGGCTCGATCTCACGACCCTGAGATCATGACCTGGACTGAAATCAGAAGTCGGATGCTTAACCCACTGAGTCACCCAGGTGCCTCTAAAACTTCTCTTTGGTTTAAGCTTGTTAGAGCTGGGTTTCTGTCTCTTGCACTAAAAAGAGCCTTGCGGGGCGCTTGAGTAGCTCAGTCAGTTGAGCGTCTGACTTTGGCTCAGGTCACGATCTCACGGTTCATGAGTTTGAGCCCTATGTCGGCTCTGTGCTGACAGCTCAGGGCCTGGAGCCTGCTTCAGACTCTGTGTCTCTCTGCTCCTCCCCTGCTCACACTCTGTCTCTCTCTCAAAAATAAGTAAAGATTAAAAGAGCCTTGAGTAACCTACCAGATTAATATAATATTTCTACTTTAATAAATAGAAAAAAGTTGTATGGTTTTTGGAGATTGAAAAATAGACATCAAGATCTAAAATCATCTGGTTTCTGTTACATATGGGAGAATTTTGTAGAAGAATAGAATAATACCCAAGTTAAAGTTCCTTTTTACAGATGTCATTGTTTCCTTCTGCCAGATTCTAAAAGACCTCAGGTTCTTGGAAGGTAGATATACCTTATGAATTTCTTTGTTGTTAGTACATAGCACAATTTCTGACACATGATAAGAACCATGCCAGTGATTTTCAATTGAAGTAATATATGAATATTATTGATTATAATGATAATTGTCCCGATACTAAATCCCTGGATAGCCAGGGTATTTTTTTAGAAGTCCATTACATGGTATAATACACTATTTTGTTTTATACTCCCTGTATTTGTAAAGAAAAAAATAATATTAAGCTTCCCCTTTTACAGACACATAATTTATTTAAGAGGGGAAAATTATGGTCTTCTTAGTTGGGATTAAGTTTTAAATCTCAAATAGTTTGGGGAAGTCAAGATTAAAAAATATTTTTAGAGTCAGTCAGCTGAAGAATAATAGCTTCTCATTTGTGTTTTGCTTGTTAAGGAGTAAGTTGTTGCGTTCCTTGAAAAAAAAAAAAGATGAGAGCCAGAATTTTAAGAAATAAACAAAAACAAAAAGGAGACAGGGAATTGGCAATAATAGGGAAGATCAGGGGGTGCTGATCTAGGCGAGTCTCTGTCTAGTATCAGTCAAGTATTTCAGTGTTGAGAGCCATCTAGAATTGAGATTGTAGAGTGGCCCTTAAATACAGAAATCAGAAGTTCCATTATGGCTTTTGAGAGCGGTGTTAGGGGCATGAAGTGAATGGAAATCAGGTTTCAGGGGGACCTTCTAAGGGGTGGAGAGGAGTGTGGGAAGCCTGTCAATTAATCTCATTAGGGCATGGATTTGCTTTGCAAAACAAAGAGAGGGGTTGTTATGTTACTGACATAGAGCCTATCAACAGAATATTTTCAATTGCGTGTTGAGGAATTTGTATTTGATTCACTGGGGCATTGGTCTGTTCAAAATAAATTACTCTGAACAGTCAGTCATAAAGTAATTTAGACCCTGGGAATGTAAGCCTAGTGCTTGGAGCTTTTGTTTAAAAAAAAAAAAAGTGTCAACAGAGGTAATGTTACAATAAACACAGCAGCCATTCAAAAGCACCTCCACTTTGGACTCATAATTTTTTTCTTGTTCTTTTTTAGTGTCTTCAGTCTTAACTCTGTAATCTATTAGATTCAAATATCATTTTGTTTCTATCCAGTGAGTTTAATTTATCCAGAATGTAGCTCTACAGGGATTCACAGTAATTAAATAAAGGGCATTTCTCCCAACCACTCAGTGTGTTTTGATAAAAACTCCAGCTTTAATTATTAGCTTACAATAAAAGGGCAAGTGGAAATAGATTCTATATTATTTTCAATAAAGAATTCTTGCATAAGTTTTTTAAAAAATAGGTAAATGAGAGAAGTGAATCAAATGGGCTCAGGGGAGAAGTAAAAATTGGCAGACTAAATATAAAGTTATTCAGCCCACTTTTTCTCTTGTCCCGGTTAGCCTGGGACGTACACGGAGCTATGGACCAAAATAAGTCAGCAAATATAAGTCAATGGAATCCATGGAGAAATAAATCAGAAATAATGGAAACGTCCTATAAAGCTGAACAAATACAATGAAGAAAAAAATAAGCAAGGCATGGATTTGGAACGTAGTAAGAGCCCTCTTTTTCATCTATACCCTACTTCTTAAAAGTGAATGAAGGGTGTGGATTCTGCAGGCAGGCCTCTTGCTTGCATGTCACATCTGCCAGTCATTCGTTGTGTGATCCTGGTAAAATCTGTGCCTCTGGCCCAACGTCTACTAAATGGGAATAATAGTAGCACCTACCTTCCAGAGTTATGAAGAGTCAATGAAACAATCTACATAATGTTCTTAGAACAACACTTGGCAAATCAAAAGGACATATGTGAGCATTAGCTACCATTATAGTTGTTATTACTGTCACCAGGATTCTATATACTAAGAGCTACTCAGCTATAATGTGTCAATGAAGGAATGTCACAAGTAGCATCTGTGTTATTTATACGTCTGTAACAAATGTGATGTAATAACCGTGCCTCCTCTCCCTCTCCTATGTCTCGTTTTCCTCTCTGTTCCTCGAACCAAAGACGGTCTAACTGTTTGCCTCCAGAGAATAGACATCCACTTCCTGTGGGACCAGCTGTCATGACCAGACACTGGGCTTGGTCTGACCATCACTGTTCAGTTCATGGCAATGACAAGAAGCTGATCATTTGGTACTCAGTGTTTAAATTAATCTGTTTTAAATAAAATGATTTAAGGGACCGTCTCAGTCTGGTCCAATCTAAATTTACCTTGTTCATGGCATCTACATCCAATTATAGAATAGCTTCTCATATCCTTCAAGAATAATGGCTATATTCTTATTTTATATTTATCATAAAGGGCCCATCTTGGTAATTTTTCTGAAAGAAGGCTGTGGAAGTTTCTACATGCAAAATCTGAAACCTGCTAAAACCCCTCAGTGAGTAGCACTCCAGGAGAAACATTAATCTGAAACACGTTTTCGCTTGGCATATCCAACTATACCATGGATATTGTTGCTTCATTAATTTGCTTGAACATTGTCTGTTACACAGGGCACCTGGGTGGCTCAGTCGGCTAAGCATCCGACTTCAGCTCGGGTCGTGATTTCACAGTCCATGAGTTCGAGCCCCGCGTCAGGCTCTGTGCTGAGAGCTTGGAGCCTGGAGCCTGTTTCAGATTCTGTGTCTCCCTCTCTCTCTGCCCCTTCCGTGCTCATGCTCTGTCTCTCTCTGTCTCAAAAATAAATAAAAAAATTTTTTTTAATTAAAAACATTGTCTGTTACAATTTCCCCAACACAGCTGCTTTAACAAATTATTGTTTGTACTAGAGGAGAGTTACATTTCCCACCCTGTATTCTGGTCTAAAGGGGCATTATTAAATAATCTTTCAATTCGAAGCTTTTCTCCCTTGCAATATGGTTATGCTTTGCCACTGATAAATATCAAACCCATTTTCAACTTATTGGGGATGTATAAAAAAGTTTAACATTCTTCACAATTTTTAAGATTTTTTTTTTTTTTTAAGAGAGAGCACAAGTAGGAGAAAGGGGCAGAGGGAAAGAGAGAGAATCTTAAGCGCAGGGCTCGATCCCATGACCCTGGGATCGGGACCTGAGCCAAAACCAAGTGTCAGACACTCAACTGACTGAGCCAGGTCTCCCCACAGTTTTTAAAATCTTAAAGAATGTTTTTAACGCTGGGACTAAGCAAGAAATACCGTTTTGCTCCCTTTCGACATATATAAACTGTGTATTGCATCATTAAAAGATAAAGTTTGATACAGTTGAAAGTTACATTGCAAATACTGACGTATGAGAACAGTTTAAAGTACTTCCTTAGAGGGGCGCCTGGGTGGCGCAGTCGGTTAAGCGTCCGACTTCAGCCAGGTCACCATCTCGCGGTCCGTGAGTTCGAGCCCCGCGTCAGGCTCTGGGCTGATGGCTCAGAGCCTGGAGCCTGTTTCCGATTCTGTGTCTCCCTTTCTCTCTGCCCCTCCCCCGTTCATGCTCTGTCTCTCTCTGTCCCAAAAATAAATAAACGTTGAAAAAAAAATTAAAGTACTTCCTTAGAATTCCTGACGAATGTTGGCAATTCATAAGCTCTGTGGGTTCTGCAACAATCACTGTATTTGTTACCGCTTTTAGCTTAGCGTCTATCAAAGACTCAGCATAAGTATATATATTCTTGTCTCTAACACCATCCACAGGTTGGGATTTAGATGTAACAGGGCCATAAAAATGCTAATTTTAGTAATAATTAAACCAATTGTGTTAACCTGTAATTAAAAATTCAGCTTGACAGCCTTAAAGAGCCTGTGTAATATGAGAAATTCTCTCACAAACATGGATATCTGATTCTGTTAGAACAGCAGAGTTACCACACAGAGAATAATCATGGTCTTGAAACGACATGGTGAGGTTGCCACCTGCTTTTTTTCCCCCCGACTTCGGGAACTCTTTAAAGTTTTAGCATGAGATCCTGGAAGCTTCTAAAGTTCTTACACACAACCGATTAAAATTATGCCCTTCACTAAGCCTCGGAAACAGTTTATAATATAGAAAGCTCACGTGCTGTCAGGTATCAGTGTGATTTACTAGCAGGTAGTAAGGCGTCATACGTCCAAACAGTTGGAAGACACTTCTGCTCTGTGTGTGGTTCGTCAGGCAGACCTATGGCTCGGGCAAGTCCAGAGCTGAACCGGGAATTACTAAACCAGATCAGTCCACCAGTGTATCACATTGAAAATACAGACTCTTGAGAAAATCAATACATACTGTTTAGGGAGAAAAAAAAAGGCTTATTTATTGATACACTGGCTAACATTATTTTCACAAAGCAGATTACTGTATGACTCAAGACAATATAGAGTTCATCTAAAACCTGCCTTGCATGACCTCAGGCCTTTCTCTTACCTTTTCCTCAGTAATTTATGGGAGAGTAAATCATTTGAACTGATGTCACGTATGGGGATCGGAGAAAGAAGGAAACTAATATTTGCTGAGTGCCCGTCATGGCTGCACCAAGATTTGTGCTGACTGTGCTTGATTTTATAAAACCCCCGATGAATAGGTTATCTTTTTCTTAGCTTGCAAATGAGAAGCAGAACCATAAAGAGGTCACGGAGGATGCGCAGATCTGGCGGAGGCGCTGTTGGAAACTGATGGCCAAACCCAGGCTCCTTCCAGTACATCAGGCTGAACTCACTGAGCCTGGAGAATGGCCGAAAGGCTTTGTACCTGAGGACAGATAATCTGGCCGTTTGCTCCTTAGGCCTGTTGAATAAAGAGCTAATTGGTTTGCACCCTTTACAGCCTACTTCACAGAGTAGTTCAGTGTTAATAATTCAAAGCCCTGGCTTAGGAGCCAGACTGCCTGGTTTCTCATCCCAGCTTTGCCATTTACTGGCTGTTCCCTCTCAATAGTGTGTGTCTTGTGAGGTTATTTTGAAGATTACTGAGTAAAAGTTTGGACAAAAATGTAAGAACCAGGACCCCTGGGTGGCTTCGTTGGTTAAGCGTCCCAACTATTTTTTTTTCTTAATGTTTGTTTACTAATTTTGGGGGGAGAGAGAGAGCGGGGGGAGGGGCAGAGAGAGAGAGAGAATGCCAAGCAGGTTTCACACCATCGGTACAGAGCCTGATGCGGGGGCTCAAACCTACGAACTGTGAGATCCTGAACTGTGCCCAAATCCAGAGTGAGACGCTTAACTGACTGAACCCCCCGGGTGCCCCAAGTGTCCAGCTCTTGATTTCGGCTCAGGTCATGATCTCGTGGTTTGTGAGACTGCAGAGCCTGCTTGAGATTCTCTCTCCCCGCTCTTTCTGCCCCTCCCCCACTCACGTGCACTCCCTCTCTCAAAATATGTACATAAACATTAAAAACATGTAAGAACCGTGATGGGCATATAGTGAGCCCTGACCAAACGTCTTGTTGTTCTGAACTGCATCAGGCAGATGGGTACAGTTTCCAGGGTGCTCTAGCGGATAGTATTTTTCATACAGCACGATTTACTTCTTCCCGCTTAATGATAATGGTGGTTATTATTTCATCACTTTTGTATAGCATTATACATCTTTCAAAGAACTTTTTCATTCACTTTCCCCTGGGGCCTTATTTCCCCTCACCTGCCAAATGGCTTCGATTAACGAAGCCCTGATGTTGATGGGGACAGTGAGGTGCTGTGTCAAGATGGCGTATTAGAGACACTCACCTCAGTATCTGGCGCTTGGTACATCACCTTGCAAAGTCAGCAAGGCAAGTGTTGATAAATTCACTTTGTATTTCAGACAATGGAGGAAGAACCTCTTCGCTTAAAATCCTGTAATGGGTTAGTGGTGCCTCTTAGCACATAACAGAGTGCCTACTGTTTGTTAATAAAGAAGCAAGTCATGGGGACCCTGGGTGGCTCAGTCGGTAAAGCATCGGGCTTTGGCTCAGGTCGGATCTCATGGTTCACGAGTTTGAGCCTTGCGTCGGGGTCTGTGCTAACAGCTCAGAGCCTGGAGCCTGCTTCGGATTCTGTGTCTCCCTCTCTCTCTGCCCCTCCCCCACTCGTGCTCTGTCTCTGTCTCTCTCCCTCTTAAAAAAGATGAATAAACTAAAAAAAATTAAAAAAAAGAAGCAGGTCACCATTGGAACTTGTGTTGGAATGACTTCTAGTCATTCCATTTTATTACACTGCCTGGTTAGACTTCCAACGATATGGTGGTCACATGAGTTCATTAATAGGAGACTCAGTAATGAGCTCTGGGTTTTGGAAATGAGAAATTTTTGTTGTTGCCTTACACAAGATGTTTACATTTCACTGCACACGTTGAATTTTGCTACAGTTTTTGTTTTTTTTGTTTTTTGTTTTTTTGTTTTTATTTTTTTTTCAACGTTTATTTATTTTTTTGGGGACAGAGAGAGACAGAGCATGAACGGGGGAGGGGCAGAGAGAGAGGGAGACACAGAATCGGAAACAGGCTCCAGGCTCTGAGCCATCAGCCCAGAGCCTGACGCGGGGCTCGAACTCACGGACCGCGAGATCGTGACCTGGCTGAAGTCGGACACTTAACCGACTGCGCCACCCAGGCGCCCCTACAGTTTTGGTTTTTTATATGTCAATATTTAGCTCCTTTAGTGAATGTAATCAAAACCCAACGTTATGTTGAAACCACACTATCAACAACTTGGATGTGCTGAATAACCACCTGAAAGGTATGTTTAAAAAGCAGTGTTTTATAATGGAAGGTGTGATAGCTCTGGAGTCAAACAGACTCGTGTCTCAGTCCTGATCCTAGTGCAGGACACACACACACACACACACACACACACACACACACAGGGAAAGAGAATGGATTTGTGTGTTAGGTAATATTTTAGACTGTTCTAAATCTCAGGATACAGATTAATGGCAAATGGTTTTTGAGACTGAATGTAACAAGCTTCTTTTTTAAAAACTGCTACTCTGGGGCGCCTGGGTGGCGCAGTCGGTTAAGCGTCCGACTTCAGCCAGGTCACGATCTCGCGGTCCGTGAGTTCGAGCCCCGCGTCGGGCTCTGGGCTGATGGCTCAGAGCCTGGAGCCTGTTTCTGATTCTGTGTCTCCCTCTCTCTCTGCCCCTCCCCCGTTCATGCTGTGTCTCTCTCTGTCTCAAAAATAAATAAATGTTAAAAACTGCTACTCTGATTTCAGTTTGGCTTCAAAATGTTCTAGTTTAAAATGCTACGTTGTACCACATCAAAGTAATTACAAAGGATCCATTTGTACAGAAAACATAATATTTATGGCCACTACTGATTGCTCAAGTGTCTCCTTAATAGTTTTCCTTCCCATGTAATAAATAATAAAATTCTGTTGATGACCATTTGATACTAGGGATTTTCAGATATACATTTATTATGATGGCTGTGGATGATGTTCAAAGGCCTCATCTGTTGACAACCCAGATAAGGAGACCCCCGAGCCCTCTTTAGTATATTACTATGATTTCTTTTCATCCTTGCATATATCAGAACCTAATAGTATCTTTTAAAAAATTTATTTGTTTAGTTAGCCTCTTACCTCCCTCTTCTAGGGTACAGATACCATGGCAGCAGGTACCTAGTGCATGTTTCCAATGAACTTGCCCTAGAAGTTAGATTTGTATCTGGAAGAAGGTAAACACTCAATGTACCATTGGGGAATTAATGAACGAAAGACTGTCCCTGGGAAAATTTCCTTGGATGTGTGTTTTCATTGAGTTTTTACTCTGAGTTTCAGATATATAGCATAGTGATTCCATAAGTCTGTATGTTATGCTAAGCTCACCACAAGTGTGGCTACTGTCTGTCACCATACAATGCCATTACGGTACCCTTGACTGTATCCCCTGTGCTCTACCTCATCCCCATGACATTCATTCCATAATGAAAGACTGTACCTCTTCTCTCTGCTTCACCCATTTTGCACATCCCCCCACACCTCTCTTTTTTGGCAACCCCCAGTGTGTTCTCTGTATTTGTGGGTCTGGTTCTGTTTTTGTGTGTTTGGTTAGTTTGGGTTTTTAGACTCCACATATAAGTGAAATCATATGGTATTTGTTTTTGTCTGCTTGACTTAGCATAGATCCCCCTGGATCCATCCATGTTGTTGTAAACGTCATGGTCTCATCCTCACACATTCCCTTGTGTGTGTGTGTGTGTGTGTGTGTGTGTGTGTGTGTGCATGTGCGTGCGTGTTTCTGTATACCTCTTCTTTATCCATTCACCTATGGATGGACACTTGGGTTGCTTCTTTATCTTGGCCAGAGTTAATAATACTGTGATAAATATACATTTGCATGTATGTGCCTATGTCTTTTCAAATTAGTGTTTTTGTTTTCTTTGGGTGAACACCTAGTCCTAAAATTACTGGATCATAAGGTATTTTGAGGACGTTTTCTATTTATTGACATCTTCTGTAATGGTATCCTACTCATTTAGCTATAAACATTAAAGTTGATGGGGCGCCTGGGTGGCTCAGTTGGTTAAGTGGCCGACTTCGGCTCAGGTCACGATCTCGCGGTCTGTGAGCTCGAGCCCCGCGTCGGGCCCTGTGCTGACACCTCAGAGCCCGGAGCCTGTTTCGGATTCTGTGTCTCCGTCTCTCTGACCCTCCCCTGTTCATGCTCTGTCTCTCCCTGTCTCAAAAATAAATAAAACATTAAAAAAAATTAAAAAAAAAAAAAAAGTTGTTTGTATCACTTATTTGCAGTAATTCGTTAGTACTTGTTTACTTTTGTTTGTTAAGTCATGTAATGTAATGGAAACAATGAAATTTTGAGAGACTTTGTATTCAAATTTTGCTTTGTCATGGCTGTGGAACTTGTGCAAATGATTCGCTCCTCTGAGTCTCAGTGTTACGACCAATAAAATGGGAATACCACTTATTCTCAGATTCTAAATAACCATCAAGGTAAAAAAAAAAATGTGTCTAGTGTACAGTGGGTGCTGCACAAACATGGGTTCAGTTTTATTGAATAAGAAGGGTTAAATATGGAACCAGGAAGCCTGGGCCCTGCGACCTGGGTCTGTCCTCTTCATGAGCGGTGAAGGAGAAAGAGGGTAGCTGTCAACCATAGGCAGGGGAAACGCCATCCGTGTAGAAATATTAAAAATGAAAAAATGTCTGATACTTGACAAACGTGAGTTGTAGACAAATGATACGGAAATTTAGTCAGTGGGATGGAGGGAGGAAGTAAATCAGATCTTCCAGAGTGTTTGCAATATAAATCCTCAAAACAGTTTTGCAGTTTATCTAGGACGAGGGCGGTGGGGTGTTTCCTGGGCATTTGAGCATACTGCAGAAAACCAGAGGGCACAGTTGCAACTTGATGGATTGTGTGATGGCCACACGGCTAGACTGAAGCCCAGTCGTGCCCTCCAGGGCTGCTTTGAACCTAATAGTAAGGGAGCCTAGAGTAAGGGAACTTATAGGATGTAAAGTATTTTTGTTGTCTGAAAGCTTAAGTGTGTTGATCTAACCAGGGCCGTGGGATGGGTCCAAACAGACCATATGTCATCGCCGATAGAACTTTCTTGGGACGATGTTTTCTGGCTGTTCCTGGTACATGAAGGATGTAGGCATATTTGTATCCTTGTAATTAATGGAAGATGGATCGCAGTCACAGAGCTCTTGCTCAAGACCAACAAACCCCCAAAATACCAGCCCACAAAAAAGGAACAAGGCATAAACTCACGCGTCTCTCTTGGAAGAAAGGAAGGAAGCGCATTTTTTCTCCACAGCTCTTTGGGAGAAGCCTGGTACGTCCTGCTTTTGAGGTATCAGTCCAAGTACATTGGTAGAGAGCCTGCTGAAGAATGAGAAAAGTTGTCAATCTAGGAGTACTTTCCTTTTAGGAGACAAGAATTTTTAGGTTACCTAAGATGATCTCTGGAAATGTAAGAGTAGACTTTCATATTTTTTTTTTCATCCAGAAAAGGACTTGCAATCTAATGTGTAAGCAGAAACACCAAGATGCTTATTATAAAGCTGAGAAGACTTGAATCTTATTTTTCCTCATCATTTCTCTATGCACCATGTTGTGTAATCAGCTTTTTCAGAGGATCTTTCCTATCATCTGTGTCTGCCGGAACACTCAAAGCAAGATTTAAAATCGGGATTTCAAAACTCAGAACTTATGGCAAGCTGCAGCTTTGCAGACCTTGTGCTTGTCTCCCTGCCCTTCTTGCTCTGTCTCTCGCTCCCTTTTCTTACTTACTGATTTGTACGAGCTTTGTCGTTTGTGATATCCAGTGTGGCAAGTAGGCTTAACTGAGATTTCTAAGTTATTGCACTTTGGTTCAAATACATGGAGAAAGAAAGAATTCATCCTTCAGCTAAGATATAACGTATCCAGTGTCCTCATTGTAACAGTGAGACTTCGCCCGAAAATGAAACAATGCTGGCGTGAAGTGCCCTGTGACCTATGTTAATCACGTACTGGGTCAGTCATGTTTTTGCGAGGGATGAATTTACAATTACAAAGACCAAAATTCAGATTCCAGTTCCTTCATTCACCAGCTGCGTGACCTCGAGAAAGCCTCAGTTTTCTCCTCTGAAAGAAGGGTAGCTCTCACAGTTGTGTGGGTGGTAGAAATAACTTCTGTGAATTATTAGTCTAGCACCTACGACGTAGAAGGTGACCATGAGTGGTGGCCCGCTTACACTGTCAGCTTTATAAAACTATTCCACGTTTATGGGGCGCCTGGGTGGCGCAGTCGGTTAAGCGTCCGACTTCAGCCAGGTCACGATCTCGCGGTCCGTGAGTTCGAGCCCCGCATCGGGCTCTGGGCTGATGGCTCAGAGCCTGGAGCCTGTTTCTGATTCTGTGTCTCCCTCTCTCTCTGCCCCTCCCCCGTTCATGCTCTGTCTCTCTCTGTCCCAAAAATAAATAAACGTTGAAAAAAAAATTAAAAAAATAAAATAAAATAAAACCATTCCACGTTTTGATAACTAATATATTAAACCACTGAAACAGGACCAACAGACATGCAAAGAATAAATACAAATATTATTGCAAATTCTACTTTCTCATAAGCAGCATTTTAAAAGTTATTTTTTAAGTTTATTTATTTTGAGAGAGAGCATGTGCACATGCAGGGGAGGGGTAGAGAGAGGGAGAGAGAGAGAACCGCAAGCAGGCTCTGCATTGACAGAGCAGAGCCCAACACAAGCTGTGCACCTGTGAACTGTGAGATCGTGACCTTAAGCCGAAGTCCAGAGTTGGACTCTTAACCGATTGAGCCACCCAGACGTCCCTGGAGAGAACCATTTTTAACATTTTCAAAAATATTTGTTCAGAGTTGTTTTCATACCTGTATGTACACTTTAAAATATATCCTACTCAGACTATTTTGTTATACGGTTCTGTCCCTTCACTTATTGTGAACAACTTTTCATGTTGATAAGCATGATTTACATAATCACAAATGGCTACATGATATTCCAATCTGGGGATGCACCAGAAATGTTATAACTGATTCCCTCCTAAAGTGCTTTTTTTTTTTTTCCTGGAAAAGAAAAAAAAAAGCAGTAGCACTGTTCAGAGAAAACCAGATTGAAAAGGCAGTTCCCAGTTAAAAGGAGAGCTTTCGGTAGATTAAAGGCAAAATGAAAGCAATTATATAATATAGCCAAGTGGAGTTTATACCAAGAGGGCAGGCAGAGTTTAATACCTGAAAACCTACTGTAATTCATATTTTATTTGGGGGGGGGCGCCCCAGGTAATTAGTGGAAGATAGCTTGTATAGACTGGAGCTGTCCTGGGTGCCACCAAACTGTCATGTACAGAGGAGAGCAAGCAGGAAGCACAGGTAGCTGCGGTGGTGATGGGTGAGGACACTGACGGGTGCCCTGGGTGTCTGGCCGGGTAAACAGTGGCCACCGGGCGGGGCCTCGTGCGTGGGAAGAATAACTGAATTGGACGACCTCTGTGAGCGTGTACAGATTCCTGTCGCTGATGGAGAGGCTCAGCATCACCAAGGTCGTGAGCGTGTGTTGTATGCGGCACACTGTGTGTCCCATGGAGTGCGAACTTGTATGTGTTTTCAGAGTGCGTAGATCAGCGGCTTTCGGCCGTGTCCCCTCTTTTTCCTTCACTTTCTGGATACTATATTATTATTTTTTTAATGTTTATTTATTTTGGGGAGAGAGAGAGAGACAGAGTATGAGCAGGGGAGGGGCAAAGAAAGAGGGAGGAGACACAGAATCTGAAGCAGGCTCCAGGATCTGAGCTGTCAGCACAGAGCCCGACACGGGGCTTGAACCCGTGAACCGTGAGATCACGACCTGAGCCGAAGTTGGACATTGAACTGACTGAGCCACCCAGGCACCCCTCTCAATGGAATATATTCATAGAGATAATAGATATACTCATGGAAAAAGATTGCTAAAGTTCAATATAATTTATTATAAACGAGCCTCAGCAATGTGGAATCAAAGGGAATCTATTTCTGCAGGAAAACACATCTACCCAAACCTACTGCAAACAACATCCAAGGGAGACAGAGTAGAGTCATTCCTTTTTAATTCAGCATTGTGCCAGTGCCCGTGGAATGCACAGGAAGGTAGCAGGAATACATAAAAATATAAAGACTGGAAAGATAGAATCAAATCTGCTTTAATTCAAAGATGTTAACAGTTGCATAGAAACTTCAAGATCTGTACATTAGAACTATAGAAGAGGTTAGCGAATTCACTTTTTCTAGAATTAAATTTAAAAATGTGTTCCTTTACTTCAAAGAGAGTTGGGAAATGTCATATAAATTTTTTTTTGTAAAAGAAACCGGAATACCGACAAATGAAAATGATGAAATGTATGCACATCTTTTAGGGATAACTTTATTTATTTATTTATTTATGTTTATTTACTTTGAGAGAGAGTGTGTGCATGGGGGCTGGGGGGCGGGGGGAGAGGAGCAGAGACAGAGTGGGAGGGGGAATCCCAAGCAGGCTCCCTGCCGACAGCGGGGCATGAACTCACGAACCATGAGATGATGACCTGAGTCAAAACCAAAAGCAGGACACTTAAGCGACTGAGCCACCCAAGCGCCTCCTTAGGAGGAACATCTTAAAATGTTCTCAAGATATATGAAGTAAGTCCAGAAACAATGGACAGATGGCACATGTCCATCGAAGCTGACTCAGTGTTATAAAGATGTTAATTGTGTCTCATTAAATTTGTGAAGGTACCATAAGTTCGATAAATGCAAGTAATTTTCCCCTTTGGTATTTGAAAGCTGATTTTAAAATGTATATGGATGACCAAGGTTTTACTGAGACAGTTTTGAAAAGAATGACCGAAGTTTGAGGATTGGTCTTCTAAATAAAAGTTATTGTAAAGCCGCTGTGTAATTAAGAAAATGTATTATTGACACAGGAATGGGTTCATAGACCAATGACACTGAACAGGGAATTCAGCATTAGTCATGTTATATGTAATATAGGTGTAGATACTATATATGTAATATATAGTGACGTATATAGTATATAAAGGGGAACTTTTACCTGTGTGCACACAGAGACATACAGAATATTCATTGTAATATTTTCTGCAGTAGTTTAGAAATTATAAATCAATGTTAAATGTTTATCAACAAGTTGGATCTATAAATATCATCAGAAGATTGGGGAAAATATGTGGAAAGATACATACAGTAAAATATCATTTATAATCAAAACCTGCAAAGCATTATCAAATTGTGTGTGTGTGTGTGTAATTTATATACATATATATATATATATATGTATATATATAATTATGAGGATAGTATACAGGAATAAAAACACCCTGATACTGATTGTTGGTTAACAGGGCTGAGTGGTAGGATTGGGGGAAATGTAAAGACTAGAACACAATTAGCAAAGGGACACGGGGCGACTGGGTGGCTCAGTCAGTTAAGCATCTGACTCTTGATTTTGGCTCATGCCAGGAACTCATGGTTCATGGGTCCGAGCCCCGCATCGGGCTCCATGCTGACAGTGCACAGCTCTTTCCCTCTCTCTCTGCCCCTCTCTCCCTCTCTGACCAACCCCCCCCCCCAAACAAGTAAATAAACATTAAAAAAACAACAACAAAAGGACATGGCAGTCTTTACAGTACTTTATTTTATATGTTGGGTGGTAGATACACAGGTGTTTATTGTTTATGTATAATATTACATCTGAAATAGGACTTTGTGACAAGAGCCTTAGCTCAGCTCATATTAAATGCTGTGGGGTCTACTCCTTAACGTAAGTGTAGGCAGATAGAGTGGCGGTTTGAAGAATGGTCTTTGGGGTCAGAATGCCTATGTTTGAATCCAGCCTCACCACCCTGTTATTTTATACAAAGAACTAAACCTCTCTGTGCCATTTCATTGTGTATAAAAATGGGGATAAAGAGGGGCGCCTGGGTGGCGCAGTCGGTTGAGCGTCCGACTTCAGCCAGGTCACGATCTCGCGGTCCGTGAGTTCGAGCCCCGCGTCGGGCTCTGGGCTGATGGCTCAGAGCCTGGAGCCTGTTTCCGATTCTGTGTCTCCCTCTCTCTCTGACCCTCCCCCGTTCATGCTCTGTCTCTCTCTGTCCCCAAAATAAATAAACGTTGAAAAAAAAAATTAAAAAAAAAAAAAAAAAAAAGCGCCTGCCCATGCAAGGGGCTGAGTATAACTTTAGTTATTATTATTGTTGCTTGTATAATATGTTGCAACCACTTGTTTAATTGTGTCTCTCTCTGGGCCAAGCTGTGGGCCAAGCTGTGAGCCCTGCGAGAGGGGCAACCAGCTCTCTCTGGTTCGCCTGGCCCAGCTTCTGCTACATAGTAGTCATTAATTGACTCCTTGAGTTGTTCGATTGAGCGTTTGATCAAGTCCATTCTTCAGCGAGCTCAGTGTAAGTAGCGTTTCTGAGGAAATAAAGAACCAACTGGGGCCATTTTTTATTATCTCTCTCTAAGTTGGTAGCCAAGTTTGGATTTCGAGCTGTGAAGCACAGGCCACCAGCTGGTGACACCATTGCTTCTTAGAGGCAGGATTTACCCACCACCCTCCCCCCGCTGCACCCAGCATGGTTCCTGCAGGTTTCAGGGAAAACACAAGTACCAAAGGGGTTTTGGTTTTCTCTGGTTTGCTGGCGTTTTGGAGGGAGACAAAAACTATTCAGAAGTGTAAATTTGTGTCAACTTTTTGGCTTACAAGAAATACTTATAAAACACGATTCCTATTTTGAAAGGGTCAGTTTGTTCTAAGAAGTGTCACTCTTGGAATTTTACTCCTTACCATAATCAGCGTTTAAGACAGGATAGCTTTCCCTAAGTAAAGGAAATGTGGTACATGATTAATAATTTCCCAGGTGGGTGCCTGGGTGGCTCAGTGGGTTAAGCACCTAACTCTTGATTTTGGCTCAGGTCATGATCTCAGGGTTTTGAGATCAAGCCCCATGTCGGGTTCCACACCCAGTGTGGAGCCTTGCGATTCTCCCTCTCTCTCTCTCTCTTTCTCAAAAAAAAAAAATTAATTTTCCAGCTGCCTTCGTGTTTTACTGTTTGCTTTTCGAAATACCTCTTTATTGTTCTGCCATCAACTCTTCAGGAGCGGCATTGGTTGTATATGAATACAATGTGTATGTCCTGGAATTATTGTAAATGGTGTTCGCACTTTAGAACACTTTGTGGAAGCTGCAGAATGTAAGAGAAAGTATATTTTAAGCCACTGAATTTATCCACTCATTCATTATTATCGTTTCTTGTATCCGTTCGTGAGTTCAGCAAATATCTACTGAAAGCTTGCTATGTGTTTGTCTTGTGGAAAGTGGATTGAGTGTCTGATCTCATGAGCTTGTGAGCTGCGGGCCAGTGGGGAACATAAATGTAAAATGCAAACTTTGGGGGGAATAACTCTGTAATGGCAACGCGTTGTCAGTGCTACAGGAGGCCTGTTCTCTGGGTGGGGGAAGTTTTGCCAGGACACAGTTCATTTAAACTAAGATCTGGTAAGTGTGTAGATATGGCTCTCTAAGGGTAGAGGGAAAAGTGTTTTAGGCAGAAGGAACAACATTGACAAATAGGTTGGGGACACCAGGAGGAGATAACTGAGTGAGGAATAGCTAGGGGAGGTTAGGCGTGAGAACCAGGCTCTGCCCTGTCAGGCCTCATGCCTCCAGCCAAACTAAGTAGGTTGCACTTTGCCCTAAGGAACTGGAAAACCATGGGGCACCTGGGTGGCTCAGTCGGTTGAGCGGCCGACTTCGGCTCAGGTCATGATCTCACTGTCCGTGAGTTCGAGCCCCGCGTCGGGCTCTGTGCTGACAGCTCAGAGCCTGGAGCCTGCTTCCGATTCTGTGTCTCCCTCTCTCTCTGACCCTCCCCTGTTCACGCTCTGTCTCTCCCTGTCTCAAAAATAAACAAACATTAAAAAAAAAAGAAGAAAAGAAACTGGAAAACCATTGAGCAGGTGTAAACAGGGCCATGACATTGTCATGGGAGCAGGCTTGGCCAACTCTGAAAATGCAGTACGAATAGATTCAAGAGGAAAGAGCTTGAAAGAACTAAAGGTAATTTCTTGGGGTGAAAAATAATGGCTTTCCTACCTTCTACCTTTTAAGACTCCAGGCTTCTAGGGCACAGACTGTCTCCGGATTGTCTCTCTGCCTTCAGTAACTCTGGGGACCAAGACTCAGGACCTAATTTTCCAGCACTAACCACCCTGGGGATAAGATGCCCCATAAACACTACAGGAGGATTTCTGCCCACGTAGCCTGGTGTTAGTCCATTACGGGTAATCAGAAGACTACCCCTCTTTATGAGCTCTTGAGTATTCAGTTTCAACTGTTTAGAAAACCTTTTTCTTCTCCCTTCTACCCCCTTCTCTTTTCCCTGGAGAATATCAGGGTATCAGATCAGCTCAGCCTGTACCTCCTAGGAAAGCAAGAAATCTTTTTCAACTATCAAAACTAAGTAATAGGTTAGGTATCCTTGCTGTGAGCTCATATAGCAACCTGTGATTTTTTTTTTTAACATTTATTCATTTTTGAGAGACAGTGTGAGTGGGGGGGTGGGGTGCAGAGAGAGAGAGAGAGAGAGGGAGAGGGAGACACAGAATCCGAAGCAGGCTCCAGGCTCTCAGCTGTCATCACAGAGCCCCACACAGGGCTCGAACCCATGGACCCGCAAGATCATGACCTGAGCCGACGTCGGCCGCTCAACCGACTGAGCCCCCCAGACGCCCCTGTACCTGGGCATTTTTATCCTTGATAGGGATCACTGTCGTACAGTGTTGTGAACATCATCATTAAGGCCTGGTTTTTTGTCAGTATTTCTTGCCTACAGAAAGTTCCTGTGTGTATAATAATGCTGAATAAACATTTGTATGATTAAATAACGAAAGGGAGTAGGAATAATGATACTTCAGTTTAGCAAGACCCATATGGTCATTCTGTGAATCGACTGCACTATACGATTATAAAAGATTATAAAAGTCTAAAGAATGTTACGCTACTCTTAACAAAACACTTAAAACACTTGTTTGTGGTGGTTTTATTTTCTTTAGGAAAATGTTGTGGAGTCCCTTTCTGACTTAGAGCTTAAACCAGCAGTCAAAATTTCCTTTTTTTTCAAAAATGTTTTATTTATTTTTTTTAGAGAATGCAAGTCGGGGGGGGGGGGGTGCGGGACAGAGGATCTGAAGCAGATTGTGCTGAGGGCAGAGAGCCCGATGTCTGGGGTAGAGCTCGGGAGCCCTGAAGCCATGACCTGAGCTGACTTTGGGCGGTCAACCGACTGAGCCACCCAGGTGCCCCCAAAATTCTCTCTCTTTTTTTTGAAATGTAGGAAGAAACCAACTAAGACATTTCCTTTTCAGGATAATGTTAGATCCGTGTCTGAAACATTTGAGGAAAACCAGCAGATTTCTGAACATATTCATGTCTCCTCTATACTTGGTTCATGTTTTCACATGTCTTTTTTGTTAATCTGACTCAAAGACCTTGAACATTTTTGTCCATTTCTTAAAGTTGATCCTGTATTTGGAACCCTTAACTTGTCGTTTAATCTTAACTCTGTTTACTTGGCTTTACAGAGTCATCACAGACATGACTGAATTGTATACTAGAAGAATATGTAGATATTTTCTTGGTTTATATGATAAAATGTTTATAAAGATAAGATGAGGTATTAAGGAAAAAAATAGCTCCAAATTAAAGGGAATTAAGAGAAAGAAGAAGGACAGATGCGTTCAGGTTTAGTGACTAATGTGTCTTTAGCTTATGTGGGAAAAATGTAGTAAACGTTATAAATATTTCTTAGATAATATTTGAAAGAGAAATCATATTTCACATTAGCTATCATATTTTTAGGCTGCCTAGTAAACTCATACCTTATATTTTAGACAAATGACTAGAAGAGTGGGGTAAGTGCAGCGTGGCATAATGGAAAGAAATTAGGTGGTGGCATCTCACTGTGTCAGCTTCTAGGTCTTAAAGGAAATCTAAAAGAAACATTGTTGCCAGTTTTTAAGGCTCATGTAGCATGCTTTAGGATTCATGTAGTTCATCTACAATGTAATGCCAATCATTTCTTTCTTCTAACTAGTGTTCAGATACTTGATTGTTCGAAATGTTTTTAATTCAAATGAGACCAAAATTTTATTTTTTTCTCGTTTATTTTGAGAGAGAGAATGAGTGGGGGAGGGGCAGAGACAGAGAGAGAGAGAGAGAGAGAGAGAGAGAGAATCCCAAGCAGCCTCGGAGCTGTCAGCACAGAGCTTGACTTGGGGCTTGATCCCACAAACAGTGAGATCACAAGCTGAGCCAAAATCAGGAGCCAGACTCTTAACTGACTGAGCCGCCCAGACGCCCTGAGACCAAAATTTCAAAAGACAATTCTACAAACAACAAATGAGCCCGGCAATCACCTGCCCTCAAATAGGGAGAAAAGGAAATAAAGAAATTCATGTTTAGTGGGAACCGAGTTTCCATTTGGGAAAATGAGAACATTCCGGAGATGGATGGTGGTGATGACTGTACCTGATACCATTGCCCTGTGCACTTCTACGTGACTGAGATGGTGTGTTTTATGTTACATGCGTTTTACCACAATAAAAAAGTTGATCTTTGTTCCCTGACGGGTGATGGCCGTAAGGAAGCTGTGTGTGTGTGTGCGGTGGTCTGCTCCTAAAAATCCATTTAGCCTGGATTTGGGGTGGTTCTTCACACATTCAAGGAACCAGAATAAGTCGCAGTTGTCCTCTTTTGTGAACAATTTGAGTGTGAGCAAGTCTATTTGGGAGAAAAAGTTGATCATTCAAAGGAATTTGTTCACCTTCCACAAGGCTTCCAGAAGGGAGAGTCTAGTTACTTTTCCATTCATCTTGCCCAAGGAATACTTTTTCTTTCCCTTTCATTTCTTCTCTTTCTTTCCTACGTGTGGTGGAAAAGAAAGCCATGCGCTGAAAGCTGAGGTTTGAGAATGCTGGTGGCCCTCGTCATGGAACAGAGCGTAGGCTGGGGAAGCGGCTGCCAGCGTCAGAGCTTTCGATGAGAAATCGCCGACGTGGCTTCTAAGACTTCCTTGGTCCCTGAATCTCCCTGGATCTCACTTTTTGTCCTACGTGTAATAGAAAAGTCACCCTTTCCCTATCTGTTTTACAAACGGGTTAATGTGTGTGGATGTGTTTTGTAGATTGTAAACTGCTCTAGGTATGCAAAGTGGCCTTATTATTTGCACTGCTCTTACCATTAATGATTCTTCGCTGAAGACTTGTGCAGCATAAAATGAGGAAAGAAGGTAAATGCGGAGTGAGGCTCCGTTGTGTTTTGACTCTATGCCAGGTTATGTCAGCCCTGGGCTAAGTTGGAGCAGAGACACTGCTGTGATCTGGCTCCTTGATTTCCCTCTTGGTTTCTTTCTTTCGGTCTGTGCCCTGAGCAAGCAGCTCGCTCACAAACCCTTGAATACAGATTGAAATATATTCAGAAGAGATAGGTTTTTTTTATTTATTTGAACCACACTTACCTGTCAGTTCAATTCATTTGAATGGGGAAAATAAATCACAGATGACTTTAGAAGGAGCAAGTCTGAACACTCTTTCCTGAGAAATCGTGAGACATCCAGTGGGATGTTGCACGAGATTTGTCTTGCCTCTAAATAGTTGCTTTTGTAATGATTTCAAAGGAGGCGTGTAACGTGTTACTGACCCACTTTAAAAATATGTGTGAAATACAGGTTATAATGCAAGGAACTTCAACTGTGGATAATTGGGATGTGAATTAGTTTTCATGAAAGGTAAGGAATTAGTTGTGTGTGTGTGTGTGTGTGTGTGTGTGTGTGTGTGTGTCTCCATGTGCTGGCTTATTTGGACATGGAGACAGGGACAGGGATTCTTCTTCATCCTTGATACTCAAGTAAGGCTATATGTGCCCTTGCAAGAGAAACTGTTTATTTTCTCACTATACCTTTTGTGAAGTTGGATTGCGCCCTGTCGCTCAGTGGGCTGAAGTACAAATGCTAATTTATTGCCAGACTGCAGGGCTATGATTTGCATTCCAAATCAGACTGCAGATTCCCATTATAAATTGTTTATCCCGCCGTTCCTGATCTCGAATTTGTTCCTTCTTTTATTGTCCTACTCATTCCCCAATAATGACCCTGGAAGCTATTCCCTTTCAAGAGATTCCCATTTAAAATCAGCAGTTTTCATGGACTAAAGTTACAATAAACTACAAAGACATCAGTAGATTCCTTTTGGAAAACTTCAGTGTTTTTCTCCCTTTCCCTTAAGAATCGTAATGCACTGAAGTACAATAATTGCTTAAAACGTATCCTTCAGGCTTTAAGGTTTATACCGTATTTTTGTATCTTTTTAAATCTGAAAGGTGTGAGCTTATAAAACCTCTGTCAATAATAACCTCTTACAGATAAACCCTGAGATGGTATGATTGCAGCCTTTCTTGCCACTTTAAAATCAAAGTAACTAGATGCTCAAGAGAGGAGAGCAAAGCAAACGCGTTTTCGCATTTTCGCGAGGTATCTGACTGGTGAGAATCAGGCTGCATGCAGCATAAAGAAGCAGCAGGAATCTGGGCTTTCCCACTCTGGTGGCAAAGAGGGGGAATCATGGGTTGGTGGTCTGCTTCATGTTAGGAGGACACCCCTCCATCTGTTCACAGCTCAGCCTCTTTCCAATTTAAAGCCCAGATTTCCATACAAACCTCAATTTCTTTTCCCCATTTTAAATGCAAAGCAAGGCTTGTGAATCACAGAGTCTCTGCTCCTGGGATTCAGACCAAATTTCCCCCCAAAATTCTCAGGCTGTTTGCTTGAATACCTGCTTACAGTGGTACACAATGGGCAGCTTTGAGAAGAAAAATTGATAATCTTCACGGAAGAGTAATTTGAATGAAATTACACTTGACAGTCTGTCTCCAAGCAAACAAGAGGCGCGAGGGAGCCTTTGCTAAGCTCCCAGGACTTGCCCAAGCCACTGCTGTGGGAGCTTCCCAGGGAAAAAAAATCACCAGTTTCTCCAACATCTAATTGAGCTTTTGATTAATTCCGTGTACCAGATTCTACTGAAGAAAGGTAGCCATGGAAGAGAATATGGAAGAGGGACAGACACAAAAAGGTACTGTGCTAAAAAGGGTTTGTTTGTAACTAAGTAATTATTTTGCAGTTTCCTTGTTTGCTTTAGACACTTGCCAGTGGGGCTAATGAATGTTTCTCTCTTGGAAGGCATTTGTGTGTGTGTGTGTGTGTGTGTGTGTGTGTGTGTGTGTGTGTTTCCCTTTTAGTCCGTAATGTCTGGCTTGAATGTTGTCATTATTTGCAAATCTTTCAGATCTCAGTGTCCAGATGCAAAGTCGAATTTGGTGATAAGAGCATTGCGGTATTGTTGCGAACTCTTCCTTAGACCAGTCTTTGTTAACCTTCCTTTATTTCATGCTTTCACGCTTGTCAAGCTGGGTCAAGGGACTCCTGGCGTGAGCCACAGACGCAATATTAGGACCTAGTTGTCGCTAAAAATCTGATGATGTAACCATTATCGATACCTTTGAATGGACATCTGATAGAACAAAGACCAGGCGTATATTTATTCTGTTTTGGTTCGGGCATCTTCTTAACAAGATCTTTTTTTTTTCTTTGCGTGGTTGCAGTTTGGTTTTAATGTAGACGGAGCAGAGGTTCATACAGTGAATAGTGAGTGATGTTAAGGTTTTCCTTTCTTATGGAGTTGACCATAACCCACTTCTGAGTAATAAATGTCAAGGGTATTTTCTGATCCGTTTTTTAAGCCTGTGTAGGCGTCTCTGCTGTTTAAGTGAAATTGCCATTTTTATAGGTTAACAATAGCCGAATATTGACAATTTCAAATGATTCAGACACTCTGGAATGTGTGTGTGTGTGTGTGTGTGTGTGTGTGTGTGCGCGTGAGCGTGTGCACGCGCACCAAGCGGCAGCTCTGGAGGGAAGTGTAGGTGTATCTCAGGATCAGAGCATTTTCTCTCATGTCTGTTCTCAGGCTTATGTAATGTTGTACAAAATGCTGTTGTGTTCTTAGGATGGAAACAGTGACACAGGTAATATACATAAAGGCAATATTTAAGAGTAGTGCTGAAATATAGCGATCATATTTGCTCTTGAATGTATGTAAATGCATTATTTTAGAAAACCATATTTTACATGATAAAACAGATAGTTTGGAAGCATAGTACAGTTTTTCATTATTTTGAGCCATTCAGCTTTGCTGAGTCTTGAAGCACACACGTACACACACACACACACACACACACACACCCAAACACTCACATATACATAATCAGAGACTGTTGACATCACATATATAAAGGTTTTATATAAGCAACAGGAAGGTAATACATAAGCCAATGTCCAAATTTTAGTCATTAGCACATTTGTTAATGATACTCTCCAAGGAAACACAATAATCTACCTGGGTGTCATGCGATCTAGTTCTTAAAAAAAACAAAAACAACCCTCAGCTACCTTTATTGTATGAACAAATAGCTTAAGTGCTCATTGGAGATTTGAAATGGCAAATTTTCATGGTGATTTTCACCCTTTAAAGGTATCTCAATTGACTACTTTGGGAATAGATTTTCTTAATATTTTTATAGCACATAAGGGGATTGCTTCTTGGCCAGTTAATTTGTTGAAGGAAAAATAAGGTGATAATTTTCACATAGAGAAGTGATATTCATTACACTAAATAAAATCTTGAGATAATTCACGGGTTGTGGTAACAGGTTGAAAATGTCTGGGCAAGCCTTGGTAGATATGGGAACCAAGAAAAATGATGTCATCAGTTATGTTTTTCCCAGGTAACACTGAAAATCTTTCCTTCCTGGGGATGGAAGCAGCAGGGATGTGATGAGGAACAAACATCCCGTCGCAGTGGGTTTTTTTCTTTATCATTAAGGTGTGCATGTTTAGATTAGGAACGGTAGTGGAAAATCATCTTTTAAAAATGAAAAGAATAGGTTGTATGATGGTCTGTAAGTATGTAAGGATACATAAGTAAAATACTCATAATTAAGCTTTTTTTATTAATTGAGAAAGATGATTTAACTCTTCATTCCTGTTTTCTGTTGCTTTCAACTCTGCCTATGACCCTTTTTCTATGTAAGTTTGCTTTTAGAAAGTTACATTTGAATATAAATGCTCTCTGTACCTGTGCAGGGGTCAGGGAACAATGTACATTTTGAGAGGATCTAAGTTGGAAAGCTACTTGGCAAGCAGATTAATCGTAAGAGATTTTTCAAGAGTTGAGATGGGCAGATTTAGTGATCCATCTACTTTAAAGGAGAGCAACAGTTTGCATCAACTCTCATCCTGTTTTTCTTAAATTGCGCAGAATTTTCTTAAGCAATAATTCAGGTATCACAGAATTCTCTTCTGTTTGAAAGATGCCCTCCTGTCCCTTCTTACAATTTCAATCTATTTTTCCCTGTTACAAATTAGAAAGACTTCAGTTCATGTCAGTATTGACCCATGTCAGCTTCCAAATTCAACTACAGTATGAAATGGAAGCCAGTGGTTCCATAAACATATTTGAAAAGATAATATAGTTGATGCTTGGAAGATATTCTTCCATAAGAAATGGACTTTTCTTCATAATGAGATCTCCCTTCCCCACTTAATCTGTAAAAGGCAATTGAAAGTAGCCCTAATACTTACCCTAATTTAACCATATATGTTCAGCCTGGAAGAAACCATATATGTTCAACCATATATGATTTAGAAGTATGGGGTTTAACCATGTATGTTCAGCCTGGAAGAGAGCACGATTTAGAAGTGGAGGTGACCGGGTGACCTCACAGTCAATTCTGCTCAACGCCTTGGCGTGAAACTGAAATGGGTTCACTAATCTGTTGCTGCACCCATTTCTGCCACCGTCCCAAAAGGCGAGCATCTCATTGTACTGAGTGGGAAGCTAGTGCTTTAGGAAACATGTCTTTTTTGTAAAACATGCCCTGTACGTGAAAGCCCGTTATTTTATCTTGGGTTCAACCAAAGCAACAGTATTCTGGTATTGGAGAAAAAAAGAGAAAAGGGAGAGAAGCTGTTTTGAACTTGGCCCTTAGGTACAGCCATAACAGACCTAGCATCCCTGTTGTCAAAACTTGGGACACATGGTCATCAAATCATGGCAACAGTGGTTTCAGTTACTGTAGAGGGATTGAGCCAAGTGCATGAAGAGAGTTTTACACAGATTTAAAAGGTATACGTTTATGACTTCTCGACATGCAGCCATGTCTGGAACATTTCGCTCAATCCTATGGGAAAACACATAAATGATTTAAGTGTGTCTGATCATTAGTGACTTAGTGAATGTGTGTTCCAGTGGCCAGACAAGTGGGTGACCATTACTTTACAGACAACCGCAGTGAACAAGTTACTGAATTAGGAGGAGGTCAGAGCTGATGAATTAATGATTAGAAGAAATGATGACATTACACGGACACGAAAAGAAAACAGCAATGAACATGAAGAGCTAGCAAGTGGGAATCTTCATAAATTGGCTGAACGGGTCCAAATACCCAGAAATTGATTGATTTAATTTCTGAACATGAACATCATATGAAACAAAACCTCAAAATTAACATGTAGTGTACCAGAAATGTTTGATCAACTCCAAAGATAATGGCTACGGCGTTACTCGGCATGTTTTTCTAGTATAATTAGCAGTATATGAATCTCTTTGTCAACTTCTTGAGTTCAGCGGAGGCAACCACAGCCTCTGCCCCAACAGTGATGCCTGACGTACCCTGTCCTCGAAGGAATCAGTCCTTGGTGATCCTCGGGGACTACGTCACCAGAGGAAGGAGAAGCTCAAACTCATGTGACAAGGCACAGTTTACCATCTGCACACCGATCACATGGCTGTTGTTTGGGGGCCATCGTTCATCTTTAGCCGAACACACGTGCACGTGCCCCAGTTCAGCATATCCTTAACTTGTTAAAACCAAAAAGAGTATCTGGATGAAAGGGCAGTACACAGGTTAATTTATTTTTTTTCTCTTGCTGTCTTAACGTTTGTCTCATAATGAATACTGTACAATTATAGTTGACATGTCTACTCATAATTATATACTTTTTATTTTACATTCTACATTTCGACATGCATTACTATTAGGAAGTCTGTGCCCAAAAGCATGTATGAGATATTTATGGGCTGACTGAAATTCTTCTCGAAAATTTTTTTGATTAGGGTTAGTTTTGCCTTTGAGGGATGACTTTGCAGCCTAACCCTTCTTTAGTCAGACGTCATCCCTCAAGAAAAGACACCACGTAGTAAGTGAAAAGGGAGGTCCTTTTGGCTCTATGACGAAAGAGGATGTTGGACAACTTAAATTGCCCAGTGATTTCAGTGCCAGATAGTGGCCTAAGGACTTCACATAAATTAACTCATTGACTCTTCACAATGACCTTAAGTGGTACTAATACTGAGGAAACTAAAAATCAAATAGGTTAATTAACTCGACCAAAGTCACATAGTAGCAAGGAGTAGAGACAGACTGAGACCACGCCCTATGCTGTGCTAGATATCAATAATGGTCTTTCTACCACACCTTTTTTTTTTTTAATTTTTTTTTAACGTTTATTTATTTTTGAGACAGAGAGAGACAGAGCATGAACGGGGGAGGGTCACAGAGAGAGGGAGACACAGAATCTGAAACAGGCTCCAGGCTCTGAGCTGTCAGCACAGAGCCCGATGCAGGGCTCAAACCCTCGGACCGTGAGATCATGACCTGAGCCGAAGTCGGACGCTTAACCGACCGAGCCACCCAGGCGCCCCTACCACACCTTTTTTTAAGTGCTGTGCTTAAACCACACACTTCTACTACACTAATGAGCTTGCTCTGTAATGTCTGGCCATGTTCATTATCACCCATTGTGGCCTTTTTGGCTAGATGTGGACAGCTTTGCAAGTGCAACCAGTCCCTAGGTGAGCCAACAATATGTGACCTGTGAGTCTTGATTCAAAAAAGATGAGCTGGGTCAGTGGGACTCTTCTCTTGACAATTGAGAAAAAAAATGATCCTTTTCGTTTTGTTTGCTTGTTTGTTTAGAGAGAGACTGTGAGTGGGGAGAAGGGAGAGGGGGAGAGAGAGAGAGAGAGAGAGAGAGAGAGAGAATCTTAAGCGGGTTTAATCCTCACTAAACTTGGAACCCGACTTGGGGTTAGATCCCACGACCCTGGAATCATGACCTGAGCCAAAATCAAGAGTCCGATGCTCAACCTTACTGAGCCACCCGGGTACCTCAAGAATAAGTGATTCTTGATGTGCCCTGAAGATCTCTTCATTCCGCCAAATATCTTTACAGTGATTGAGCTGACATCCCTCAGCTAATCTGAGTGAATCTCTGTCCTTTGCAATCAAAGACCTCTAAATAAAACAAATGAGCAGATCCTTTTAGGAATCTTATGGAAAGAAGTTCAATGTTAAGAAATATTCCCTGACTTTAACCTACCAAGTGACAGGTGAACCAAATGTATACTTACTATATACTTGAATCTCAACGTGAAACTACTCTTTAACATCCTAGATAATTCTGAGGTTTTCCTTCACCATTCATTTTTTACAGTGAATAATTAGTTCAACTTAAAACCACGACCTACCAGTAAACAACTATTGGTAGTAAAATATTTTGAGAACCAAGGAAACCAAAGAACCCAGAATGAGTCAAAGTGTCTGCTTTGTTAATAGACTTGGAATCTTTAATAGTATTCCATTGAAATCCACAAGACAGTGGCTAGGCAAATAACAATCACAATATCAAAAACCTTTGAATAGTCATTTAAATGGAAGAATTAACTAGCCTGGTTTTGCATCTTGGATGTTGGCTACTTACAGATCCATGAAAAAATGAATTTGTCTTGTCTTCCTCCAAGTGGACTTCATCTCAACAAATATTTGGCTGCCATCTTGATATTTAAATAACAGAGCTACAAGAAACTGGGACATTCAGATTTTATAAAGTGTATGGGAGAAATCTGTCCTGTGAGTTGACAGCTGTGTTTTTACTGGCGGTGAATACTGGAGTCTAAGAAATTATCCTCCTGGTGTTATCAAATGTAGTCCAAAGACGCTTGTCAGTGGAGAGAGTTAGGTACATTTGTCATAAAAAGTGATATCCCCAGAGCTTCTGCTTTGCTCTGATTATTATGACTTCTTTGGTTCCGATAAAATATTTTGGAGTTGTGTCATCTTACATTTTCTTTGGATCAGTTGCTGATTATGTTTTTTATAACCGTGGTGCTATTCGTCTCAGAGATCCAAAATCCTCAGTAAAACATGTGCCAACATCTTAGTAAGATAAATGATGCATATTAGGGTTTTCTTTTCTTTTTTTTTTTTTACATTATCATTAGAATGAGTATGTTCACCTTTTTAAAACAAAAGCTCTTGATACAGTTACTTCATTTTCTCCCTGAATTGAAACTTAATCTTACACATTTAAGGAGACCAAGTGAGAAGTCCAGTGTAGTAGATTGAGATATTGATACAGAATGTACTTGAGTGATGACTTCAAAATGGGTCTTAGAAATTATTTCTTAATTAGTCCAGAAGGCAAATGGCTTGTGTGGGATTCATAGAATTCAGAGGATAACTGCTAGTTTGTCAGTTTTGGCTTCCATTTTCCTCTGAACATCTACCCCTCCCCACTATGCAAAATGTTTGACAGTTTTCTTTTTCATATATCGAAGACAGACTGCCTGGCTTCTTTTCAAAATCCTTTTGGATACCATCCATACTCACAGGTGGCACAGCTGTGGATTAGCTGACATGATGAAAATAATTCATGGTTTCCCCATGTGCTCTCTAGTCAAGTTGTGACCATTGTCTTGGATATTCTTAATCCGAAAGAAACTTTATTCTTTGAAAAAGAATGGAAAATAAAAGGAAAGAAAAACAGAAGATAGCTGATTTGTTTCTCTCAAATTGTGAATGGGAAATTTAACTTTAGCTCCAGATAAAAGCCAGTCGCGAATTGGGGTGGGTTGTAGAGCACATTGGGGAGTTAAGTGATGATAGGAGCAAAGCTGAGGTCAGAGGGAAAAGGGAGGATGACTCTTGACTTTTAAATGATGTGTGTTCCTCAAGTCTTAAGGTGGAAGAACACGTTCGAACGTTACTGCTGGGTACAATCAGAATAATTTCCAAAAGAAAGACATTTTGGCATGTAGTTTAAATCACGTAATGTTTTCGGACCTAAATTTCTATCATATGAGAAATGGTAATCTTTTAGGATACCTACCTCTACAAAAGAGAGCAATTTGATGGAGTCTAGCCCTGAGAATGACGCTAGGAACGTAAAAAACATGCATGGCCTCTGATTTTGGAGCATGCATACTTTTTATTCTCTAGCAAAAATGAATCAGTTGAGAAATTTTGCTAATTATCATTTCTCACTAATAGAAATTTCAGTGTTTTGCCAAATGCTTTCTTTTTCTTTTAGTGTAATTGATTTCTTTCACTAGAAAGGTTCTTTGAATGATATATTAGCTATTTTTTAATAATATAAAATTTGGAAGGAAAACTTTTAATTGCTTATATTCCTTTATTGTTATGTGATGAGAAATATTATTTTCTTGTAAATAATTCAAACAAAGAAATAATACATGGCCAAATCCCTTTCCCCAAAACCTTAGCCTCTTTTTTTTTAGTTTTTGAGACATGTCTCCCATTTCCTACAATACTAGATATTTCATTTTTAATAGTCTGTGCCATATCAATTTTGCACTTCGATTTAGTGATTGCACATCTGAAACGTAGCTGTTTTTACTAACATGGTTTATATTTTATGGAAAAATAGTATATAGTAGCTAATACTTAATGATCCAGGCACTGTCTTCAGCATTTCATATTGAGTATCTAGTATCAGTATGAATTAATACATTTTGATTGTGGTTTTCTTGTCAATTTCCAATGCTTTTTGACTTTCTAGACACACTCTTTCATCAATGGCTATTTAGTTCAAACTCAGCTCTACAAGGAAAAAGAAGAAAACCTCATACAAATATCCAGAGAATAAGGAGGATTTTAATGAAATGAGATAGTGTTAATTTCATCTTTGAGAAAGAATGGTTCTAGTTAGAAACACTATTTTTTTTCCATAATAATAGCATTCAAATGCAAATTTTGGAATTTTAGACTGGGAAATTCTTTCTTAATGGTAGGAAAGAATTGTATTCATTTTTGTTAAAACACCATCAAGTATTTTGCAAGCAGAACTGATTTTAAAAAAATACAGGCTTGAGCATTATCCGAGCAATGGAACTCGGAGACATGACGTTGAGCGTGGGTTGTCCATTAAAACCAACCTCAGGGTTTGAGAAGTTCTTTTAAAACATTTGTATATTTGTTTTGAGAGAAAGAGCATGAGCAGGGGAGGGACAGAGAGAGAGGGAATCCCAAGCGTGTTCCACACCACCCAACACGGGGTGTGATCTCACAAACCATGAGATGATGATCTGAGCGGAAATCAAGAGTCAGATGCTTAACGGAGTCACCCAGGCGCCCCGAGGCGCCAGAAAAGTTCTGATTGTCTTAAGTGATATCCATATTTCACCAAACCCAGATTCATTTATAGTTTGTTATACTTCAGAGATTTTATTGTGGATTTTCATCAACTTTTTAAAAATCTCATCCTTTTACAGTATAAGATGACAGCGGCTGCTACTTTTACAGAATAACTGGAGCTAAAACATTTTTAAATTGCTTTATTCAACCACCCGCATAGAAAATTGCAATTAAGTTATAAGATGTAGAGTTCGGAAACAATACAGTAAGATTCTCTTTATAAAGATCAGACATGTAGAAAAGCCAGCAGTTTTTGTAGCCAGTCGAAAGAATTGATTGGCCAGTTAACGTGTGGGTTCCGCCATCAAATGACTTGTTACAGCCCTCTTACTTTCACCTCTAACTCGCTTTCTTTGTAACTCAGTCTGTCTTAGTCCTGGTTTTTCCAAAACCCTTATTTTTTGAGAATTCATTTTCTCTGCCATTATCTTTGGGCTTGGCGGGTTTAATGTGCGTTTTAGATGAAATAGTGACTAGGTAGACATTCCTGTCATCATATCTGCAGCATTGTAAGAGTCTACTAAATTCAGATCTGTCTCCCTGTCTCCTTTCCTCTCTTCCATAACACATTGTGACCATTTAAAACATAACTAAGCCACTTCCCTTGAGGCAGAGACTCAGTTCCAAAAGTTAAAGGATGTTATGGGTTTAATCACTTGTTTGAACTGTTGGAACAATTACCTTCTGAAAGTTTGTTTAGCATTTAATGAAGGGCTTCTCTTATCGTTTATTTTTTTATGTACTATATGTTACACCCATCTCCCTTTCCGAAGTACAAATCCCATAAGGGATGGATTTTACCTTGTTCTTGAACCCAACTGGCAAGTTTCTCTGAATACAATCCCATTCATACCTGATGGATGATGACGGTGGTCATGGTGGTAATGGTGACGTTGGTGATGGTGATGATGACAGTGATCGTGATGATGGTGATGATCATGATAAGGAAGGTGATGGTGATGATGATGATAGTGGTGGTGATGGTGATGGAGACTAGGAGAAGAGGAAAAGAAGGATGGAGAGGGAAGAAAGAGGAGGAAGAAGAGAAAGAAGAAAAAGATGAAGTCAACTGTTCAGGTTAAACGAAGGGTGAAACTCTTTTCTAAATAAAAAGAGATCTTTCAGAACAGCTAAATCTAATTTGAAAAAATGCTGTCACGACTCCATTTCATGTCCTTAGATTTGAATTTAAAAAAACCTTTTTTTTTTACCTGAAATACAGTTTGATAGCCGCCTTCATGAAAATGAATAGATTTTCGTTTTTATTATTAAAGAGTCCACATATATATTGCATTACAATTCCAGCAATTAAGTGAAATATATGGAACTGTCAAGTTCAGTAGGTGGATCCTGAAGCCTGGAAAGTCATGTCTCACAACATTTTATAAGATGCTAATAAAGAAAATATAGCATAGGTGTATTTAAACTCGCTGACACTAAGCTCATTGTGTTCGTTAGGCAGCGTTAATCAAAGAAAACAAACCTGTGGAAGAAATAACAGTTTAAAATCATTGAGGACAATTTAATAAGATAAGGCCTTTCTGAAGCTCTATCCAGCTGGTCCATATTCGAGATCGTAGCTTTAAAGACCAGCGTGTCAATGACTAGCGTTTCCCTTTACCATCTTTTATGGTTTCAGTTTTCATATTTTTATCAGTATACAGTCTTAAACCGTTGCCTGGCAGTGTGGTTGTGACCAGGCCACAGTCTGAAAGCTCGAGTCACTGGTACGTGAGGAGTATTTATCACAACATTTACCGGATCATCTTTCTCTCCCTGAGGAGAAAAAATTTGGCGTACTAATTTTTTGGTATACTAACCACTAATTTATGCTTTGGGATAAACACGTGATACCATTATTTGGCGAAATTGAGAGTGAGTTCTTCCTGAGCTTCTAAAATCGTGTCATGTTTTATATGCCAGCTATGTGGCCCGGCCAAAAAGTATAGTCTCTGGGAAAGATTCATTACAGCGATTTGCTGCAACACTTGATAAAATTTAATCAGCAAAGAGGTGGCAAGCACTTACTGTTGACATTGGTCTCTACACCACAGAAGACTTAGGAGCTTCAGATGAATGACATATGACGTTCTTTCGTAATGATGTTTGGTAATGGCATCTGCATATCAAGGGTGGCTGCCATTTTTGCATGAACGTCAAAAAATTTTTACTCATTGTTTCTGGTAAATTAGAGGGAAATTTTGTATCACATTCATGGTTCTGTCATCATTACAATATGTGGCCGCAGCTCCAATACTTTATTTTTTTTCTTTTCAAATTTCGCAGTGATGAAAGGCAACAGCATTATGGGTGTCAAGGTCTCTTGAGGCAACTGGATGTCCAGATGCCTCTCTGCCACCAAGCATTGCATACGTTTTAAAATATTAAAAATACAGAGTATGTTTTTAAATCTAATATGCTCTATTTAAAAAGCAAATCAACTTCCAGGGTGCCTGGGTGGCTCACTAAGTTAAGCGTCTGACTTCAGCTCTGGTCACGATCTCACAGTTCATGGCTTTGAGCCCCGTGTCGGACTCAATGCTGATAGCTCACAGCCTGGAGCCTGCTTCGGATTCCGTGTCTCCCTCTGCCTCTGCCCTTCCCCTCCTCGACCTCTGTCTCTCTCTCAAAAATAAATAAATATTAAAAAAAAATCAACTTCACTGGCTGCTCCATTCCATCTGTATCAGATTCCCAGTGCATCTCCTCCTATATATTGTGATAACCACTTTGCTTCAGCCTTAGGTACTACAAGAATTATTTTTTTTAATGTTTCTTTAATTTTGTTTTGAGAGAGAGCATGAACGGGACAGAGGAAGAGGGAGAGAGGGAATCTTAAGCAGACTCCACACCCGTGTGGAGCCCATTGTGGGATCATGACCTGAGCAGAAATCAAGAGTTGGACTCTTAACCAGCCAAGCCACCCAGGAGCCCCTAAAAGAATTATTTTTAAATGCACTGGTTGATTTGGCTTACTTGACTGTATTATAGATGTATTAAGTTGAACTGTGTCAAATTGCTAATATTAGACAATTTTCATGTGCAGAAAAACCAGGTACTTTAATATATCTATACTCTTAGCATATACATTTATGAAACTTTTTAAATGTGCTCATCATTTCTATTGAGAAAATACAAAATAATACGATACGGAACTATTAAGATTTGTATATTTACATTAAGTATCGTTAAACTTATCAAACTTCCTCCAATTTCTTTATGACCTCATTAATTTGTTGTGTTTTTTTCCCTTTTAACAAAAATTGGCAAAATGTTTGGAGTTTTTTTGTTTGATGCACTTATATATAATGGGAAAGCTAACATTTTTCTCATTTTTGAGGTCATCCAATCTGAAAGTTTGGTCATTTGGGGGCTTCCTAAACGTAGTACTAAATTAATATCTGTGGTTTTTTTCTGCCTGTCTCAGAGTGGACAGTATGACCTTTCATCTAGAAAGTAGAATATTTGCTTTGTTCCTCCCTGGATAAAATAGCACTCCCCAAATCATTTGCCATCTATGTGGCATGATCCAAAGGAATCTCATCTCCCACAAGCTGAGAATATCACTCTGCCACGAGCAGTTCTTACTTACATCATCCGAGACAGGTTTGCCAGGCTGTTTGTGGTCTTTGAGGGGCAAAGACTTACATACCATTTCAATGTGGAATGTAACCCAGACATTAAATCGAACTATTACCTTTTGGGTTATTTTGATGTCTTATTGCGCAAGATAAAGAGCCTTCATTGAAAGGGTCTTCTAATCTGTGTTTTAGAAATAGAGTGATGCCACAGTTTAGGCTTTGGAGTGGAAAGTAATTCAGGACAGCACCAAAGAACCCTGAAATGCCCATTACTTTATGTAGATGCACAGTTTCACCTGTTAGTTTTTTTAAGTGTGGGTGTGAGGGGGGAAGATAGGAATGGATGGGAAAGAATTAGGGTGGACTAAATTGTTTTATTTTTTATTTTGGGGCTAAATTGTTTTACAGCAGTTTTGGCCCAGAGTGGGGAGACTCCCACCCCTGATTTAGATGAACTCCATTCAGTACAATTAATATGAACCTCATATTACCAAGAATTGGACTTACATTTGGTTAGCATACACTGATTAAGTAAAGCAATTTATTTCTCCAGCCCACAGTTTGGGTTAGATTTGCTACATGGGTAACTTTATTTATGTTGTATTTTATGTATTCCTATTTATGTTCCATTCTGTAATGTCTCAAAGAAGATTCCTCTTCAGTTTCTGCAACAATGTTTAATCATCTGTCACAAATGACACAGTTATTGGAATCATTTCATGACGTCTTGACCACTTAGAAGTCTGTGTAATTTTTTAAAAAATTTTTTAGACTTTTTTTTAATGTTTATTTTTGAGAGACAGAGACAGAGCTTGAGTGGGGGAGGGGCAGGGAGAGAGGGAGACCTGAATCTGAAACAGGCTCCAGGCTCTGAGCTGTCAGCACAGAGCCCGACGCAGGGCTTGAACTCATGAATTGTGAGATCATGACCTGAACTGAAGTCGGACGCTTAACCAACTGAGCCACCCAGGTGCCCTTATATAGTTTTTTTTTTTTTTAATTGTACTCTTAAAACTGGTCATGTTATTTGAAACAAAAAATTTTTAATATTTTTTGAAAACTTATTATCAAAAATCCGTCCTGCTTAAGAAACCATAACAAGTGGGATGAAAAGAAGAACTGAATCTGAAAATATTTGAATCATGTGCTTATCAAAAGAGTTTTGTATATGCCTTTTGTCTAAGGGCTTTTTATTTGTTTGTTTTTGAAACTGTGTCCTATTTCTGTGATGACAAATAGAAGTCTTCTGGAGGTGTCTGTTGGACCTCAGCCCTCTCCCTCACTACAGTATTAACATTTTTACTTTTGTGTACAAGGAAATCCATATTATCTCTAGTCCTTGTATGTTTTACTTTGTTGCATTTGTGTCACTCTTTGTTTTGAGTTGAGTTTCCGATGCTGTTCTCAAAAATTGAGTCTTAGGTTCATGGAAATGCCCGGTGGTGTGTGGGGGGAAGGGAACAAGAAGGAGTGTGACCTCATGGGAGAGGTCACGGAATGAAATTGCCCAGAAAGGACAGTGGCCCACAGTCAGAAACTAAAAAAATGGATATATGCTTTGGTCAAGCAGAAATGATTTCTAATTCAGAAGAGGGCTGGTGGCTGGAAGAGTCTAGAAAGGAGAGTGACCGGAGCTCCCTGGGACAGCTGAGGAGAGAGAAGCCTGGCCTCTGCCTTACGATGTCAAAGGGCAGGAAATCAGACAGGGTTAGAGGGCAGGGTTGGGAAAGAATAATGTTTCCCGTTTTGCAAAATGAAAAAAAAAAAAAAAGAAAAAAAAAGAAAGAAAGGAGATGTTATTACATATCAGGCCCCTGAAATCTGTGAACTCTCTGCTCATAAGTAGCCCCTGGCAAGGATTTCCAATTTCCTTCAGTTTCTTTTATGTGAAATACAGCTGAGGATTTGCCAGACAAAAATTGAATACCTCTTTTGGAGCCGTGTAAAAAATGCATTTTATATTTCCCTTGGTGAAATTGTTTCCTGAGGAAATTCGCTATTTTCTAAGGAGAAAATGTAGGCCACAAAGAGAAAAAAAAAAAAAAATTCTTCCATTTCAACTGTGTGCTGCATTTGCTCCGATGAAGAATTGACTCCAGTTTAGGAGATGAATAGAAATGACACACTGGAGAAGAGTAGCCAAAAAAAACAAAAACAAAAACCCGTCTGTGTCAATGAAAGAGGTAAGTTGCCTCCACCCCCTCTACCAAAAAATAATTTTAAAGACTCTCTGCGTTGTTTGTAAATTTTCGGGAAGGCAATACGTGGTCAGTCTGCAAGGAAGATGGCCGACACTCAGCACGTTGCTCTGTGAAACCCAGCTGAGCTCACGCTTTCCCAGTCGGCGGCCAAGCGCTTGTGTCGTGCCGTGTAGCCGCAGCAGCACGACGCACCGAGATGCGGACCCAGCCTGTGTGACCAGATCACAAATGTGGTGGAGTGCTGTGGCAACATTTGGTGTAAAGACAAACCTACTGCCAAGTGTAGACAACCGAGCTTCCTCAATGGTTGTTAAACAACGTGCCAACAACCTTTGTTGCTAAGGGGATGACTTGGCCTTAAATTGTTAGAAATGAAAGCCTTAGAAGAATGGTGTCTCTGTGAGTGACACAAGTTGTGTGTCTTGGGTGTCTCTGTGAGTGACACAAGTTGTGTGTCTTGGGTGTCTCTGTGAGTGACACAAGTTGTGTGTCTTGGGTGTCTCTGTGAGTGACACAAGTTGTGTGTCTTGGGTGTCTCTGTGAGTGACACAAGTTGTGTGTCTTGGGTGTCTCTGTGAGTGACACAAGTTGTGTGTCTTGGGTGTCTCTGTGAGTGACACAAGTTGTGTGTCTTGGGTGTCTCTGTGAGTGACACAAGTTGTGTGTCTTGGGTGTCTCTGTGAGTGACACAAGTTGTGGCAGTGCTTACGCTCGGGTTTGCCTGGGTACCATCTCTTTTAGGTGTGTTGAAGCCTAGACTGCTGTCCCTCCTTCTACTTCTGATGTTAGATTCTGATTCAGTAGGTCTGAGGTGGGGCCCAAGAATCTGCATTTCAAACGCTCTCCCCAGCTTGACTACAGTTGCAAATCCCGGGACCACACATAGAGGGCCACTGGGCTAGTAGATGACCCTCTCCTGGTTTTACTGTGTAAAATTCAATGGCGAGTTTCCCAACTGAGATGTAGAATGTACACATCAAAATAAGGGTATTACGGACTTGAAATCCGAAGCCTGAGAGGAAAAGCGTAGTCAGAGATGGCAGTCATTTAAAATGAGAACTTTCTGGATAATAACCCCCAAATTTCGCTTTTGAAAATCAAAAGGACTTTTGAAATCTATGATCATGTGCGTAAGCTCTTGATTACTTCAAAAAGGGGTCTGAAATGTGCAGTGATACACAGCCTCCCATCTGGATGATTCAGTAGATACAGGAGAAAATTATAATCATGGGATGACAGGGAAATGTGATTGAGATAGGAAACTTAGAGTTACTGAAAATGCTAACGCATGTAACAATAAAACAGTTAGGCATTCAGTGTACATGGGACCTCAGTTGTTTAGGGGGAGGGTCTGAACATTGATTCTGTGTCACACTGGACTGTCATGAACTGTTGCTGGTGTTAATACCATTGTTAGTATCACTAGCTAAGGAACAAACATCTTAAATAAATTTTATGTCGGAGATCATGAAAGATCCAGTGAAGGTCACCTGTAGGTTATAAATATTATAACTAGTTATAGTATTATAACTAGGACCATAGGTCCTAGGTCCTATGCCTAGGACCATAAAAACTAGGCATTTTTTATTTACAGATTAAAGTAAGTATAAAAAAAAGCGTGACTGTTGGGGTGCCTGGGTGGCTCAGTCAGTTAAGCGTCGCTCAGGTCATGATCTCACGGTTTGTGGGTTTGAGCCCCGCATCAGGCTCTGTGCTGACAGCTCGGAGACTGGAGCCTGCTTCACATTCTGTGTCTCCCTCTCTCTCTGACCCTCTCCTGTTCATGATCTATCTCTCAAAAATAAATAAATGTTTAAAAAGTTTAAAAAAAAAGATTGTAAAAAAAAGTGAGACTGTTGAGATTCCAGTTGTTAGCATGTGTCATACACTTATTTGATTTTTACATTTCTCTGCTAAAATGTACATAAATTATCTGGAAGAAATAACTGAGCATTTTTTGCACACTGAAATGGAATACGATACCAGATTAGTTAATTTTTCTAGAGAAAAGAGCCCTCAAGAACCTGAGGTAATCGTTTTCCCTTGAAAAAAATGAAGACATAGGCTTAACACGCACAAAACACAGCTTGGGACTTTATAGAAATTGGTGAAATTTTTGTTTTGATCAGAATGACTTTCAAAGTGAGGTCAGTATGCACTGGGGAAGAAAATGCCTCTGGGAACTTATTATATGTTCATTAGCTCGAAAGCAAACCAGCAAACAGCCGAAGACTATGCCTTCCTCTCAGGATGGCCCCTACGAATGATACCTCACTACTTACTACAGGATTCCCAGATGTTAACGTCACTGTGGAATTATGATCTGTTTTTGGTAAACACAACAGAAAAGGTGTGTGAATACAGTAGAATGGGGAAAATGGCTTATATTCTAGCTCCTCCATATTGACAGAGAAAATCATAAACTGCCAGAGGGAAGGTAGTGGAAACAACCAGAACAATTCACTGTGGGTTCCAGTCCCAGCTCTGCCACATGCTGGCCATATTTTTGGTCAGGTAACTAAATTCTGATCTAGACACTAAATTTTATCATCTATACCATAGGCAAAATAATCTATATGTTTTTATCATCTCTACAATAGGCAAAATAATCTATGTGTTGGGATTGATATATTATGAAATAAGATAATTTTATTAATTATCTACATGATTGGCACTGGTTGGTAAATTGTAGATGTAAAATGGGTTTTTATTCATCTTTTAGAATATACTATTATTTTCACTTGTGTTGTATTGCCTCCTTGTCCATGCTAAAAGCCATCTGAAATTTACAAAGTTTTGTCATTACACATAGATAATTATTTTAGGATGACTATGTGCCAGCCACTCTTCTAAGTGTCACTGAACGAGGCCAGCTGGATAATGGGTCTTTTGATGTGAAAGTGGAGACAGGCTGAGACCTAGACAACATCCAGACGTAAATAAACAGATAAGTAAGAACACATCAGCGATATGCTTACAAGAGAAAGAGACTAACGTGTTGAGAAGTGACAGGATTGTACCTGAGCGATTGGCAGTGGCTGCAGTCTCATCCGAAGATTCCCCTGGGGGAGTGGCTGTGCTTGGCTGCTTACTCACCTGCCACCTTGTGGGCGGGCCACAGCATTGCCTCATCACACAGCAGCTGGCTTCTGAGCAAAGGATCAAAGAATATGCAAGATGAAAGGCACAGTGCTTTTGCAATGTATCTTGGAAACAACATTCCAACACTTCTTAGTCCATACATTAGAAGCAAATCAATAAATACAGCCCTTATTCAAGTGCAAGAAATTCAGAAAGGCATGAATGGCAGGAGCATGGGTCGCTGAGGACCATCTCAGAGGCTCTCTGCTTCAGGTATCCACAGGTGCCTCAAAAGCAACGTATCCTAAATGCAATTTATCCATTTACAGTGGAATCTTCTCTGCATACTTTGTTCTCGACTTCCGTCACTTCTGACACCGTTTATATATATGCTGTGTCCAACTACTGCCTTCCACGTTCTCATCCACATCTAGTTGGTCTCCTAGTTGGTCTCTTCAGAAATGTCTCCTAGTTCTGGCTTCTTTTCATCTGTTCAGAGCTGAAATCAAGAGTCAGACGCTCAACCAACTGAGCTACCCAGACATCCCAGCCTTTAGGCTCTTCATTCTTGGGGCATCTGGGTGGCTCAGTCTGTTGAGTGTCTGATTCTTGATTTCAGCTCAGGTCATGATCTCACAGTTCATGAGCTGAAGCCCCGCATCAGGCTCTGTGTTGACAGTATGGAGCCTGCATGGAATTCTCTTTCTCTCCCTCTCTTTCTCTTCCCCTCCCCCATTTGCACGCTCACTCTCTCTCTCTCTCTCTCTCTCTCTGTCTCTCTCTCTTTCTCTGTGTCTCAAAAGGTAAACTTAAAAAAAAGACTCTTAATTCTTGCCATAAAACTATTAATCTGATTAAAAAACATGCTTCTCATAAAGATGTTGCTATATGGACATGTTTTGAAAGGTGGTGGAGGGGACAACATTTCAATTTTAGAAAGTTGATAAAAGCCACAGAATATTTGAAAAATAATTTACTCTTATTATGAAAGTGTGTGTGTGTGTGTGTGTGTGTGTGTGTGTGTGTGTGTGACAGAGAGAGAGAGAGAGAGAGAGAGAGAGGGAGGGAGGGTGGGAGGGTGGGAGGAGGGAGAGGGACAGAAAGAGAGAACTATGAATGGCCCTATTTTGTGGTATTTCTCCTGTGTGTTTTAGACTGGTGCTTCCATTTTCCTATAATCAATTATGAGTAGTCTCTGTTAGACGAGAGATCGTTGATGCTCTTTTCTCTTACATGGATTAAGATGATTGTAATCAATTCCTGAGTTCAATTTTTAACATGTGAAGTTAGTGTTTTATAAGTAAATAAATCTTCCTTTACACATAAAGAAAGCGTACGCGAGAACTTTTCAAATTCATTGGAATAATAAAGTGAGCTCCAAATTCTGTGGCTGCCGTTAGTTGGCTGAGTGGCATATGGCGAGCCACTTAACCTCCATGACCTTTATGTTCCTATTTGCAATGTTAAGAAAATGCACTAGAATTCCCTGTCTATGCTTCTCTTAATTTGGGACATGATTTTTAAGCCCGATACTTTCAAAGGCAATGTAAGAACATTATTACATTCTTGTTATCTACTAAAACTAGAATACCTTCTCTATTCATAAGTTTTCTTTTTCTTTGCTTATTTTTTCATAAAATAAGTTCACCTGTCATTTGATGTTATTTATAAAATAAGCTCATTTGAGCCTCAGTATTCTGTTAGGTAGTAGAGACTACATGGAATGATTACATTAAATGGAATCTCTAGTCCAAAATGTATGAAATATCTACCAGAAAGTAAAAACATTCATATTTTATTCATTCTCTCTCTCTTTCTCTCTCTCTCTCTCTCTCTCTCTCACACACACACACACACACATACACCCCAAAAGCAAATTATAAATGTAATAAAGAAATGGCCAAGTGAGAGTAAAACATCTTATATGTTATGTATCTAAAGGATTCATCTAAACATTTCTTTCACTATGGTGCAGGCATTGATGCTGCCTTGTTTTCCTTTATAAGAAGGAACAGTCTATCTTTTTTTCAATTAAGAGGTGACTTCATCATGTCGTGAAGTCCTTCAATTCATAGCTTTTGTTGTTCTTGCTTTTGAACTAAATAAAGGCCTCCTTAAACAGTAGTTAACAGGATTATACAGTTTAACATGTGCCTTCATAAACTTTCATTCTTTAATATCGAATGGAGAAAATTTTTCCATTTGGTGTTTTCTAATTTGGAGAATATGGTATCTTTATACTACGTATAAGTAAATGCCCCAGTAGCATTTGATTTTGTAGTAAAAAGAGAAACTAAATATTTCAGGCATTTGGGTAGAAAATAAACTCATAAAGGCAATAACCAGGGCAAAAGATTAAAAGCATCATACTTGTTATACTTCTAGCATTCTGATAATTTAAAAGATTGATGGCACTTTTAGCTGTTGTGAACATCTCTATAGTGCAGTTTCAGGAAATCTCATTAATATATCAGTCCCTTTATTTTACTGGTGCATTTGTTGACAGATAGTAATTGGGCCACTGTATTGAAATGCCCCATGTAGCTCAGAATTCTCTGTGTGGGTTGGCATGACAACCACAGTGGTCGATTAAACATGCTCAGAAATGGAGAAACTGCTTCTCAAAAGATGGTAACTAGATGAGGGAACAGGAGACTGTCCAGAGAATGGCAAAATGGATGGAAATTTCTAAGAATCGCTTCGAGTGTGCTATTCTGTCTTGATTTATGTAGCCTTAATAGGGTAAACACAATATGTAGGAAGAGCTAGATGTTTAAAACTTCACTTAGATGATTGGCATATGCATTTTTGATTTTGCGTAGATTTTTATAAGAAAAGGTTGAGATAGCCTTAAAAGATTAAGTACTCTTTCAGAGAAAATGCTTATATTACCCAGAACAAATGGAATCACTATAAATGGTAACTTCTCCTTAGCTCTTTCCCTTTGAAAGCATTCTGGGAAGCGTATGGCAGATGATAGATGCAGATGGCATAGATTGGCATGTTGGCACCCAGGCACTGCCTTTGCCAGCCAGCATTGCCATGGCCAGATTCAGGGACCAGGGAGATGGTGAACGGATAAGTCATTAGCAAGACAGACAGAGGTTGGAGAAAGACTGATGGTTGGCTCCAGGTCTCTTTTTTTCTTCTGTATTTCGAGTCCATTCTGTGGCTTGTATGTAACAAGTAACCTAAGACAAAATTTGGAGGTAGTCCGTAAAAGCAAGTCTATATAATCGTAGGACACTTCGTATTTTTTTGTCATTCATTTTTTTATTACCAGTGCCTCAGACAGCACTTAGGATAGGAGGAGAAGGCATCAGCTACCTAGCAAGTCTTGTTTTTAATGAGCTTGATTTTATTTGGCTACTAAGATAATAAAGACAAGATAAAATGGGCACAACAGATTTACTGTGTCTGCAACTCGTGTAGGTGCCAAGACAGTCCATAAGTGACGTGAGTGAAGGCGGCAGATTTTCATTTGATTCTTTTTTATTAGTGCTGCGCCTGTATGGAAATTCAGATATGGATGTTTTGAGTAGTCAACGAACAGGATGTAAATATCAACTACAAAAGAAATAATTTTGCGTAGCCAACATCATTTCAAAAGTCTCTTACAGAAATGAATTTTAAACATCAGGCTCCTTTATAACATTTTTGAGAGGGGGTGGTATTATAGATCGTCTTCATTCTACAAAAGGAAATTAACTGTGTAGGATTAAGGAGCTAATTAGTGACAGAACTAAGCCTAAGACCCTGCTGGCCTGATTCAAATGCAGGCTCTTTTTATAGCCCCGTGGTGCCTTCTAATCCTGCGACCATCCCTACTGTGGTCCAACGCGATAACTTCCGAGTTCCACGAGCTGTCCATTTAGTGCAAATGAAACCAATACTGTTGGCTTGATGAATTTTATTTTGGTTTTCCTCATTTTCTTCCTTTGTCATAGTTCCTTATCTGAGGCTGTGGGCTCTAATTGATTACTTTGTGTGTTTTCATTTTTAATTTTGAATAGCCGTATTAATATTTTTGCTGTATTTAAAGGTCTGATTTGTTCGTCAAGAATGATCAGAGGGTGGGTAGGGTTAAATATTTACTTGTCATTGTTTGGTATTTAAAAATCAACCCTGAAAAAACAAAAACAGCTTTTGAAATTACCCTCTAATGTTATAGATAGCCGTCTCCATGAAATTCTCATTTTCTGCCATGCACGTAATTAACAGTAATAAAATTTGGCTTCAGTTTGTTTTGGAAGTGGCTCCTTCATTAAATTTCTAGCTATGGGGGCAAAGATTTTGTTTTTCTCGTATTACTATCCTCATGCTGCTTTGGTTGAAGCTTTTCAAGTACTGAGGACTCAAATTGTTACATTTTTAAAAATCAATAATCTGCATTTTTTATTTTATATTTCTTATTCCTGTTACTGAATATGAACTGAACATGTCTTACCGATTTGAAGATAATTCTCTGAGAAAAAAATTGTTTTCCGTGATTTCCAGATTGAAAACACATCTCTGTTGCCCTTGCTTTTTTTTTCTTTCTGACATGTCAGTTAAACATCTTTGTTTTCATTCTTTGTTCCCTCTTTTCAGTCTGTCCTCAGACCTTTCTCATTTTCCTTTCTTTTTCAAGTCTCTTCTCTGTCTTGTTCTTGTCTATTCAGATCCAGCCCCACTCTCCCTGGATTCGGTTACTTCCATTAGATTAGCACACGTTGAGGAATCTCCATAAAAGAAGAAAAGAGTGGGTGTAAGAGCAGGGTGGCCTGGAGAAGAGATGTGCTGGAAAGTAAAAGCTCAAATGAAAAATGGGAAGAGTACAGATAAAAAAAAAATGAAGGGAAGAGGGATAAAACCATGTACAGGAATGCTATTTTTGTTGGTTCAAACTTCATAGCATATATCTATATAAGGTATTTTTTCATTCTGTATTGGATTCACTCATTCATTCATTCATTCATCCATTCTACTTAATAGATAGATAATGAGCCCCTGGCTTGTGCCAGCTCTAGCTGAACCGCTTGGGACACAACAGTTAAAACCACACACAAGAAACGACACAAAGTCCTAGCCTTTCTGGAGCCTATGTTCTAGTGGATAAAAACTTAGCTTAAAAATGGTGCTTTATACTGTTTACGAATATCCTGGTTTCAGACGTAAATGCAAAAAAGGTTTTCCCTAGAGGATTGTATCTTGCATAAACTGAATTTGTTTGACTGCAAAGAGTGATCTCCAGTAAGCAGTTCGAATTCAGTAGAAAAATCTGCGTTGGAATTTTGCACTTTTTTTTTTTTTGAGAGACAGAGTAAAAGAGTATGTGTGTGTGAGTGGGGAGAGGGACAGAGGGAGAAAGAGAGAGAATATTAAGCAAGCTTCATGCTCAGCGTGGAGCCTGATGCGGGGCTCGATCCTACGACCCTGGATCATGACCTGAGCCGAAATCAAGAGTTGTAGGGCTCCTGGGTGACTCAGTTGATTGAGTGTCTGACTTTTGGCTCAGGTCATGATCTTGCAGTTTGTGAGTTCGAGCACCACATTGGGCTCTGTACTGACAGCTCAGAGCCTGGAGCCCGCTTAGGATTCTGTGTGTGTCTCTCTCTCTTTGCCCCCCTCCTGCTCATGCTCTGTCTCTCTCAAAAATAAACAAACATTAAAAACAGAAGTGTTTAAAGAAAAAAAAATCAAGAGGTGGACACTCAACCGACTGAGCCACCCAGGCACCCCAGAAGTTTGCACTTTTAAGTTATCAATAACTATGTGATCATTGACGATATTGGTATTGAGTAAATTAACCTGAAGGTGTTTGTAGATCAAGAAGAGGCCCCGTACAGATTTAAAGAAAACATTGTTGAAAGAAGCTGAGAACAAGAAAGAGAATGTTAAGTTACCAGAAAGGATGTGTCGTGTCCTTGAGGGAAGGTGCAAACGAAGTCACAGAGGAAGAGGAGGCCAGGGGTGTCCCACTCTCATGAAGGCATGGAAGACAAGGTCAAGGATAGCTAAACCTTTGAGTGAGTCTTTCCTGCGGTATTTCTCTGAGGCTCATACTGTCTTATATTATTACAGCTTTAAGATCTATATTCATGCCTGGTATGTCCCATCCTGTGAGAAGAATGTTACTTTCTCATGCCTTGTGTGATCTTTGATACGGTGGGGATTTGAATGTGCATTTACATCAAGGGCAAGGAATCGCAGTAGTGGAGAAACAGAAAACAAGAAGATCGCCTTGAGTTCTAGGCCAGTGAGAAGCTGGTAGAGGGAAGTCATTTGTGGGAGGTGCTGAAGTCTTGTGTGAACTTGGAAAGGCTCATGAACGCTTTGCAAGAAGACCTGACCACAGGTTTTTTCCTGTCCCTATTTAAAGAATAAAGTTTAGGCCTGTTTCTTGAACACAAAGAAGGAAGATTTTTCTAGGTTTCATTTTTTGTGTGTTTGGCCTTACATTTTCGGTCAGACAAAGCACAGTTGTGGGGCAATTAGTCCAGAGGCTCCTTGAGGGATAGAGTGGAGGATCAGAGACTAAGGGTTGGTGGTGGTAGCAGCTACACCCAGATAAAGGCCGTAAGTTGAAAGGATTCAATTGATTCAAGGAAACATGGGGACAAAAATAGATGAGACACCGGGTGTCTCCAGGCCAAAAGAAATACTTGCGCTTTTATCTGTTAAGTAGTCAGTAATAGTATGTCCGACAGTGTCTGACAGATGTCCCTGTGTTTTCTGTTGCGAGTTAAAAACATCCAGCGGTGTCCTGGGAGTTGGCTGCGGCACCGTGAAGTGCTTCGGGTCACAGGTCGCAGAGCCTAGGTTAATGCTATGGTTTCTCATATCTTGTTCTTTTCGGAACCAGTCGTGTGCTCTGTCATAATTGCTTGTGGATTTTCGGTCCTCTTGCTGGGCTGAGCCTGCAGAAGACATGAGCAGAGAACCCACATCTGTTTCGTTCCTCCTTGGGTCCCCTGTGCCCAACATGGTGACTGGTTTATGGTAAGGGGTTCAGTAACTAGTTGTTGGATTAATCCAAATTGTGGCTAGGTTAAGCTCATTAGTCTTTATATAAAATGCTAATTTATCTACATGTGTTTTGCAAGCCGTAATTAATTTCTGGCAATATTTTTTAGCGGATTCACTGTTACAGTCTCTGTGAGATCTGTTGACGATGTATGAGCAGAGTGAATGCAAGTGCTCGAGTGAATTGCTTTCCTAGGTCTGCATGAGAGACCGTGAATTAGATGAATAATCAGTTTGGGTACACTTTTGAGGGAATTGTGGTAGACGTGAGAATAATAACGATGACAATAGTGAGAATTCGTATAGTACACTTAACTCATTTTATTCTCCAAACAGCTGTAGGAAGGATGGTGCATAGCAAATTACCCCCCGAGTTAGGGATTGAAGACAACATTTGGTTTTTTTCTCTCTCACAGTTATGTGGGTTGTCTGATTCATTCTTCTGCTCCATGTGGTATTGGCTACAAGATCCTGGGACATCTGCAGTCATCTAGGGTCTTGATTCGCTGAAGTGTCCAAGGGGCCTCAGTTGATGCTGGCTGTTGACTGAGACTCAGCGCCAGTACCCCTAGGTGTGGCCTCTGCATGGGCCTTGGACATCTCACAGCATGGTGGCTGGATTCGGAGAACGAGTCTGACAAGAGCAAGTGGCCTTAGAGACCCAGGCAATAGTCACGAGGATTCTTGTGATCTAGACTCAGAATTCTGAGACCTTCTGTTCCACCACATTGTATTTGTAAAGGCAAGTCACTGGAGCTAACCCAGATTTAAGGGGAGGGGAATTAGATCCCACTTTTCGGTGCAAGAGGCAGCATGCACAAGAGAAGAAATGAATTAAAAGTGCTTAAGTTTGACTTTCTACTGCATGTAGGTACTATTCTTGTTCTTACTTTAGAAATGAGGGCATGGATTCATGGAGAGGCTGGTAACTTAGTTTCATAGCTGAGAAATGCAGCAGCCAGGACTCAGATTCAGAGAATTTGCTCCCAGAGCCTGTGCTCTTAATCACAACCTGTTACTAAGCCTCACATCTAGCAATACTGTTCACTGTCCTACATGATCACACACATGCACACACCCACATACACACCCACACCCCCCCCACACACACACACTCAGTATAGTGAGAGATCATGATGGCAGTGATGATGGCTATAATACTTTGTTTTGCATAATTTATTAATGTTCACATTGACGTTTTATTTGCTCATAGAGTGAATTTTTCTTCTGTACTTTAATGTTGAAATGATTTTAAATTTACAAGAGCATTGCAGAGATAGCACGGAACGTACCAATGTAAGGTCACCCAGCTTTCTCCAATTTTTACATAAGCGTGGTACATTTATCAAAACTTAGGAATTAACACTGATACACTTTATCTGGACTCTATCCAGACTTTATCTGGATTTCTAATGTCATTTACAGATGTCATTCCTCGTCTTCAGATCTAATGCAAGATATGAACTTGCATCAGCCAGATCTCCCTAGTTTCTTCTAGTGTGTGACAGTTTTTCCATCCTTCCTGGTTTTACAGGATCTTGACACCTTTTGAACGGTACTGGTCAAGGATTTTGAAGAATTGCCCTCATTTTGTGTTTGTGGGATGTTTTCTCAAGATCGGCCTGCGTTTTGGATTTGGGGGGCGAATGCCACAAGAGTCATGTGAACATTGATTGCTCGCTTCGGGTTCTGTCCACCAGGCGGCTTCTCTCTGAAGTTACTCTTTTCCCCTTTACGTACTGTATCTGTTAGACATCCGTCATTGAGTCTATCCTATGTTTTAGTGATATCAGATATTTCAGAGAGGTCCTCTGAGGCTCTGCAAATATGATGCCGCTCGAAGAAAGAATTTGAACCTCTCTAGATTAATCCTGGTTTTTCTCCTCAGATTTGAACTTTTAGGTACCACGTTTCTTTTTATAATGATTTAATCTTTTTGTCTGTAAATGCTGTGGTGTTATGTGACAAAATGAAGGACCATAATATAATCCAAGTAATTCTTACCAGTCTATGTCATTCCTCATACAAGCTATCTGCCAAAGTATAAAACACATTTAAAATGTATAGTTCACAAAATTTTATCCACATCTTCTGTTTACTAGTTTTCCTTTAATGAATCAAGTGAAAATACGCATTCATTCTACGTGATTATATCAAAGCACATATCTTATTAAAGCACAGTATTAATTATTAATTAATTAATTATTAAGCTTTAATACTATGCTTTCATAAATTGTGCATTGTTTTAAGTCGTTAAGTTTTCTTTCTTTGTTATGAAATTTGGTCTTCTACAAAGATCAACTTTCTTAAAGACTGTAATTTATGGAACATTGAAGTCGGAAAGAGTGTATAAATTTCTGATGAAATTAGAGAAGTATCCAACACCTGCCACGATAAGTCACAACTGTTCAATTCTTTTCTCAGCTTTTAAAAAACGATCCTACTGGTAGAATTGATATGAATTAATCTCAAACGAATTTTATTTTGAGTTAGGTTTCCTAGACAGATGAAAATGGGGATGTTGAGGCAGTGCCTGATTATTTAATAATTTGTGTTTATGTTTAGAACCATTAATATTACAGCGAAGGAAGGAAACAAACACATTCCTTTGTCAGGAAACAGTTCATTCAAAGCCTTTCTCATTTTAGTAAGCAAAACAAGAGCACAAGCAATTTAAACTGTTACTCAACTAGGAAACTTGAAAATAATTTAGAACTAGTATTACTTTTTCTGAGTTTTGATTCAACGTTGCTGATAATTTAGGGCAATATATTTTTTCAAATGTGTTCTAGAGACATTGGCTTTACCAATTATGCATTGATTTTATGCAGTGCATTCAGAACAAAACAAATACATATTTTAGAATGATAGCCATTGAACCATGAGTTCTGCATGTAAATAGTATTTTAGTAGTTTAAACCATAACACTATATATTAAGAGAAGAAATGAGAGTAACAGTTATTTTCACTACTAAATTTGGAAAATTATTTATTCATCAGCTCTGTCCTTAAGGTATATGCAAATAATGCAGTTTATGCTAGTTATGGAATATAAGTTATTAAAATATATAATGTAATTCATACACCTTATCTATGATTTCCATAATTGCAAATATTCTGGGAGGATTAGGTGCTGTTTTTTATTTGGTTGATTCTACTGGTTCATCAAATGTGATGACTTTATATAGACTGGAGAGTTTTATTCATTTGCTATACTGTTGGTCAGAGAACCAGGGAGCATACAATGATACAGCATTTTTTTTTAAATTTTTTTTTTCAACATTTATTTATTTTTGGGACAGAGAGAGACAGAGCATGAACGGGGGAGGGGCAGAGAGAGAGGGAGACACAGAATCGGAAACAGGCTCCAGGCTCTGAGCCATCAGCCCAGAGCCCGACGCGGGGCTCGAACTCCCGGACCGTGAGATTGTGACCTGGCTGAAGTCGGACGCTTAACCGACTGCGCCACCCAGGCGCCCCAATTTTTTAATTTTTTTTAACATTTATTTATTTTTGAGACAGAGAGAGACAGAGCATGAACGGGGGAGGGTCAGAAAGAGAGGGAGACACAGAATCTGAAACAGGCTCCAGGCTCTGAGTTGTCAGCACAGAGCCTGACGCGGGGCTTGAACTCACGGACTGCGAGATCATGACCTGAGCCGAAGTCGGACGCTCAACCAACTAAGCCACCCAGGCGCCCCGCCTCATTTTTTTTTTTAATGTATTTATATAGTTTGAGAGAGGGTGGTGAGAGGGGCAGAGAGAGAGAGAGAGAGAGAGAGAGAGAGAGAGAATCCCAAGCAGGCTCTGCACTGTCAGCACAGAGCCCGATTCAGGGCTTGGTCTCAGGAACCATGAGATCATGATCTCCGAAATCAAGAGTCGGAGTCTTAACTGACTGAGCCACCCAGGTGCCTCCTGGCTTCATAACTTTTTGTCACCACATCTTCAGGGCATCCAAACAGGCTACTTGGCTTTCTTTTTTGCTACTTACGTCTCTGATAGAAAAATTTAATGTGTTTACATGGTTTTATTTCCCCACTGTGGGTGATATTTGAGTGGTGGTATTAAAAATAAATAAATGAAGGTAATGGCTGTCCTTTTTGCTTTATTTTTGTTCTTTATTACTGTGCCTGAGGCCCACTGCTTCACTTTTAGGCTGTCTTTTTTTTTTTTTTAATTTTTTTAAGGTTTATTTTTGAGACAGAGACAGACAGAGCATGAACAGGGGAGGGTCAGAGAGAGGAGGCACAGAATATGAAACAGGCTCCAGGCTCTGAGCTGTCAGCACAGAGCCCGACGCGGGGCTCAAACTCACGGAGTGTGTGAGATCGTGACCTGAGCCGAAGTCGGCCGCTTAACCGACTGAGCCACCCAGGCGCCCCTCTTTTAGGCTCTCTTTATACAAGTCTGAGTCATTCAGTGTTGCTCCTGACGAGGAACTAGGGGTTTCATTTTCCTGTATGTCCAAACATCTTGCATTTCCACTGGAGACTGAGCGTGTGCTCTGAGCACCACCCCCCCCGAGTTCCTCTGCCGCAGGCTGGCCTTTCATGCATGTGTTATCACTTACCCTGACTCATCTGAGTTTGGGAACAGAAGCTTTGGCTCAGACCTACCGTAGAAAGTTATCTAAAGCCATCCAGTAAAATACAACCTTCTGACAGATAGGTGATTACAAACTCCCTGATTTGGGAAGTACGGAGCCCGCTGGGAGCAGATTGTGAAATTGCTTTCCCTGGTTCTCTAGAGCTCTGCGGTATCCAGATAGTCTAGGTACTGTGCACAAAGCATTCGCTAATGTGTGTTGAGGAAATTCAAATGGTCATACACTTCAAGAAAAATTTAAGGGGCGCCTGGGTGGCGCAGTCGGTTAAGCGACCGACTTCAGCCAGGTCACGATCTTGCGGTCCGTGAGTTCGAGCCCCGCGTCGGGCTCTGGGCTGATGGCTCGGAGCCTGGAGCCTGCTTCCGATTCTGTGTCTCCCTCTCTCTCTGCCCCTCCCCCGTTCATGCTCTGTCTCTCTCTGTCCCCCAAAAAATAAATAAACGTTGAAAAAAAATTTAAAAAAAAGAAAAATTTAAAAATATTTCCTTCTTTTAGAAAAATACTGAATTATTTAGCAAAAACAGGGAGATAAGGAAATAAACAGAGGCTTGAGTGTGAGCGGAGCGCCTACTCTGTGCCAAACACTTGGGATGAACAAAAGTGACGGAAAGCTTTGCTGTTGCACAGACTTGCACTCCCTTTAGCAGAGTGCCAACCTGAACCTTATGCAGGTTTTCTGTCAGAAGCTGGATGGGGCGCCTGGGTGGCTCAGTCGGTTAAGCATCCGACTTCGGCTCGCGTCGTGATCTCGTGGTTCCTGAGTTCGAGCCCCGCATCGCGTTCTGTGCTGACAGCTCAGAGCCTGGAGCCTGCTTCAGGTTCTGTGTCTCCCTCTCTCTCTCCCCCTTGTGCGCTCTCTCTCTCTCTCTCTCTCTCTCTCTCTCTCTCTCTCTCTGAAAAATAAGTGAACATTAAAAAAGAAGTTAGAGCATGCACTAAGGTATTGGTTCTTCTGACTTCGAAATTCCCTTTCCACTAATTGTGTTCCATTCTAATGAGTTGTATGTTTTTACAGTTTTTCAAAATGAGTACAAATGTACTATCTTCTTTGAAAGAAACCACTCTTTTCATAAAGCTTATTAATTTTGAACTTCTGTTTTTTCCCTTATTTCCTTTTAATACTTTTACCCTCCTGTCCCCTTACTAAGAATATCTTACGCAGCACTGGCCTGTGAGGTGCAATCCCATTCCTGCCAGAGTGCTGTGTTTGTTGCCAGAGTGGAAAAAAACCCCACAGAGTTGCTAATTTTTATTCTGCTTAATAGAAAAGTCTTTTAAAATTTCTTAATTGATCCTCGGGGTGTGCTTGTAGAGATGTGTGCAGGCAGATGATCCCTGACTTATTTCGTGATGGGAGTTTGTATTCTTGAGGGTCATGACAACTGAGAAGCTGTGTTAGAACAGTCCCTTCTGGCAAACACACGCTCCTGTTTCCCCACCAACTTAACTGGGAACCACTGGAATGTTCTCCAGTATCCTCAGCTCCACTATGTGCTTTTGCAGAGAATGACGTAGATCTGCGTGGAGTGACTTGGGAGGGTGTTCAGTTTCCATTATAAAACCAAAACAAAATAGAAATCGTTCTCCCCATGCGTGTGAGTTTAGAAATATTTTTATAGGGGCACCTGGGTGGCTCAGTCGGTTAAGAGTCTGACTCTTGATCTTGGCTCAGGTCATGATCTCATGGTTTGTGGGATCAAGTCCCGCATCTGGCTCTGTGCTGACAGCACAGATCTTGTTCGGGATTCTCTCTCTCTCTCTCTCCCTCTCTCTCTCTCTCTGTCCAACCCAGTGCTCTCTCTCTCTCCCTCTCTGTGCCCCTCCCTGTGCTCTCTCCCTCTCTCTCTGCCCCTCCCCGTGCTCTCTCTCTCCCTGTCTCTCTGCCCCACCCCATGCTCTCTCTCTCTCTGCCCCACCCAGTGCTCTCTCTCGCTCCCTCCCCACCCTGTGGTCTCTCTCCCTCTCTCTCTGCCCCAGCCCGTGCTCTCTCTCTCCCTCTCTCTCTGCCCCTCCCCGTGGTCTCTCTTTCCCTCTCTCTCTGCCCCTCCCCATGCTCTCTCTCTCCCTCTCTCAAAATAAATAAATAAACTTAAAAAATAAAAATATGTTTGTAGGTAAGGGAATGTCTACAGAGACTTAAAGATCAAATGGTTAACAGTGATTATATCAAGCTAGGTGAGATTAAATGACAATATCATGAGGAACAGCCATAGGGATAGATCAAGAACCAGAGTAGGTGAGGCCACATACAGAGAATGTGAAAACACTCCCCCATCATTTTCCCAAACGTCTGTGAAAACTTGATGGCTTGCTAGTAACTGCATTTTTTTGTTTGTTTTGGTTTTTGCCGGAATATCATTTTATAGGACAGGTTTTACCTCAGTTACTAGCAAATTTGTAAATAATTGGCAAATTTTATTTCAATTGTATAAGTAATAGAATAATACTTAGATTATAATATGCATAATTATATAGTAATGCATATGCTAGTAATATACAGTTATATTATTGATACATTTGTATAGTTATATAATAAATGATTTATTTTATAGAATAGTGATGCTCTATTTTATGTGTAATGGGTATATATTGTTAATGAGAAAGAATTACTAGGGAATTAAAATCACGTATGTCGTATTAAGTGGAAAACAATTGAGGAATCTTTAATGAGGAAATCTCTGTGTTGTTTGATTTTCTCATGGTCTACCGTTTTATTACATATCATTCTTACATATCTTAGATATGGAGTTGCAGAAGCACAGAACTGGACGACTGGGAAAATGTCAGGAACGGATTTTAAATGTTGCCCCGAGTTTCCTACAGTCACTGTAATAGTTAGAGCTGAAATTAAATGCTGCCCATCACTGAAGGATAATTCCAAGTGCAGGAAGCCTGGGTGCTCTAAGAAAACCGTTCCGGTGGCCCTGCCCTGCCATTCTTCTAGTTACATCCTTACCTCTGTGACTAAGGGTGAGGGCTGAATTGGAGCCGGAAGGAGAGAGGGTGACAGGTAGATTCAAAGTTTTGTTCCATATGCGATGAAAGAAATGAGAGGTAAGTAATAGACGCTGAATAAAGTAGTTCACAGGATTACTGCTCTATAAATGCCATGTGGATTCTTGAAAGACCTTTTAAATGTCAGCTTGTTCTTTCTGGGCTGGATCTACTGGGTAAGTAGAGTGTAGAAAGCAAAGATAATTGCTATGGTGTAATGTGAAGAACCTTACAAAATGTTTCATCACTTACTCTTCGGTTTCCCCATATCAGAATGAGATCTGCTTTTTTTTTTTTTTCTTCCCTAAGAAAATTGGATGACTCCTCTGGTCGTCATCATCTACAAATAGTATATTGGGCACATTATTGAATTCTAATAACATTGGAGCAAAGGCTTATGATTATACATTTAACATATTCACTTATGCTAATTTAACATACTGTTAGAAAGCTAGTTCTATTTAAAATTTGCAATGTTTTGCTATTTTCTAATTAAAAATTGACTGTTACTAATTATAAAATAGGAAGTCTAACCCGGTAACTTAGAAGACAAGTAGATATAACACACCCACTTAAGAAGTCTTGAAGAAAAAAATTTACATTTATAATTTCTGTACAAGTTTGTAAAGAGGAGAATGTTCCCTCTCTGATAACTTCATGTTACATAGTGGAATCACTTCAAGCTTAAGAGTAAATCAATAAAAAATATCTTCCTTATAAAATGTGTTGAGTATCTAGTATATGTTAGGGACTAAGATATGTAATTTTATTTATTGAATATTCAGTATTAGGTCATGTTGAACCCATTAGCAAAGACTCTGAAAGGCTGAGTGCTATTTTTGTTTATAAAGACAAAATCCCCTTGTCTCCCACTCGCTTCCTCCACTCATGCTTCCATAGCTATTAGCAAAGTCTAAAATAAAATTAGGGTTTTGTAAATGTTGTTTTATGCATCATCTTTGTTTCTTTGCATTTGGGCACGAATTTCTCTATAGATAGCTTTGCTGTTTGAATTTGAGCTGGTGGCATAGCCCTTGGCATCATGTGGTTTGTAGACTTAACATCCCTACTGGATACACCATTTGAACGTACGTACTCTTATTTTCCCTCTGTTCGCAAAAATGTCACTTCTTTTACATACCTATCCCTTTGTATGTATTAAAATATGTTAGAAGCTTTACAAATCATGGTATGGGATGGATATGTAATATGGGAGCGTGAAATGGAAGAGTAACCTTCGGTAGGGAAAATGAAACTTTGTTAGGAAACACTAAATATACAATGAAACTAAGTATTATTGAGGTGGGGATTCTTACTCTTCCCATTCATGAAATTGATTTCCCAGGGCAGCTTCCTAGTCATTGCTAACCCTGGTCATGCTTCCGAGATCAATGTTTGAATATATTAGAGACTGAATAAGTTAAAAGACGCTCAGAGATCCCTTACACACCTGACTTTTTTGGCAACAGCTCAGGTTTTGACATCATGAATCAACACAGTTTGCTCTTTCGGAGACTGGGTTTCTGTTATTCCTTACAGATTGCCTTCCTCACATCAAGGTTGGCTAGGTCTTTGTTTGGAAGCCAAGTGGGAAGATACATTTGCTCTTACTGTCAGTTATATGAAAAAGGCACATTAACCTAATTCTCTGTAGAATTTACATATAAATTGGTTTAACACAGGGGGTAAGTCAGTTCAAAATAGGACACTCTTAGGATAGACACTTAGTATAATGCTTAGTATAATATTGAATTGAATTTTTATCTAAGAAAGTTTTATTAGGGTTCTTGCTGTTAAAAAAGTTCAGCTGGGTACATTTAACCATCAAATTGGCTTTATGCAATGATTCGTGTCAGACAGCGCCTCATCAAACAAACGGAAAGGAGCTCGCAAGAGCTGTACAAATAGGATACTTTTATAGTCAGAAGGGGCAGGGACAAGGAAAAAGTGTCTTAGCTCATTTTTCTTTCAGGGTTGGAAGGGGTCTGAGTGGATCACTTACTACTGCTGACCAGGAAATCCCAGGCTGACGGGTTAAGATACACTCCTGGGGAAGGACGAAACTGCAGTTCGGTGACAAAGGGTTAGCACAAATGACTCTCGGTGTCTTTTTTTAACATCACCATAGATCTCTTTTTGGAAAAGACTTTTCTCATCAGAATGCCTGTCTCTTTTATTTGCCCTTTAAAAAAGAAATCCTTTGTTTCAACTTCTCGCGATCTTGATGGTAATTCTCACACCACAAATTAATAGTGATATCAGATATATTGTGCCCTTGCCTTTTTATAATCTGTGGATTTCCTTGAATTCGGTGTCAGTTGAATAGTTTCTTTTAACATTTTTACTTTTTTCCCTCAAGCTTTTCTCTTTAGTGTTCAAATCCAATGTCAGTCTATACACAGTAAAATATAACCTCTTTTTTTATGCTTTCATCCCAGTGGGCTGATTTATAGATTTATAACTTAGGTTTTCACAGCACGTTGACCCAAGGTGGTAGGAAAAATGGCTCTGTCTTTATAAACTTTTTATTAGCTTTTCTTAAGATAGTAGATTATATTTTGGAATGTATTTCACACATGACTTGCTTTATAATACTTTGTATGCTACTTTGCATCATCAGAAATTTTCCTGATTTCTCTTCTAATTGTTTTGAAATTCAGCAGATAGACCTTTGCATGCCCTTTAAAGGAGTTCGAAAGCAGGGTGTTTGGGAAGGAAGCTGTCATTTCTTTTCCCTCTGCTCTGTCAAATTTTTTCCACATTATTTTGTAATACAAAATATTTGCTAGCGATAGGACAGGATTAAAACAGGATTATACATCTAGCTATGTATATACGATGGAATATTACTCAGCTGGAATGAAATCCTGCCATTTGCAATGACGTGGATGGAGCTAGAGAGGATTATACGACGTGAAATAAGTCAGAGAAAGACAAATACCATATGATTTCACTCCTATGTGGAATTAAGAAACAAGAACAGATGAACATAGGGGAAGACAAAGAAAAACAGAGAGGGAGGGAAACCATAAGAGACTCTTAACTATAGAGAACAAAGTGAGGGTTGCTGGAGGGGAAATAGGGGGGGATGGGCTAAAGAGGCAATGGGGATCAAGGAGGGCACTTGTGATGAGCACTGGGTGTTGTATTTCAGTGTGAATTACTAGATTCTGTACCTGAAACTAATATTACACTGTGTGTTAACTAACTGGAATTTAAATAAAAACTTGGAGAGTATATAAAAACAAATACATTGAGGCTGGCAGAATTCAGTTGTGCGTATTATAGTATATTTTAGGCAATGAAACAACCATTTGTAGAATTGCAGTAACTAAAGAAGATATTGTATTGTTCATGAAAATCAGAGATTGTGACTGCCTTTACAAAACACTGTAAACGTGATGACACTTGTTGCATAGTTTATAAATAAACATTGACCTTGAATACAACAATGGGTTGGGTGAAAGGGAAGGGAAGGTAAAACTATAATGTCTACTGGGAATGCATTCAGATCCTCTGGGTGCATATTAAAGGAATGTGTTTTGGATGAAAAAAAATTACCAAGCTGAAACAACATTTGAGCTAATGGAAAATTCTAGAAATTTAGTAGAATAATATATATGCTAAATATCAGAGTCCTCACTTTCCATTTTTGGCTACGACTTGGAAAAATGCCCCTCTAGACATCTTCATTGGTTTATATTGAACTGTGAGTATGATCTTAGAGAAAAAAACTCCGTCTTCTCCCATTTCTGTCCTTCAGTGGCTACAGAATGTCTGGGGTCCTCCTCAGGTGTGCGTTTTATAACTGATTGAGTCTACATTCCTCAGCTTTTTGAAATTTTATGCGGTTAATTTATTATTTGACCAAAGATATTTTTCTTAAGTTTTTTTGCAAAGATTTTTTTGCAAAGATTTCTTTCTTAATTGCAGATGTTTTGACAATACTGCTCTTACACAGCCTCGAAGACTTTTAAATCAGCTGTAAATACATCCAAAGATCTTGGCCTAACATGAAAACTGGTATGAGCTCCCACTCACACCAGCCTTCCCAGCCAGGGTGGATCTTCCACATTCACACAGACAGACAATAAAAATGTTAGCATTACAGAATTCTGCTCACCTTTTATCCTGATTTTAGTTTACATCCACAGGGAAATACAGTTTGGGGATCATCAGGGAACTTAAAAACAGAAACTATTTTAGGCACACTTTTAATGAAAACAATGAATGAACAAAATCCAACCTATTATTAAGTGTTTGAGAAGGCATTTTTTATATATCATTAATTTTATAAACTCAGAGATAGAAAATAACTATTTTTTTAGTGATTTGTCAGCTGTTCCTCCTAAAAGTATCCTTTATTAGACAGTCATGACTGTAACATGAGGTTTTTCTCACCAATTGATTGTAGTATAATGATCCAGTGTTGCCATTGATAATTATTCTTAGCTCTGTTGTTCAGTTGTTACAAAGATCCTATCATTATTTTATGACACTGTTCATGGTATAAAATATTGGTGAAATTCACTCATGACTTAAATTATTTTATCTGTAAAGCTCAGCGCTCAATTATCTTTAGTTTCCATTTGGAACTTATGCATTGTTGAATTCTATGCCCAAGTAAAATATCAGAGTTGGTTTTTTTTTAGTTAATTAGATTGGCTTTATTATTTGACTGTTGATGTCTGTAGTTTGTGAACATATATTTTGAATACTTTAGTATTAATATTATAGATTGGGTGAGGAAGTGATTCGAATGGCAAACTATTTGAGGGATTTGTATTTTGTATGAAAAAATGAATAAGCTAATTAATACTGTTAAGTGATTGCTAAGTCGAGTTGTATTAGATACTGTGGTATTAACCCAGTGGTTGATTGCTGACCTTTTTGGAGACTGTTGGTACAGTAAGAGGGGGAAATGAGACAAACTCAAATTCAGTTTTCCTCCTCACTTGTCTAGTTACACACTAATGGGGTTATATTTGTACTGCATAGATATCTAAATCACAAACAGTGATTTTGACAGAACTCTGGTCTATAGACCTTAGTTGTCCTTAGCAGACTTGAGGCAAGTGGGAATTTGTTTTACTGATGAATTTCAAGCCTTGTTGGACAACAAAGTTGATAGAACTGGGTTTCATGACTTTGATATGTGGATTAAAGAAATAATTAAGGAAATTTTATTTACTTCATTCTAATTAATTTATGTTGAGGGATTTATTTTTTTTAAGTATTTATGGGATGGTATATAAACATTTTGGTTTTGATGTTTAGCATATTGAACATTTTCCTTTCTGTTTGTGGAAATAAAGGCTTTGTTACTCAGGGTTCGGTGTACTGAAATCAGAGCTTAGGCAAGCCTTTTGTCTGGAGAGAACCGCTTTCACATTAGCTATTGCTGTGTTTCTATGGAAACTGCAGGACTCTGAGGTATAGAGGGTTTGGTCCAACAATGCACAGTGATAGCCAATCAGAGTTTCCTTCCCTGTTCAACCCATTAACATAAAACTGTGCTTTCACTTGCTCTCTAAGGAATCCAGATGCAATTCCATTAATTTCCCCCCCATAATATGCATATGGCATTTTGTATCCAATTAGTAGTTTCTAATATTAGTGAACACCAACCATCATTTTAAAAGGTAATTTGGTAGATACAAAATCAGTATTTACCTTCAGAGTTCTCCTTTTTGTATTAGACAAAAATATTTCCTTAAGATCGGATGTTGAGATTTTGTCTTTTTTCGTTTGCCACCAGTATATGCCAATAGGCTCTCCCCCTTTCTGTATTTACTGTAATGATGCAATATGGCATCTGTTAATAATTTCAATGCAAGTCATTTGTTGTGTTTAAGGCTTCGAGTATACAAGAAAAGAAGATTTTTTTTTTCTACTAAATACTCAATGGCTTATGCTGTTCTTATTCCTGGACGTGTACAAACGTGGTAGTGATTAATAGGTTTTGAATGTAGAAAAATGATGTCCTGGAAACCCATTCAACTGGTTTCCAATATGTAATACAGCTGATAGACACTTGCTTATATGAGCTGATGGCGAATGTCCATCGGATGTATGGAATCTTCACCAAAATGTCACTGGACAAGACTTTTTGAATGAAGATGTACAGATGAAGTGTTTTGGTTAATTAAATAATCATAAAGACTTTTAGTATGCTGATTTATTCCACTGCTCTAATCAAGACCTAAGATGAATTATTGACCAAGAGTATTCTGAGGAAATTCAAGATGCCTTGATCTGTAAGCACATTTCTTTATATTTTTGGACTTTCCCTGCTTCCATTTGATTTCTGAATACTAGATAGTTCTGTTTTGTCCTAGACGATGGATAGGATCATGACTATCTTTCTCTTTACCTCTCGCACTCTTTTTCGGTATATGACAAGTAGATCGAGAACAAAAGCGTGAAAATCTGTGAGTGACTTAATAAACCGAGAGTAGGAAGACAGATGCTAACCCAAGGGGATGTGAAGAGAGTAGAATCTGTCTTGAGATTTCTCTTCCCTTTGTTTTGCTTTTGTTTCTCTTTGTTCCTCTTTGCCCCAGAGCAAGTGGATAGAAGCCAGTTAGGAGGGCTTGAGGCTCAAAACTCAGCACAGTGACAGGAAGGCAAGTTAGTGTGTCTACACTGAGGTGATGTGGATTGGAATAGGAAGATTTCGTCCCCTGCGATATACTTGTGACATTTCTGGATGAAACACGGTGACCTAGGCTAGGACAGAACTCCGCCAGTGATACACCATTGGAAGCACGCAACAGACTTCTTTTCTCGGGCTGCTCTTTCCTCTTTATACCCTCTTGGCCTTTAGCCTTTCCTGACGCTTTTATTCCAACCAAAGCCTCTTTCAAAGTGGCTTTTGCTCAGCTTTCATCCGTTTCCTTCCAATTAAAAACTGGCATTTACAGAGGAAGATTAAGGAGCAGTACTTGAAGTAACCTGGTAAGTTTGATTGACAGACAGGCTGACCCCAGGAAAGGGTTCGTGTCTCTAGCCCCAAGGAGGCTGTGTGGGAAATATTCATGAGTACGATACCTTTTTTCTTCCTCTTGTGGTTGACCTGGGAAGATCAGTAAGTGTGTACTGAACAGAAGAATAAAAGAAGAGGCAATTCCTAGTAATGCACAGAGCAGGACAGAAGTAAGAATCTGAAATCAATCTGGTGGCCTCGCACAACAATAAAAATTAATTCAGATTAACGGTCATAACATTAATTTGGAAGTATAAAGAAGGAATGTCAGGTTTTCACTGAGATTTGGAGTCCATGGACTTAATTAGATTATGGCAAGGTAAACCATTCCATTTATTCAGAAGAATAAAGGCGGAGATCTCATCTGTATCTTGTGCACTATTGCACATCCTGTACCTAGCTCCATGACTCGTGTGCACGGCGGTAATAAAATCCTTGAGTTCAGGAGTAAACAAATGATTTCTCTGTTTGGACAGTTGCAGTGTGAGCACAGACATCCTGGTTTCTTTGTATTTGAATTTGTATTTGCTTTTTCTGTGCTTTCATTGTGTTTTATGTCTTACAAATGTCGCCTGTGGTATTTATGGGCAATTCATGAAGCTTAAAGCAAAAGCATTTAAGTCACTGAAAGATCTTGAGCAGTGAGAGTGACAAGATCCAGTTTGAATTTGTAAAAGATTTCATGTATCGGCTGTGGGGTTGGAACAAACAGGAATAAAAGAAGCAGAATTTGGAGGACTATAGCCATGGTCAAGGTGATAAAGATTAGAAAAGATAAAAGAGTTCTTTTTTTAAAAACTGTTTATTTAAGAGAAAGAATGAGAGTGTGAGTGAGCAGGGGAGGGGCAGAGAGAGAGAGAGAGAGAGAGAGAGAGAGAGAGAGAGAATCCTAAGCAGGCTCCACGCTGTGAGCACAGATCCTGACGTGGGGCTCAATCTCACAAACTGTAAGATCATGACAGGAGCCAAAATCAACTTAGCCAACTGGGCCACCCAAACACCCTGATAAAATAGCTCTTAACACACAGACACATGCGCACGCACGCACACACACACACATACACACACACACACACACTCACACAATGGGAAACAAAGAGACATGATATATTTGAGAGGTCACTGCTAGATATATATTTAGATAAACATCTAGATATTTTCAGTACGTTTTTTTTTTATTTGCCACTTGTTTCATTCTTCAGAAGGTATATAGGAAGCTGTCCTTCATACTGGTGAATAAGGCGGGGGTGGGGGCGGGGACACCTGGAGGGCTCAGTTCGTTAAACGTCCAACTTCGGCTCAGGTCGTGATCTCATGGTTCATGAGTTCGACCCCGCGTCAGGCTCTGTGCCGACAGCTCAGATCGTGGAGCCTGCTTCGGATTCTGTGTGTGTCTCTCTCTCTGCCCCTCCCCTGTTCGTGCTCTGCCTCTCTCTCTCTTTCTTTCTCAAAAATAAGTAAACATTAAAAAAAAATTTTTTTTAAATACTGGTGAACAAGGGATATGCCACAAATGAAGTCACTTTGGGAGAAGTCAGGTTATTCTGGTTAACTTTGGGGAAAGCTGTGTAGAGAGAGTGCACACCGTCTCCATGGGTAATACCTGAGCATGTGTGGCTATGACGGCCAAGGAACCGGTAGGAAGAGAGGGAGTAAATCTGTAGCGGGGGGATTGTTGCATGAAGTGAGGAAGACCGGGACTTGGCAGGGATGTCAGAACCGGCTCTCCAAGACCCTCATAAGAAAATTTTGCAGGAGAAGGTTGCCCTAACACAAATTCAGCACATGCAACATCGTGAAGAAAGAGAACTTAAAGCAATTCAGGATTAAGATAGCATGGAGTTCAAAGAGGCAAGTGTGGGGGTGAGCTGGATGCTAAGCAGGTGCCTCGAGTGGAATTTATAAGCCATCCTAAGACGCTTGAAGTTCATCCGCGGCGGGGAAAACCTCTTAGAAAATGTTTTAATAACATAAATGATATGTTAAAGTTGGCATTTTGGAAATGCCACTGGCTGCAGCGAGATGAGATTAAGAGCCTGAAGATTAAAGTTAGCAAGCCTGGTGGCCACAGGGCTCTGAAGGGGATCTCGGGACTTCTTTCGCAATGCTAAAAGTCAAGATGGGAGTAATTATAACATTCCCCGTGCTATTCTTCTTGGAATCATTCTAGCAGAATGTCACTTAGAAATAAAATTCAGCCATTTGATGAAACTGCTAACCTATTGAGACTGTATAAAGTGTTTCTTCACTTTTAACATCTAAGTGTAATGTTTTCTGGACAGTAACTTTCCACTGGAAGAAAAACTAAAAATATCACATACATATGTAACATAATATATAAAAATATAACTATAACAGAATGAAAACAGCGAGCAAGTTTAGCATTTACTGGAAGTATGGTGGCCCATGGCCAGACGTTCTTTGGGTCCGGGGACAAATTAAGAAATAGTGTGTGGGGATATAGAATTTATTTGGCGAGTGGTGTCTCTTCTTACAACCCCAATCTGAAAGTCAGCCAGCATGCAGCCCTGGGCTTCCCAGACCTGGGCAAGACCTCACTCCGGACTGTTGGATCACCTGCCATGGAATGAACTCTCAGGAGGCCCAGAGAGGCCCTGGGGAGAAGTTTCCATTCACTTGTAACTTTATCTTTGACACAACTTACTCCCTCTCTCGTCTTCAAACACACGCTGGCCTCTATGTTAAATTCAGCGAAGTGTTTTTTGTGCATTTATCTCATTTATCTCTCTAAGGTAAGGAAATGTATCCCCATTTTTAGATGAAGCGTATAAAGATTGTGTGGTTTATCCAAATTCACATCGCCACTCTACTTGTTTAAACGCTTTCACTGCAAAGTCAAGATTTAAACCCAAGATTATTTGAAAATAATGTCATACACAATCCCAGTTAAGTAAGCTGTCTCTTAATTAACAGTCTCTTATTTAGGAACGTAAAGGATATTTCTGAAAACTACCTTTCAAATCATACCTCATTTTCTTCTTTTGCTTTACATGTAAATGTTTATATTTACCTGTGTTTTTGTTCCAAATGATAAATGGTCCCCAGATATTTAGACTGAACGTTTGGAATAAATGAACAGTACAGTATATTATACAATAAAAATTTTTAAATGCACAAAGTACTTTTATTAGATCACAAATTGAGTTTGTAGGCAATGGGCCATTTTTTTATTTTGTTTTTTTTTTTCACTTCACCCTCACTACACGTTTTTTATCTTCTTCGAGTTTAGTCACCGTGTAGAACTAAATTTTTTAGTTCCTTTTCTCCTTGTTTGCTCCGGCAACTCCTAAACCCCCAAGAAATGTGATAGCTGCTTGAATTTCCCCAACAGGCAGTCTCTGTATCCTGTGTTAGCAATATACGGCATCTAAGACATTTTCTACAGAGTTTCTATGTTCTTCCACTGGAAGAAATCTGGAAGGCACACTCTGCCTCATCAGTGACACAAAACTGATTTGATGCTTTCCTTCAAGATTGCTTTGTACTCCGCTATGTAACATTCACAGTCTAAAAATAGTCTTTTCTTAAACCACGTTTGCACGTTCCATATCATTCCCACCTTAATCAGGTGAAAGCTTTTTCCTAGAATTGTGCTTGTCAAACTGAGCCCCATCATGTAGTAATCAAATAGTAATTCAAAAGCAGGTGCTAATTAGAATAGAAATCCTTCCACTTTCTAGATAAACAGGAAGCGTATTGTGTTTAATGGAAGTTCTGATTTGTGTTTTTACCTCAGCTGTAGGCGTGAATATGAAAAGACCGTCCATGTTGAGAAATGTTAAACTAAATGTTGTAACCCTTAAACTGAAAAATGTGATCCCCACTTGAATCTCCCAAGCAGACTGCTTCCTTTCCCTGTGTCTATAGTATATGGCATCTCGCAGGTCTTCTACATAAAGGGTTTATCTTTTCCCTCTGGAGGTCTCTGAATGTTCTGGAGTGAACTGTCCCCTCTGTGCCAGTATTACAAGTCTGAATTCATGGGTGCCAAGTCTATGCCTGATGAATATATTTCAGCAAACCCCACATTTCTAGCTATCCCATGTAATGAACGAAATTGAGAGGAAATGACAAAACTCTTCAGATGCGTTCTTGTCCAACGGCTGAGGCCTTACCACGGCCACATATTTGATTTAACGGTGCACCAGAGACATACAGTGGATTTCATCAAAACTCCCCTACACAAAAAATAAAATGTGACGATTATTTCCTCTGAGAACCTGTATTTCCTCAATATGTTTGTTTCCTGGTTTGTAAGACTAGAGAAGGAATGTGTGAAGGATCTTTTGAGGTTTCAAGGGCCAAGCAGCCCAGTCAGAGGTTCCTGGTTTTGGCAAAGGTTTGCTGGGCGTAGGGCAAACACATTTTCCTTGGCCAGGTTACAAGCAGCTTTCATGTATAGAGAAGTCATCTTCCTGTCCCCCACAGGAGTGTCACCTCACCGCAACATATGTAGCTGTATTCTGCCAAAAGGGGGGCAGATTTTTAATCTTGGCTTTCAAAAAGAGGTTCCATCTGTAGCTGTTGATCTCTTCTATAAACTCTCCAGTTTCTTTTAAAAGAATGGTATGTGTCTTCAGGAGAACTCACGTGCCTGCTGAATGTTTAAACGGTTCTGATAGGTTTTATTTCGAGAAACTGTGTCAGACTCCTTAATTATAAAAAGAGAGAAAGGAGAGAATAGCTACCTCATATTCTCTCGGTGCCCAGAAAGGCAGTGCCGGGAAGCCAACCAGTGTGGTTCGTTCACTGCTGAAAGGTCATGATCACCACGGCACATTCGGGGGTAAAGAGCGAGTGGAAACGTCGACGCTGTAACACATCATTGGAAATGATGCATCAAGGATAGGTATCTTAGGGGAATTTAAATCCAGTTTACATATTAATTCATATTTTAAGACAATCAAGGAGTTGGGGTGGGGGGAGACAAAGGAAAATGAAGCTGGTGAACAAAAGTCATCTGATTGGTGTGAACTGAAATTGCTTTACTTGAAAATCACTCCTTGATTTTGAAAGGATTGACATCCGTTCTGTGTTTTGTTTTTTGTTTTGTTTTCCCCCAGAGAGAGGTTTATTTTACTGACCACTGTTTTCCTAACAGAATTTGATCTGCCGCTCTTCAGAATCCGTTACCTTGGCAACCCTTTTATTTTCTTCATCTAGAAAATTCAGGAGGTAAAATAAAGTTCATGAAAACAGTATTCCTAATTTCCAACATTTTTTGAAACGTCGTAACTAAATGAACTATTTCAGAGACCAGAGTATAACATTTACTTAATTGATGTATGATTATTTTGCTGAAAAGACAGGTATCTGTTTCTTACTATAAAAAGCCTCCATGGGTTACAATCTACTGTGGGAATGGAAGATTAAACAAATAAACAAATCAGTACATAATAATAAATGACATTAAGTGCCGAGAACAAAATCAGTTGAATGTATTTAAAAAAAAAACACCGTGATGCCTTAGTTTTTTGGTTTTTTTTTTAATTTTTTTTTCAACGTTTATTTATTTTTGGGACAGAGAGAGACAGAGCTTGAACGGGGGAGGGGCAGACAGAGAGGGAGACACAGAATCGGAAACAGGCTCCAGGCTCCGAGCCATCAGCCCAGAGCCTGACGCGGGGCTCGAACTCACGGACCGCGAGATCGTGACCTGGCTGAAGTCGGACGCTTAACCGACTGCGCCACCCAGGCGCCCCGCCTTAGTTTTTATTGGGGGGATTGGAGGTTGGTTTGGAAAACATGACATAGGAGGAAAAGCCTGAAAGGAGATTTAGGACTTTTTCAGGTGAAGAGTTATTAGTTGATAGTGGGGGAAATAAAACAGCATTTGAGAAGGTTCTAGAACAGTGTGGTGCAGGGAAGATGCTGACAAAAGGTCCATGTTGACAGGACACAATGAGGAAGGGGGATAATGCTGCTAGTCATACTACGGAACAGGTCAGGGTCCAGGTAGTCCAGAGATGGGTTGTATTGAGAGCTGGGCTTTTATTTTAAGGGTAAGAGAAAGCTTTGAATTGGTTTAAGGCAAGGGAAGTACCTAATTTACTTAAATTCCTAAGAGATTCCCTCCAGTCTTTTGGGAGAAGAATAAAATTGAGATGGTCAAGACAAGAGGGAATGGTCTAGATAAAAGGTGATGGTGACTCGGTCTAGGGTAATGGCTGTGGAAAATTTAAAAACTGGAAGGGTTCAAGCCATTTTGCACATCAAACGCACAGGATTTGAAGATGGAATGAATAGTGGTAACGAGAGAGAATGTGTTCACAAAGGGCTGCCAGGCTTTGGGTATGAATCCCTAGATGAGTGGAGTTGCCTTTTCATGGAAATGGAGAAAGCCAAAGAAGAATTTAATATGAAGGCGAAGATATTTAATTCAGATAAAAGTTTGGGGCATACACACGATATCCTACTTAATGTCTCACGTAGGTTCTTGGCTACCAATCCTGGTGTTTTGTCATAGTCTTGAAATTCAGTGAGTTTCATGCTTCGTTGAAGATATGCGTTTTATCTTTGGTATGTGACAGATGAGCTCTTTAATGGAAAAAAAGATGTTTCGTCTGTAGAGAGAAAAAATTTCCCCCAAATCTTATATTCTTGTTTTCTTTTTTTTTTAATTTTTAAAAGTTTATTCATTTATTTTGAGAGAGAGAGAGTGTGTGGTGTGTGTGTGTGTGTGTGTGTGTGTGTGTGTGTACAAGTGGGGGAGGGGTAGGGAGAGGGGAGAGAGAATTCCAAGCAGGCCCTGCACTGTCAGTGGGGCTCAGACCCAGGAACCATCAGATCATGGCCTGAGCTGAAACAAAGAACCCGACGTTTAACCGACTGAGCCACCCAGGTGCCCCTATTCTTGTTTTCTTAATTTGCATTTGCAAAAGAAACGTACCATGTGGCATCTATATTTTCTATAAAAGCAAGCAAAATGAACAGTTAAAATAATATCCCAAAGTAGAAACACCCCAAATGCCCAAGGACCAATGAATGGACAAATTGGTATATCCATATAGAATAGTAGGCAGGCATTAAAAAAACAAAAATGACACATGCTACATCATGGAGGAATCTTGAAAAAATACACTGAGTGGAAAAAGCCAGACACAAAAGGATACATACATATGATTCCAGTTATTTGAGATTGCCAGAATGGGCAAATCCGTGGAGACAGAAAGCAGATGAACCACTGCCAAGTGCTGGGAGGTGGGGAAATAAGGAACAACAGGCCAGTGGTGGGTACAGAGAGTCCTTTAGGAGTGATGAAAATATTCTGGAATTAGACAGTGGCGATGGTCGCAGAGCATCGTGAATGTACTAAATACATAGAATTGGATGGTGAATTTTAGTGTATGTATTTTGCCACAATAATAGAGGGACCAAATAAAATGTTTATTGACTAGGGGCACCTGGATGGCTCAGTGGGTTAAGCATTCAGCTCTGGATTTCAGCTTAGGTCATAATCTGACGAGTTGTGAGACTGAGCTCTGTGTCAGACTCTGCACCAACAGTGTGGAGCCTACTTGAGGTTCTGTTTCTTCCTCTCTGCCCCTGCCCCCCTTATGCACTCTCTCTCGCTCTCTCTCTCTCAAAATAAATGAATTAACTTAAAAATATTTATTGACTAAAACAGCGTTTCCCAAATCACATTGCTCAAGGCTGCGTGAAAAGTGCTTGGCAGAGTCTGAGTCTAATGATGCTAACTGCAGAACTTCACACAAATACCGATTTTATTCTATTAAAATCAACAGTAGTTTAGGATATTTAAAACTGAACATTTTCTATTGGCGAGGAAAAATAAATTAAAAGGAAGTTGTTCTCTCTGGGTATATGGGAGACTGCAGGAAAAAAAAATGCATGTTTTCTGATATTTTTGTAAGAAACCAATGTTATTACTTCAAGTTTATCATAGAGACACGTAGAACATTCTGTTTCACCCTATTAAGTAAAGAGTTTATAACTAAATAGTCTGGGGTTATTTTATATCATTGCATTTTAGTCCCCAGATAAACTACATCTAATGAGGCCACATTTCATATGTTAAGAATGGGACATACCAGGGCACCTGGGTGGCTCAGTCAGTTAAGCGTCTGAGTTCAGCTCAGATCATGATCTCGCAGTTTGTGGGTTCGAGCCCGTTTCAGGCTCTTTGCTGACAGCTCAGAGCCTGGAGCCTGGATTGGATTCTGTGTCTCCCTTTCTCTTTCTGCCTCTTCTTGAGTCTCTCTCTCTCTCTCTCTCTCTCTCTCAAATAAACGTTAAAAAAATAAAAAAAAATAAGAATAAGACATACCAGTAAGTGGGAAGTGAAATTACTTTTCATTGATCATTAAGAAAGTCATGATGTATTTCAAACCTCAAAATCTTAGTAATAGTAGTCAAAATAATATGATTATTGAAAAGACCGTATCTTTAAAGGGAAAAGAAAAACTCTTGGTGGCAGAGGAAACCAATTTCATATGACTTAGTTGATGCACATCCCAAAGGAGAGATGACTTAAAAAATGGCGCTGAGGGGCGCCTGGGTGGCTCAGTTGGTTAAGCAGCCGACTTCGGCTCAGGTCATGATCTCATGGTCTGTGAGTTCGAGTCTGTGCTGACAGCTCAGAGCCTGGAGCCTGTTTCAGATTCTGTGTCTCCCTCTCTCTCTCTGCCCCTCTCCCGTTCATGCTCTGTCTCTCTCTGTCTCAAAAATAAATAAACATTTTTTAAAAATGGCGCTGAAATAAACTTACAAAAGATTGCAAAATGTATTGAGACGCGCTGGATTATTTAGGAAACAATTCTGGCAGCATCTTTTTTCAAAAATGGATTTATTGTGATACAAGTCATATGTCGTAACATTCACCAACTTAAAGTTCACCATTCACTGGTTTTTAGTATTCTGGCAGTTTGAAACCATCACTACGATCTAAACTTAGGATCATTTCATTACTCCGGAAAGGAACCTCCTACTGTCAGCAGTCACTCCCCATTTCCCCTCCTTTCTCCCAGCCCTAGGCAATCACTAATCAATCCACTTTCTGTAGTTGGCCGGCTCTGCTTTAAAGTGATAACCCAGGGTGGTATTTTTTATTTCTGGAGGACTTAGTATTTTAATTAAGGTCTCACCCTGGGGGTTGTGGGGAAAGGAAAAAAAAATCATCTGCACTTGACCTTGAGACAGTCATACTTACTTCTGGCCAGTTGTGGGGATTTCACATTTCTCTATTTGCCCCAGCTGAAATTTTTTTCCCACAATCCTTTGTTTTTTTTTTTTTTTAATCCAGCAGCTTTTTATAATATGAGTGAACAACGTTGTATCAGCCCAGGAATGTATACTTAGATTTGCTCATTTAAATTCTTTATTGCATTATAGTCGGACTAACTCCCGTATTGATTTCAGAGTTTAAACCTATTGCATAATGCATATAGAAATAATCAATGAAAGAGTAGCACATTGGTACTAAACATAATGAATCTACTCTGACTTTAGTATTTGATAAATAGTGAATGTTAGTGGTCATGTAAATGTTTTTGAGTGAGTGAATGAACGGTAAAATGAATGTGTAAATAAAAATATGGCAAACTGTTTGTATACAGATAGCATAACATATGTTTTTAATTACTACCAGCTATAGATGCTCAGGTCTGTGCTTCTTTTGTGGTTCAGAACATTAAGTGTTCAGTGCATCTGTGCATTCAGTTAAGAACTCCGCCAGCTCTGATAAAATGTATCGTGGATGTCAGGTGAGGGTAAGATACCTCAGGGAGTTCATAGCATAGAGAGAGAACACTTACACTTGAGGGACCTATGAGCCTTCACAGACATTTAAAGCTTGTTATTTGGCAGCTAAGAAATCATTGATGTTATTTGCCATGTTTGTAGGCTGCAAGTGTTAATTTAGATTTCATAAATGTATCTTTAATTTTCCGTAGGCAGGGAGAGATTATTTGGGTGAGTTATATTCATTTAAAAAATTTTTTATCAGTATGTTATTAGTGGTTCAATTATAAATTTCCAAGTCATTTATTCCCAAGTTTGAAACCTTGTCACCTATTTATTTAATTATGGCAAAATAGATACAAAAAAAATTGAAAGATGTAGCTTTGTCTGCCTGAAATACTGGTAACAGTGTCTTTTTGCGTTTTAATAGAAGTACAGTGTTAAATGATGTAGCAGCACAGGGGTGAAAGTCATGGACTGGGCAGTGAGGTTACCTGAGTTCAGTGAAGGACTTAGCTGTTGACCTTAAGAACGTGTCTTTAGTTCCCTCCGTGAGACTCTGTGTCAGTAAATTCAGGATAACAATAGCACCTTCCTCAAAAGTTTTTATGAGGATCAAAACAATAAATAAATGAAAAAGCCTTAATACAGGACCTGGTATAAAATAAGCTTTCAATAAATGTTAGCTATTATTCCTGTGTCCTAATCACTCTGAAATAGTTGCCTTTTGATCTCCCATTACTACTGTTTACATTTTACACATTCCCAGATGGCCACTTCCAACTCTAAAAGTATTGTTTCTCTGTGGCTTTCTTTCATTCCCTGCAGAAGGATCTTGATGTATATCTCTATCGCTGAATTTATCATTCTCTCTCTCTCTCTCTCTCTCTCTGCACTTGGTTAATGACTGAACAATTCACTACTAGTAGAGCTAGTTTGATAAATATTCACTAATTTCATTTGATTCATATGAAGAATATTTATCCTTTTCCTATAATTTTCCTAATTTATAATCTGTCTTTGATTTTTGAATTCAGTCTTAAAGCATTTAATATATTTCATCAATTTCACAATCTTTTGAGTGTATTTTTGTAAAATGCCTCTAGAGTTCCATAATGTGAAAAGATAGGGGATTAAAAATAATTCCCCAGATCATGTTGTATTTCTGGTTTGTGCATCTTTTCTCAGATGCCTTCTTACAGATCTGTACATTTTGAGCATCATTAACCTGTCACTGGGAATTACGTGGGAAACGTGAAAAGTTAAAAACATATATGCAGAGGTCATTATGATTTGAGGAGAAAGTGATTTAGATTTGGGCAAAAAACAGCATTCTTATATTAATTCTGGTAGCATTATGAAGAATAAAATTCCCTTCCTTCTGAAAGTCGTTAACCCCCCTTGTTAAAATAAAATTCTTGGGGCGCCTGGGTGGCGCAGTCGGTTAAGCGTCCGACTTCGGCCAGGTCACGATCTCGCGGTCCGTGGGTTCGAGCCCCGCGTCGGGCTCTGGGCTGATGGCTCAGAGCCTGGAGCCTGCTTCCGATCTGTGTCTCCCTCTCTCTCTGCCCCTCCCCCGTTCATGCTGTCTCTCTCTGTCCCAAAAATAAATAAACGTTGAAAAAAAAATTTTTTAAATAAAATTCTTCATATTTTAGTGATACTCAGTTTTTTTTTACAAAGTGATGTATAATCTTGGTAAAACAGCAAAAGATGTGGGATGATAGAAGACAAAAATTAACAACCCCACTTAGCCTCCCCAAGCCCTAGGATTCATTTCTGGACAACTAGCATTAATAATAGTAAATTTTCAGTCCTAATACTAGAGATAGGTTTATATTCATAGTCTGTCAGAATAGTTTTGGAAGTCTTTTTTCAAGAAAGAGGAAAAGACCCTCAGAATTCACAGTAAGAATTATTTAGTTGGATGTCTTCAAAAAGAGGGCATTTTACAGTCTTTATAGAAAGCTTCAACTTTTTACCATCTTGACCTTTTATCTTTAATGCTCAGTTGTCTTGAGGGACTATCTACGTGTAAATTACATTATTGTGTCGTCTCTTTCTATGGCCATTGTATTTCTTTAGCTTCTGTCTGTTTCATTTCCACGCATCAAAGTCACAAAACTCACTTCCTTTTCTGAAGGAAACCATTGTCCTGAAGCAGACAACCACTTCCAGAAAATCCACACAGGTACAGCCCTCAAAAACACCTGGATGTTTTCTTCAGACCCTCACAGACTCACCAGCCTGAAGTTCCATCAGGAATCATCCACACCTTGACTAGCACATGATGGGTGCTTGCTCGTTTCTGAGTGACCGAACGTGTGAGCTAAAGATTTAATTTTGCTCAGTGTTGTCTTTATCGCACACCTGTGTGTGTGCGCCAGACATCACGAGCAAGACGTGACCCCTACTGTCGAAGAGTGTAGGGTATAGCGATTTTTGTGGCTTTGATTTGCTAACAAATGGAATACATGGACTGCCTTGTATAGGTTAACATGGATTTGGAAATAAAACTGATGCCGTGGCCGTTTTTAAGGGACTAAATAGAGAACTCACGGCCTCTTGGACCCTGGAGGTAGACTGCAGGGCTTGTGTGTGGAGAGTTTGACTTTCCTGCTCTGCCCAGCAGAGGACAGCAAGGTGTGCTCATTACCTTGTACTTTACATTTATGCACTAGCACCTTCATACTGTCACATGACATACAGTCACCGAAGGATGCTCCTTGCTTGTCTTTGTATATCTGAAGTGTTTCCAATGTCCCTAATAGCATCAACGAAAATGGTCACTTTTAGATTTAGTTTGCTATTTTCTCCCTGTTGGCTCAACTGAGGCCCTCTACCAGCATCTCCTTTTTTTAAAATTTTTTACTGTTTTTATTTATTTTTGAGAGAGAGAGAGCAAGCGGGCAAGGGGCAGAGAGAGAAGGAGACACAGAATCCAAAGCAGGCTCCAGGCTCTGAGCTGTCAGCACAGAGCCCGACACGGGGCTGGAACTCACAAACCATGAGATCATGACCTGAGCTGAAGTTGGACATTTAACTGACTGAGCCACCCAGGCGCCCCAGTTTTTCCAGTTTTTCCAGTTTTTCAAAAGGAAATGAGGTAAATAAGAGAAAATATTACTTACTGGGCATTTAAATTTTTTTTTAAATGTTTATTTTTGAGAGAGAGCGGGAGAGAAACAGAGAGAGAGGGAGATAGAGAATCCTAAACAGGCCCTGCACTGTCAGCTCAGAGCCTGACGTGGGGCTTGAACCCATGAATCATGAGATCATGACCTGAGCCAAAGTCATGCTCAACTGACTGAGCCACCTAGGCCCCCCTGCTGGGCATTTTGTTTTTATGTCTCAGGCCTGTGCTGGGTCTTTGAAAATAAATACATATTATTTAAACTACACAGTAGCTCTTAGAACTCCCCTGGTCTAACAATAGAGGAAACAGAGGTGGGGAGAGGCTAGATGTTGTATCAGGTTAGCCCGCTGACTGGGAGGTGGCGGGAGGTCCAGGGGGGCACCATCAGACCGAGGCCTTCCTCCCACAAAGACCACTCCTTCCATTGACAGGCTACACTGTGCACTTTCCCCTTCTTTGGCTGTGGTTTAAAATGGACCATACAATGCATTCGCAATTATATGACGGAAATTATATTTTATTTTGTTTATCATAATATTAGGCTTTTAATCTACTTTTTATTGTTTCTTGCTAATCTGTTCAAACACCTATAATGTGCAGATTTTCATATTCATTTTGGTTCTATGAATGGTTCTCTGTTCAGTCAACCGAGTCTTCTCTTGCTTCCTTTTTGGATGTAGGTTTGCTCCCTCTTTTTTGTTTCTGTAGCACTGTTTTCCTGCGAGCCTGTATTGTTCCCTTGGAGAATTTTCTCATTACGTCTGTTTTTTCATGAGCTTTAAAGTTAAGGCATATAAACCAGTTAGCCCAGACTCTGCTGTGTGCATGTGGACATCACCTTCCTTGATGAAATACCCCTGATCCTGGGGATCTGGCGTCATGAACACGCATTTTGGACCTTACCCTTACTGGGAACACCGGAAGAACCATGTGGCGTGACTGGAGTGCACTGTGCTCCCTATATTAGTTATTTATCGCTGAACTACACATTGTAGTGGATAAAACAACAGCAAACATTTTTTTTTTTCATATCCTGTAGTTACTGTGGGCCAGGAATTTCAGACCAGTCTGTCCTGAATCATGTTTCATGAGGCTGCAGTCACATGCCAGTGGGGTCTGTAGTCACATGCAGGTCTGACGGGACAAGGGGATTCACTTCCGAGGTGATTCACAGGCTGGTGCTGCCGAGTTGGGATTGGCTGTAGGCAGGAAGCTTCGGTCCCTCCTTGAGTGCATTTTTCTACAAGACTGCTTGTGAGCCCTCATGGCGTGGCACATGGCTCCCCTCACAGTGCTCGAAACTGTGGTGCCCTTTATAAACTAGCCTCAGAAGCGACACGCTGTCATGCCCTTCGAGTACCACAGCTAAGACCAACTAACAATGTAGGGAAGAGACTACGTAAGGGCGTGAGTATTAACGTAAGAGCAACATCACTGGGAGCCATCTTGGAGGCTAGCTTGCCCACATGCCAGGGTAAGGTTCCATTATGTGTTCCTAAACCTACTGATTGTCCCATATTTGCCTTTTTGGATTCGCTGTTGTTTCCTCGTAAAATAAATAATATTATTTTTTATCCTCAAAGTTGCTGTCTATGTTTATAATCTCAGTTTACTTGGGGAGGCCAGTGTCTTATCACAGGAGCAATTTATTTCACTTGTTCTTTTAGTTCTTATCACCCAGGGTACTTATCAATATCATTTCGACATCGCATGGCTGTCCATAATTGCATTATTGTATAGGGTATTTCTTCCACAGTATACAGATGTTCGATAAATTCATAAATCTAGCTCTGAGATATTTTTTCTGGATTACATATTCTATGCCTATTGTGTGTCAATGCCTTGATACCCCAGGTGACAAGGCAAAATTAATTTTTTCCCTCCTCTTAGCTCTACACGCTATCCCGTCAAATTCAGTAAATGGTTCACCATATCCTAGTCTCACAAGCAAAATATTGCCATTTATTTGACATTCTTTTCTTCATATGTAACACGGAACCAGTTACAATCTTTATGGAGTTTACCTCCTTAGTACCCTTTGAGATTGTATGTTCCTCATCGCTGGTGTTGTGGCCACAACCCAAGTCTTGCCGTCTCTTGCCTGGACTGTGTCGTTCATATCCTGTTTGCCTGCTCTCCATTCTCCGCCACAAATCCGCCCTCCAGCGTTCTCCCAGAGCACCCTTCAGTGCTTCCTCATTAACTTGCAACGTAAGCCTCACACTCTGTTCCTTTTGTAACTCTCACTGCCCCCTTCACTCCCATACCTTCCAGAACATACTAGGCCCCGATCACGTGAATCACCTGAAATCAGCAGCGCACCAGAGCTCAGCTCCTGTGGTAACACACTCAATCCCAAAGCGTTTCTCCTCTTAACTGTCTCTCACCTACAGAACACCGACTCATCTTTCAAGGCTCCTTGCAAAGGTTACCTCTTCTAGGAAAGCTTTTCTTAAACTCACCTTAAATAGGACACACCTTCCTCATTTGTTTTGTTTCTTAAACTCCACATGTGAGTGAGATCGTAGCATTTGCCTTTCTCTGACTGACTTATTTCGCTTAGCATAATACTCTCTAGCTCCGTCCATGTTGTTGCAAATGGCAAGATTTCATTCTTGTTATGGCTGAGTAATGTTCTATTGTGTGTATATATACACCACACCTTCTTTATCCATTTAGAGGTTGATGGATACTTGGGCTATCCAAAGAAAACAAAGGAGTAAAGGGGAAAAAGAGAGAGAGGGAGGCAAACCAAGAGACCATAGATTCTTCACTATGGAGAACACACCGGTGGTCACCAGAAGGGAGGTGGGTGGGCAGATGGGGGAGGTGGGTGATGGGGTTAAGGATATACTTGTTGTCCTGAGCACCGGGTGAGGTGTGGGAGTGTTGAATCACTATATATTGTACGGCTGAAACTAACATTCCAGTGTATGTTAGCTAACTGGAACTGAAATAAAAACTTGAAAAACTTTTTAAAAGGTTGACACCTTCCTGTCTTTAGGTTTCTCTTCCGATAGCCTGAAAACCCATTGATGTCAAGGATTATGACTGAGTTTTTCCAAATTTCCTGAGCTTACACACAGTAAAATGCTAATGATACACAGATACACAGAACTCATCAAGTAAAATGCTAATGAATGGAAAGGGAAATTCATTCATTTGACCTCGGTAGATGGATTGCTAGTCTGTGACTCATTCAGGAGCATTACATAATTATCTACAATAGTTTGTATATTAATGGTATTTTCGTTTTTTTTTAAATATGAAATTTATTGTCACATTGGTTTCCGTACAACACCCAGTGCTCATCCCAAAAGGTGCCCTCCTCAATACCCATCACCCACCCTCCCCTCCCTCCCACCCCCCATCAACCCTCAGTTTGTTCTCAGTTTTTAAGAGTCTCTTATGTTTTGGCTCCCTCCCTCCCTAACCTTTATTTATTTATTTATTTATTTATTTATTTATTTATTTATGGTATTTTCAAGGAATTGTTTATTGGGTTTGCTGAGAAGTACCACTATCATTTGATTGGAAAACCCCTGTATGTACAATTTTGAATAGAAGCAGTTCGTAGTTTCTTGACTATACATAGAACTAGAGAAAACATGATTTTGATTGTTTCATATTCAAATGTCCAAAAATAAATAAAGCTTTTTAGTTCCCTGAACCTCGGTAATTGAAAATGTTAACTATTGGTTGTATGGTTCCAAAGTTTCATTTTAAAACTGAAAAATCTCTTTTGTTCCTTGAAAGCTGTAACACAAATTTTATATCCTCTTCCTGGCTCCATCTTGAAACCCCCAATTTTGATTATGTGGCATTCATGTAATGACAGAGAAGAAAATAAGAATTTATTTTAGCTAAGAATGCCATATTTAATTTTTACATTTAAAATATTTTGAGTGCATTTATCACATTGCCAACCAGAACACCACACTGTTTTCTCTAGTATCATTGTTCTTTATTCCCCTAGAACTACAACAAATTCTATTTCTCGGAGTCTTTGTGTCGTTACAGTGTATGAGAGGACTTTGAATTTAAAATATGTTAAATGTTCTGTTTTGTTCTAACCATGTTGTAACGTTCTGTTCCACAAAAGGTTTTTTTTTTAAAGATTTTTTTCCTATGTCTCTATTTCTTGAGACACAATTAAAAGTGCCTAAAAGACAAAAAATATGTGTGTAACTAACTGTGTGTGTGATATATAGAGAGAAATGGATATACTTCTTCAGTTTTGAGCCACAGGAATACAATTTCACTTTGTTGCTAGACTAAAATTATTGGATGCTGACATCTGGGATAAATAGTTGAACAAGTAAAGTCAGAATGTTAACTGCACATTTTCTTTATTTTAATTAAATAAATAATTTACAGCTCTGTTCTTGCCTTGTCTTTGTCACTGGATTATGAGTTCTTTAGGTAGATGGAACAAAGGTGAACAGCATTCTAGATACTGGCTTTTTGTAGTCTCTTCTTCACGTGGAATGCCGTTATTATGCTCTGAAGTAAATAACCAATACCTGGGAAGAAGGTACATTGTAACATGTGTGATTTAAGAATCTGAGCTCTGAAGCTGAATGAACATCAAACATGGAGAGTGTACTTTTATTTCTCCTGAGGTTATTGCTTTGCAATTGAATGAAATGTGTTTAAATTATGAAATACAATTACAGAGTTAAGATTAGCCCACTGGTATATAGAAAGTCAGAAATTTGGGAGTGTTTGTTATCCTCAGACTTTTTTAAAAAAATCTTTTCTGCTTAGAAATTAGTTTTCTGGGGGTGCCTGGGTGGCTCAGTCAGTTAAGTGTCCCACTTCGGCTCAAGTCATGATCTCAAGGTTTGTGAGTTAGAGCCTCACGTCAGAATCTGTGCTGACGGCTCGGAGCCTGGAGCCTGCTTCAGATTCTGTGTCTCCCTCTCTCTCTGCCCCTCTCCCACTCACACTCTGTCTCTGTCTCCTTCAAAAATAAATAAACATTAAAAAAAAATTATAAGGAATTAGTTTTGTGATCTGAAGGAATTGAGCTTTCCATGGGGCTAACCTACGCCTTTTAATTCTTTCATACCTATCTTCTTTTTTTTTTTTTTTTTTTTTTTTTTTTTTAAATTTTTTTTTCAACGTTTATTTATTTTTGGGACAGAGAGAGACAGAGCATGAACGGGGGAGGGGCAGAGAGAGAGGGAGACACAGAATCGGAAGCAGGCTCCAGGCTCTGAGCCATCAGCCCAGAGCCCGATGCGGGGCTCGAACTCACAGACCGCGAGATCATGACCTGGCTGAAGTCGGACGCTTAACCGACTGCGCCACCCAGGCGCCCCTTTCATACCTATCTTCTAAACCAAGGCCCTTGTCATTGTTGCTGTTGAGATTTCAACCAACCAACTTGAGCACATCAAGATTTTTTTTTTGAAAATTTTATTTATTTTTATTTATTTATTTCTTTTTAATTAACATATGAAATTTATTGTCAAATTGGTTTCCATACAACACCCAGTGCTCATCCCAAAAGGTGCCCTCCTCAATACCCATCACCCACCCTCCCCTCCCTCCCACCCCCCATCAACCCTCAGTTTGTTCTCAGTTTTTTTTTTTTTAATTTTTTTTTTCTTCAACGTTTATTTATTTTTGGGACAGTGAGAGACAGAGCATGAACGGGGGAAGGGCAGAGAGAGAGGGAGACACAGAATCGGAAACAGGCTTCAGGCTCTGAGCCATCAGCCCAGAGCCCGACGCGGGGCTCGAACTCACGGACCGCAAGATCGTGACCTGGTTGAAGTCGGACGCTTAACCGACTGCACCACCCAGGCGCCCCATGTTCTCAGTTTTTAAGAGTCTCTTATGCTTTGGCTCTCTCCCACTCTAACCTCTTTTTTTTTTTTTCCTTCCCCTTCCCCATGGGTTTCTGTTAAGTTTCTCAGGATCCACATAAGAGTGAAAACATATGGTATCTGTCTCTCTGTATGGCTTATTTCACTTAGCATAACACTCTCCACTTCCATCCACGTTGCTACAAAGGGCCATATTTCATTCTTTCTCATTGCCACGTAGTACTCCATTGTGTATGTAAACCACAATTTCTTTATCCATTCATCAGTTGATGGACATTTAGGCTCTTTCCATAATTTGGCTATTGTTGAGAGTGCTGCTATGAACATTGGGGTACAAGTGGCCCTATGCATCAGTACTCCTGTATCCCTTGGATAAATTCCTAGCAGTGCTATTGCTGGGTCATAGGGTAGGTCTATTTTTAATTTTCTGAGGAACCTCCACACTGTTTTCCAGAGCATCTGCACCAGTTTGCATTTCCACCAACAGTGCAAGAGGGTTCCCGTTTCTCCACATCCTCTCCAGCATCTATAGTCTCCTGATTTGTTCATTTTGGCCTCTCTGACTGGCGTGAGGTGATATCTGAGTGTGGTTTTGATTTGTATTTCCCTGATGAGGAGCGATGTTGAGCATCTTTTCATGACATCAAGATTTTTGATTCAGCCCATTTTGATTCAGGCACATATTCATGCACCGAACCACTATGTAGTATTATTCAACTGCGGTGCACCTTGGATTTATTCTACTTGGAATCAGCAGCGGGTGGGAAAGAGATCAGGACTGAAAGAAGTAGTTGAAATATCTGCTTATTAGGAGAGATTGAGAAATTGTCAGTTGCTAATAGTTTTAATAGGAAGATTAGCTGTAGAGCCTTCTAGGTGAAGTAATTGGTGTAAGCAAAACTCCGGGGAGAAAACGCACTTCTCTCTTGTGAAGGGTGGACCTACCTGGTATTTTGATTTGTGTTGGGGTACAGTTGCATAGCCGAGGGACAGTGGAAGGTGGGGTACCCGAAAGGCAGAGATAATACTTGATGTAGAAGGCAAAACATGACCAACTTGTTGGACATAACATAGGTCCTTGCAAAGTAGTCTGTTTTACTTGAACCATTTGCAGAAATGATAAAAATAGGAACAGAAAGAGGATTTTCAGACGAATATGCATAGTGCGTAGGAAAGTAGAGAAACCAGAATTTGGAAGACCATTTAAGAAGCTGTTAGTTTAGATGTTTAGACATGAGCGGGCAAGGAATTTGCTGTGAGATAATGAAGAATTAAGTTTTAAATTCCTAAGAGTAAAATTTCTTATTTAGTGAAGGGGATAGGAAAATCGAGGCCCTGAATAAGATAATTTATGAAGGTAAAACCAAATTGTTTCAGGCAGGGTTTATTAGTTCAGGTAAAACTAGTCAGATTTCCTTTTAAAATGACATTCCTATTTTTATCTATGAGACATAATTATCTCCAGTCCATTTCACTTTGATATTTTCCATCTCAAGGTAAAAATATATTGTCTCTGTGCAGATATGCATTTTAATAACCTGACTGTATCATTTTGTTCATAATTCCTTTCTAATCATTTAGAGCAATTTTCTCCTAATAAATGTAAAACATTGCTGGATATTATTTTTAGCATTTATGAATATATATTTCATGCTAAGATGAATTACTTTTTATGATCAGGAATAACCCACAGATTCTGAACGTGGAATATCCAATATTGATGCTGTTGAAAATCTCTGGGATTGTTTCCTGTAGGAACAGAAGGGTAAGGCTGTGGATCTCAGCCTGGAAATAAGTTCACGTCTGTTGGTTCTTTGTGTCCCACTTGGGAAATGCGGACACCACGTTTCAGTCCATGGGGACGCTAATGGAATTGATTAAATGATACTTCCCCAAACTGGAGAGCATTCCGTCTACCGTTATTAGCACGCGGCCAAGCAGTCTACTCGCCTAACCACGGGTCTGACACGTAGCTTTCCCTGTATTCAGATGGGACCTTGACACAGCTTCCTGAAGTGACTTCCTCATCTCATTGTCCAGATTAGGACCCAGATCCCTGCGAAGAAAAGAAATGTTGTAACCAAGCAGGAGATGCTGCAGGGTGCAGTTTATAAAGCAGGAAGAGATCTTCATCCTTACTGTATGCTTTCTTCCTTTATTTTCACGCAAGAGATAGATGAACAGATAGAGGAAGATAGAATTAAGGACTGTTTTCCTTGATTATACTACGTCAAAAGTAAATATTCCTAGCACCTGAGGGCTTGAAACCAACCTTCAGACTCTTGGAAAACATGTTTCCTGTGAGGCCGTTTCTTCGGTCCAATCCTTCCTTCTTGGAGCAGACTTTATTAGCGTAGAGGAGGGATCACCATACTCTGGATGAGGAAGACGGGAGGACCAAGTGGTGACTCATTTTAAAAGACAAGTGGACGTCAGACCAGCATGGGAGAATTCCAGGTAGTGAGGCAGCATGGAGGAAGGCACAGGATTGAAAGGAAGCGCGTCCAAATCAAGGAACTGCTCACTAACCCATTTAAATTGTTTTTAATATTTATTTATTTTTGAGAGTGAGAGACAGAGTGTGAGCAGGGGAGGGGCAGAGAGAGAGAGGGAGACACAGAATCCGAAGCAGGCTCCAGGCTCTGAGCTGTCAGCACAGAGCCCGACGCGGGACTGGAACCCATGAACCACGAGATCATGACCTGAGTGGAAGTCAGACGCTTAACCGATGCTTAACCGACTGAGCCACCCAGGTATCCCTGTCCACTAAACCATTTAGATTCTACCCTCGGGGTAACAGGAAGGCTAAGGATAACATGAATGAATTTCACAAAGGACATTTGATACTTGATAATATTTGCATTTGATGTCATCATCCTGTCCTAGAAGGTAACAACGTTGTGTTCACAAGAAATGAGGAGAAAAGAAACGATCTTCCTAAGCAAGATGCGATCTACATCAGCGGTAATGCGATGGAGAAACAAGGCCAAATTAGGAAGTGTTTCTAGAGAGAATACTGAATGTGGTAATGTGAGAGCGTTGAAAAGAAGGAAGACAGCTGGGAGGACTCCATAGCTTTTTAGCAACTGAGTGCTCCCCAGTACCATGACGCAAGACTGAACTCAGATAAAAATGTGCAGGTATCAAGTTGAGTCCTTCATGTCCTTACGATATCCTCTGAGTGCAGAGAAAAAGCGCTCTGTCATCATCTCCAGAGCAGACATTTGCTCAGGCCTTTTATTTCTGACATTTGCCAAGTCCAAGAACTTACTCCCCAGTTCTGCCTTCTTTCTCCAGTGTTCCTAAAGTTTCTCCTTTCCCCTCATCTTATAAATTCATTTTCCCTGAAATGGAAGAGAATAAACACACTGCCTTGTGTGACCATGGGTCCCCCTGTGTTTATTGTCCATGGGACAACCACATGTAAAATTATATCAGTTCTGTTTTCTCAATTAATACAAATGTTTTTACTACAGACAGTATCACTGAGCTATGCAGAGGTTGAGAAATTTGCTGAAGGTAACCCGTTCATATGCAATATAATATAATTAGCTCATACAGTTAGAGTATACAGAGGTTGGAATAATAAAATGCCATTTCTGTGGTTCAGGGAAAGTTTGAAAAATTTGCTCTATGTTACTGATTGAGTATAATTTCCATACGATTCTTACCCCTTATTTTCTAAAATGTCATGATTTTATGTAATCACTTTCTATTTCCTGGCAATGTACCTTCCAGGTGCCCTCTGATGGTAATACTGTCATACCCTCATATCCGTCTTTCTGACTCTTCCAAATTGTTTTCTTGTCTTCCTGGACTTAGATTCTGTTGATGCATTCAAGCATTAGAATCGAAATTGTTTACAAGACTATAGAAATAAATCTCTTTTTATTCCTCCTGCCAATCACACAATCTCAAACGTCCCATTTCTGGTTTGCTACCCTGTAATCTACTGCTGTTACTCCTGGGGACGCACTATGTCTACTTCGTTTGTGGATCATAGATGAATTTCTCTAAAGATTTTAACCAGAATGATATTCCCTTCTAAATGTTTTCCAGAGCTGTTTAAAAAAAAGAAAAAAAACCTTTTTTTTAATGTTTATTTTTTAAAGAGAGACAGAGTGTGAGTGGGGGAGGGCCAGAGAGAGAGAGAGACAGAATCCAAAGCAGGCTGCAGGCTCCAAGCTGTCAGCACAGAGCCTGATGCGGGGCTTGAACCCACAAACCTCAAGATCGTGATCTGAGTCAAAGTTGGACGCTTAACTGACTGGGCCACCCAGGTGCCCCCATCCAGAACCACTTAAAGAGCTTTAGTTAAGAAGCTGAAATAGAGAAACACAAACTCTTAAAATATTATACATGCACTTTTATAACGTCCTGCATTGATTTTGTTCCTACCATTTCTCAAGAGCTCCATTTTTCAATCCGTGGGTACTCCTGTACACATAAGTCTGGGATTCTAGAAGCCATAACCCACACGAACTTTAAGGACCATGCTTTGGTTTAGAACTAGGTATACCTTTGGATAAAAATCAGTAGAGAGATTTAACAGGAGTATAGTTAGGGAATCTGGCCTTTATGCACAGGGGAAGTGGCCAAGCCTTTGAGAACTCTGCCCATCAGCCAGATGTGCAGTGGTTGGTCCTAAAGAACACCGAGATGCTTCAGATTCTGTGTCTCCCTGTCTCTCTGCCCTTCCCCCACTCATGCTCTGTCTCTCTCTCTCTCAGTCAAAAATAAACAATTAAAAACTTTTTTTAAAGAAAGGGGGCACCTGGGGGGCTCAGTCGGTTGAGCATCTGACTTCGACTCAAGTCATGATCTCACGACCCGTGAGTTTGAGCCCCATGTCGAACTCACTGAACTTTGTTCAATCTCTGTGCTGATAGCTCGGAGCCTGGAGCCTGCTTCAGATTCTGCGTCTCCCTTTGTCTCTGCCCCTCCCCTCCCCTGCTTGCTCTCTCTCTCTCTCTCTCTCTTTCTCTCTCTCTCAAAAATAAGTAAGCCGTAAAAAAAAAAATATATTAAAAACAAAACACCGAGAGACAGCGAGGAAGCAGAGAGTCTAACACATGTTGCAGCACCTTTTCATTCTCTGACAACACATGCTGGCCTGATAGTCTGGGGGACGTTGTCATCAGAGAGTCGTGTGAAGAATGTCTTAAAAAAAGGAATTCACATCCAGATGACCATGATGTTTTATTTAAATATACAAAAGAGAGAGAGAGAGGTTAGGCATTACCCATCACTTTTCATGTCCATGTTTATCATAAGCAGTGGCATGCACAACTGTGCCATTATGGGATCAAGATACAATGTTCTGCTCTGTGCTCATTCTTTGAGCAAGAACCAGAAACTTTTATCTGGATGTAGTTATTATATGAAGGACACTATACATATATTAAAGAACATATCATTGTATGCTTTAAGGTATTGGCTTAAAATAATGGTCCCCTTTGTAATTCATATTCTCGCATTGAGTGATCTCATACTGAATTCAGTCCAACAATTATTTTACCAGTCATGAGAAAGGCACGGTGTTATAGCATTCTTTTTAAAAATACGTTTAAGTATTGCAGTGTCTTCGTGCTAAGTAGTCATCCAGAGTGACCTGCTTGGCATCAGACAAAACAATCCAGTTGACTTATGGGAAGTCAATTTTGCTTCAGTGAGTGTATTGGTAATCTAGGAATATATTGATAATCTATAGACAGAGCTTTATAGTGGTTTGTGAAGATTAAACTCTTCTAATGTCTATTATTTCACGTTTTCAAAAGATAAACTTAATCACCATCTAGCTAATCTGGGAAAATCTACCTTTTAGACTAAATATGATTGGCATAGATTTAGGAAGAAAAAAAAACTCCCTGGGAAAAAATGTGAATATAAAGGGTTCATTCTCTAAAGGTATCACATTTCTGATCTGCCCATTTTGAATATCAGAAGCTTTATTCTAATTATGATGGGTTTCACATTTCAGAAACTTGCATGTAAAAATATAAAATACCATATTTGATCTTTAACTTCTGATCTTTTAACAGACCACGTGAAAGACTGGTTGAGGATAATTGAATTCTAGTATTGTGTGACCTATATACAGGTTAATATACAAGCAGCTTAAGAAATGTACATATGAAATTAACACAATAATTTGAAATATTTACTCCCTAAGGAATTAATAAAGTCCCTAGTCAAGAGTAGCTACACTGTTTCTGTAATAACCTATTTCAGTCCTCTTCCTTGTTTTTCATAGTGGTTCCCCCATCAAATACTGATTTTCTCTCTTTTACCAATATGTATCTTGTACTTGTCTGAACCTAAACGAGTACTTTGCGGGGCGGGGGGTGGGGGATGCGGTAGCTGATGTTTATATTATATGGAAATTTTAGCCTGTCTCTCTGGGACTGCTCAAAATGTACACTTCTAGTCCAGCAGATGATGAGTCCTTTCCTTCTTCTTTATTCCTGCTGCTGTGTCTGCTGTCCAGCAAGAACCCCAGTCACCTCCCATTGGGGTTATTCAAATTGACACTTGATTTCTTTTCCTCTGGTCTTGTCCCAGCTTAAATCCATCATCCACACTGCAGTGTGATCTCTCTAAACTCTACATCTCTTTCTGTCCCTCGGAATAAATAAAACTCAAACCAGTTAGCATGAAAAAGCCCTCTGCATCCCCACCTTTGGGTCCCATTTCCAGCCTCAGACGACATCTTTGTTCAGTCTGCGTCGTGCACCCTGGTAATATCAGAGGTGATTGTATTTCTCTCCACATACCGCGACGTTTCTGGAGTCCTTTGTGTGTTTGGTCATTGTCTCCTCTCTGCCAGTCTCGTTTTCCTTTGTTTGCACAGTGCCTCTATATGATAGAAGTAATAATAATGCAGGCATCCTTTCTTTAAGAGGATTTTGTGAACTACACCTTCGTACCATTTTAGAGGGAAGAGTAGTACAGTCCCCCTGCCAACTGCACCAGAACTGAGGCAGGGGCATCTCTTTCTTATTCATCGTGGTGCTGTTAGCACCTAGCCCAATGGTTGGCACACACTGGGCAGGCAATGTCTGTTGCTCTTTTCTGTTTGTTAATCTGCACATTAAGCACAATGGCAGTTGCACCTGATTCACATATGGAGGAACCGACCCAAGAAAACACTCTTCACCTGCTTAATTTTTCTGTGAAATTCCTTAGCTAACTAATGAATACTAACCTTGGATCTCTAAAATGAACCCATTGCTTGTACCCTCAAGACAAAGACAAACACTGAGTGTAAACCAGAATAACAGATTTAGCCCACAAATGCTTTGTGTATGTTGTAAAGAATCTGGCCTTTCATGCCTTTTCTGATTTTTCATCAAAATATTCTCATGGGTGGTTTCTTTCCTCTCTTCATCTTTGTAGTTTGGGCAGTAGATCAGACAGGAAGGAAAAGCTCTTTGGGCTTTATTTTCAGAGGAAAGGAATATGAAAAGAATAACTGAAGTCCTGACAAAATTGCTTATTTTCCTGTCTTTTCCTCTTCGTTGTGCTAAACAATTTACAGTTCTCTGCAATAAAAATACATAATTGCTTTAGCTACTCTTCCCCAGTCCTCTACCCCCATTAGACCCAGAAGCAGGGTCTAATATTCAATGTCAATGTCAGGGAGAAATATATATTCAATAATATATATTGAAATGTTCAGGGAGAAATATATATTCAATAATAATATATTCAATGTCAGGGAGAAAAAATGTTTCTTCTGAAATGTTTTGTATTTATGAACAACTTCTCTTCAAGACTGTAAATTTATCTTTTAGAGAAAAGGGAATGAGGGAGAAACTAACATCTTTCCAGGACCTAGTATGAGACAGGTAATGTTGATCTCATTTAATATCAAGGTTTTTAAAAATACTAAAATTTTTAAATTTTTATGTTTTATTTTTATGTTACATTGATTGTCTTCTTCTTCTTTTTATTATTTTCTTCCTTCTAATTTCTTGGGGTTTAATTGAACATTCTTGTTTTTTAAGGGTCTTGAGATAGATGCTTAACTCATGGGCATTTAGCCTTTCTTATTTTAAAACTTACATATTTATTACTGTAAATTATCTATAACAGAGATTTAGTACATACTGGAGGGTTTGAGATATGATCTCTTTCATTATTATTTATTTCAAAATATGTTCTAATTTTCTTTTTTATATCTCTTTGGAACATGGGTAATTTTGAAATATGTTATCTAAATATAACATATTTGGATTTTTCCCCAAGTTTTTTTTCAATCATTTATTATTTAATCCCACATTGATGAGAGAATATGATATATTTCAATTTTTTTTTTTTTACATTTGATGTAACTTACTTTACTGCTTACTTTATGGCTTATTTTGGTAAATATTATATGTGCATTTGATAAGAATGTATGTTCTACAACTTGTCATTGTGTTATTAAACACATGTGAAGTTGGTCAATTTGTTAATTATTTTGTTTATCTCTTATATATCCTTTTTTTATTATTTAAATTCAAGTTAGTAAACACACAGTGTAGTCTTGCTTTCAAGAATAGAACCCAGTGATTCATCACTTACGTACAACACCCAGTGCTCATCCAAAGTGCCCACCTTAATGCCCATCACCCATTTAGCCCCTCACCCACCCCATGCACCACGCCTCCAACAACCCTCAGTTTGTTGTCTGTATTTAAGAGTCTTTTATGGTTTACTTCCCTCTTTTTATATCTTGTCTTTCCCTTCCCCTGTGTTCATCTGTTGTGTTTCTCACATTCCACCTATAAGTGAAATCATATGATATTTGTCTTTCTCTGACTTATTTCGCTTAACATAATACCATCTTATTCCATCCACATTGTTGCAAATGGCAAGATTTCATTCTTTTTCATCATCAAGTACTATTCCCTTGTGTCTATATCCCACATCTTTACCCATTCATCAGTCGATTGGGCTCTTTCCATACTTTGGCTATAAATCATATATATCCTTCTTGACTTTTTGCCTTTTGGTTTATTCAACTACTAACATAAGTAAGCTAAACTCTTCAGCTATGATTCTGTATTTGTTTATTTCTTCTATAAATTCTTTTAGTTATTACATTACATGTTTGATGCTGTTTAATTAGGTTCCTAGAAATTTAGAATCATTTTACGTTCCGCTTGAATTAAATCTTTATCAGGTGAAATGTCCCTCTTTATCTCTAGCAATAACTGTTGCCTGAATATTTACCTTATCTGATAACAGAGTTTTCATACAGCCTTCTTTCATTTACTATTTTCATGTTATACATTTTTTCTGCCCTTTTATTTTTCATCTTTCTGTGTCCTTATATTTAAAGGATAGTTACAATTGTGAACAGCATATAATTTTCTTTTCTGACCCTTGTCTTTTAATTGAAGTATTTAGTCTGTTTACATTTATTTTAATTAATAATACATTTAGGTCCAAGTTTACCATTTTACTTTTTACTTTTATCTGTAGTTGCTTCTCATTCTTTTCTCCTTGTATCTTATTAATTATGATTTTAAAAAGTTATTTCTTATTAGTTTTTTAATCTTCTTTTAAAAATTATTTTAGTGGTTCCCTAGAGATTATAACATACATTCTTAAGTTATATGAGTCTACCTTAAATGAAACATGTACAAATTTTCAGACCTTGCACTGTAACTTACATTATTTTAATTCTATTTACTTCACTTCCTTTGTACTATTATTGACAGTTAATTTAAATGTACTTATGAGTCACAAAAGTTTTATTTTTTAATCAGTCAGTATTCATGTAGCTATATCCATAATTTTAGGTTTCCACTCCCTCTGTCCCATCTGGCATCATTTTCCTTCTATGTTTTTATAAAGTCTTCAAAATAAAAAGGGGTGTCTGGGTAGCTCAGTCAGTTGAGCATCCTATTGTTGATTTCAGCTCAGATCATGATCCCAGAGACATGGCATTGAGCCCCAAATCAGGCTCAGCACTTAGCATGGAGACTGCTTGATATTCTTTCCTCCGTCTCTCTGTCTCTCTCTGTGTCTCTCTCTCTCCCCCTTCTCCTCTGCCCCCCCACAAGCATGCGTTCTCGCATTCTAAAATTAAAAAATAAGAAAAGAAAAAGAAAAAATAAACAGTAGTTCTTTTTTTTTCCTGCTTTTGTTCCTGAAAATTTTTTCTTCTATTTTAGCACTTTAATTCTTTAAATAGATCGTGTTTTTGGCTTCCATTGTTTATGTTGTGAAATCAGCATATTTAGGGTTTTCCCTGCTCACCCTTTCTCCAGGATCTTGGCCCCTCCCATCATGGCTGCTTTGATTACTCTTAGAAGCTCTCACACATCTGATTTTGTGTTAATTTTTATATTGATCTAGCTTGCATGTTGTTTTCTGCAGGACGATTATCCAAAGAAGCAGTTTTTGTAACTGGAAACTAACATCCAGCTAACATCAGTCTGAAACGTACATTATCTTAAACGTCTGTTTTCTAATATCCACTTTTGTACTCCTTGCTGAATGATTGATTTTGTGAACGTAAGTTTAATACGAAATAATGTAGAGAAAAGTAGACAGCACGATCTGGCTTTTGAAAGTAAATATTGTAAAAATAACTGATAAATCAGTATATGATTGTATATTTTGTCTATGGCTATCTCAGGTTCATTAATGCTTTTGGGTATTTAATTGAAATTTTGAGAAAGTGAGACTTTGTACACATCTCTCTGATGCATAATGCAACAGAACATGTACAATCAGTCTGGAACAGACAACTCCCCTTGAAGGAGCAGATGGAATTATTTATGTTGTGGATGTACATGGCTTAGACATCAGAAGACACTTCCTGTCCCACTTCATAGGATAGTATGAGTATTTGGGTACTTAGTTGGATAAATACTCTTTAAATTGAATCTACTTCAGAGGGAAAAGTTTTATACGTGTTTTGCCACCCCCCATATATTTTATTTCCTAAAACTTTCCAGAATATTTTTAATAAATGATGACCGTAAAATATTTTGTTATCAGTGAGTTTCATGAACACATGAAGACTGTAGGGGCACTGGGGTGGCTCAGGTGGTTGAGCGTCCGATTTCAGCTCAGGTCATGATCTCACAGTTCGTGAGTTCGAGCTTCACATTGGGCTCACTGCTGTCAGCCTGTCAGCGCAGATCCTGCTTTGGATCCTCTGTCCCCCTCTCTCTGCCCCTCTCCCAGTTGTGCTCTCTCAAAAATAAATAAATATTAAAACAAAAAACACAGGATGACTATAATCAGAACAATCTACTTCTTGCCTCTCTCTTTTTAATTTTAATTAATTTTTTTTTAAAGTTTACTTATTCATTTTGAGGGAGAGAGGGAGAGTGCATGAGTGAGGGAAGGACATAGAGAGAGAAGGAGACGCAGAGAATCCTAAGCAGTCTCCACACTCTCAGCCTGACTGGGGGCTTGAACACACGAACCATGAGCTCATGACCTGAGCTGAAACCAAGAGTCAAATGCTTAATCATCTGAGCCACACAGACTCCCTGCCTCTGACTCTTATTTTCATTCTTCTTTCCGTAAATGTCATAGCCCTGATTCTGAGTTCCCATTGATTACCAAGACCTATCACTAATTTAGTAACAACTTTTCAGGAAAGGAAAACAAAATTTCTTCCTTTGAATTATCCAAAAAATGTAAGCCAAATCCCAGAAACATTAAAATGTGAGACAAACTCTACATTATAAAAGTGACAAATTATGGAATGGGTTAGAATGCCAATGGAACGCTGGTTAGCTTGCTAAACAGTGAGGACAAGCAGGTGAATCAGACGTACATCCTGGCCTGGGAGAGTCTGTACCAGGTTAGGCATTAGCAGTGCAAACCAATAAACACAGCAATATGATGAGTGCTTCGGTTTGGTGTGTCTGAAGTTCCATAGGATCCCGGTCGGAGGTGATGCTGTTAGTCACGTCCTGGTATTTGAGACAGAATAGAAATGGTTTTAAAAGCGATTTAGGAAATTCAGAAACACAGATCCTGGTGACTGTAGGGATAGGAGATGGGAAGGGACAAAAGGGAAAGTTCTTATCTTTCCAGCTTGTAGTTTTGTGTTTCTAATGGAGTGGTTTTAAGGGGCTCCTGGATGGCTCAATTGGTGAAGCGTCCCACTCTTGATTTTGGCCCAGGTCATGATCTCACTATCTTGAGACCGAGCCCCAACTCCAGCTGGGCTCCCAGGGCATGGAGCCTGCTTAAGATTCTCTTTGTCCCTCTCCTGCTGTTCTTACCCCAGTGGGCACGTGCTGTTTCTCTGACTCTCTCAAAAAAGTAAATAAGTAAAAACAAATTCAGTGGTTTTGAGTCCCATCAGCTCTTAACAAGTTAATGCAATAGTGATTTGTTTTTGATTATGTCGAACTTAAGGTGCCTGTGGATGTGTTGGAGAAGCAGTTACATGGTTGTGGTTGTTAGGAGCGCACTTGTACCGCGGGAGGGAATTTGGGAAGATTGAGCAAGTAATTTACAAACCTGTGATGGTGGATGAGCTCATGGGGAAAAGGGCTGCAATCTGGGATCACGACCGAACGAGAGAACTGGCAGCCTTTGTGATATGGGAGGAAGTGGGGGTGCCTGGACAAGTGGACGGAAGGGTACTAATGACGAGTGGTTCATTAGGGCTCCTCGGGGAAGCATGCTTAGTGATGCCCAACGAGGGACGGAGGGTCAGAGAGGAGAACCGGACAGCTTTATTTAGATCCGGATGGGAAGTGACTATGAGTGGCGTCCTTGAGAGTCATTCCCACAACGTGACCATGACCGCAGATCTCACAGCATCAGATTTGAGGACTGGAGGCAACGAGTGATATTTCAGTAACATTTATTAAGCAGTTGCCTCCCTGACCACTGGAACCGTGGATAAACGCAGGGTCTGGGTCTTTGTGCATGAATTTGCCCGTACTTTTATACTTTCATACTGTCACATTTGCCGGTGACATTTAGCAGCCTGCTTCTGAAGCGCCTTTCACGGTTTCTTTAGTGCTACTTAAAATGCTGCCCTTTCGGCTTATTTTAGAAGCCCTTTACATGTGACGCTGTTAGAAAGAAACACGAACATGAAATAAACCCTTCTAAAAGCTAAGACAGTAAAATCAGTTATAATAACAAAACAAACATCTTTTCTCATCTAATAACTACTACCTCTCTGCGTAGATATATACATGAAGCAAAATTCATTCTACCTCCAAAATGTTTCTAGGGCCCCAAATATATCACTTCTGGGGTCTATTAATGTCATTTTTTTCTTTCTATCGAGAGGCATTCATGGGGACAAAATTACAAGGAAACACAGAATAAGATTTTTTTCTGCCGGAGTTGTTCAGAATGATACTTACTGGTCTTCAACGATAGATTCCACAAAGGAACCCCCTGTAATAGTTGTAACTGAAAAGATGATGTCATTTAAATTCTATCCATAATTTGCATGCAATGCTGATTCCTCACAAATTTAAATAGATATAAGTTATCATTCAGAAACGTGTAGTGACAGAGTATCTTAAGATTCACCTCCCCATTGTACATTACTTTTATTACATGACTAACAATTCTACAACAGTTTTTCTGTCCTAAGTTAAATGTATTACTTAACAGGAATATGGTTCCAGTTGCCATCTTATCATTTTTGAGTGTTTAATTAGATCAGGCACATCAAAATGTATTTGATATGGTAACCTAAAATTATTAACCTGTTCCTTCTTACCTCCCTAGAATTTAACTAATTTAACTAAAAAAAAAAAAAAAAACAACTCGTGTTCTAGGGCATCGTGTTCTGTGTATTGATCTTGGCAAGCTGTTGGTCAAATACTATTTACTATTTCTTAAGCTGTGGTTGTAGTTCTTTGCTTTATGTCATCTATTTTCTAGCATATTTTTAAATAAGTCTTAGATTTGCTTAGGGAATAAAATAATCAGTAACAAAGCTTTTATTTTTATGAAAGGAAAATACAAATACTCTAATAATTTCTAAAGGTTCACTTCTTCATATATAGAACTGGATTAACATGTTAAAAGGAGAGTCTTAAGAAATCCTGGTGGCTTGGGGTGCCTGGTTGGCTCAGTTGGTTAAGCGACTGGCTCTTGACTTCGGCTCAGGTCATGATTTCACGGTTCGTGGGTTTGAGCCTCATGTAGGGCTCTGTGCTGACAGCATGGAGTCTGCTTGAGATTCTCAATCTCTCCCTCTCTGCCCCTCCCCCACTCGCATGCTCTGTTTCTCTTTCTCTCAAGATAAATAAATAAACTTAAAAAAAAGAAAAGAAAAAGAAATCCTAGTGGCTTCTCACAGTGGAAGAAGCCAGATGACTCAGGTTTCCACTGGTTCATGAAAGTATTTTTTAAATATGAATATATTTTGATCTTTTAAAAATGTTACAACCTTAAAAATTGTAAGTGTGATATTTGAGGGTTATTTGCTTATAAAAAATGTGACTCATGAATTTCGTTAAGAAAAAGATTTCTTTGTGTTTTCAAAACAGTGCAGTCGGGGCGCCTGGGTGGCGCAGTCGGTTAAGCATCTGACTTCAGCCAGGTCACGATCTCGTGGTCACGATCTCGCGGTCCGTGAGTTCGAGCCCCGCGTCGGGCTCTGGGCTGATGGCTCGGAGCCTGGAGCCTGTTTCCGATTCTGTGTCTCCCTCTCTCTCTGCCCCTCCCCCGTTCATGCTCTGTCTCTCTCTGTCCCAAAAATAAATAAACGTTGAAAAAAAAAAAACAAAAACAAAAAAAAAACAAAACAGTGCAGCCATTCTGTCCCTCTTTGTTTTTCATATTCCCCCAGCGCATATAGTTAGTACCTTTCCATAGCACTTGATTCTTAATTATTATTAGTTCTCAAATTGGGAATTGCCAGAATTAAACTTTGGGCATCAGTGATATTGAAGCTTAGAACATTTGTCTCTAGGAAGAGACTGTACTTCTGTGCACGTTTGTAGAAAATATGGCAAACTTTTATGCCCAAATCCTCCTATCGGCTGATAGATGTTTGACAAAATATGTCTAATTTGTTATTACTTATAATTGAATATATATTTCCTTGCCAAAAGTGTATACCCCAGACGACTAAATGACATCACATGAAATTTTGGGAGAAAAATGAGGTAAATAGAAAAAGAGATATCACAATTTTTAAATTCAGGCAAAGAACTTAGGATAATTAGGGACATATGCTGTCAAATGAAAACTAAAATAAAATATCGTCCATTCAACACCTTGTCAGCCACAGCTGTAGTTTTCTGGAATGTTTGCTTCAAGCTTACACCAAATGCTCTTTACTTTCTTAGAACAAGTTATGACCACCTACACAAATTATGTCACTCTTGTAGTTAAATGTTTTTTTCATGACAGCAAAGGCTACCAGGCTTCAAAAATAAGCCATGAGTGTTTTAAATTAATGTTTTCAAAATCAGTCTGCTGTCCGCTGCACCTATAACTTTGTATGTCTGAAACACAGATAGCAGATGGCATGTGGGGAGGGCGGGAGGGGAGAACTCCTCTGAAAGGAAACTACGTGGAATCTCTTTGACTTAATCAAATTATCTGCACATTACATTAAATTATTTACAGTATGAACACATTGCTCCGTGTTAAATTGGGAATTGCATGTTTTAAAAACCCTCTTTGTGTCCCATGTATTGAGCAAAGGCTGCTTGTCCAGTGCAGAAAAACGTTGTGGAAAATTCCCCAATTCCTGTGCGTTCTGTCTCGGAGCCCTCCGTCCACCCATTCGTTTCGGCCAGACGCCTTCAGAGAGCCTGCAGAATACAGGAGAGCTGAGGTCTTTGTTTGCTGAATCAGTGTCTGCATTTACCTTGTTCGGGAATTTTGAAGGAAAGATACGGAGGAGATTTTCTCAAGGTCGTGTCACTGGCAAAAGCAAGATGATAGTGCCCGCAAGATGACCGTATTGGCATTTTCCAAAAAGCTGTCAGCGGTTGCCAGTGATGAGCACTGAGCAAAGTAGCTTTACTTTTTTTTTAATGTTTATTTATTTTTGAGAGAGAGAGAGAGAGAGAGAGAGGCAGAGACACAGAGGATCTGAAGCAGGCTCTGCGCTGAGAGCACAGAGCCCGCTGTGGGGCTCTGCGCTGAGAGCACAGAGCCCGCTGTGGGGCTCGATCCACAAACTGAGATCACGACCTGAGCCGAAGTGGAACGTTTAACCCACTGAGCCACTCAGGTGCCCCCAGAGTAGCTTTATTTTGAGGTTGGGTGGCCAAGAGGTGGTTTGGGTTGGAAAGCATGAGCATCTCGTTCCTGAAATGGGGGAGTTGGGGGGGGCAGGCAAGTGCTACCACTCACACTGCTGGCCTGAAGTCCTTCCAGAATCGCAAGGACGGTTTCCAACCTTTGGATTAGTGCGCCACCTCATTCACATAGACTCAGAGATGCTAACCTTCTGTTAGATCAGCTGTCCCTGAGAGCTCATCACAATCAAATCAGGTCTTCGCACTATTAAGGTTCTTTTATTATATTTAATTGGCTTTAAGATTTCTTTAATATAATTTAAAATGCTTTGCCTTAAGTGCCTCCTCTTTTGAAAGTCTCTGTGGATTAACTTCTTAATCGTATTTGAAAACCAAGGTTTCCTTTATATGGTAGAATCTTCCCCAAACAAGAAACCTGGCACTCAAGAAACAAAATGTTCTCGTTGCGAGGATTTTAAAATAAAAGGTTTGAAAAGATTGTGGTTAAAATCATTGGAAGGTAACCGAACTGTGAGTACAGAGTACTGTTCCCCTTAGCCACACGACTTGGGAATCACTTTATGGAGCTACTTACTTAAGAAACAAATTGATGACATCCCTTTTCAACTTTTTTCTAGAAGCAGCATCGCTCTGATCTTAGATGCTAAATTGCTTTGTATTTTCTACTGCTTCCCCCCACCCCAGAAAAACAAATTGAAGCAGGCTGGACTTACTTATTTCCTAAATAATGTTATACGGGGAATTTGGAAGGGTTTCCGTGTTCCTCCTTCTATGCATACATTCGAGTTTGCTTCCATATATTTTATTTGCATCATAGTTGAATAAAAGACTGCTTTCTATTATTTTTTCACCTGATTATGAAAGGCCATGAAAGGGTAATTTGTCTTAAAACACCAATGCCTCATTTCTCAAAGAGGTGCAGTATTGATTTTAGAATAAAACACGTGGAATGATACTTGAACTCAAATAGTGAGAATTTGCCAAGATTAAATTTTCATTCATTCATTTCACATCTGAGATAAAAACACAAATATTTAAAAATAATTTAAAAGGACAGACGTTTGCCCTCAAGAAGTTTAGGTCCCCTGAGCATGAGGGAGCAGCATGGGAATGGGTTCCAGTCCCCGCTTGGCTCCTTTCTGAGGCTCTGAGACTGTAGGAAAGCCACTTAAGTTTCTGGTGGTTCTTTTAAATTTATTCCCCTGGTAAAAAATGAAGGTGATGTCGATGGAGTAGACGTCAACCTGGTCATCTGTGCCAGCGATTCTCTCTGACACTGGGTGTTCAGTTTTCCTGAGCACTGTTTGATGACCCATCCAAAGTAACTTTAAAATGGGTAATGGCCGGCGCCTGGGTGGCGCAGTCGGTTAAGCGTCCGACTTCAGCCAGGTCACGATCTCACGGTCCGTGAGTTCGAGCCCCGCGTCAGGCTCTGGGCTGACGGCTCAGAGCCTGGAGCCTGTTTCTGATTCTGTGTCTCCCTCTCTCTCTGCCCCTCCCCCGTTCATGCTCTGTCTCTCTCTGTCCCCCCCAAAAAAAATAAATAAACGTTGAAAAAAAAATGGGTAATGGTACATGTCAATGGGTGCTAGCATGTCTATGCTCACATAGCTCTGTGCTCACAGGCTACTTTCATGATCAAATAGCTCTTAGAAATCATAACTGAAGGGGCGCCTGGGTGGCGCAGTCGGTTAAGCGTCCGACTTCAGCCAGGTCACGATCTCGCGGTCCGTGAGTTCGAGCCCCGCGTCAGGCTCTGGGCTGATGGCTCGGAGCCTGGAGCCTGTTTCTGATTCTGTGTCTCCCTCTCTCTCTGCCCCTCCCCCGTTCATGCTTTGTCTCTCTCTGTCCCAAAAATAAATAAACGTTGAAAAAAAAATTAAAAAAAAAAAAAAGAATCATAACTGAATTGTCTGAAGATTGATCTGAAAAAAGCTTTGGCATGTTTTCCATAGCACAGTTATCGAATCTTGTCCCTGGGTGCCAAAGTTGTTGTTTTAAGCAGCTGTTTTGCCGTTGTAAGGGGAAATACAGATGGAATAATGACTATTCCTTGTTTGCACTTGACCTGACACAAATTTCAGGTAATGCATGTTAATACAAGTATACAAATGGGGGAGATTAATGTTAATGCCAAAAGAGGAGCATAAACTATTTTCTCATTGAGTGACTGTTGTCAGTTCCTTCCGGCTGCTATACCTTGTGAAAGCTGGTTCCTTATTTTATTGAGTTGTAATCTTTAATCTTTATCTACCTTTATTTTTTTATATTGAGATGGCAAGTGCTAATATATTTGTCAGAAGCAAATAACCCTTTTATAAATGTAGAATATATAGTGCACATTAAGATACAGGAATGTCAATAGAAAGAAAACACCAGTGGGGTGCCTGGGTGGCTCAGGTGAGCGTCTGACTCTTGATTTCAGCTCACGTTATGATCTCGTGGTTCATAGGATCAAGCCCCACATTGGGCTCTGCGCTGAGCATGGAGACTGCTTAAGATTCTCTCTCTCTCTCTCTCTCTCTCTCTCTGTATACATATGTATATGTATATATGTATACATATGTATATATATACGTATACACACACGTGTGTGTGTATATATATATGTACATATATATATATGTATATATATGTGTGTATATATATATATATATATACACATATATATATACACCATCTGCCCCTCTCCCCTGCTTGTGCTCTCTCTCAAATAAAATTGAAAAAATAAATAAATTAAATTTTAAAAAATTAAAAAAAAATAAGAACACTAAGGTGATATTTAAAGGTAGCATAATTTATTAACTTGATTGCTAAAGGTGTAGAAGCTAGAGAGTTAATTACTTCGTGATATAATAGAAATTCTGTAGGGGCGCCTGGGTGGCACAGTCGGTTAAGCGTCCGACTTCAGCCAGGTCACGATCTCCCGGTCCGTGAGTTCGAGCCCCGCGTCGGGCTCTGGGCTGATGGCTCGGAGCCTGGAGCCTGGAGCCTGTTTCCGATTCTGTGTCTCCCTCTCTCTCTGCCCCTCCCCCGTTCATGCTCTGTCTCTCTCTGTCCCAAAAATAAATAAACGTTGAAAAAAAAATAGAAATTCTGTATAATTATAAATGATATGACAAACAGATTCAAAAGTATTAAACTATTAAAATTTTAGTTACCAATTAGAAATGAACATTCTAATTTTCACAATTTTATTTTCTGTTTCCCCTCATTGTCAGATTTTCAGAGACTAGTTATTAACAATAACCATTAAAGTGGCTGTTCTCTCTAATAAATAATATTGCTTTCTTTGTATTCATTACTTTTGGTTAAAAGGATGCCGGTCAACACAAAGTATTAAAATGCATATGTAAAACTGAAATTAGAAGTCTGCATTATAATAGGAACTGGAAATTTTTTTTTGGCAAACAAAGCTTTATTTTAATTTTATACATACTTTTCAAGCACTCAGTCAACTGTCATAGAGTCTTTACAGCATTCCCAACTATTATGGACTTCTGTAAACCTCTTCTGAACTCTATAAAACCTAAATAATTATCCCATTTGTTGAATGTTCCCTACATGCCAAGTTCAGTGATAAGGACTTTCATTTATCAAGTTATTCTGTCGTGGAGCAAGTTCTGAATTACATAGCCTTTCATCAGACACCCAATATTTGAAAGACCTGGGGGGGTGGGGTGCCTGGGTGGCTCAGTCAGTTAAGCGTCCAATTTCGGTTCAGGTCATGATCTCATGGTTTGTGGGTTCGAGCCCCGTGCTGAACTCTGTGCTGACAGCTCAGAGCCTGGAGCCTGCTTCGGATTCTGTGTCTCCCTCTCTCTCTGCCCCTCCCCAGCTTGTACTTTGTCTCTGCCTCTCTCAAAAATAAACATTAAAAAAATTAAATTTATGAAAGACCTAGTAATCTGGCATAGGTCAAAAGGTTAAGCCTGGCCCTGGTAGGTTCCATGGTTCTATTCTTCCACCACCTCCAAGGGGGCAGAGGGATCTTTTCCTTTTAGCCAGGCTAAAATGTATTCGCCTTATAGTGACAAATTTCCAAATTTGTTTTGAAGCCTGTCAAAATAGGATGTTTTCTCCAAACAAAATTTTTGATAGGGAAATTTCATAGGGAAAAAAAGCCCTTCTCTTTGTGATCATCAGTGATTACTTATTTCTAGCTAGTCTCATCAATCACTGTAGGTTTCAATGCTGATGGCCAGTGGCAGAGGCTCATAAACTGAGTCTTTCTAAAAGATTGGCATAGTGAGGAAGGTGGTGGCAAACACATTGCCTTCTTGTGAGCTTGTAAGATTCCTGAAGGTAGAAGCGGGTAGAATTTCTGTATCTCCAGCATTCTATAACCTCCTACATTTCCCCCAAACTAAGTCTCTCTCCCCAACTCCAGATTCAGTTAAGTAATGGCTTACCTGACATCTCACATGGATATCTTTTTTAAAAAATTTTTTTAATGTTTATTCATTTTTGAGAGACCGTGTGAGCAGGAGAGGGAGGGAGAGAGAGAGAGAGAGAGAGAGAGAGAGAGAGAGAGAGAGAGAGAGAGATACAGAATCCGAAGCAGGCTCCAGGCTCTGAGATGTCAGCACAGAGCCCGATGCAGGGCTTGAACCCACAAACTGTGAGCTCATGACCTAAGCCGAAGTCAGACACTTACCTAACTGAGCCACCCGGGTGCCCCTCGTGTGGATATCTTCTAAATAACACAAATTCACACAAGCCCAAAAAGGGATTCACTGTTTTTCTGAAACCTGTCCCACGCATTGATTTCCCATCTCAGGTGATGGCAGACGCACCGTTCTGTTTGCCCGAGTTAAAACTTCTGGGGGGCACCTTGGAATTTCCTTTTTCTCTTGCATCCGTTCATCCATTCCATAATGAAATCCTGGCACTCTACCTTCAAAGTGCATCCACATGTGACCTCTTCACCCCACCACCAATCTGGTGTGACCCACCTTCGTTTTCAGTAGCACGTCCTTTGCAAAATTCAGTCAGATGATGTCACCCTCCTGCCCTGTGCCTTCCTTTCTCTCCCCTGTCGATGCAAAGTAAATGCCAGTGTTCCAGTAATGGCTTCAGGGCCACTTGCTGTCTGCCCTCATAACTCCCCTGGTCTCATCTCCTGCTGCTGTCCTTGTCCTGTTCTTGGTCCAGCAACAGCGGCTGTCTTGCTCGTCTTTGAATAAACTCCTTGGGGTTTGCTGGAGCAAACCCGGGACGTTCTTCCCAGGTCTGCACGCGGCTAAGTCACCAGGTCAAGGTGTGTCCAACTCTTGCCTTCGGGACGAGCACTGCGCTCCTGTCCTGACTGCCCTGTTTGGTACAGTCCTGCGTCCTACCTTCTTGCTCCCACGTCACTCTTCGGACCCCACCCTTCTGCCACTCTGCTTTTACTTGGTGACCTTGCCGTTGTCACATGTTAACCTGCTTACTGTTTTGTCGTTGTTGTCGTTGTTGTTCTTTCGGTTATGTTTTCGGGGTAAGGTCCACAGGGGCAGCGATCTTTGTGATATTTGGTGATGTAATCCAAAGGAGCAGGACGCGGCCCCTTGATAAACCTTTGTTAAAGCAGTGAAAGAGTGTTAGAATGATGTGTTTTTGGCTTTTGCAGCAGAACCCCACACTCACATTTTCCAGGAAGCAATGTCAGTAATAATTTGAGAATATTTAGTTGATGTGGTTAAAAATAGTCCATAGAAGGGTTTTCTAGGTTGCTTTCGGCAGTCTCAGGGGTAGCAAAGTAGGCTGAATCCCACATTGTTTCCTCCCTAGAAAACACGGTCTTGGGCCCCTGCCATCATCGTTTCCTCGGGGGCTGTTACAGTGTCACCTCTTCTGAAGAATTCTCCTTTGCCTCCCTTCATCTGTCAGCCCTAGCCCTAACTGCCCCGTCTGGTGTAGCAACCACTGCTAGGGGACAAAGATCTCTGCTTCGCTCAACTTACATTGTGGAGGTAGGAGAGAGACAATTAAACAAAGGTCTCTGTAAAGTTAAAAAATAAATAAGAAAGGACAGAGGAGAGGTTGTCCCCCGGGGCCCCAGGGTTTACACTTTTAATTGGGAGAGCGGTCAGGGACACCCGCACTGGGGAGTCACATTTGGATGGGGAACTGGAGAATGCGGGATGCCGGAGCAGGCAGAAACTGGGGCGTCCAGTTCCAGGTGGAGGGGTCAAGGCCGGTGGCAGGGGATGCACTGGGGTCAGGTCGGCTCGAGCCGAGAGAGTGAGGGAGCAGGTCAGTGTAGCAGGGACAGAGGTAGTAACTAGGCTTTGTGCTGTGTGTGTGTGTCTCGCTGAATGATGAGCACCGTGAAGAGAGGACAAAGTCTGACAAAGCTGAGTGCTCAGTAAACACTAGGTACTCAGTAAATACTGTCAAATATTGACTAAAACTTTTCTTTCATGCTTTACTTTTCTTGTCTGAAAATTTAAAAATCAAAATACCATTTGCAATAAATAAGCATGTAACAGGCAGGTATTTCATCAGCTATAACATATTCTTTAAGAATTTTTTTTAATGTTTATTTATTTTTGAGAGAGACAGAGCGCAAGCAGGGGAGGGGCAAAGAGAGAAGGAGACACAGAATCCAAAGCAGGCTCCAGGCTCTGAGCTGTCAGCACAGAACCCGTCGCGGGGCTCGAACTTACCGTGAGACCATGACCCGGGCAGAAGTCAGAAGCCCAACTGACTGAGCCACCCAGGCGCACCTAAAATATTCTTTTTAAAACCATACTTTCTCTCATTTTGCATTCATACCGAAAAATGCGAAGGGAATTCACATGTCTTCATGTAAATATAAACAGTAGTGAAAATTTCAAATTTCCTGAAGCCCATTTCTAGGTTATGTAATTTTGATGAATATTTATAACCGTTGTTTTCTTGGAGCCAGGCAGTTGATACTTTTCATTAAGGAAAAAACATTTTCATTGTATGAACATTCCACCTATAACATTTTTTGACTCTAAAACCCATAAAGGTAAGAATTGTCTTCTAACAAAAACAGCATGCAAATTTACCTTGTTACTAATGTAATTTGCATATTTGTGCTTGTTATTATTTTATTACTACTGGTCAATCACTGTCTTCTAAAAAGTGATCTGATCTGTTCAGTTTAGTGAACTAAAAAACTAAAGCTTACTTGTTAAATCTGAAGACTGTGCTTTGCTGGAAGTTTTCAGTTTATAGACTTAGCTGTTTTGGGGTAGTTAAGATTTGCTTTTATTTCAACAACAGGAAGCTGATTTTATAAAGAAAAAATATCCCTCATTATAGCATTTTCAAAGAGATTAAAAAAAAAAAGTTTGACACTGTTTTTACTAGTTGGTGCACCAGGAGACAATCATTTGGTAGAATGATAGTCATTCTAAGAAAATAAACAAGATAGAGTTCATGCATCAGGACTCTATTTGGTTTATTCATGTCTTATCCATGCTTTCTTCTAGAGACCTTTCTGGAGACAACGTTCTTTTAATCCTAGGGAGTTTCTGGGTGAAATCCGCCAGACAGAAGTCAGGAGATACGACTGCCTTTATGTTTTTCTGTGGATCTATTTTTAAATGACTCCATGCACACTTGTTTATTTTTCAGACCCGTTCGTGTGCTCAGACTCATAAATAGTTCTGATGGCTATTTGAAATACAGGCTCCTAATTTGTATTCCACTTTTGGTTAATGATTTTTATTTGTGAAAAGACTTACAGTTGGTATTATATATGCATTCATTAGATTCACAGCTTGATTAGTGTATTTGTCCTTCTCGGGGACTAAGAATGGACCACTTAATAACAATAATTAGGAATAACAACGCCTTCTTCTTGCTTCCCAAATTAGATAGAATTTAGGACCAAATCTGAATATAACTACAGTCAGTTTTCTTTTCATATGACCGCTAAGATTGTAAACTCCTAAGATATAAGCCCATCTGTTTTTGGTTTTTGTGTTTAGCCCCACATTCACTTTTCTCACTGCAAGTGGTTGGAAGATTTTTTTTTTCCAGGAAGAATAAGGATTATTATTAATTATAGAAATTCATAATAGGCTAAAGTTATGGAAAAATCCAGAAGGTTGTACTCTGAAAACAGTGAATTGTAAATTATGCTAAATGACCCATATAAAATATAAAATAGAAACACTGTTCTGAACAAAGATAAATATTGTTTCATGACATTAATGAAGTATATTTAGTAATTGCTTATTGGCTTATTAACATATGTAGTATGAAAAAGTGCTTAAAGATAAATCATTCTCAGGGCACCTGGGTGGCTCAGTCTGTTGAGCGTCCAACTTCAGCTCAGGTCATGATCTCACAGTTCATGAGTTCGAGCCTAGCATCGGGCTCTGTGCTGACAGCTCGGAGCCTGGAGCCTGCTTCGGATTCTGTGTCTCCCTGTCTCTGCCCCTCCCCGCTCGTGTGTGCATGTGTGTGCTCTCTCTCTCAAAGATAAACATTATACAAAATTTTTAAATACATAGTTCTCAAAGATAGAGGTTATAAAGTAAGGAATAGTTTACCTACTGTAAATATTACAGCATTTTTCAAAGAAAAGGATGAACTCATTTGACATACATTATGTTTAAATTTGAGAGAGAGAGAGTTTGAGCGAGGGAGAGGGGCAGAGGAAGAGAGAGAATTGTAAGCTGGCTCCACGCTCAGCACAGAGCCTGATGCGGGGCTCGATCCCACGATCCTGGGATCTTGACCTGAGCTGAAATCAAGAGTCGGACGCTCAGCTGACTGAGTCATCCAGGCGCCCCTACATTTGAAATAATGTAATGTGGGTTGAGGATCCGTGAAAACCAGCAAAGAAGATTGACGATCATACACAAAACAGAAGACCACCACACAATCTTGTGTAGGGAAAGTACCAATAGTAGGTGGTTGAGCATATTAATTGATGCCTATTTGATGTGTATCAGAAAAGAGAACTAGAGGGAAGGGAGCAGAATTTGATTCTGAGCCACGAATAAGACTGGAGAAGCTACAAAGTTAACATAGAAATGGCAAGGAAGTGTTGAACTAAAGAAAAAAGATCTGGCAGGAAATAATAAAACTGTGCGGCTTCAGATTGAATGTGGACAACAGAAGACAGGGGTTTAGTCAAAATACACTTTAATATTTCTTGCTTGAGATGTTGGAAGTCAATTTGAAGGAGATGATAAAAGTTCAGTGCTAGAAATTTGAGTATGACAAAACATCAACCCTGCGCATTCTACAGGAATTTAGATATTCGGGATGGAGGATTAAATAGAATTTCCATTAATAATATTATGATGAAGGGGGCCTCTCGGTGGCTCAGTCAGTTGAGTGACTCTTCATTTTGGCTCAGGTCATGATCCCAGGGTCATGGGATCAAGCCCCATGTCGGACTTATGGAGCCTGCTTAAGATTCTCTCTCCTCCTCTACCCCTCTCCCCTGCGCCTGCTCTCTCTCTCTCTGTAAAATAAATAAATACATAAATAAATAAAATATTATGGGGGTGCCTTGGTGGCTCAGTTCTTAAAGCATCTGACTTTGGCCCAGGTCATGATCTCACAGTTTGTGAGTCTGAGCCCCGTTTGAGGTGACCTCGTGCCCAGCTTCTGGTGAGCATGAGCCCTGCTTTGGGCAAAAGATGAGTCCTGCTTCAGGTGAGCCCATTTCCCTCCCTTTTCTCTCCCCCTCCCCATCTCTCTCTCTCTCTCTGCCCCTCACGGGATTCTCTCTCTCTTTGCCACTCCCTCACCTGTGCCCTCTCTCTCTCTCTCTCTCAAAAAAAATATGATGAATGACAACATTTTAATCTTATAAATGTAACTGATTCTCAGAGTGGAATTAAAGTGCCATTCTAGAGGTAGTTTAAGGTAACTTTTTAGGCAAAGTTAAGTGCCTGTGCTATGTTCCCCCTACTCTCTTAAACATGCCATCAAGCTAAAAAACTGTAGATCTGAGACTTGGTCTTTCCCCTGGCTCTTTGTATCTTATTTTGTTCATGGTTACTTTTAAAAATAGCTTCAACTGTATAAATAGCCTGACTTCCCAGTGTTTTCGGTCTTTTACAAGCAGCATCTTTTTCATAAACAGGTGACGTTATACAGTAAAGGACCATTTTGCCACTGGGCTGTACGCTTCAAGAGAGAAGTAGCATGTCAGTTTCACTCATCATTCTATTGCCTGACCCTGCATGGGTCTGGCACTTAGTAGATCTGGTTTATATTTTAGCTCTGCTAATGCAGTCCGTGTGGCCTCAGGCAATTCAGTTCCTATCTCTCTGGCTCAGTTTCCTCAGGTTATAAAACACAGATAATAACATTCTTGTGTAGCAGCTGGCTTAATAGATGGGAAATCTCTTCAAGATTCAATCCCCTATATAGATGTAAATCCTAGTATTATTTCATAATATTTCTCTGAGATAAGTGACAAATTAAGGATGACTTTCAGTTATACGAAGGAATCTTACACAGAAACTGCAGTAGCTCTCCTGGTATCTGCTACCGCGAGGCAACAGTAAATTGTGGCATTAAGTATTTGACTTAATTACATAAGGGTAATATTTTCATGTCCAAAGATTCTCTTTCTGTATGTTTTTAAAACACAGGGTGGAGTATTTCTTAACTGCTATATTGCAGATCCATCCTTCACTGAAACTAAATTCTCCAGAGTCCCTTGCTGTTTCAGATTATATTATATAGATTAGTTTAATGAAAAAAAAAAAAAAGCATGTATACACATAAGCACACACAACTCAGGGAGGAATCTGTACCCGTCTTTTAAAAGGTATGGGCATTAGGGGCGCCTGGGTGGCTCAGTGGGTTAAACACCCGACTTCGGCTCATGTCATGAACTCGTGGGTTCCTGAGTTTAAGTCCTGAGCCCCCCACTCTGTGCTGACAGCTTGGAGCCTGCTTCCGATTCTGGAGCTCCCTCTTTCTCTGCCCTCCCCTGCCTCCCCACCCCCCACCCCTGCACACAGGTGCGTGCGCCCTCTCTTTCTCTCAAAAATAAACATTGAAAAAATAAAATAAAAAATAAAAGGTATGGGTATAATAGCATTTGAAATTAAGTGACTGACTCAAATTTAGAAAGTTAATTTATACCGATTATAGCATGTAAATTGAGTCTTTTTAAAAAGAAATATTTGTTCAAATACCAGATTTTTCCAGATGCATAGTCTCATTTAATTGGGGTGACTGTATACCCCAGCTTCTTGGGACAGTCTCAGTTTACCCAGAACAATTTTAGTTATTGCTTGTTGCCCAGGCCTAATTATTAAGAGCATCTTCTCTTTTATTCTCAAAAGTACCCTGACTTAGGGTGCCTGGGTGGCTCAGTCGGTTAACCATCCAACTTCAGCTCAGGTCATGATCTCATGGCTCCTGAGTTTGAGCCCTACATCTATCTGGCTCTGCACTGACAGCTCGGAGCCTGGAGCCTGCTTCAGATTCTGTGTCTCCCTCTCTCTCTGTCCCTCCCCCGCTCACTTCTGTCTCTCTCTCCTTCAAAAATAAATAAACATTAAAAAAAATTTTTTTTAAGTACCCTGAATTGGAAGGTGAGTTTTATCGTGTCTTACATGTCATTCTAATTCAACAACTTTGCCACAAGTGTTTGACCTACAGAAAAAAAATAACAGTGTCAGAAAGGACAAGTAGCTGGTATAAATTCTCTCTCCTGGTAAGTTACTGGCCCAGAATCTCAAACCAGATCCAGCTTTTTTCCACTCCTGTCTGCTTCAACATTTCTTTTTTATTCATTGGAAGGTTTATTTCAGCATCATTTAAAATAATGAAAAATCAGAAACAACGTTAATGACCAATGGTGGAGAATTTGTAAACTAAATTATAGTGTATCTGCATACTGGAGCAGTCATTAGAAATGTTTTAGAAAACTGCTCAATGATAGGAAAGACCACTTAAGTTATATTACTTTCATCACTTTATTTTATTTTTTCATCATGGCAAGTGTACTCTGATTTGACATTTCTGATCCCCAGTACAGTCCCATCCAGTATCCAGCATATTTTAGTATATATGAAAATAAAACAAAGTTTGAGGTGCGTGTTCTGTGATTTGCATTATGAAAGAGTCCCGGATTAAATACCAAAGTTTAGGTTTTCATGTGTTTAGTATGCACATTTCACTGTAGATCCCCAGGCATTTTGATTGTGCTAGAAATGTGTGTATTGATTCTAATGTCTTTACTCTCTTGTGTTCACATGCATCCCTGTGACCTGTGTAAATAAAGTGTTGGTTCTTTTTCTCTGGGTTCTTTATTTTGGTTTCTCGTTGGGATGAAGGGCAGATAAGCATTTTCTTTTATTGACTCCAGTATAATGACAGGCTTACAATGACCATTACTAAAAATAAATTCATGTTATTGTTTTCTTAAAACTGTATATTTTATTTACATGGAATTTATTGGTTAAGACTTCTATTCTTACTTTAGTAGTTAAGAGAAGAGACGTTATTGTGATGGTAATGTTTTTGTTTTATTTATTTTTTAATCAAGATTAGCCCTAATTTAATAACGAAAGGGACAGATTTGGCATCTGTTCCTTCATTTAATGAACATGACCTAAAAACTTCCATTGCAATGGAATAATACTTCCATTATTCGTATTAGGAATAGCTAATACATAACATGGGCTGCCTCTCTTGACCATTCTGTGCTCAGAGCAGACGTTATGAGTTTATGCATGTGTTCTTTCCTACAGAGTCTGCGGTGGCTTCACAATCGTTTGCAACATGGTTCTCGAGGCAGCCACTATTAAAGATCAGAGATGGTGTGATGGTTAATTTTCTGTCTCAACTTGGCTAGGCCATAGTGCCCAGATATTTGGTCAAACATGATTCCAGATGATTCTGTCAAGGGTTTTTTTTTTTTTAGTTCAGATTTTTTGTTTTAGTTGAGATTTACTCAAAGTCAGTAGACTTTGTTCAGCCTTTTTATTCAGTAGACTTTGAGTGCAGTAGATTACCCCCTCTAATGCGGATGGGCCTCGTCCAGTATGTTGAAGGCCTTAGAGAAAGAAGACTGACTTCCCCTGAGAAAGAGGAATTTTGCCAGTAGGCTGCATTTGTTTTTGCTTTGCTTTGCCTTTCCATTTTTTATTTAAATTCTAGTTAGTTAACATACAGTGCACTCTTGCTTTCAGGAGTAGAATTCATTGATTCATCCCTTACATACAACACTGATATTAATGGTTTTTAAAATTTGATTAATGTATTGAGTATGTATTATGTGCCGGGCACTGTCCCAGGTGCTGAGATACAGCAGGGAACAGAGCCAAACACAATTCTTTATGGATCTTACATTCTAGACTCATACAAATGTGGAATTTAAATAGTCTGTTGGAGGCATACTATAGTATATTAGAAGGCAATAATTAATGTAAGAAAAAAACAGAGTGAGGAATGGAGAATATCAGTTTTGATAAGGTTTAAAAAGATAGGCCCCACTATAAAAATGAAATATCAAAAAAATAAAATAAAATAAAATAACACTTGAGCAGAGCCTTAAGGAGGTGAAGGAACAAACCACGGAGTTATCTCAGGAAGAGTAGTATAGGCCTAAGGAATAGTCGGTGCAAAATTTCTGAAACAAGAACGTGCCTGTCATGTGTGAGCAGCAGGCGTCAAGGCCAGTGGGGCTGCGGTCAAAGATAAGGTCAGAGGGCTAATGGATGTTGAAATTATGAGGGCTTTGGATGTCTGTTAGCGCTTAAGAAGTTACTCTGAGTCTGCCAAGGGGCCAGGGAAGGGCTTTACGAAGAAGGGTCATGTGATCTAACTCTTCAGCAGAATCCTTCAGGCTGTTCCCTTCAGAATAGACATAAGTTATGATAAGTAATATTAGCCCTCCACAGAGTGTTTTTCAGATTCCTCAACTGTTCATTCAACAAGTATTTATTGAGCATTTGATTTGTGCCAGGCACCAAATGTACAACATGCAGCAAAAACCTGTTGTTCCTTACCTTTGTGCAGAGCGACGTGATTACAGGGTCAAACACATGCTGGGGGCCACATTCCAGGAGAGGAGATGACCTTGTCCGGAAGATCAAGGGAAGTTGTCTCATGAAGTAATCATTCAGTGGAGTGAAGTAGGTGAAAGTGAAGGCACCGTGTGTGTGTGTGTGTGTGTGTGTGTGTGTGTGTGTGTGTACCTTCCTGACACTGGGAAGTCTGTATGTGGACAGCCTCTGTGACGGAGATGAACTCAGAGTCCAGTGTCAGCCACAGCAAGACCCAAAGATCCAGCTAAGTAGGGGCCAGAGAGTGAAGACTTTTTGAAAGTCAGGCTAAGGATTTATCTTTATCCAAAGATCAAGAACGTTATAAGTTATTCTAAGATCAAAGTCACTAATGTGATAAAGCAGAGAAAAGGCATAACATTTTATTCAAAACAGTTATTTTGGTTGAAGGCTGTCAGGACGGCCGAGTGGTAAAAGGTTCCAGACTCCAGCCCTGCTTCCCTGCGTGAGGGGTTCTGGAGTACAGATGCAGCCAGCGGTGGGTGGGTTCGAATCCCACTTCTGATGTGCCATTTTTCACCTCCCCCTAATTTCCTACACAAGTATATCTGTCCGAGTAGTCTGCATAAAAAAAATTATTTTGGCGGAGATGGGCCAATGGGGATGCAGCATTGGATGTCCATTAAAGGCGCTTCGAGTCTGACAGGGACAGGCTGGCAGAAGAGACCGTCAGGATTTAGAACCTTTGCCGAAGAAGGTAGAGGTGAGGGTGTCGAGGAAGAGTGCCAGAAAGGCAGGGAGCAAACCATGAAACCAGTTGGTTGTTGGATCTCATGGGCCAAGCAGAAGAAGTGTCAAGAAGGAGGGAGGGGCGGTCCGTGGTCTACCCGGGGAAATGCCACATGGACAGAGTGAGCGCCAGTGGCTTCCATTGCACTAACCTAAGTGAAGTGCAATTCAAGGCAGGCTCCTGTGGGCTAGGAGACAGGCGGGAGTTGGGAAGAGGAACCAAAGCACAGAGAAAATATCAACAGTGATACACGGAAACATGATCATTTGTGGTATTGAAGGTCGCTATGTACGCCACAACTAGCAAATTTCTAGTGGCGGTTGAGATGGCATTGGTGGTGATTTTCATCTTTATCTACGTTTGACAAGTAGGAACTTACACTATGGAGAAGTAAATCACAAAATCAGAAGAATGGTAAATAAAAGGCTGGAAAACAAAATCACGGACTCTGGCTTTGGATACTCTATGTTCTTTTCAAAATAGCACCTGCCAAAGATCTTTTCGATGCAGTTTTTGAATACTTCTTATTTTGTTTGGTTTGGTTTATGATGGATCATTTTTAATTTGTGTTTGTGTTTTTATTTTTATTATATTTAAAATTTTTCAATGTTTATTTTTGAGAGGGAGACAGAGAGCGAGCAGGGGAGGGACAGAGAAAAAGAGAAGACGACGCAGAATCTGAAGCAGGCTCCAGGCTGTCAGCACACAGCCCGACCGGGGCTCAAACTCATGAGCTGTGAGATCATGACCTGATCTGAAGTCAGACGTTTAACCAACGGAGCCACCCAGGCGCCCTTTTAAATTTGTGTTTTTACAGTTTATTTATTTACTTGGGGGGGGGGGGGGGGAGGGCGCATGTGTGCACATGAGGTGAGCAGGGGAGGGGCAGAGAGGGAGGGAGAGAGAATCTCAGGCAGGCTTCTTGCTGTCAGCACAGAGCCTGACATGGGGCTCAATCCCATGAACCATGAGATCATGACCTGAGCCCAAATCAAGAGTCGGACGCTCAACGAACTGAGCCACCCAGGTGGCCCTAATCTGTGTTTTTAATGGGAAAGACTTCATTGTAGTCTTAGATTCTCACAGAAAAAGAACTGCAGTCCATTGGTGTGGGGTTCACAGGTTTTATGCTTTATCTCTAGCCAATAGTATTTCTAAGTACCTACGTATAATTCAATATTACATTCTTATTTATGGTGATTAATAATAATCAATTAAGTGAATGCATTAGTTGCTCCATTACTATGCAAAGTATGTAAGAAGTAAAATCATCCTGAAATGGCTTTAAGTGTTTTCTAGACACACGCTGTTAGAAGTTTTCATACTTGTATAATGACATTAATAGAAGAAATGAGTGGATGATTGTGATATGCAGATAGTTGATCACTGGGTGATGGTTTTCTAATCAATTAATTATTAGACCCAAATCCATAGCAAACCAGGCCATTAGTTTAGCACTTTCCCCATAGACCTACTCATAATAGTCTGGCAAATGAGTTCTTTAATTAAAAAGACCAGAAGTCCCATTTCTTATCTCTCTCGTAGATTTGTAACCAAAAGTCTATGGCATTCAATGAATCACTTGCCCTGTACTTCTTTCTCCATTGAATTTAATGATTTTTTTTTCATTTGCAACTTTAGAAGACTGTTTGCTGTTCATCATCCCATGTATTAGACCACTCACCATAAGGAAAATGCCTCAGTAGCACCTTGTTTTTATGTCTGCCGGATTGCTTCTTTGAAGCCTAGTATTGCTTCCTGTTTTCTAAGTAAATCATTCTTGGAAAGTATGAGTCACAGGCTTCAAGCAAGTTATCTGTCAATAATATAGATGGCATAATGTCATCCAGTACTGTTTTCATTTCCTTCAGTAAAATCAGTTTAGAATTTTTGCAATTTGCCCATTTTTGATTTGGGCATTTGGGGGGGAGATGCTAAAAGTTTGAGGCAATAGGGAGATTACTTTTTCTTACAGAATATTAAGGTAACATTCTTGCATTTTTATGTGCCTTCCCGCTCTTCTGCATTGTAAATTATAATAATGCTTTGGGATTTTATATACAAGATAAAATTTCTACAGCTAGTTCTGGAATGTAGGTAACCAACACAGAATGAAGATTAAAAAATATAAAACTTTAGGATAGTTACCTTAGTAAATTAGCTCTTTGGATAACATGACATGATTTTTTAAAAACTTCCTCAAGCCATAAGTACAAAAATATTTATTAGTATCCATTTAGATTGTATTTTCTATGATATGGGAGCAACACTTCTGGGAGAAGAAAAGACCATTCTTGGGAGTTTTTGAAGTTTATTTATTTATTTTGAGAGAGAGAGCCCGAGCTGGGGAGGGGCAGAGAGAGAGACAATGCCAAGCAGACCCCGTGCTGTCAGCTTGGGGCTTGATATCACGAACATGAGATCATGACCTGAGCCCAAATCAAGAGTCAGACACTCAACCAACTGAGCCACCCAGGTACCCCAGGAGTTTCTGATAAGACTTTCACCAACATTTGTCAATAGAGACAGACGTATAAAATGATTCAGCTAAGTACACGCTGTGTTGTATGAAACTCAACTTTGCTCTAGGTATTTAGGAAAAACAACAGGCTGTTTGAAAATCATGATATGACACATGAAGATGAATTTGATAATATCTCTATGAAATATCTTACTATAAAAGCTCATTGCTTTGGGGCGCCTGGGTGGCTCAGTTGGTTGAGCGTCCGACTTCCACTCAGGTCACGATCTCGCAGTCTGTGAGCTTGAGCCCCGCGTCGGGCTCTGGGCTGATGGCTCAGAGCCTGGAGCCTGCTGCCAATTCTGTGTCTCCCTCTCTCTCTGCCCCTCCCCCGTTCATGCTTTGTCTCCCTCTGTCTCAAAAATAAATAAACGTTAAAAAAAATTTAAAAAAAAAAGCTCATTGCTTTTAGTTCTTTCATGTTGACAAACTGAATTATGATTTTGAGGTTTACCTCTAGCCAATGAACTGCAAAGCATCCGTTTCACTGAAGTTGCAAAGATAGAAAGTAGCTGTTTTGCAGACTGTCCTATATGACAGTCAATTTACATTTTATAACACTGTACTCTTCTATACTGCTTTTGTTATGTTTGTGAATTATGGACTGCATCATTTTTTTTTAATTTTTTTAACGTTTATTTATTTTTGGGACAGAGAGAGACAGAGCATGAACGGGGGAGGGGCAGAGAGAGAGGGAGACACAGAATCGGAAACAGGCTCCAGGCTCTGAGCCATCAGCCCAGAGCCTGACGCGGGGCTCGAACTCCCGGACCTCGAGATCGTGACCTGGCTGAAGTCGGACGCTTAACCGACTGCGCCACCCAGGCGCCCCTGGACTGCATCATTTAAACTTGAGTGAAAGTCGATGTGATAGAGAACAAAAATATACTAATAAAACACTCCTCATTTGGATAATACAAAAATGACAATGGCACTTTAAAAACAACACGGCACCAGTGTTTTCAGGCTGATAACAATAAAAATAACTTATATTTATGAAGTTCTCCTTATGTGCCAGACCCTTTTCTAAAGACTGCACACGTATTATATCACTGAGTGCTGAATTACAAACAAAATAAAAGTATTTTCAAAGGCTCGTCCATAAAACCTACCCTGTTAAGGTCCAATTAAATGCATTGCAAAATAAGATTTAATACTTAGGTAGGTAGTTCACTTTATTTATAACATGCCATACGTTTCATTCTTCTAAAAATGTAGGTAATTCCATCCTACATCATAGAAATGTTCCATGAACAAAGAGGTGCTCAAAGACTCAAAGAGTACGTAGCAGAATGTCACGCTATTAATGCTGATGGAAATTGTTTTATTTTTATGTATGCCTTTTCGAGAAGACCTTTATATTTTCTAGAAACTTCCATCAATCAAAACTTTTTAGACCGGAGTCACGGAAGACACAGACCCCGGGAACAGCTGGGTGTAAAGGGGTGGAGGTAAAAAAAAGTCCAGGCAGATGATGAGAACGTGCCATGCCCAGAGAGTTCGTGAAGCTCTGCTTCAAAACAATAGGCCGAGGCTGGCCCGCAGAATGCTTTTGGGAACCTAGCTTGATCCAGATCTCATTGCAAGGGTTCAAGTTTTTAAATTCTGCATGTGAAAAATACATGATAAAGTTAGGGGAAGGCAAGTAATACTGCGAAAGCAGCGATGATCACAGCTCAGTACCTTTCGTACCGTCACATACTTGCCTCGTTGTCCCACATCGTCTGTTTCTGGCGATTTCCCTACCATTTTCCCATGATTGAAATCTGCGAGCCAACTCGGAATCCTTCATCTTTCAGCCTGACACTGGGTCCTGCACTTTTTCCCTTCGCCGCCCACCTTTAACACATCCCTTCATTTATTCTCCTGTAGGTACCGCCTCACAAGAAGCCTTCCCTCCTTGGTGGCCTGTATTTTGTAATTTATATGCTTAGTAATAATATTCTAATGCTATTATCTTCACTCCATTTCCTCTTTCTCCAGTACTGTTTGTACCAGCGAACTAAATGACTAGCCTCATGTCCTGTGCCAATCTGATGGCAAGAACCCCAGTGCCCGCCAGAGAGTTCTGGAGGCACACGATGTGCGATCCAATCCCTCACCCCTTTCGGAGTTAACAGGTAACACGCCTGGCAACCCATTTTCCTCACTGTCTACCTCCCACGCCTTCTCCGGGACCTTCCGTCTGCATCACTCGTCGTGTTACCTTTGCTCAGAATATCCCTCTTGTCATTTTCCTCCTTGGCTCAGATTCCGCTCATCCCTCAAACCCATGTTCAATCCCAACTCCTCTGCTTACATCTTCTGATATTTATATATTAGAAAAATGTAACATACCTTGCAGTTACTTCATAGGTTCTCGAAAGGAAGGTATGTAATCTTTTTCAGGTTACACATGTGTCTGTAGGTTATTTTTATCAGGAAGCAGTTTGGGTATTCTGTACACGTGTCTATTTTTTCACGTACTCAATCTACCGGAATCATATAATCTACCGTGGGCAGGGAGAGATGGGTTAAAATCCTTCCCTATTAATGTCTTTTTTTCTACAGTATTTCGTATTTTTATAATTCTGACTTTACTAATGCTAGTTTTTCCTTTTGAAGCATAAAACGTTCATAACTGTTATGTCTTTATTACGGACTGAAGCATTTAGCATTACGAGGTTGACTTTTTCCGGTCACATTTAATGTTTTGCTTTGCTTTTTTTGCCTTGTCTTCAGCCGCGTTGTTCATGATATCTGCGTGCACTTTGGCTTCATTGAGGGAAATGTGAGAATTTGGGGAACCACACAAGCCATCATGTAAGAAAGCATTCACTCTGAGTAGGATCAGACTTGAAAATACACATTATGGACGAGTGTTCTTGTTGGGTGTAGGTTATTATTGGGTGGGGTTACTAGGGCAACGCGTTTTGTTCTTGTAAAAAATGTCTTCGTCCTTGTCAGATTCAGAATTTAAGGGAACATCCAGGTGTTTTCCTTCCTTGGATAGGAAGGTGACACTTGGGATCTCAGGTTGACAAGTATTTAATTGTCATTTTTGCTTTAATTTCTGTGTTTAAAGTAATTACTAAACATCTAATGAAACCAAGATTCAACGATTGGAATGAAACTCTTTATTAATAACTTAAGAGAAAACAATGACTTCCAGTTTTTGCTCATGTATTAGGATTTCTTTATTAGTAACTTTGAAGAGAAAACAGTTCCTTTGGGTTTTCACTAATGTGCTAGGATTTCTTTATCAGACCCCTTCATTGCATTGTATATAAATATCAGTATTCATTATAACAATCCGAGTGGAATTTACACAGCAGCAGAACATCTATAGCTACAAAGTTTAAATATCAGGTGTTTGTAAATCTGTGTGAGACTTTACTCTCCCGTTGTAAGATGATGTTACATTTTATAATATTTTTTAAAATATAACACACTAAGTTATTTCTTATACTTTTAAATGTAATATCAAATATTTCAAAACTAAGAAAATTTACTACTATAATACAATTTCAAACCCTATTCTTTGAAAGACCTCTGAAGTTCAAAACTTTACGTACCACTAAAATGTTACACATTCCGTATGTACAATCTGGCAGGTGAACCATTGGCAAAAATGGACCATGGTAGCCTCATCAAACCCCGTCATCCTCCCTCAAACTTCCCAGAGAAGGGCAGCTCTGGGAGCCATGAGTGCTTCTTGAAGAGAGGTCATGAGTAGACATGAAGGGCAGGCCAATCTTCCGTGCTCCAGAGGCATTTTCTCCCCATGTCCCCCTGCACATGGCTCTTGTGATACATCCCATGATACCACACCCAGTGCTCATCCCAAATGCCTTCCTCAATGCCCATCACCCATTTTCCCCACCCCCATCAACCCTCAGTTTGTTTTCTGTATTTAAGTCTCTCTTACGGTTTGCCTCCCTCTCTGTTTGCAACTTATTTTTCCTTCCCTTCCTCCATGGTCTTCTGTTAAGTTTCTCAAATTCCACATATGAGTGAAAACATATGATATTTGTCTTTCTCTGACTGGCTTATTTCACTTAGCATAGTACCCTCCAGTTCCAGCCGCATTATGGCAGATGGCAAGATTTCATTCTTTTTCATCTCTGAGTAGTATCCCATTGTATACAAAAACCACCTCTTCTTTATCCATTCATTTTATAAACAGAAAGGGACCTTAGAGACCATTCAGCCCATTGGATCATTTCACAATGTGGGAGGGTTTAGAGGCTTGCCCCGTGACCGGCAGTGGAAATCGCTTAGCAGGCAGGTCCTGGCTCCCTGCTCAGAACTCTTTGCTTTTGAATCTTAAGTTGTGGTGCTTGTCTTGCTTACCATATAGCAATTTAGAACGTATGTTTGAGATTCATTGTTCTGGAGGGTAAATATATCTGCACTATTTTCTACATAAACAGTACCGTGTTTATGGCTTATGTCATATGGCTTTATGTCGGTAGACTTTTTATTTTGATTTGATCCTTTGTTTCTTAAACGATTAGGAGAAATGTTCCACGAAGTGAGACTGAATATCTACACCTTCTCCTTACTTCCGTTTACTGGCATACCTGCCATATTGATTATATCGGTGGCCAAAGTAATTGGAAAATGGAATTGCTATGTATGGGCTCTATTGCGAAATTTGTTAAAATCTCAAAGTGACATTATAGTTTTATTTTCTGGGAGTTTAATAATAATTCTTGCATTATTGTGGAAAGCCAGGCCTCAGTCAAATGGCTTGCATTCTTTTCTTTGTGGTTGTGGGCCATATCACACAGCTTTTAACAGGAAGCCATTTATCTTTATGGCCGTGAATTTGATTTTGAGTTTTTGAGTATTAATTTATATTTTCATTACGAGTACATATTGAATATAGTTTTTATTTCTAAATAGAGGAAATGTAGCACTTCCAAATACATTGGAATGTGGGATATTGGATATGAGCTCTGCATATTTAAGCAACTCTTTTTTTATTTTCCTTGTCGACTATGAATTCTAGGTTTTTACTTTGTAATTGTCAGCGCGGGTTTTATGTGTATGAAAGATAATATTGGTTTAACCAATGTTAATTGACCACCAACAGTGTATGAATTTACATCCCAATGGAAGAGAGAGATAAACAATAGATAATATAAGTAAGTAAGTTTTGTATGATGCTAGAAGGTCGTATGCTATACGGAAACAAGAAAAAGAGCAGGATACAGGGGATCTAAGGTCTACGTTTATGAGTATGGGAAAACAGGAAACAGTTTGTAAAGTGGATAGGATAAAATTTGAGCAAACCCTTGAAGGACGTGTAGAAGTTAGTTCAGGAGATAACTGAAGGAAGAATGTCTACAGCAGAGAGCATGGCCACTAGGAAAGCCCGAGACTCAGGATGCACAGGCTGTTAGTTCCACATCAAAGAGAAAGTGGCAGGGGCGCCTGGGGGGTTCCTACGGTCATGATCTCCCGGTCCGTAAGTTCGAGCCCCACATCTGGCTCTCTGCTTTCAGCACAGAGCTCGCTGAGGATCCTCCGTCCCCCGCCTCTCTCTCTGCCCCTGCCCCTCTCATGCTTTCTCTCTCCCTCTCTAAAAAATAAATACACATTTAAAAAAGAGAGAGAAGGTGGCAAAGGGAGGGAGGCAGAAAGAAGAAGATGAGGTTAGAGAGATGATGGAGAACCTCAGGTGGGGTCTTGAAAACCATTGTTAGGATTTTGGCCTCCCGCCGAAGGAAATGAGGAGCCTATGGCAGGTTTGGGGCCAAACACCCTCCCTCAAGGCGGTGTCTTTCTGTTCTCATCTGACCCTCAGACTGACTCAGGTCTGTTGTCAGTGCATATGTATTATGAGCAAATGGCATACATAGTGCACGGTACCTTTTTAATATGATTTTGTTTCAGTGTTAAGAGTCCTAAATTATTGGTGTTAATGTCTGGACTCATAAATACTCTGTTAGTTTATTTTCTTGTTTTTTTTTTTTAAATAGGTACTACATTTGTGACTATTATTTGTCTAGTAATAGATTCAACATTTAGTAGCTTAATAGATCTTTATAAATGACAAGAATACCTCCCTCTTATTTCAGAAGCACCCAGGGGTGTCTGGGTAGCCCATCTGGTTAAGTGTCTGACTCTTGATTTTGGCTCAGGTCATGATGTAACAGTTCATGAGATTGAGCAAGGAGTCTCCTTGGGATTCTCTCTCTCTCTCTCTCTCTCTCTCTCTCTCTCTCTCTCTCTCTGCCCCTCCCCTGCTTTCATTCCTTCTCTCTCTCAAATAAATAAACTTAAAACAAAAAAGAAAAGCAACCAAACTATTTGATAAATGTTCCATATTTTCTTTTTGTTTTGTAATTTAATGAACTATTTCATTTCTTTAATTTTTTTTATTTTTCATTTTAGAGAGAGACAGTGTGAGTTTAGGAAAGGGGCAGAGGGAGAAAGAGAGAGAGAGAGAGAGAGAGAGAGAGAGAGAGTGAGAATCTTCAGCAGGCTCCACACTTAGCACGGAGCCCAACAAGGGGCTCAATCCCATGACCCTGTAATCATGACCTGAGTCAAAATCAGGAGTTGGATGTTCAACCAACTGAGCTGTCCAGTTGCCCCTCTCTGTCTTTTTTTTTTAATTTTTATTTTAACTCCAGTTAGTTAACATGGAATATTATATTAGTGTCATGTGTACAACATAGTGACTCAACCATTCCGTAAATCACCTGGTGCTCATCTTATTTTCCCTTAATTTAGGTAATGAATGATGGAAATACCATAAGTCTACCACTTCAAATTCCGGAACCCTTTGGTAAAAATAGAGTATTCTGGCCAAAGTCCTCCAGAAGTATCCTTTTTTTCTTTCAGTACTTTAGCATTTGCCAAATTTCCAAACAGATAGGCTTCCTGACTCCCAGCCACATCTAACAGAGTTAAAAAGTCAAATACATGGTTGAAATGGGAGTCACAGTAATGTTGAGCAAAGAGGAGGGAATCCCCTTGATTTCCATTAAACACTGGACTGAAGGAAACAGAGTCCAAAGCCCCTCCCGGACACGTGCTTCTTTGTCGTGAGTTATCTGGTCAAGGCCCCTTTTCTACTTCCCGTGGATTTTCTTTGTTCAGTTCTGGTTGTAAGATACTTCAACTCTTGTGGTTTCTTAAGTGAAAGGAAAAAAACGTTGGAGACATACGTCATTTTTACATAACTAAACAGCAGCAAGGCGAGGCCTTGTTTAGAATTTGCTTATGAGAATACATCGTTGGAGTTACTGTCAGCCTCTTCTCCCAGAATATCATCTGCAAACAATGATAGGATTTTTTTTAAATATTGCTGTTCTAACAGTAGAGAGCCATTTTTACCTATTTGACATTATGCATCATATAATTTAAAATTATTGCATGGGATTTGGCCACATTTGGGAACTAAAGAAAATAGGAAAGACTATCATACCACTGGAATATATTTTTCACTGTCATTAATTAAATCTATTTTAAATGTCTCACTCTAATTACTTTGTCTCCCTTCCAAGTTCAATCTTAGAGTGAACATTGTTAGATGCGTTAGAAAAAAGATCCTTTTAATTTTCTGGATTTGATTATATATATCTGTAGAAGTGGCCTGAAGGGTCAATAGTTTTCATCATGAATACAAAACACTGTCTTCCATGTTTTAATTCCAGAGAATGTGTTTCTTTAGCAAACAGTATCTTTAAGGATATCTAAGCTAGGACTTTCCAAATGACTCAAAAAAACCATTAAGCTAATGAGTTTATACAACAACTTTAAGGGTAATAAAAACCAATCCTGTACCTCGTAAAACCTTCCTGTAGAGTTTCTTAAGTTAGATTTTGCTTTTTAAAAATAGGGAAAAGCCAGCAAGCATTAGACAGATTTAAGGAACTGCTACTTATTGAAAAAAAAGGCAGAAATGTAACACAGTTCTGTTACGACTTTCTGCGGACTTTGTTCATTATACCTCAGTGATGACCACTCATGGCCAAAGACAGAAATTACTGCTTTTTCGTTACGCAGTAAGATATATTCCTAAGGTTTGCTTGGGTTTAGCTCCATCTTTTGATTCTGTTGCTGTGACTCCAGTGTATTTTTTCCAATATAATTTGAGTGGACAACATGTTGAAATTGAAGGATAGACCTTCTTTGATGGGCGAACTTGACTCACGTCGGTAACTGATGCAAAGAAAAACAGCACAACATGGAGAAAGAAGATAGGTCCTTGGTTGTTCCGTGCTCACTGTGTTCGCGAGCCAGACTCCATAGGACACGCAGCACGTAGAAAGATCCATGAATCCTGACCCCTCATCTCAGAGGCTTGTTACCGAATCACATGCAAACCACGACATAGGAGCACTATATCCAAGCGCTCTATAGGGTCTGGACTCGAGATGACAAAAACCTCATGTTTCATCTAACGTGTCTGCTTTTTCGGTTTTCCACGGGCATTCTGCTGTTACTTTTGCAACAATTCTTCTTTTGCTCCACAGCCGCTAGCGGTGACTGGCAGGACCTGAAAATGAGCTTTGTGTGTATTCATAAAATTCTGGGGATTAGTAATGTGAAAGAAGAAAGATCTATGTGAATTGCAGGTTTTCAGACATCGACTGAGTTCTCTTAAAGACGCGCCCTGTGGTGAGCAGAGTATAAAAACAGCCCAAGGGCATATTCTGTTACCACGTGTTCACAGTCTGCCTTGGAGTCTTCTTATCTCCCTCTTAAACCTTTGTCACCACTACTATCTAGGCGTTATATGGGATCTGATCAAAGGAAGCAAAAGGCGTTAAGCATTTGGGGTATGGGACAAATTAGTAGAGAGCGACAATCACCGCAACAAAAACACGCTGCGTTTTTATTTTGTCATCTCGGTGCTCTCATTCCAGTTGTAATACAAGCGAAGTGACAGGCTTGGGCATGGCTCCGAGAAAATCAACATTGCCTCTAGAATATTTAAAAAGATTTATTACAGACTTTGAACTAACACTTCCCTGTCCTTGAGGGATCAGAACAGGTACCAACAGCTCCTTGAAACGAGAAGGACATGGACAGAAAAGAAGACTATTGTTCTGTTGATTTAAAGACATATTTTAGCTTTTTAGAGACTCTGGGTGCTTGAGAAAAGACAGTGCTTACAGAAATGACATTTCTACTTTGAAATGCTGCCATTTCTCCTACTTCCAAATATACATTAGATAATTCAGAAGCCCTTGACGGTACTTTTGGACCACAGAAGAGACTTCTTCTCCTAACATATTGTGACAGTTGTTTGTGACTAATTGTGAAGAAATAACTGTTATGTACCCATTTTGAAAATTCTGCTAATGTTCCTGATACAACACCATCATGTGATTTGTCCAGAGGTGACTTATTCTCTACTCCATATATATTTTGAAATAATCTTTTGATTTGGGAAATGTACTTTCAAAATGTTCCTATCGTTTTGACGTTTCAGAACATGGCTTTAAATTTTGCCTCATGCCATAACTATGAAATGGAAAATTTTAACATCTGCCTGCCTGAGAAACAAAATCATCTTTAAATTGAGAAAAAATGTGTAAATTCTAAAATACCAGATTGCATTAAAAACCTATTGTTATGTTTCGAGAACCATGATTGTGTCTGCAAATGTCATAGTGAATTTCCATGAACTGAATTGAAGAAGCAAACTTTCAATAAGGAATTCATGTTGTCTTTTATTTTTTTTTAATTTTTAAAAAATGTTTATTTTTGAGAGAGAGTGGGAGTGTCAGAGGGGCAGAGAGAGAGCGGGGGACAGAGGATCCAAAGCAGACCCCACACTGACAGCAGAGAGCCCCAGGCAGGGCTGGAACTCACCAACTGGGAGATCATGACCTGAGCTGAAGTCCAACGCTCACCGACTGAGCCACCCAGGAGCGTCTTTTAAAAGAGAAATTGGGGGCACCTGAGTGGCTCAGACAGTTGGGCATCTGACTCTTGATATCTGCTCCAGTCATGATCCTGGGGTTGTGGGATTGAGCCCTACATCGGGTCCTCGCTGCGCATGGAGACTGCTTAAGACTCCCTCTCTCTGCCCCCCATTCTATTTCTGTCCCCCACTCACGCTCTCTCTCTAAAATTAAAAATAAAAAAACAACAACAACTTTAGGGGCACCTGGGTGGCTCAGTCTGTTGAGTGTCTGACTTGGGCTCAGGTCATGATCCCACTGCTCATGGGTTAGAGCCCTGTGTCAGGCTCTGTGCTGACAGCTCAGAGCCTGGAGCCTGCTTCGGATTCGGTCTGCTCGTCCCCTACTCTCTCTCTTTCTCAAAAATAAAATTAAACATTAAAAATTCACTTATTCTTTTATTTTTAAAATAACAATATAATCATAAAATACATGAAGACAATATTTGCTGATCAGCTAAATTTTGCATAAGGTTTTTAGAAATAATTCAGATGTTCCCCCCTTAATAGCCTAATACATTCACTTAATTAAAGAATAAACTTACATTGAATATAATTTTTTAAAGTTTATTTATTATTGAGAGAGAGAGACAGAGTGCGAGCAAGGGAGGGGCAGAGAGAAAGGGAGACACAGAATCCGAAGCAGGCTCCAGGCTCTGAGCTGTCAGCACAGAGCCTGACGTGGAGCTTGAACTCACAAACAGCAAGATCACGACCTGAGCTGAAGTCAGACGCTTAACCAACTGAACCACTCAAGCGCCCCAACGTTACATTGAATATAAACACTAATTTTATTTTCTAAAAATCCACAGAATATCTGAAATAATGGCATAAGCAAAATATTGCTTTTTTAGAGGTGAATTTCTTTATAAAAAATTTCTCAGTGGTCATAAAGATAAAAAGCATCTTAAAATTGCCTTGGTCTTGAGGTTCAAAGATAGTACCATGTCAGGATACCTGATCTGGAATCCAAACTGCTATACTTAATTGGCACAATTATACAAAGCCTTATATTCTTTAATGTTAAAAACACAGCCTTATAATGCCATATTGCTTCATTATATAACGCATAATGTTTATTTGAAAACATAGAATGCCTTATTACCCTGAAAACTCTTGGCAACTATTGTGGCTCCATTGTGATGTGCAGGGACACTTAAAAATTTTTTTTAATAACACGTGGTGCACCCTATCAGCCAAGAATAAAACACGCATCCTAAGTTGTGTAATTCACATGGGTATGAATTATTTTTTTTATGTAAAACAGCATATCCCCAGTGACCCTACAGGATCCGTTTTATCACCAGGTTTTCTCGTTTTCTTGGAAAAGTGGTCTCTCCTAAAGAGTGATGGTTCATTTTTTAAATTATATTGCTCATCTATATTTAACATAGGACAGTTAACAGCGGTGCTCCTGTGCTATATTACAAACTTCCACCGAATGCACGTGTTGGCCATCTGTGCAGGCTCATCATTAGTGACCAAGTGGTAAATACTGGTGCCGAAAAATGCACAGTTTAAGAAGTAAATGCCTGTGAGTAATGGATGAGTTTTAAGTCACGGTGCGATTAAGTAATTCTGCCTTTTCGTTAGTGAATATGCAATTTCCACGAGACTTTTTTCATGTTGAAAATAGGATCCTCTTTCACGAGCCGTGAAAAGGATTCCCTGTAAGGAAGAGATGTAGACCGTGAGAAGGAAGGAGTATAGATCAGTCACAGCGGAAGGAACGGCATGAGGGCAAAGGCTCATCTTCAGGAAGGGAAAGGTGGCCGGTGGAGCTGGCGTGCGGTGGGCGGCGAGAGATCACCAACAGCACCCCAGTGTGTAAGGCCAGTGTGACGCTGTAATGGTGGCGAAGCACAAAGGAAAGTCAAGGAAGGAGTTTAAGCTGGAGGGTGACCTACTTTCATTTATGTTTCCACATATTTTCTCCAGCATTTGAGTAGGTGATACACGTACGATCAGGGAAAGACCCATCTAGGAAGGCAAAGCCCTTTCAGAGAAAGTCTGTCTTAGGTACCACAGTATTTTGGAGCGTTACTTAACAAACGATTTTTAGAATCACAGCAAATGTTATAGAACAGTAGTAAATAACGTGTGATGAATGCATTTTTAAAAATACCATCCTCTTTTCCTAAATTTGTTTGCTTCAGGGGGCCACTGACTCTGCTTTTATTGTCAATGCCGTCAACTTTTTCTGTTTGGAATTTAATCATTCGGAGGCTCTCAGGATCTTCTGTGAACTTTTTCTGTATTGTTTTTGGAGGAGAAGTATGTGTCTTTATTTCGTTTGGCGGAGAGTCATATTGATAAGCCTCAGTATGATGTAATCATCAGAGCAGAATGTTAGAGACAAGTGTATTAGTTCAAGTGCAAGCATTGCCAGGTGCGTGGCTGTATGCTATTGTATGATGAGTATCCTAATCCAAGTTTTTTCTTCTACAAAATTAAGATGATCCATTACAGGAGGGCTTTTGAATTATCTCCCCAGCAAACCTGCAGAAACATTGTTTTTATGTGTTACACGGAAAGAAAAACAAGCTGATAAAAACAAGAGATATGAAACCCCCCAAAAAGTAAAAATAGTGTTGTAACCAATATCTCTTCCCCAAATTTGTCTTTCTTGATCCCAAAGTAGGAGATTTTCATGATTCTGACATTTGTGTCTACAGGGTAGACATGGTGGAAAGCATGAGGCAGGCGACTTTTTTTGACCTGTCCTATTTGTTTGTTGAGACAGATTTTCCAATTAATTGACTTACTCAGGAAATATTAGTTGAACACCCACCATGAGGAAGATACTATTGCAGGAACGGGGCATATAAAAATGAACAAAAAGCAGAAATGTTTGAGCTGATCGTTTTTACATTTTGGTGAGAAGAGTCCACGAACCAAATCAACAACTAAGATCAACAGTATGTTTTATGCTCAGGAGCATCATGGAGAAAACCAAAGCAGCTCTTGGGGTAGAGAGTTCAGTTTCCAACTGGATAATCTTGTGGCCAATTAAAGATGGCTGTAGCCATCTAAAGATGGCTGTGAGATCTTCACCACTTCTTCCATCCAGAGCTGGAGTCCACCTTTCAACCTCCAAGAATCTGGGCTGTCAGTGATGATTTTGAGAGGAGGTGTGGCAAAAATGGTGCTCTGCCATCTTGGGGCTCATTCTTTAAGAAGATTGGAAACTTTTTCTTTTTCTTGGAGCTACTGCTCTGATGGAAATCTCCCATTGTGTCTCACCGTGCTGTGAGAGAGCCCTAATAGCTACTTGGAGAGGCCACTAGAAATGAGATATTCCTAGTGAGTCCTCAGTTATTTCAGGCATGCTACCTGGGCACCATATATGCAAGCAAAGAAGCCATCTTGGACATCCAGTTCACTCAAGTTTTCACATGACTTCCAGCCCCACCCACCTTTTGGCTGCAATTGCTTAAATAATCCCAAATGAAAACTGTCCATTTGAGTTCAGTAACCCCATGAGAAATGTGAGTAATTATAATATATCATTGTTTTAAGCTAATACATTTTGGGGATGGCTCATGAGGCACCAATGGGTGACCCAACAAACAAACAAACAAACAAACAAACAAACAAACAACATTTTGAACAAATTTGAAAGTTGTTAGGAAACAAGTCATGCCAATATTTATGGTAATAGGTCGATTCATTGCAGGGGGAGATAAGAGTTTTAGCTAGATCCCCAAACATCATCTGAGCAAGATGTGTGCTACCAAAACCTCACAGGGGTCTAAAATTCAGAGTAGTTTGTGCTCCACTCCCCCCACCCCCCAGGGATTGCTCTGATTTCACATGAGAAATATGTCTCCACCTGATTGCTATCTCACCCTCCAGGCTTATTTATCACAGTGAGAGAATATGGCTCTAATCATTATTGAAGCAATTAACTTTTCTGCTTAGGGAAATATGTTTAATTAATCAAGACATTCTTGCCAAGTCATGTTGACCAGTACAAAATGTTCTGTAATCAGTGATACAGTTTTATAAAAGCGATCTGAATCACAAATACTAGTATTCTCAAAATTCCTTAATAACGAATGGTAGAAAGAAAAATATCATTCTTCTGGAAAGCCCACACTACATAGACCTTCATGTACTTTTCAGTATTGACCCTCAATAATCATTTGTAAAATTGCCTGTATGTGATCATACCTCCCTCCTAGCGTTGCTGTGGAGAGCACACAGTTGACACCTTAAAAGTCTTGGCTGTGTTTCTGATGCATTGGAACTGCTCAAAAAATCCTTATGGATGTGATTGAGTTATAAACTGCTTACTTTGTTTAATAATCTGTTCAAAATTCTTAGAGCAAATCCTTCTTAATCCCTGTATTATATATATATCTAGTTTATCAACTCATCTTAAAACATGTTAGGCACGTAATATGATTTTATGCAGTACTACATGGCTTCTCCATGCTGTTCCGTCAGAGTCAACTGAAGCATTTGATACAAACAGAGTTGTCAAGGGAGGAAATCCTAGGATCTCTATTTTTGTCAAGAGCCCTGGTGGTTTTGGTACCCAGCCACAAAATTAGGAGGGGATAAAGAAAATCTCCCAATATTATTTTCCTCTTTCAAGATGCTCTTTTTAGTATTAGGAACTGATTTGGTTAAGTATGTAGTAATGACTAACATATGTACATTTAAAACCTGTCATCTTAGTTTGCTGTCTTAATTAATTTGCCCTGAATTATTCAAATGTTTATCCTAACTCTGTATTTTGTTTAGACTAGGAATATATTTAAATGTTAGTTAAAATTTTAATAATATTTGGGGATTAAGTGGACTATATTCTTGAATGCTTTAAAAATATAGATGATCATGGGGCGCCTGGGTAGCTCAGTTGGTTGAGTGTCCAGCTCTTGATTTCTGCTCAGGTCATTCCAACATCGTGAGATCAAGCCCCATGTTGGGCTCCACGCTGAGTGTGGAGCCTGTTTAAGATTCTCTCTCTCTCTCTCTCTCTCTCTCTCTCTCTCTCTCTCTCTCTCTCTCTACCTCCGCCCATCTTCCCCACTTGCACTCACTCTCTCTCTCTAAAAATAAAAAAATATATGGAGAGAGATGATCATGTCATTAATTAAAGGGTTAACTATTGTAAAGTCTGTCTGCTATAAACTTTACAGTATAATGCATTCCTCAGAAGTACAGTTTTGTGCTTTTATGTTAGTAGATAAGCCAGATAAGCCAGGCTGTGATCCTGGGTGTTCTGACTGGGCACTCAAGATATCACAGTGCTAGATATTTAGAAAGAATAATTTTAGAAACCTTTCTGAAAAAGCACTAGAAATTTCTGATTTTATTTCTCCTCGTATGTAGGCTCAAAAAGAGTAGAGGCCATATATATGTATATGTCATTCCTGTATACTCAGTGCAGAAAACTAGTATGTGCTCAAAAACATTCCCTGAATATTGATAGAGTGATTCAGTGCCCATGCTGCTAACAAGCCAGAGAAAAAAGGGGTGAATTTGTGAAATAAACTTAGTACAGTCAAGTCATGATGTAATGGTAACTGTACTATTTCTATTCAAGGGACATGTTACCTTGCATAATAGGGAAAGAGACGGTCGGGTTGGCTCCGTGCCACTAACATCTCCACAGACACTGAAGGATCTTAAGGCTATATTGAATTGTTACTCATTTTCAGAAACAGTCCTCTGAAAAGTCATTTGCTTTAACTTTACCCGTGTGATAACTTCACATTTCCCTTGTGTGTTGATGACTTTGTCTAAGACCCTTATTGGCCATGGCCCCAGTAGCTGTAACTAGAAGTGCTTTTTTGGCCACACAGCACAACCCCAGCCTCTCTGTGCTTTGGTATTGGCACGGCTATGGGGCAGTAGTAGTTGTGGGGATAAAAGGATGCCACGAAGGGAATCCTCCCAGAAAGGAGAGTCCTATCAATCTGGAGACTCACATTCTTCAATTGTAGAAACTGTTTTTGAGTGTCTGCTAATTTGCTAATCTTCATTTTCTCGGTTTTTCATGGTGGACCTCATATTTGAATGTGGATCTTGGACCTCCTTATCTGATCTCCTAAGTTGGTTATCTTTTCTCTTTAGTTTCCATCTTTGTCTTTTTGTTCTACCGCGTCATATGTTTCCTCTCCTTTGTCTTTTAGCCCTTTCATTAAAATGTAAACTTCTGCTATCATGTTTTTATTTAGTAAGAGCTTCTGACTTTTTTTTTTTTTTGCAGTTGCCTATTGTTAGCATCTACTCTTATTTCAAGAATGCAATGTATTTACTTATATCCTAGGGGAATGTAGGAGTGTGTGTGTGTGTGTGTGTGCGCGCGCGCGCGTGCTTGAGTGTGTGTGTGTGTGTGAGTGTACTGTTTTTAAATCCTCATCAACTGCCTGCTGTGTCTCTCATTTCTCTGAGTTCTTTTGTGTTTATTTTGGTTTCCTTCTTTCGAGTTGAGATATATTCCTCCAAAACCTATCGATCTTTTGTTGTCCCTGTATAAGAGTGAACTCCCAGCAGTATGGTAGACTACATGACATGAAAAACTTTGCTGTTGTAAAACAGTTAAAATTCTGGAATTAATATGCGTATGTATTTAATATACACATATGTAAAGTATAGATGTAATTAAAATATATTTACTCCTATATATGTATGCATTGGTCTTCTGAGCCTGAGTTCCACCCCAGGCATGGAGTCAGCTTGGAATGCATAGTGTAAAAACCAGGACTCTAAAAGGCACTGGTGGAGGGCTAAGCCATGAAAAGAAAAGAAAAACAAAAAATAAACCTAACAGCAATCATGACAAAAATTCTGTGTATGATAGAAAAGAAAATTACTTTCCTTTTACCTTGGGTGGGTTGGGAGGGGAAGTCCCCTCAAAATTTGATCCCACAAGCCCCCTCTCCTCTGAGTTTGTGACCTTAATTTCTGCTACCTGAGACTGAAAAACCCAAGTTTAAGATTGAATTTAAAGGAACTCACCATAAATTCCAAAAGATTGCTCTTCTGTAGCTCACGTTTTCTAACAATGATGCAGTTAAGATATGAACACATAATAACCCAAAAACACAGAAAAATATCACATATTTGGGAATTAAAACAAAAAAAAATCAAAGAAAACATATATAAATACATTTTGGGTCAAAAATCACAGTAGGCTTTAGGAAATTCTTACAACTGAACAATGATGAAAAGATCACATATCAGAACTTGTGAAATGCACAATTAGAAGGGACTTTATGTCCTTAGGTTTTTATTAGAAAAGAAGAAAGACTAAAAACTAATGAGGTCAGCAACCGCCTCCAGACATTATGAAATGTACAGCAAAATATACCCCAATAAAGTAAAATCAAAGAAATAAGTTAAAAACAGAAATTAATGAAACATGAAATACTCATGCAAAATGGGTTATGTAAAAAGCCTAGTAATATTAAGAAACATTAGAATTTTATTATGATAGTTATTAGTACTATTTGCTAAGTATTTAGGGCGCTGTGTCTTGTGGAAACATAGAATTGCTCTTTGTGACTGAGAGGGAGGCATGATGGCTCTTTCTGGCCTTTGGACTCTGAGTCGAAGTGGCATCTCTCACCTGGAGCTCAGAGTATTTAATTGCCAAAGTGAGACTTTCCTGATGTTTTTTATTCTGAGGGTATGACTGGCAGGGTTCAAGACGATGTCTCCTTTTTTTCAGCCTGAGTTTCTGAACTCAAGATATAGTAAGCGGAGAACCCCAGCACTAAACTGGAATAGAAATATTATAACCTGAATGAAAGATAAAATGTGATATTTTAAATCATTAAAACTGTTTTTTTATCTTTATTTTTTAATGTAGCAAACATGGAACATAAAACAGGCTATCCTGACTGGTGGACTTTAAGAACAGAGAAAGAAGGGCGACTGGGTAGCTCAGTCATTTGAGGTGTGACTCTTGATTTCAGCTCAGGTCGTGATCTCACAGTTTGAGAGATCGAGAGCCCCAAGTAGGGCTTGGAGCTGACAGCTTGGAGCCTGCTTAGGATTCTTTCTCTCCCTCTGTCTCTCTGCCCTTCCCCTCTCAAAATAAATTAATTCACTTAAAAAATAGAGAGGGGCTCCTGGGTGGCTCAGTTGGTTAAGCGTCTGACTTCGGTTCAGGTCATGATCTGATGGTTCATGAGTTTGAGCCCTGCATTGGGTTCTATGCTGACAGCTCAGAGCCTGGAACCTGCTTCAGATTCTGTGTCTCCCTCTCTCTCTGCCCGTCCCTTCTCGAGCTCTGTCTCTGTCTCTCTCTCTCTCTCTCTCAAAAATAAATAAAACATTTTTAAAAATTTAAAAAACTAGAGAAAGAGAGAAAAAGGAAAAGAGATAAAGGTGGGGAGGCAGAGGGGAGATGGAAAAGTAGAGGGGTAGAGAAATGAAGAAAGGACGGATATTGAAATCATCTGAGAAAACAAAAGGAAACATGAACAGATGATAAATAAGTTAAAAATACTATAAAATGGGCACCTGTGTGGCTCAGTTGGTTAAGCACCTGACTTCGGCTCAGGTCACGATCTCCCAGTTCATGAGTTGGAGCCCCGTGTTGGGCTCTGTGCTGACAGCTCAGAGCCTGGAGCCTGCTTCGGATTTTTTGTCTCCCTTTCTCTCTGCCTCTCTGCTGCTTGTGCTCTCTCTCTCTCTCTCTCTCATAAATAAACATTAAAAATTGTTAAAAAACACTGTAAAACAAAATTGCACACAACTTCATCATAAATTTTAAATCTTATATTGAATGTACAAATATATAAAAATTGAACTTAGTAAACAGACTTAAAAAAAGAGAAATCTTGATTAGTTTTATAAATATTAGCAAATTAGATTAATAGTTACAATTCTTCCCCCAAAGTACACAAGTGGCCTGAATGGTTTTACTAGCTAGTTCTACCAAATATTTGTTGTTCAGCTAAACCTGACACAAACAACCCCACAGCCCCAAGGGACAGAAGGAGGTCACTGTACAAGACTAGTATAAACTTGATTCCAAAACAAGAAAGCAACAATTAGATGTCAGTCACATTCATGAACATAGATGTCCCCACCCTCACCCATTACGTTTTTAGCCTCATTTTATATTCCTTTGTTTCAGCTTCAACCTATTTTACCATCAATGGCTTCCTAAATTTTCCTTAGAGACTCTAGTCACACACCTACCTCAGGACATTAGCATTTCCTTTTCCTGTTTGAAACCCTCTTCTCCCACCGACCCTCTGGGACTGCTCTTTTCCCTCCTTCGTGTCTTTTTAAAAATGTCACCTTGGTTATTCCTTTCCTGAAAAAAACTGAGATCATTATTCCACTGTTCCCTACTTCCCTTCCCTGTTTGGGTTTTTCTGTCTGCACTTTCCACCACCTCTCGTGTGTTACTTCTGCATCTTGCTGGTTGTCTGTCTCCCACCTCTAGAAAGAGAGCAGGGCCCTTGTTTACTTCCTTACTTGCACAGCTCTGGCGGTTAGCATGCTGCCTGGCACCTGGTGAGGACCCAGGAACTATTTGTGGAGTGAATTGATAAATGCAAAAGTATTGAACAAAATGTTAGCATGACAAATTCAGCAACGTATGAAAAATACAGTATGACTCAGTTGGATTTTTCTCAGGAATGCTGGTTTAAATTAGAAAAGCTTATTGAAATGGCAGATAAAGAGAAACAACAAAATTATTTCAACAGATGGGGGAAACGCATGTTATGGAATTCAAAATTAAGGAGACCTCCTTCACCAGTAAACCAACAGCAAACATCACACTCGATGGTAAAACCTGGCAAGTGTTTTCTTTATTATCAGGAGCAAGAAAAGGTTCCCTTTTTTCATTGTTTCTCCTTGTCTCCGTGCATCGTACCTGACGGAATAAGCCAACAGGAAGATAAGTAGAAGGTACAAATCATGAAAAGAAAGCAAGCTCAGAATTTCACAGATGGTATGATCATCAACAAACTCAAAGTAATTCACAGAATCAAAATAATTCAGAAGATCATCACAAGAAGTTTGTGAAATTTCTAGATACAAAATCAGTGTGTAGATCCCAAATCAGAATTCCAATTAGTTAAATTGTGGAAACAGACAAACTGTTCCTGAAATTTACGTGGTAAGGTGGGAGGGCCATTAACAGCATGATCCGCAGGAGGAAGATGAACAAGTTGGGGGAATTTTCTCCACCACAAAGCAAGACATATTGTAAGGCAGTGTGATATTGGCCCAGGGACAGACCAGGACACTGATGGAGCACAACGGACAGCCCCCAAACAAACCCAGGCCTCTCTGGGTACGTGGTAGTGACCCAGGTGACATCATAGCTCAGTAGAGAACGCATCAACTCATTAGGAAATATTTATCGATGAATAATTGCCCATATCATTTGTTAACCTCTTTTCTGGAATCCACCACCGTGCTAGCCTCCCTTCCCAGACGCCTTTCTTCCAGGCTCTTTGTCTTGTTGGCTTACGTTCTTTCCCCTTGACTTATCTTGGTGCACTTTGTGGAAAGAGCAGTGGCAAAGGCTTGTGTTTATTTCACAGTGTTTAAATGGAAGTAAAGTACTCGTAGATCTCATCCTTCTAAAAAAAAAATGTGGACTATGTCCAGAGCTTCTGTCTTCTTTGAATTTTTATATCGGGGCAAGTCCGTGTATAACCCCACTAGATATTGGACAGATGCTAATGTTTCCGAGTATTGAAAAGGAAGTCCAGTCATTCCTTCAATGTATTTTTTTCATATGAGATTAAAGGCGTAGTGTTAATCTGAGAAAATACAGCCAGCAACCGGGTAAGAAGGTGTGAGAAGTGCTTCTGTGCGTGTACTGGTAGTATCTACCGGACGGCGTGTAAATTCCACGTTCAGCATTAGAACCATCGGCTCTGTTCGAGAGTCGGTGGCCCTGTTCTCCTCACAGCTTGTACTGAAAGCGTTTGCTGTGCAAATTCATCTTTATTGTCTTTATAGAGATTTTCTCAAGAAATGTTATTTTTCTCCCGTGCCGGCCCTCCGCGTATGACGCTCTCACCGATCATCACTAAATGGAGTGATTTCTCGTTTGAGGGGCAGTGAAAACGTGGTGGTGGGAGGCAGCGGAAGCCTCAGCCTTAAAGGATGATTGTTGGGAGCACGTCCCGGGCCCCAGAGCACGGTTGCCATGGTGATTCTGCTGCTCTGCCAAGGCTCCTTCTCACTGTGGGTGGAGAGATGCTCTCCTGCCAGCAGCTCTGTGGGATTCTGGCAGCTGGAGAGAAGGCTGAAGTGATGCTCCGCTTCCCCCGACGGGAGTTCTGAGAGTCTTCTTTTAAATCCAACAGGCAACTCGGGCCCCGTGGCAGGGCGGGGGCAGTTAGGATCTAGACCATCCCAAGTGCAAAATGTGCATGATAAGATTCTTACTGTTTCTTATTTTGAGTAAAACTCTTGCAGAGGATTGGGGCTTAAATTGAAGGAAGCGAGCCTAACGTGGCAGTGAGGAAGGTTCAGAGAAACCTGGATTTGTCAGTAGGGATGATGGAATTCTGAGGGATTTAAATGGCCGCATTTCAACAGGGAGGAAAAAAAAAATCCATTCGATTTGGAGACCTTAAATTCATTCAGAAATGCCGTTGAACTCAGGGTCGTCAATTTGGGTTTAACGCAGTATTGAAATTTTTCTCATGTTTGTCGAAATTTAGAAGGCACTGCTCAGTTAAAGCTGTAATTAATCCTATAGACCGTGACACTAACAACCCTCCCCACCCCCCCCACCGCCACCTCCTGAACGTATACAGTCTAGGTAACTGGTAACTGCTAAACCACAACTGGGAAAATGTAAAAGAAGTAGAAACTGACTCTGAATTAGAATTCAGACGAACAAAATTAATCAAAAGTCGTCAGTGGCATTTTAATGACCGTCTATAGGCTTACCTCTTCATTTGTCCCTGGACCTCATTCTGATTTTATTTTTGCTTTGTTAAAAGCTTTAGGAGGACCCAGCAAAGATAATTCCTATCTGTGAATTTGATGTTCGGACTCTTTCTTTCTCTTTAGACTTCTATTCCGAAGGGTTTTGTTGACTACATTACATTAATCTGATTTTGACAGCTCTGACTGCAGAGGAAAGCCCCCATACCTATATCAAATTATTCAAGAACGGTAGTAGGGAGAAATCACAATGGGGTTTGAAATCATGGGAGTGTTTGGGGCGCTTCCCAAGATAAGGGGTAACTCCTCTTTGGGTTGGTACTGATTTTGTTTCTTGTTTTCCTTTATCTTTACATAATCAATAAGGTGAAAATTTTACAACATGGAGAGACAGAGAGTAGTTCAAAGATTTTTCTGCTCTCCTGTTAATCTCCACTCAAGACTGTGTTCAGTGACATTCAGAGGCTACACACTCTGGTCTCATCCATCTGCTAGTGAAATCGCTTCCCATCGTATGAAGTGTCAAGCTGTTCTACCGTTTTCTGCTTCCCCACATTCTGTGTGTGCGCGCGCACGTGTGTGTGTGTGTGTGTGTGTGTGTGTGTGTGTGTGTGTGTCGGGGGAATAAGGTTTAGGAAATGATTTTCTGTAATAACAGTTGCTTTGAAAGTGCAGAGGTGTTCTGATTTCTTTTTATTTGCCTCTGGGGCAGAAGAGGTGAGCCATAATTCTCTCAAGAAGGCCAGTTCCAATGATCAGTGTTCAAATTAGCCGTCTAGACCACTCTCTAAATGTAGAGTTACTTCACACAGGAAGCTTACAATTATTGCATGAATCATATGTTACTATAAACACATATGCATTCTAGATAAGGTGCACACAGATCTTCCTGTGACTTAAGTACAATAAATAACAGTCCATTTTCCAATCTCATTTTTTATTTGCTTCTGCAGAAAGGAAGAGTCAGTTATATGGAGAGTTTTTGAGAGGCTTCAGCATTACGAAAGGAGATTGGATCAAGAATTTCCAAAAGGAGAAGAGTAGGAGGAAATCTCTGGAATGGGCGTAGGGGGAGGGAGGGACACAGGTAGATGGAGGGGAAACTGAGATCATCGTAGGAGTTGCTCTGGGCCTGGCAGCCCTTTGTGTTTCCTTTCTCACCAGCAACTGGTGCAAAGTACCTCATCAATATGTCTTATTGCAAAACATACACACTTAGGCATTCTAGTTAATCCCTGAGAAGATACCTAGCAAATTCTCACAGTTATTTTTGATACTAACAGCCTGATGTCTTAAACAAAAAGTTATCTTTCAAAAGACTAACGTGACAAAGCTTTAAAAAACAGAAGTGATTACTGTAGTCAACGTGTTTTTGAAAACCACATTACAACACAATCATAGTTCATCTCAATATAGTTAAAGGTGTGTCTATCAATGGTAGATATGATATTTATTGAGTAGCTACTGTTTGTCATGCACTATTTTATGTATTGACATATGTATTTATTAGCTCGCTTCTAAATTGTATTTCATTTTAATTCCAATGTACTTAACCTACAATGTTGTTTTAGTTTCGGGTGTACAATGGGGTGCTTGAACAATTCCTTATGTTACTCAGTGCTCCCAAGTTAAGTGTACTGTTTAATCCCCATCACCTATTTTACCCATCCCCCCACCCACCTCCCCTCTGGTAACCATCTGTTCTCTATAGTAAAGAGTCTGTTTTTTGGTTTGTCTCCTTTTTTCCCTTTGTTCGTTTGCTTCTGTTTCTAAGATTTTATTTTTAAGTAAACTCTACACCCAATGCGGGGCTAAAATTCATCACCCTGAGATCAAGAGTCGTACGCTTTCCTCACTGAGCCAGCTGGGTGCGCCCATTTGTTTTATTTCTTACATTCCACATATGAATGAAATCAAGACACGGTATGTGTCTTTCTCTGATTGTCTTATATTGCTTAGCGTAATATACTCTGGCTCCATCCATGTCATTGCAAATGGCAAGATTTCATTCTTTTTTATGGCTGAATAATATTTCATTACACACACACACACACACACACACACACACACACATACACATGTATATACATATCCACACCACATCTTCTTTAACCGTTCATCTGTCGATGGACACTTGGGCTGCTTCTGTAATTCGGCTGTTGTAAATAAATACTGCTACAAACACAGGGGTGCATAGATATCTTCTTGAATTAGTGTTTTCATAGCCTTTGAGTAAATACCCAGTAGTGTGATTACCTACTTAATGCTCACAAGAATGATTTGAGGGAGGGGCGCCTGGGTGGCTCAGTCGGTTAAGCGGCCGACTTCGGCTCAGGTCATGATCTCACGGTCCGTGAGTTCGAGCCCCGTGTCGGGCTCTGTGCTGACCGCTCGGAGCCTGGAGCCTGTTTTGGATTCTGTGTCTCCCTCTCTCTGAGTCTCCCCGTTCATGCTCTGTCTCTCTCTGTCTCAAAAATAAATGTTAAAAAAATTTTTTTTTAAAAAGAATGATTTGAGGGAAATTCTGTCACCCTTTTACAAACGATGAAATGAAAAGAATAAACCTACTGAAAAACATAAAGTGATAGAGTCAAGATTTTACCCGTCCTCGTCTTTCTTTTCTCCTGTGCCCGTATCGTTCTCGTTGCTTTCTGTCATGCACCACAGCCAAGAACTGGGTTCTGCATTTGAGTCACTACAAAGCTAACGTACACTACCCTCTTAACTCAAAAGATTCTAATATAATTTGCCTTGCTACATGCAATGTTCTCAGATAGTCTTTTCTCTCAAACTTCTCAAAATTTCTGGTTGAAGTTCACTAAATTAGGTTCACATTGAATAGGTTTTGACTCACTATTTTAAAAACACAGCTACAGGGAGTTCCTTAGAGTAAATGTCATTGAAATACAAACTCAAGCATGTGAAACTGACAGCAATAAAGTGAAGGTAGAATGATATGTATGCACGTTGTGAAGATTGTGGGAAGTCTGAGTTGGGAAGGAAGGGCATCTGTTGGTCTGGGGGATAGAACAATGGAAGTAAATATTCTCTTATTTGTGGAGGATGGGCATATAATTAAGAAACCTGATTTTTATAGCCCCCAGGGCAGCCTAGGACTGGATGTGCGTGTTGACCTGATGTCATCTTTAAATGCAAATATACATTCCCATAATGCTGACTTTTTTTTGAATTAGATGAATAAAAAATATAAATTTCTAACATTTTCCCGTCGGTCTTCTGCAGGGTGTTTTGAGTGCTGTATTAAATGCCTGGGAGGCATTCCCTATGCCTCTCTGATTGCCACCATCCTGCTCTACGCTGGGGTTGCCCTCTTCTGTGGCTGTGGTCATGAAGCGCTCTCTGGAACTGTCAACATCCTGCAAACCTACTTTGAGATGGCAAGAACTGCTGGAGATACACTTGACGTCTTTACCATGTGAGTCACCCTCCTATCGCTTCTTACGTTGACAGTATGTGTTCGCACTGCTGCGTGTTGAATAAACAGGGGTCTAAAGTCCAGTGAGGCAAAGTTATAGGTGAAGAAATAAATACCCTTGGGTTATACACCTGAGATGAGATACCTTTGACCTTTACCATGAATACAGGACACATAGCAGAAGGTTGGAAGCCAGCTGAATCTGGGCTTGATTTGTGTTTCAATTTGACTGTCAAGTTTTATCCAAAAGTCAGTCACCGTTAAACGCAATGCTTGCCTTTCTTTGGCTCTTCTCATTTGAGCAGAAGCTGTTCTAATAGAAGAGAACAGAGGATAAAGAACAGAGCCAGGTGTGAACGTAGACACTGCTGCTAATTCTAGGCAGTTAGCAGAATCCTGCGGGTTCTCTCACCTTCTAAACACACCCATTCAGCTCTGGGTGTAATACTGTCTTTCTTTCCTGCCTCGCAGAAGTGATGTGGACTTCCTAATTAATCTTTGGGAGTGGTTCTTATTAACTTCAGTTAGTGACAAATCATAAGAAATATTGAGCACCTTTTTGCTATAACCATGAGTTATACTTAAGACGTACGTTTGACTCATAAAATGCAGAATCCTGGGATCACTGAATTTTAATATTTTTTAAAAAGTAACTCACACATGGTCTACAAGTAAAAGAGTTTGCTGTTTAAGTTGCAGTCCCTTGTTGCTATCAGAGAGAACGAGTGTTGAGGATTGAATTTAGCTCCAAATAAATTCCCAAGTCAGCTCATTTATTGAGTGATACAATGCCCACAAAAAGAAAATAACTTGTTTTTACGCTGTATTTTGTAATACCAGCTGATAGTAGACTTTCTATTGCACTAGCCAGCATAGCATCTGTTCCCCTACAACTTCTTGCATGGGTTTCATGCTTCTTGATACTGTGCAATTACAATATTTTTCATGTTGCTTTATTTTGTCATTCAGAGTAAATTCAAATCCGCTTAATTTATGTATACTTTTTCTGGAGTAAGATGGGTTTGGAGTTACAGATCTTAGTAATTAATACGGCTGGTGAGAGTGACTTTGCTTTTTACTCTTAGAATTCCATCGAAAAGGTTAATGACATTTCTTATTTACCCAGAGCCAGTTCCTACTGACCTGGTATAATTCATTCTAAGACCCTAATCTAAGACAACGCTCAGTCAACCTGGACAACTTTCTAGGTAGAAGACAACTTTTCTCCAACTCCAATATCAGAAAATATACCCTATTGCTAAAAATTTTTATAATCTATCAGCTACAGACAGAATGTCTTGAATAAAATATTGGCCGTACATTATATTTGTTATTGTATTAATTAAAATTGCTGATTTCTATATAAATGAAAAGGTAAAAAACGGCACACATTTCCACCAAGTTATACAGAAAGAATTTCCTACTTTGCAAAGTGGAAAGCATGTACCCTTGGACATAGTGTATAGCAAAATTTTTAGGAAAAGGAGTATTTATTGAAAATATTTATGCTTCTCTCAAATATAATGTCACTTAAAATTTGGGAAAGATTGGCCATAAAATAAGAAATATGACAAAGCAGGTGTGTGAGACTGAGCACCTCCCCCCAATATAGTTGTTAAGAGGAGAAAGGAGTTAATTTCCCTAACTCTGAAGTATCAATTTAGAGCTCAATCAATGTCACTGACTTATTGAAATGAAGAATTCATAGCAAATTTTAAAAATCATAAACTAAAAGTGACAAAGGACTTTATATCACTTTCCTCATGTTTACCAATGTAATTGCATTTTACAAATTAGTTTTGAAAAATAGTAATGATCCATTAAAATTAAACTCTTTAAGCCCTTAGTAGACAGTTTATCAATTTCCGTTACATTAGCTATATAGCATGAATTGACCCTTGAAAGTTTATTCGTCATTTGGAATATGATTGAATTATCTGAAAATGCTTTGGATTATTGCAGGATAGCCTGCAGAGATCCTTAAGAAGATGATGGCAAGGATATATTTTCATGTGATAAAACTGACATTTTCTTTTTAGTTTTATCTCAGCCTACACTGGACAAAATATGTTTTCACTGTGCATTATTTTAAGCTACCACAGATGTCCTTAAAATCTACAGATTCTCTATATTTAGGCTACATCCAAATTGCTAACCTTAGATACAGAATAGAAGTTTGTAAGAAATCATGAGCCTAATAAGTGACAGGAGGCGATCGTGGACATCAGGAACCATTTGTCAAGACATCTATTTGACATTTAGACAGCCGACTTTCATATATCACAGACTTCTATTGCTCTGAAGGAAGAGTGTATGTGGGAGTTCAGAAGAGAAAGCAGAGATCGTCTGCTTAATTTGGTACTTTTACCTTTGCTCTGTTTCATTGGAAATTAACTGAAACGAATAATGCATTTTTGGAATGGGAAGGACGCCATTTTGATTGGAATAAAGGCAAGTGTTCACCTTATCTCTATTTTTATATTTCAAATAACTAAAATTCTTTATACAAGGCCTTCTGAAGCTACCGAACGAATTCCGACTCTCTCCCTGTCTGCAAACAGCTTGGCAAAACAGAGGGAAGATATGCATCATAAACTTCTTAGGTACCATTAGTGCCAACTGATAAAGATTTTAAATGCAGGTTTAGAGCCAGTAGGGATTACCCTATGGGATGCTGCCTTACAGGGATATCAGAGGAGTAGATAAAGTGAGGGAGAAACAGAGGATGTAAAATAAGAAAATCCAGAATAGAGGTGGATGAGAGATGTGTTTAGTGGGCAGCATAGTTTGCTTGGAAATAAGCTAAGGTAAGTTTGGAAGAGAATGTGAAGAAAACCCTTGTTGGCCAACTTTAGTCATTTACAGAGAGTCTATTTTTTCCCCCTACTTCACATGCTTGGTTCAGCCAAATTAGGCACTCCTATCTCATTTACTTATAAAGGAAAAGAAGCCTGTTTACTGGATGTGTGAACTCAAAGATAAAACCAATTGCCCAAGCCTCCACTTTGTCTCCTGTGGTCCTCGGGATCTGAGGATTACTCCATTCTTTCTCTTAGCTTCTCTGTCTCTGTCTCTTCACTGTCTTCTTTCTCTTAAACACACACACACACACACACACACACACACACACGTCTCAATATGGTCAGTATCTCCAAGTCTACAGAAAGAAACATGTAGGTCAGGAGCTCTGAAAGATGACTGCTGTATTGCATTTCACTAATCATCTGTGTGGTATGCAAAACTGACTTCTCATAAATAAGTTTGCATGTAAATAATAAACAAGTTTATAAATATTAAAAACCAATAAAGGAGTGATCTCCGCGGTCACGCAGTCTGCATTTGGGACTCGAAATTCTCAGTAGCGCCAGCCTTCAACAGGGGAAGGCGATTGACACGCGGCTCCTCGATCCTCAGCTGATGTCACCCATCAAATCATTTTGTCCTACTCCATTTGGAAGGGGAGACCCCCAGAGAGAGAGAGAGGAGAGGGAATTGCTCAAAGATTTGGTGACCTGTTGATCTGTTTTTAAGTATCGCTCTGTCCCTCCTCATCAACTTGGTTTCTGAGGAACTTTTCATCCTTGCTAAGTCTATGGTTATTTGTTGGCTCCAAAGTGTTGTGATGATGAGTGTGTGGCCTAGCCCACTGCTTCCCTTAGGGGATAGATGGTCTTATCCTCTGACTATAACTTTTTTTTAGTTTGGCATAGCCGTTTAAGGCCCCTCAACATGGGGAACCGGTCCACCACTCCACCACTTTCTGCTGTATGACCAAGAGATCATTTTCTGATCCGTGATTCAGACTTCCTCACCTGAGAGCCACTTGGTAAGGTGTTCTGTGTTCCATCAGTTTCATTTGGTGAGTGAGCAAGAAAGTGGGGTAAGCATTTCACTTCTGCGGGACAGATTCATAGAGGACAGTGCAACGTGGAAACTGATTAGAAAATTAGATCTCAAATATCCAAACCACTAATTTTGCTAAGTGATTTGGCTTTTTCAGTAACTCTCTGGAGGACTGAGCTAGAGACAGTCTTATTCACAAATACACCCTCTTGTAACTTATTAGACAGGGATTATATTTGCGTCTTGATAAATTATGGAGAGGGTCTAGGATCTGGTACCATTGATTTCCAAAGTGAATGTGTTTTGTGTTCGAAGTTTTATTACTGTGACTTGAAGCTAAGGTGTCAAAAACTGAGGTTACTAGATAATGAATTCTTTGATATTTAATGCACACATAAAAATTAATCTTGGGGCACCTCGGTGGCTCAGTTGGTTAAGCATCCAACTTTTGATTTCAGCTCAGGTCATGATCCCAGGGCTGTGGGAGTGAGCCCCGTGTCAAGCTCTGGGCCAAGTGTGGAGCCTGCTTAAGATATTCTCTCTCTCTCTCTCTCTCTCTCTCTCTCTCCCTCCCTCCCTCCCTCCCTCTCTCTCTCTCTCTCTCCCCCCACCCCCGCCAAGCCTCCACTTTTTCTCCCTCCCTCTCTCCTTCTGCCTCTGTCCTCCATTCGTGCACTCTCTCTCTCTCTCTAAAAAAAAAAAAAAAAAAGAATCTGTGTTTGCCTAAAACAAAAGCAGACAGTAAGCTCAGATAAAATAGATATATTGGATTTGCTCTCAACTTCCTATGTATGTAAATCTTTAAGTCTGCTTATAGTTTACATGTTTCTTTCTTGGAACTAAATGATGTGGAAAACAGTTTTCAGTCACTTACTGGATGGGAATGAGAAGGGAAAAGAAAGTAGGAACTCGTGGCAAGACAAAACCAGGTTTCACAGGCTGACAGAAATCACAGCAGTGTACCTGTCTGACCTGGGGGATTGACAGTCAAACCAAATTGCTGGAGTCTTCTACTTACAAGCGTTTTGAAGACCAGACAAATTAGTACTGATAGGAGATTGTTGAGTTGGAGGTATTGATTATTGAATTGGAAATTCAAAAATAATTTCAGTCTCATCTAGAGCTTATGTTAGAAAAACCATACTGAATTCCTTACTTCTGGTACAGTGACCAGAGAGGATCTCCTTAGGCAGTATTTCAGCCAGACTGGTAGTCCTCAAATAAGTGTCAGAAAAAGAAAAAGAAAAAACCCACTTCATTGATATAAAACATCAACGATGAAACCCAGTATATAAACCATGAAGATGTTAGATGGAGAGACAACAGAGTGTGGTGGATATAAGAGCCCGGGTTCTGGGGTCAAACTCACTGGGTTAGTTTCATGTGGTATCTGCCCCTTTATATTGTTGGGTTTTTTTTTTCAGTTTATTTATTTGGAGAGATGGAGAGAGAGAGAGAGCAGGAGCAGGGAAGGGACATAGAGAGAGGGAGAGAGAGAGACAGAGACAGAGAGAGAGACACCCAAACAGGCACCATACCATCAGTGAGGAGACGTATGCAGGGCTCAATCCCATGAATGTGAGATCACGATCTGAGCCAAAACCAGGAGTCGGTTCCAAGAGTCAGATGCTTAACCAGCTGAGCCATCCAGGCACCCTTGCCCCTTTCTAGTTCTCTTACCTTGGACAAGTTTAACCTGTCTGCCTCAGTCCCTCATCAGTGAAAGGGACTTAACTAACACTGCCAACTTCCTAAGGTTGGTATGTGGATAAAATGAGTTGATATTTTAAAACAATTCTAACGGGACTAGCACCTATTAAGGCTACACACCTGTTTATGAACATACTGCTGACACTGCTGCTGTTACGATCATGATGATGGCCACTGTCACACTTCCTAAAGTCTGTCCCTGCACACAATACCCCCTAGTGGTGGACTGTTTGACTAGAGTAGATATTCCAACCAAGGTAAGCACCGGAGTAGGCTTCAGACTCGATTAGAATTCAAAGATCTAATTTCTGTTCTCTCTCTCTCTCTTTTTTTTTAATTTTTAAATGTTTATTTATGTTTGAGAGACAGAGACAGACAGAGTGTGAGCGGGTGAGGGGCAGAGAGAGAGACACAGAATCCGAAGCAGGCTCCAGGCTCTGAGCTGTCAGCACAGAGCCCGACGCGGGGCTCAAACCCATGTACTGCAAGATCATGACCTGAGTGAAGTTGGACGCCCAGCCAACTGAGCCACCCAGGTGCCCCTGTTCTCTTTTTTAACATCCAGGGAAACAGCAACTTTAGAAAAAAATGTTTACAGATAAGAATATGATGATTTCATTCAAATACAAATTGAAAGGTTATCTGGTAGAGGAAAACTTGCTTTGTGGTTCAGAGGGAGATTTAGGTCAATGAATTTCAGTTTATAAGGAAATAGTTTTTTGACTCAGTATAAAGAACTTTTCAAAAGTCAAGAGTTTTCCAAAGAGTACTTGGTCTGCCTTGGAATGCACTGATTTGCCTGTCAATGAAGTATTCAGACAAAGCTGGTAATGAACTTCCAGTTCTGACATGCTTACAACCTGTAACTCACTTCCTAAACCTTAGTCTTTTATTCCAGAACAGCTGAGTGTTTCTGCCTGTTTTGCAAATTGGGTTATATAGCAAGTATGGAAATATATTTACATATATTTAAATATATACATATATTTAAAACTTATTGCATTTATTTTATTTCTATGCTTTTGTTTTTCAAATATGCAAATATCATTTTTCAAGCTAATCTTTTGCCTGATTGGTTTTAAAATGAATTCACTCATTCAGCCAAAAATAGTGGGTCATACTATTTGCTAATCGCTGTGCTAATCCTTAGGGATCCAGTGTAGAACAAGATAAATTTATTTTCCCTGGACACTGACATGGGAAAGGTATGTGAGCAAAGTGCCTTCCGTATCAGACTGCACAGATAGGAATCCAAGAATGGATAGTTAGTACTTTAATTGATTTCAGGTTAAGAAACAGAGGGAATGGAGAAGCTACAATAATTAATACTATAAGAGTATTGGCACAGGCATAAAAAGTATATCAAATGGACCAGAAAAGAGAGGGGAAAAAAAGAATTAAGTGTATGTAAGTAGTTATATGTGTATATAAAATTATGTCCCTAGTCACATTTTTACCAAAAAACTTCCAGATGAACTGAAAGTTAAAATTTAAAAATAAACTATTTTGTAACAGAAGAAAAATAGATTAAGATTTCATTTATTATGGGGCAAAAAGTATCTAAGAAATAGAAAAGTATCTAAGAAATAGAAGAGATCACAAAAGAAAATATATATGGATTTTATATCATATATATTAAATTCTATTCATTGAAGTACCTTAAAAAAGTAAAAGATAATACGAAACTGAGAAAAATTTTTACCACTTACATGAGAAGAGGTCCTAATTTTAATAAAGGCAGAATTAATTCAACAACGAAAGGATACATATTCTAGCAAAATATGAAAACATATTTCATCGAAGAATACAAATGGTTAATAGCGTGTAAATATATGTTCATCCACACTACTGAACTAAGACAATTAATTTAAATGATGCCATTGTTTTTACTGTCAAATTATCAGAAAAATTAAATAATAATACCTGGTATTGGGAAACAGAGAATAAGTCGTCTTACTTGTTACCGATGCATTTTTAGTTTTCTTCAGACCTTCTGGATACCATGTTGACAATACATCCTTTACAAAGATTTATCTAAAATGATTGTTGTTATCATGCTATTGGTAATAGTGACGCCTTAGCTTCCTATTGCTGCTCTAACAAATAACAACAAACTTCGTGAATTAAAAAAGCACATATTTATTGTTTTGAGGGTATTTTTTTTTCTTCCCAGTTCTGGGAAGTCGGAATTGGTCTTACTGGGTTTATTGAAATGGGCTGAAATCAAGGTATTGGCAGGATTGTGCTCCATCTGGAGGCTCTAGGGGAGAATCTGTATTTTAACTTCTTCCAGCTTCCAGAGGCCACCTGCATTCCTTGGCTCGTGACCCCCTTCCCTCTTCGAAGCCAGGACTATCGCATTCTCAGATCTCTCTCTGAATCTGACTCTGACTCTTCTGCATCGTCCTTTCTCTTACTGGTACCCCTGCGATTATATTGGGCCCACCCACTTAAGGCAGGATCACTTCTAAATCTCAAATCATTAATTTAACCGCATTTGCCGAGTCTCATTGACCAAGGTAACCTATTTGCAGGTTCTGGAGATTAGATACAAACATCTTTGGGGGGCTGTTATTCTTCCTGCCATTCACCAAAAGTAGAGCATTGGTAAAATATATCATGATACCTTTCAATGATAGAATGGGCCATAATCTTTAAAAAATATTAGATAAATTAGATAATGTTTTCAGAGTATATTGACCAAAAATGAAGCTTGTAAGGGAGTATATAATCATCATAACTTTTGTAATTAATTGTAGTTTCTATGGGGAAGAAACTCTGGGAGGATCAGAAGTGAATAATCTATCTGATTTTCTGGTTTTTTTTTTTTAATTTTTTTTTCAACGTTTATTTATTTTTGGGACAGAGAAAGACAGAGCATGAACGGGGGAGGGGCAGAGAGAGAGGGAGACACAGAATCGGAAACAGGCTCCAGGCTCTGAGCCATCGGCCCAGAGCCCGACGCGGGGCTCGAACTCACGGACCGCGAGATCGTGACCTGGCTGAAGTCGGACGCTTAACCGACTGCGCCACCCAGGCGCCCCTGATTTTCTGGTTTTAATTTTATTCTTCTCTACAAAGAATATATATTGCTTTTAAATCCATAGGACAGTTGTTTCTAGAAACATTATCAAATTTTGAAGTTTGCATTTAGAAAGGAGGTTAAGTACTTTCAGGAATTCTTTAAGAAGTAGGATAATATAGATTGTTGCTTTGGAAAGCGAGAGTAGTGAAATAAAGGTGAGTTTTCTTATAGTCTCTGTCATTTCATCCTACTATGGACACAATCAGTGACTTCATGATTAGAGGGGTAATTAACGCATTTTGTTGACATATCATTGACAGAAAACTCATTTAATTTAATTTTTCTAATATCATATTTCAAGTTCTTTGTTAAGTTCATACATTGCAAGTACTTTTGAGGGAAAGAGGGATTCAGGCCAGTCAGATGATGTCAGGTATATCAAAATTTAAATGTTTGGATAATTTAACATTTTGAAATGAATGTCCTTCTAGCAAATGTCCTTCTTCAGATTGTTTGAAGAAAACTTCATGTAAGAATATTTGAGTGTCTAGAAATGTCGATCAGGTACATAGCTTGCGGCAGGCTACATAACGGCCCCCAAAGATCCAGAATCTCATCCCTGGAACCTGAGACTATCATTTTATGTGCAAAACAGACTTGAAATCGTGGGTGAGTTAAGGGTCTGGAGGTGGGAGGCTCTCTCACCTCGCAAGAGTGGAGTGATATATTCGAATTACTGAAAGAAGGAAACTGCCAGCCAAGAATACTGTGTCTGCCAAAATTATCCTTCAAAAAGGAAGGAGAAATTTCAAAATTTCCCAGATAAACAAAAGCTGAGAGTGTTCTCACCATTGGCCTTACCTTACAAGAAATGCTGAAGGGAGCCCTCCAAATTGAAATAATTTGGTTAAAAGGCAACCAAAAAACCCTACAAAAGTATAAAGCTCACTTGGTAAAGGTAAATGTATAGACAAATACAGAATACTGGAATACCATAATGCTGGCATGTAAATCACTTTAAAAATTTTTTTTTATTATTTTTGAGAGAGAGAGAGAGAGTGAGTGCAAGCCGGGGAGGGACAGAGAGAGAGAGAGAAAGAGGGAGACACAGAATCCAAAGCAGGCTCCAGGCTCAGAGCTGTCAACACAGAGCCTGACTCGGGCTCAAACTCACGAACCGCTAGATCATGACCTGAGCCAAAGTTGGATGCTTAATGGACTGAGCTACCTATGTGCCCCATGTAAAGCACTTTTAATTCTGGCATAGAAGTTAAAAGACAAAGGTATAAAAAAACTGTGAACTATAAAAGTGTGTTAATGGATACATAATATTAAAAGGTGTCACTCATGACGTCAATAAACATAAAGTGTGGAGGGAAGAAAAGTAAATTTAGGTTATTTATTTGTGATAGAAGTTATGTTGTTGTTAGCTTAAAATAGATTGTTAACTATAAAATATTTTATGTAAGAAACATGGTAACCTCAAAGAAAATATCCATAAAAGGTATACAAAAGAAATTAAGAAAGGAATCACAACATGTCACTACAAAAAAAATCAATGAAATAGCAAAGAGGAAAAGAAAGACAAAAAGTTACACAACAGATAGAAAACAATTTAAAATGACAATAGTAAGTCATTCACTGTCAATAATAACTTTAAAGATAGATAGATTAAACTCCTTGGTCCAAAGACATAGAGTGACTAAGTGGATAATAAGTAAGATCCAAATATATGTGATCTGAAAGAGAATTGCTCTAGATTTATAGACACAGGCTAAAAGTAAAGCATGAAAAAAGATATTCCATGTAAATGATAACCAAAATAAAGGAGGAATGGCCATTCTTAACGTCAATTAAAATAAACTTCAAAACCTATCAAAATTTTGAGACAAGAAAGGCGCACCTGGGTGGCTCAGTCAGTTAAGCATCCGACTTTTGATTTCAGCTCAGGTCATGATCTCACAGTCATGAGATCTGAGCATAGATTCTGTCTCCGTCTCCATCTGCCCCTCCCTGCTCTCTTGCTCCCTCTCTCAAGGAAGGAAGGAAGGAAGGAAGGAAGGAAGGAAGGAAGGAAGGAAGGAAGGAAGGAAGGAAGGAAGGAAGGAAGGAAGGAAGGAAGGAAGGAAGGAAGGAAGGAAGGAAGGAAGGAAGGAAGGAAGGAAGGAAGGAAGGAAGGAAGGAAGGAAGGAAGGAAGGAAGGAAGGAAGGAAGGAAGGAAGGAAGGAAGGAAGGAAGGAAGGAAGGAAGGAAGGAAGGAAGGAAGGAAGGAAGGAAGGAAGGAAGACAAATAAGGACATTTTATAATGATTACTATGTCAGTTCACCAGGAATATATATGTACACAACATCCAAGCACCCAAATATATAAGGCAAATATTGACAGATGTGAAGAGGAATTAGACAGCATCACAATCATGGTAGGAGAATTCAGTATTCTACTTTCTATACTGGATAGAACAACCAGACAGAAGGTTAGTAACAAACAGAGGACTTGAACAACACTATACAACAAATGGGCCCTATAGACTTATCTAGAACATTCCACCCAACAGCAGAATACACATTCTTCTTGAGTGCTCATCAAACATCAGCCAGGATTGGTCCCATGTTAGGTCACACAACAAGTTTTAGGAAATTGAAGAGGCCTTGAATTCGTATTGCTACCTTCTCATTTATGATAGAATCAAGAAGAATAAAATACTTAGTGATAAACCTAAGCAAGGAGGTGAAACATTTATATGCTGAAAACTATGAAACATTGGCGAAATAATTTAAGTCAAACTCATAGAAGCAGAAAGTAGCATGGTGTTGGCCAAGGGCCAGGGAGAACGAGAACGAGTTCACTGGGGTTTAGACTTTCGGTTACGCAGAATGAGCGAGTTCTAGACACTGTGCTTATAGTTAATTCTGTGTTACACACTTCATTGGTCAGTGGGGTAGAGCCCACGTTGTATGTTTTTTGCCTCAATAAAAACTAATAAAATATGAATATTCTCCACAACTGTGAAGGTTCCAAAGCAGCTTCAAGTAGTCTCTAAAATGGCTGATTTTTTTTTTGACTGAAGTTGAATAGGATATATATATATAACTGAGCTGGAAAAGCCACTCACCTCCTACTCAGTAATTCACTGGTTTTAGGTGCTTAGGAGGAAGCAGCCATTTTTCTCCTTTTTTAAAAACAACCATTTTCAAACTTCAAAAGAGAGCTGCTATTTATGCACCAGCAACTTGTCTGCATGACCGTCAAACTACTCTATTCTATAGACTGTAACATACAAGTGCATTAGACAGGGTCCAAATTAGTTGAAAACCATCCTTAGAGTGAGAGAAATACTGAAGAAATAAAGAAATAGAGTAACTGCATGAGTGTCTTGGGTCCGCCATAACAAACTTGGTGGCTTAAAACCACCAGCCTTATTTTCTCACGGCTGGGGAGACCAGAGGTCTGAAGCCAAGGTGTCGGCAGAAGGGCACTCTGTCCCTAGGGGGGTTCTGTTCCCTGCCTCTTCCGGGTCCTGGTCCAGGCGCTCCTTGATCTGAGGCCCAGTCTCTGCCTCCATCTGAATAGTATCTCCTCTTGCAAATGTCTCTCTCAAAACTCCCCGTGCCCCATCTCTCATAAAGATACCTGTGATTGGGGCGTCTGGGTGGCTCAGTTGGTTAAGCGTCCGACTTCGGCTCAGGTCACGATCTCACGGTTGGTGCGTTCAAGCCCCGTGTCGGGCTGTATGCTGACAGCTCAGAGCCTGGAGCCTGCTTCAGATTCTGTGTCTCACTCGCTCTCTGCCCCTCCCCACTCATGCTCTGTTTCTGTCTCAAAAATAAATAAACATTAAAAAAAATTTTTTTTAATGCAAGAAATAAATAAATAAAAGATACCTGTGATTGCCTTGAGGGGCCACCTGCATATTCCAGGATAAGCTTCTCTCAAGATCTTTAACTTATCACCATGTGCACCACAGAAGGTAAAATTCACTCTTTGCCATATAAGGTAATATTCAGATGTTTCAGGGGTTAGGAAGTGAATATATTTGGAGGGAAGCATTTTTTTTTAACCTACCACAGTCACCAACACTGTTTTATGCTCTTGAAATAAGTTGCTACCTGTAAAAGCTTTTTCTAAGTATGAATATATTAGAAATGTCTGGCAATACGTGAGCACAGTAAATATGACTGTATAGTTCTTTCTCGAGACACTTGTGATCACCTCCTTTTTGCTGTGAGAGGAATACAGGCGAGCATAAGCAGCAACTTGGGACATTAGAATATATAGGAGCCAGGGGCGCCCGGGTGGCTAAGTCGGTTGGGTGTCCGACTTCGGCTCAGCTCATGATCTCATGGGTTGTGAGTTCGAGCCCTGCGTTGGGCTCTGTGCTGACAGTTCAGAGCCCGGAGTCTGCTTTGGATTCTGTGTCTCCCTCTCTGCCCCTCCCTCCCCCCTCCCCCATGCTCTGTCTCTCTCTCTCTGTCAATAATAAATTTAAAAGAGATTTTTTTAATTTTTTACAAATTTAAAAAAGACTATATAGAAGCCAAAAGAAAAGCATCATTCTAGGTTAAGATAGGGACTAGAGCCCATTTCCATAAGACCTAAAATAAACACACACACACACACACACACAATCTGTTGCTGACTGTTTTTGTTCCAATCTGTAAGTTTTCTGAATTGCTACGTTTCCTAATAAACTCAAGACATAAGTATAGATGGATATTTTCATATATATATATGATATATATATATCATTGATATATATATTTATATATATCATATATATTGATATATGATATATATATTGATATATATATATATATCGATATATATGCCATAACTCTAAACCCCAAATATTACTCCTTCCTACTAAAGTCAGGAACAAAGAAAGCAAGGATGAACTCTTTCTATTTAACATGTTCTGGATGTATTTGTCAACTCAGATTAGGAAAAATAATCAGGAAGGTAAGAATTGGAAAACAAGAAAACTACCTCTGTTTCATGTCATTTGCAGATGACATGATGGTGTATGTGAAAAATTTGAGAGAATCAGTGATAAAACGAATTCAGATAATAGGAGAATTTAGCAGTGAAGCAGGATATGAAATTTACATGTGAAAATTAATAGCATTTGTAGAGACAGATAATAACCTATTAGATGTACTGGTAGAGGAAAATTTGCTTTACAGTGACCACCAAAAATTAAATAATAAATGTAATAGGAAAGGCTCAAAACGTACAGGAATCAAACTATAAAACATTCCTGAAAGATGGAAAAGTAGACTTTAACAAATGAAAAGGTACCCCGTGTTCTTGGATAGGATCACGAACATGTTAGTGCTCTCAAAATTAGTGTATAGATTCAATGCACCATAATAAAATTCCAGTGAGTTTTTTTTAATTTGTGGAGCTAGACAAGTCGACCCTAAAATCATGTGGAAGAAAAACACAAGATCAGCTAGGAAATCACTGAAGAAGATCCATGAGGGGATCTAACCCTACCAGATATTAAAACATAATCAAAGCCCCTGAATGGAATGGAAAGGAAAGCAGAGAAATAGAAACATTTAGATCCAGAAGACAAGTGCATGATGGAGAGAGTCCTCAAATCAGTAGAGCAAAGGTGGTCTCTTTTTTTAATTCCAGTATTATTAAGCTATACAGTATTATATTCGTTTCAGGTGTGCAACATAGTGATTCAACAATTCTGTATTCTGTACTCAGTATGCATCACGATAAGTGTACTCTTAATCCCTTTCAATGGTGGTCTTAATGATGTTGGGACAACCAGACAGCCTTTTCTCTCTCTCTCTCTCTTTTTTTTTTTTTTACTTTTGATTCCTTGTACTCTTGACTTTCTTAACTTCGTAAGGGATATGTAAATATCTGGAGTTTTATCACGCGAATCCCTGATGTCATATCATGTCACCCCCAAATCCTCCAGTATGTGTCTCCAGAAGACGACTTGTTGTAATAATGCCATTATATAACATTGGATACAATTAACAATACTGCTGCACTCTCTGATATTGAAACTAACATAAACCTATAAAATATGGGTGCTGCTAGCCTCCCCACCCCCCAGAGAAGCATCCACGTCTGAGAATTTCCAAGGTGTTATAGACAGCCGTTTTGAAAAAGATAAAATTAGGTCCAATTCTTGCACTTCCCAAAATATAAACACCAAATTGATCGGAAGTCTAAATGTACTAAAACGGAATGATACACACACTAGAAAAAAACATGGGTGAATTCCTCGATAGCTTGGGTATTATGACAAAAATCCCAGTGTAATGAAAAAGAAGACAGATAATTTTGAGAACATCAAAGTTTTTTTAAGTTTTATGGCAAAATGCCATAAGCAGTGTCAAAAGACAGATGGCAAAGTAGGAGAAAATTTAGCAACGTGTATTATAGGTAAAAGTCAGATAGCTCTACTAAGCAAATGTATTTAAAAAATTGAGGTGAATATAGGACGTGGGCAAAACACATAACGGTTCACAAAAAGATAAATATTGCCCATGATCATATAAAAAGATGATCAATTTCACTCTTACTAAGATAAATAAAGGAAGACTACAATACCAGTTATCACCCATCAGCTTAGCAAAAGTTCAGAAGCTTGACGATACACTCTTTGGTTGAGGTTGTGCAGAAACAGATTCTCATACATTGCTGTTTGGGATACAGAAATGGCGCAGCCCTTACAGGGAGGACTCTGGCAGTTTCTAACCAAGCTACACACCTTCCCTTTTTAACTGATCAATCCTCCTACCCTAAGGATATACTATCAACTATTTTAATACATCTCTACAAGATTGTTCATTGCGGTATTGTTTGTGATTGCAAAATATTGGTAACTGTCTAAACGTGCAAGCATAGAATACTGGTGAATAAATAATATATGTATATATATTATACTAGGAGTACATGCAACTGTCAAAAATAATGAGGAATGTTGCTGTGAACTGAAATGGAGTAATTTTAGAGGATATTATTGATTGGTCAAAGCTAAGTGCAAAAGAGCCTATGTATATGCTCCCTCCCATGTAAAAAAGAAGGGAAAACAGGAATATGTACACACACATGCATACATTCACACTTGCCTTTACATTAAAAAAAACAGAAGGATTACAAGGAAGCAATGAACAAGGAACAGGTTGAAGGGATAGGGAAGGTCATGACACTTCTCTGGGTGTATGTTTTTATACAGATTTGACTCTTAGAAGCATGATGATGTTTTACATGTTCAAAAATGAAATTAAGTCAATATGGATGGAAGGGGGACCTAAAACTGAAACAAACTAAAACAAATAGACTGCATTTCAAATGAATACCATAACCACAAAGAAAGGAAGAAAAAAGAATTCACTTATCTAAGTAATTTAGAAACACAGTATTTGTATACTCTCAGTGTTAGGCGGAGGGCAAGGGGAATTGCAAACATCCTAAATTCTTCATTTAAAAATTTTTTATTGTTTCTTTATTTTTGAGAGAGACAGAGCATAAGCAGGGGAGGGGCAGAGAGAGGGAGACACAGAATCCGAAGTAGGTTCCAGGCTCTGAGCTGTCAGCACAGAGCCCAATGCAGGGCTCGAACCCATGAACCGCAAGATCCTGACCTGGGCCAAAGTTGATGCTTAACTGACTGAGCCACCCAGGTGCCCCCTGACTTCTTTTTAAGTAGGTTTTATTTTTATAATACTTTGGATGAAATAATGTTGAAATAACTTTAGGCTTATTACAAATTGAACAAAAGAATACATGTGTATTCTTGGGAATCAGGATTCTCACTAAGGAAGGAGGACATACAACATAGACTGGAGGAAGGCAACCAAGAACCCTGTGGAAATCGATTGGGTTTGGAAATATCACTCTGAATTTGAGATTTCTAAAATACGTGTGTGTGATATGCAGACATGTGCACATGTACATATATGTGCATAGGGATGTTACATGTTTATGGACATGCATATATGAATGTCTAGGTGTATAAATAACCACAGACACCACAGCAGCAGTGAGAACACATACTACCCACATCTTGATCTCCAGTACTACTAATTAAAAGAACCAGGGCCTGGGGCATCTGGGCGTCTCAGTTGGTTAAGAGACCAACTCTTGGTTTTGGCTCAGCTCATGATCCCACAGTTCATGAGATTGAGCCCCACATCGGGCTCTGCACTGACAACACTGAACCTGCTTGGGATTCTCTCTTCCCCTCTCTCTGCCTCTCTTTCTATCTCAATAAAATAAAATAAACATTAAAATAAAGAACCAGGGCTTGGCAAAGGGATTCCTAATTGGGGCTTGAGGAAGATATAAACCAAATGAGCTGGGTCCTCTTGCTGTGTGAGAAGGTAAGGAATACTTTACAAAAAGTGATGGCCAAATGTCACACAGATATAGGAGCCAGCTTTGGGGGCACCCATTGGCCAAGTCTAGAACAGTCTGAGCACCAAAATTAAGTATAGTAGTGCCTTATAAACTTCAGGAGAAAGAAGCAGACATCATTAGTCCATATCATTAATAGACAAATAGACAAAAACAAATAAGTAAAAAGGGGAGACGGGAGGGCTCTTGCTTACACTGGAATATCCAGTGCCAACTGGTAAATGTGAATGAGGGCTACCGGTAGAAAATGAGCGTTTTGTTAACACAGTGGGAAGATTGGATTAGTCCAGATCCACCCATCGGTGGCTGCTAACACTGGCAGGAAGTTTTGATGAGGAGCAGGGTGTTTGCATGGTCCTCCAGTGGCTCTTTACAGATCACTTATTAGTTACAAGGGAAGCAGTAGTAATTACACAGCACAGAAATCAGACGTCACCTTGACTAGATGATGCAAATTAGTATCACTACGGAGGGGCAGAGGCACAGAGTATCACCTTTATCATATTCTAGCCAAGAATGAGTAATCTGAATCTAGTCATAAGGAAACATCATCAAATTCAAAATGAAGAACATTCTATCTAATGAGGAGGGAGTGGGATTGTACTCACCTGCGCCAATGTCATAAAGACAAAGAATCTGTGGGAGTGTTCCTGGTTCAAAGAGAGTAAAGAGACGTGGCAAATAAATGCAGTACGTATCCCTAGACTGGGTCGCATATTGGGGGAGAAGATGCCATAAAGTTCATCCGTGGGTCTGTCCAGTTGGTAAAACTGGAATACAATAATAGGTTTGACACAAGTACTGTATCAGTGTTAGATTTCCTGAAGTCAATAACAATATGGTGGAGAATTTCTCTATGTTCAGGTGTAATTATCCAGAGAGAAACACAAGAGAACAATAAATGAGGTAAAGTATTATCAAATAGATAAAGGATGTACAGTTTTTCTTCGTATTATTCGTGTTCCTCCACTTTTGTAAATTTGAAATCCTTTCTAAACAAAAACTTAAATATATTTTAAAGTATGTCATTTTAACTTGAAAATTTTCTGGAGAAGCCCACTAAACCAAACTCTTCAAAGTCTGATCTATCAGTCGAAATCCTCAGATTCTTTCACACGCCTGGTGAGCTCACAAGTTCACATCGTCTGCTGCATTGCCGCTAATAAGTAAAATTGTGCAGTGTTTAGATTTTCAGACAGGGGAAGATCAGTCATTAAACAATTGCCCTGGTACAGTGAATGCTATTATGTGCATTCAATTAAAAATAATATTGTCATAGCATCAGGAGTTCCTAAATCTCCATCAGAATGATCAAGCCTTCTAATCCCTCATTTGTCCTCTTGTAAACAGTCCTCATCATTTGTCTCCACCCTGTCTACTCCATTCATACTCCAATAATAAGAGAAAAGAGAAAAAACAAAAGACGATGTGAAAGAAAGAACAATTTTCGTACAAAAGGATATCAAGACTACAAAAAACAGAATGTTAGCTAACATGTATACCTCTCCACATACCATGGCTACACAAGTAGTTTTGTTTCTAGAAGCAGCAAAATAGATAAGTTACGGTTTTTCTTTCCAAAGGGCTTTGGGGTCCCCATACAATATCTAGAATAACAGAAACATCCATTTACAATTTATAGACAATACATGTGTCTCCCCACCTTTAAATACATGGACACTGACCTGTGAGAAAGGAAAGACTACCTGCCCATTCTCTGTGGTATTTATGCCATAACTGAGCTCAGGCTCAGTTCTGTGTCTGAATTCTAAATCCATTAGTGATTCTGCCTAAAAAAGGCTTGATTTTTCAAAATTATAACGTTTCTTTAAAAACATAATTTTTTCATTATTGACATTATTATCAGCAGAAAATACTAGTCATTGTTTACAGTAAGCATGAAATAAAACACAGTGACCATTGACTATCATAAAAAAAATTACGAGGTGGTCATGTTATGAATCAAAAATGGATTCGTCTACTGAGAACAAACTGAGGGTTGATGGGGGGTGGGAGGGAAGGGAGGGTGGGTGATGGGTATTGAGGAGGGCACCTTTTGGGATGAGCACTGGGTGTTGTATGGAAACCAATTTGACAATAAATTTCATATATTGAAAAAAAATGGATTCGTCATTAACCATGAAGCCTTCTTTCTCTTTTGATATGTTGTCAGAACTCAGTAGTATATACATAAGTCTTTATATCTGACATTTTGTCATAATTGGAGAAATTATACGATGATTATCCTACTTGTCAAATGAATTTCAGCAAATCCCTCTAGCCGCGTGACTCACTGCTTTTCCAGGACTACCTCGGCATGAACCAGGGAAGGGGAGGCAGGAAGGGAAGAGGGGTAAACAAAGACGAAGAGCCCGATCAACAGATACTAGAAGGGGCAGAACAAAACGTATATACAGATATTAGGCATATAAAGCAAAAATGTGTTTAAATCCAGCCTCCATCATGGGCATAAATACGCTCTCGCTGCCATTCCAAGGGAGCCATGAGCATAGGAGAATCAATTGCCACCAATCAGGCATGAAGAGTTGCTGAAATAAACGCCTTTGTCTCTTCTCCCCCAGGATTGACATCTTCAAGTACGTGATCTATGGCATTGCAGCTGCGTTCTTTGTGTACGGCATCCTGCTCATGGTGGAAGGCTTCTTCACCACCGGCGCCATCAAAGACCTCTATGGGGATTTCAAAATCACCACTTGCGGCAGATGTGTGAGCGCCTGGGTACGTTGTGTGTCTGTGTTCACGTGGGTTTCTTTCAATAGCACACAGGTGTTTGTATTCATCTGCCGAGAATTAGAGTATTTTTTTTAACACAGTCACGTTCCCTCTCTGCGATGGCGATCTACAATTTTAAAAATATTATTTTCTCAGTTAAGATTATTCCACGTGAAAATTCAGCTGCAAATTCTCAAATCATAGGCAACACAACTAGTTTTTGTTTTAGAGGCAGCAAAACGGTAGGTTGATTTATGATTTTTTTTTTTCCAAAGGGCTTTGGGATTCCCATATGATATTTAGAAGAGCAGAAAAAAATCCATCTGCATTTATGGACAGTATGTGTGTCTTTCCTCCTTAAGTATATGGCTCTGTGTTTTACTGTAAATTTGGGGGAACTGTATTATGTAATTTCTGTTTGATATGACATAAGGTAAATATCGTACTATTACTGGGGCACCTGGGTGGCTCAGTTGGTCAAGCGTCCAACTTTGGCTCAGGTCACATCTCACGGTTTGTGAGTTCGAGCCCCACGTCAGGCTCTGTGCTGACAGCTCAGAGCCTGGAGCCTGCTTCGGATTCTGTCTCCCTCTCTCTCTGCCCTCCCCTGCTCATGGCTCTGTGTCTCTGCCCCTCAAAAGTAAATAAACATTTAAAAAAACTTTTTTAAATTGTGCTATTACTGTTGTACTATTTTTAATCCTTACTGATAATGATATTTACTGGTAAGTTGAACTTATAGTCTAGAACTATAGCAAGGCAAACAATGCATGTAGATCTGTTAAAGCACAAGAGTGGTTTAAAAATTGAGTAATGTAGTTGCAAGTACTTTTGAACATTTATGCAGAATAATTTTCCTATAAAGCAATGTTGGAACTTCCATTATTGGCTGAAAAACATAAGAAACATGTTTTTCTTATATTTCCGGTGTCGTATAGGAACATCTGTGTGATTGCAGCATATGTTTCATATTAAATAAGAGGTCTCTAAAAAGGAATGATATAATTTATATCAATCTCACAGAAAAGTTTGAAAATACCTGTTCATCACCAAACCTCTGTTATTGTTTTACCAGCTTGTAGCAAGTTCTGTCATGCTGTTCAGTGTCAGCAGTGATAATCATCTGCAGAAAGCTTGCCCGTGTTGTGGGTGTTCGTAGTTTGCCCTGGAATCACTTCTTGTAAGGCTCGTTTCTTTGGAATGACGCTTATTGAAAGAAGTTCTTAGGATCAGTAATATCAAATTACAGATCCGGAGGTAGTTAAGTTAAAGGTCTTTGGTTGATTTCAAAAATAAAATATGACTATTCTCTGGGCTACTTGTCAGTGATCCCTAAGCGAAGATACCTGTCTCTATGAAGAAAGCAAGTTGCGATTTGAGATTCATGTTCCGCCGATAGAGTATAGTGATTTCAGTTAGTGATAGGCTGTTTCCTACCGTCGGGAATCATCACAATACTACCTGTGGGCCTTAGCGAGTCACATGACTCCTTGAGCTCACACTTGACTCAGTTACAGAATGAAGACAATAGATCATCCCTTCTGCTCGTTCCAGCCCAGAGAGTCCGTGATGCTAAAGCACTAGTGAAATAGAGAAAACCAGTATCTCTAGGCACGTTTTCACCATCGGGGAGCAGCCTTTTGCCAGGAAGGGTGCAGTTGATTATGCTGTTTCGTTGAGAATTGTAAAATCACTTCCTCGGGTCGTATGCAGAAGTAAAAGATCACAGAAGAAAACTGCTATCTCTGTACGGTTAATAATGATCTGCTGACCTTTCACACGGCCCAAAGATATTTCAAATGAGACTTTTTAAAGCGAAAACACGAGCCACCTTTTCTTCTATAATAGTAACAGTAGTGTTCATCAGTCCCCCCCAAAAGACCAGAAGCTGCGTGGGCTCCTCCAGAGGGGACGCAGGAGGGAGTTGGCCCCCTAAGACACCCCACCCACCTGGAGGTGGGTGCACCCCCAACCTGGGAAGGAGCAGAACTCGGCAAGAGCCGGAGCTGTATCCTTGTGCACCTGCAGAGGTCTGTCCCCACACCCAGGGGCACAGCCGCACTGCCCGGAAGCAGGTGGGGGCTGTGGTGCCGCAGGACCTGACACCCTCTCTACCCACCTTGCTGGTCCCTCGGGGCTTGTGGTCAGAGTGAATGGGGGTGGGGATTCAGTCACCTTCTCCTGCTACCCTTTTCCTCTGTTTCCTATTTCCACTCTGTTTTTCCCCCCATTTGTAGGTAGATGGTACCTTACAGTCCACTCTGTGTTCCGTGAGTTCACCTGTTAGCCCATGGTATCTTCCTTCACTTTAAAAATGTCCTATTGATGCTACACCCATGCATTTCTTGAAATACTGAGTAATACTGAAAGGTGAAATAGTTTTTTTGCAGCAACCATATTAAGTGAAAAGCTTCCAGAAGACAGACTGAAAGAAACTTGTCATTCTGTCCTGTTTCTCTATGTTGTATAGAAAGTAAAATGGCTACAAACTGAACTGACATCAGCACAAATGAAATTAATGTTTTTAATGTTTATTTATTTTTGACAGAGAGAGAGAGACAGAGCCTGAGCAGGGGAGGGGCAGAGAGAGAGGGAGGCACAGAATCCGAAGCAGACTCCAGGCTCTGAGCTGTCAGCACAGAGCCCGACGCAGGGCTCGAACCCACAGACTGCAAGATCATGACCTGAGCTGAAGTCGGACGCTCAACCGACTGAGCCACCCAGGCGCCCCACAAATGAAGTTAATTTTAAAGCAGCATTATATCACTGAATAGAGGATGCTGATCAATACTCTCTTTTCTCAATGGATGCTCTTGAAAGCAGAAGTTGATCTGCATTATAAATTTCCTCGCCTGCGTATCAAAACCAGTTGAAATCCATTTCAGAACTTTAGGTGCTGTCATTCAAAACCCTGAATGTGCGGCACATTAAATGTAAAAGCACAGTATTAACCTTTGTATTATGACATCAGGTGAACAGTTATTAAAATACTTTAAGGAACAACATTTATTTAAATTAAATATTGGGGCGCCTGGGTGGCTCAGTCAGTTAAGCGTCCGACTTTGGCTCAGGTCATGATCTTACAGTTCGTGGGTTCGAGTATCACATCGGGTTCTGTGTTGACAGCTCAGAGCCTGGAGCCTGCTTCAGATTCTGTGTCTCCCTCTCTCTCTGCCCCTACCCGCTCACACTGTCTCTCTCCTTCAAAATAAATAAACATTAAGAAAAATTAAAATAAATTAAATATTAAATGGCACCAAGTTGAGTACAAGTCAACAGGTGTTATTCGATACGTTAAACACGAACTCATACTTACTTTTTTTGAGTGTCTTCTCCGTTAAATATTAAACCAAAAAATCTCTTTATTCAGTTGCAATTGGGGAGGCATTCAGTGTCTCACATTTTGAAATCTGAGGGTATGTGCTGTGACATCATTAAGCTTTCTTATTTCTAAAAATTTCCCATTACTGTTGTGACATCAGTGTGGATCTTGGAATTTGTCTGTGTTTGTTCCGACACTTAAGATTTTTAAGCCCAACAGTTTTGAAGTAATAGAATTCTTTTTTTAATGTTTATTTATTTATTTTGAGAAAGAGAGAGAGATCGTGATCTCACGGTCGTGAGACTGAGCCCCACATCAGGATGCACACTGGGCAGAAAGCCTGCTTAAGATTCTCCCTGTCCCTCTGCCTCCCTCCCCCACTCACAGTCTCTCTCTCTCTCTCTCTCTCTCTCTCTCTCTCTCTCACACACACACACACACACACACGTAAATAAAGAGAAATTAAAGCTTTAAAAAAGGAGAAATTATTTTTTAGAGCAGTTTTAGGTTCGCAGCAAAATTGAGTGGAAACAGAGATTCCCTGTATACCTCCTGCCCGCACGTATGTCTGGCCTCCATCACTATGAAAATCCTGCACCAGAGTGGTTGGTACCTTTGCCACGGCCAATGAACCTACAGTCATAGTTTACATTACTTTACCCGTGGTGCACATTCAAGGGGTTTGGACAAATGTATAATGACACGTACCCACTATTACAGCATCATACAGAGTAGTCTCTCTGCCCTAAAACTCCTCTGTGCTCCACATGTTCACCCCTCCTCTCTTCTATACCCTGGCAACCACTGAGTATTACGCTTTTCAGCTTGGCTTCTTTCACTTAAGCATTTTTAATCTTCCCTCCGTGTCTTGGCATAACTTGATAGCTCAGTTCTTTTTGGTCCTCAGGGATACTCCAGGGTCTGGATGGACCACAGCTGATTTATCCATTCACTGACTCCAGCACATCTGCATTTCTCCCAAGTTCTGGCAATTATGAATAAAGCTGCTATACACATAGCAAATAGTTTTTAGAACAATTTTCTGATCACTACTTGTGCATAGGTAGTTTGGGGCCATAATGATGGCAGTAAGATGATGATGATTGCATCTTTTCAAGTTAATTTACATCATGTTACGTGATTTTTTTTTTCTGCCGTCAACTTCACACGGTGTATACTTTCGAGAGCCTTCTGAGTTCGGTATTGCTAGTGTGCTGTTCCATTTTGCATCTGTAGTGGTAGCATGTTCCAGTATTGATTTGCTTGCTTTTCTTTGACTTAGCATTTCTTAGTGTTAGAATAGCGGTTCTCAAGCGGGGGCTCTTTTCCCCGCTGGGGACGTTGAGTAGTGGGCAGCTGCAGAGCTGGCATCTGGTGGGTTGAGGTCAGGGATGCTGCTAACCGTGCTGCTGTGCACAGGACACTCCCCTGTAAAGAATTTGCTGGCCCCGAATTTCCATAGTGCTGAAGTTGAGAAACCCTGGTTTAGAAATTTGGTTTCTGTCCAGTGCCTCATTCATGCGTGCATTTGGCTGACACTGGCATAAATTTCTGGCAAATCGTCCCACTTTACCTGTTTTCACTTCAGATGTACTGCTCCGAAGAGCCTAAAGATGAATGCCAAAGAAGCCTTCACATCACATGTGCTCATGAGCGCTTCATTGATTCGCGTAGAGCAGTAGCCCTTCACACCGGATGTCCGTTAGAATCACCTGCAGAGATTTTTTTAAAATGTAGATACAATCTGCGCGGGCAAGGCCTGGGGCATCTCTTTCTCACAGTCGCCAGATGGTCCCCCTGTGTGGCCACGGCCGAAAACCACTTTCGGGGAGAGGCTGGGCTCCCCCCACTAATGTCCACGTAGTGAGACTTCTCCATCACAGTACATCTGGGCTCCAAGCTATTTCTGCCCACACGATGACTATAGTTGATGATATGACATTGTGCGTTTTAAAGTTGTGCAGGGAGTAGCTCATGAAAGTTCTCATCATAAGAAAAAAAACGTGACCGTGCCTGGTGGCAGACGTTAACTGGACTTACTGGTTATAGTGAGTGTTTATTTCACAGTGCGTGTAAATATCAAATCATCATGCCATACACCTGATACAGGTGTGTTGTCTGTCCGTTATTCCTCCGTTGAGAAGGAGAGTAGTTCATTGATTTATTTAATCCTCAGGTGACAGAATAGCATCTGCCATGTTACTAGCAATGGAAAGCTAGAAATAAACTACTGATAATTATGAGAATTTTATTACATACAGAGATTTTTTGTTTTAACCTTGGATTACACTTGATCAATTTGAATAATCCTTCAGTGTGGGTAATTATCAGATTCTAAGATCAAACATTAAATAGGAAGATAGAATTATATTTTTTGCTTGTTTAATTTGGGTACTTTTGTGACCCCGAACTGCTACGCCCTGAAATACGACGGGTGTGCGCTCAAAATTCCAAAAAAAAAAAAAAAAGTTCTTTTGTGCCTTTCTTAGAACAACATGTATGAATTGGGCGTCATGAAAATACTTTCTCACAGCAAAGATATCTTCTGTCAGCCCTGAGAGTTCTGGTCTTGTAGCGTGCCGGGGACAGCAAGTGTGAGTCTTTGAGGTGGTTTCCAAAGTCACGCCGTCCATCGGCCCACAAAGTAGCGGCCACCACGCGCTTCAAAGTGTCCCAATCCACTTGGAATCTAAACCTGTTGAATGGTAAGTCCCATTCTACAGTGAACAGCACCTGCAAAGGAAGCTTTTGAAAAAACCCCTGGGACCGAAAGAAACCGAGATAGACAGGATGCAGCGAAGGCATGCTGATTACCCTCCCGGGGACTTCCGCGTGGCCTGCAGCGGCTGAAGCACTGTGCTTCCAGCCGTGTATCGTGTTTCCCGTTCTCGAGGCTATGAATTAGCCTTGAGATCTACAATGGCAAATCATGAAAATGTGCATCAAGACGGCTTCTTTCTCCCCCAAGGAGTTCCACTAACAACATTTCTTCAGTTTTTGGGCGGTTTCCACGCTTTCTAGAGCCTTTCTCCCTGAGTGGGAGCCCACTTTGAATAACTTGCCCAGACTCGAGAACTTCTCCTCCTTTATATTTTCTCCACACGTGAAGTGAAGTCTAATTCCCTTATTCTGTACAGTCCTATCATTCAGGAAAAACGTATATTTTGATAGTAGTGGCAGTGATCACAATAATGCTCTCGCATGAAGACAGCTAATGTTTTGTCTGTGCTTCTTAAGAGCCACAGTCTTTGCTAAATGATTTTTATGTGTGTTCTCTTTGCAGCCTCACTAAATCTTGTGAGATCAATTTCGCAGGTGTTCTCATTTTACAAAGGCAGACACCGCAGCATAAAGAGCAGTCAGACTCCATCCAGCTCAGGAGCCTGTGCCTTTAATCAGTGTGCTATAAATCCCCCTTTATGGCTAAACCAATGTGACATTTAGGTTGGGGACACATCGGTGAGTGGCATGTTGGTGCTGGACAAATCCCTCAGCCTCCGCCCTCTTACAGAATAGAGTCAAATGGCAAAGAAGGGAAAATGACTTGCATCAAATCTACAGATTAGCGGTGTTGAAGGTGAATGGGTGCTGGTACGCAGAGCGTTCTTTTTCTTCCTTTTTAATGTTTATTTTATTTATTTTTGAGAGAGAAAGACCGAGCGTGGGCCAGGGAGGGGAAGAGAGAGAGGGAGACACAGAATTTGAAGCAGGCTCCAGGCTCTGAGCTGTCAGCATAGAGCCTGGCGTGAGGCTCGAACCGACGGACCGTGAGATCGTGACCTGAGCCAAAGTCAGACGCTTAACTGACTGAGCCGCCCAGTTGCCCCGGTACACAGAGCATTCTTAACGTATGGAAACTTTGAGGCTCAGCAGACCTTTGTCACCTAGACTAGGTGCATAAGGCCATGAAAACTGACAGATTTGGAGCTAGCAGCCACACGGCCCAGTGAACTTCATCTGTTTATTTGCTTCATTCCAGTTCCAGAAACGAGAAAAAATAAAGATTACCCAAGAAATATTTCCCTTTCTCTCTCGTAGAGTCAGACACAATGTTTACCATAGACAATCAAGTGTGTTTTAAGACCAGATGTTGTGTAGATTTCCACATCTAGATATTTCCACATCTAGGAATATTTGTTTTCTTGTGAGAAAAATAAGGGGTAAGTGTTTATTGCTTTCTGTGACTGAAATCCTCTGATATATTTTTACACGTATTAGGCCCTCATTAAGTACTTGTTGAGCAAGACGAAATAATTGTGAAAGTGATATAAACTTTAATAATTCTATTAAAGAGTAAATAGCTGTTAAAGGATATTTACTCCAGTTCCTTCAGTGATTTATTTTTTTAATGTTTATTTATTTATTTTTGAGTGAGAGAGAGTGTGAGCGGGGAGGGGGCTGAGAAAGAGGGAGACAGAGAATTGTAAGCAGGCTCTGCACTGTCCGCACAGAGCTCGAAGCGGGGCTTGAACTCATGACCTGCGAGATCATGACTTGAACCGAAACCAAGAGTCATCTGCTTAACCAACTAGGTCACCCAGGCGCCCCTCCTTCGGTGGTTTAAATAAGTTAATATTCAACAGGTTTTATTTTCTAACATTTTTAGACCTGGCTTTGTTTCATCTTCGATGTAAAGGTATAATTATGTCTGCCAAATCATAGTTCAAGGGCATTGCTAAACTAGATGTTGACTCTTCAAATTCTCCAACCATTAGTATTGCCGAGTAGAGACTAACAGGAAGTCAGATGTGAATGGAGATTAAGCAGTGTTATTAGAAAGTACGTATTTAAGTACGTTCTGGGTTTCTGAAATCCTGCGACATTTGCCAGTTTATAGGAGACAGGTTTGATCTCCGGTCTCCTTGGCTTTATCTTGACTCTTTTCATATTTGTTGTATCAATTCCCTACTATCCTTAATCCCATTAATTTCTATATTAATCACAACACAACTTTAATACAGGTGCATAAGCTCTAACATGACAGTGACACCAAGTTTATCATTTTTCAAAAATGTTACTTTAATATGTATTCTGAGAATTACTACATGAGTTTCACTTGTCTGAGATTTTACTGAAATCATGAAGTCTCTCCATAACTCATCGCCAAAGGAATTAATAGAGTTGAATAAGAGATTTCGTTCCGTACAGTGTATTTATTTTATTCTGTATTGTCATTTTGAAAATGTGACTTGACATGTTCAAGTTAAGCCAGAATACACTACTGTTTCTCTTCAAAAGTCTTCTACAAGGTGCCTTTGAAACTCAGAAGGGAACCACATATCTATAGAAACTTAGCTTTTGGTGTCCAAGGACCACATTTCAGACACTTTCAAATAGAATTCTATTGCCGTATTTGCTAATAGAGTTACGTTTAGAGGATTAAAAATACAATTTCACCCTTATACCTTCGTTCACATGTGCCGGTCATCCCATCTTCTGAGTCTGATTATATAAATACGGTACAATCATCAGGAAATTTTTCAGAAGGTGCCGCTTTTCAGACAATTCATACTGTAAAGTGCACAGGCTCACAATACACGACATACACAGATAAGAAGGTAATACAATTTGGAGTGGATCGCTCTTAGGATGTGAATTTGGATCCTCATCTTGAACACGTGGAAATGCACATGCAAACTGCACACACATCTCTTTCCACCCTCCAGTTTTGATCGGAAGATATAATTAAGGGTGGTTGGGTTGGGAGAGAGAGGGGGAGGAAGTAAAATCATATCCCTTTTGGGGACATGTACGAAATACAATCACAAGAAACAAAACTGAAGATTGAGGGAGCACGTTGCTATGTGAGTTACCTGCGAGGATGTGTCACACTGTATGAGTCTGAAGTCTACCAGCCTGCACGTCCCCTGCAGTCAGAAAACTGGGTTCTCCGCTGGGCATCCCCAGGGCGCAGAGCAGTGTGATGGCTGCTGCTGGTTGCTGACACCGTGTGTGGATGGAAGGAATGGATAAATGTATGAGTCAGCCATTGAAAAGTGGATAGCAGCGTAGGCCTAAAAACTCTTCCCTGGATTTTTTTCTTCCTTCTTGTTTTCTCTGGCTGGACAATGACTTGGTAATCATAAGGTCAGGACATGAGTGATGGCAGAGAAGGCTATATAGTCTTACTCGGTGACACAGGATTCAAATGAGAAGAACCACACGTTGTAGCAGAACGCTTGTTACAGGAGTGACTTTCTTCTTTGGCTACTTTTCAGGGATTATACGGATTTTAATCTCTGATATCTGAGTATGATGAATTAACACCACATAACAATAATGTGGCCACTCCCATGAGCCTCTCTGCTTTCATCCTCTGTTTCTAGTTGGTGTTTATGTACGTGGGTACTTCATGTAATGAATTTCTCCTGTGATCATGGGAAATCTGCTAATCAGTCCAGTGGTACACCACTTGCATTGAGAAATATAATCAGTTTGTATTAACGTGTACATTCAAGCCTTCACTTAAACCTCAGGGGATTGTGACTTACACTTGTTCTTCTCCAGTCATATCTGAATCCAAGTCTTAGCTTGGACAATTCAGGGTGTATATTGATGTAGACAATTTTATATGTAGATAATATGGATTAAATAGTTGATAAGTAATGTGAAGCATACATCTATCTTTTACCAGCTCTCCATCCATCTACCAATGTGGGCATCTGTCTTTTTATCCAGCATCTAAGTCGTGCTTAAATCCAAAATGCATTTAACTTATGCTGAAACGAAGTCTCTTGTTCAACTATATCTGGGCATCTGAACAGCCTCTTCTGGCGTTTTATAAATACTAAAAATGTTTCTGAAATAAGCAAAAAAAAGCCCCTTTAGGTTCAGCTGAAAAATCACATTTTAGTATGTTTCTATAGCGAAAGTAAAATTAATATTCATGAAAAAAGACTTCAGACTTAAAGTTTACAGAAATCCGAAAAGAAGTACACACTTGTATATCATTAATGCTAAAATGACTTGAGAATTGCCCCATTTACAATATTAAATGTAAACATGACTAAGCAGCTTACGTAATTATGTGAATGGTGCTCATTTAGTTGTAATATAAATTTATTGACGTTTTGGGGCACGTGGGTGGCTCAGTCAAGCGTCCAACTTCGGCTCAGGTCATGAGCTCACGGTTCATGGGTTCAAGCCCCACGTCGGGCTCTGCGCTGACAGCTCGGAGCCCAGAACCCGCTTGGGATTCTGTGTCTCCCTCGCTCTCTGCCGCTCCCCCACCTGTGCTCGGTCTCTCAAAAATAAATAAATGTAAAAAATGTTTTCTTAATTTATTGACATTTTAACTTTGCAGAATTCCCTCTAAATATACCAGGTAATGTTTTCTAAAAAATGTGAGGTGAGATTTTTGAGACAAATACATGAATGAAACAGACATAAAGACGCAGAAGGCTCCTTCCTTCCTTTGTTCGTCACCTCTGCTCTGATGCGATTTGCCAGCAGGTTGTTCACAGGAACGCACTTCCTCTCTCAGCTTCCCGTGGCCCACTTCCTAAGGTGTTGGTGATAATGATCTGCGCACGAGGGCACTTACCCCTTCGAATTGGGTTTTCTAGATTAGTCCCAAAGCTCTTCTTTTCCAGTAACTTGCACATTCTCTCTCTCGACTCTCTCTCTGTTGCAGTTCATTATGCTGACCTACCTTTTCATGTTGGCCTGGCTGGGAGTCACGGCCTTCACCTCCCTGCCAGTTTACATGTACTTCAACCTGTGGACCATTTGCCGAAACACCACCTTAGTGGAGGGAGCGAACCTCTGCCTGGACCTTCGTCAGTTTGGTAGGTGGATCTCTAACTAAAACAAGGCCTCGTACTGTCTTAGCCTAAATGACTGTGTCTGGAATATTGCAGATCACTTTGGAGCCATGATTACTTCTTCTAGCAAAGAGATAAATGTGTCACAGTATTCACTTTCAAGACATTCCTTTTAAATTCACATAAGTAGGAATTTAAGAGAGATTGGAAGTTGATCTCATAACATGAACATACAATGTGTGTGTTTGAACGGGCTGTCGAGTTGTGTTTCCTGGTGTTGGCACGAAATAATTGTGATGCCCTCAATCTGATTCCTTTGTACTTTTCTAGACTTGATGTGATGCTTGCATCTACTTTTTTCTTTAAATTTTTTTTAATGTTTATTTATTTTTGAGACAGAGCATGAACGGGGGAGGGTCAGAGAGAGAGGGAGACATAGAATCCGAAGCAGGCTCCGGGCTCCAAGCTGTCGGCACAGAGCCCGACGTGGGGCTCGAACTCATGAACCGTGAGATCATGACCTGAGCCAAAGTCGGAGGCTCAACCGACTGAGCCATCCAGGTGCCGCAGTGCTTGCATCTACTTTTATTCTCCCATGATAAACTATACAATTTGTGAAATCTAGAGTGAAGACCATCTAATAAATACGTGTTGCACTGGCTTCTGAAATAAGGCAGAAAAAGTTAGCATATAATATTAGAAAATCAAAGAATCCTAAGCCAATCAACAGTCCTCTTTGGTTATTTTTGTTTAGGGCTAAAACCTCATGTGATAAAATGAGTTTCATACGTGTAGATGAGCTTGTGATACACGGATCCTATTCTGATTGTTTTGTCCACGTTGACTTGTTTGTCAACGACAACTGTCACAACAATTCTACGTAGTGGATGCTACTATCATCCTCTTTATAAATGACAAAACTGAGGCACAGAGAGGTTACATGAGTTCCCCAACGTTATCCAACTAGTAAGTGACAGCACTGGGATTCAAACCCAGGCCGTCTGGTTTCGGAGTCTGGTAATTACAAGTCGGCACACAACTCTGTCCTGTTGACAGACGAATGTGGAGAAGTGGATCCAGTCTCGCCTAACCTATTTGGAATCCTAGTCCCCCGTTCATAAAAAAAAAACATGGCAGCTACAAAATTTACAAAAGACCCGGAGATCCACACGTTTGCATGGTTTTTTATTCCAGGGACAGGCTATTAAAATCTAAGCCATGAACATCTGGGAATGCTCCCTAAGATTTTCTCTAATGAGGTCTCCACATACTTCGGGAAAGCGGGGAACATTTCACTGGGTACTGTCCGCAGGCCTTGTGGCTCTTTGGGGGTGCTCTAGACAGGTTGTAGGGTACAGCACCACCGTCCAACCCAGCCAGCTGTATGTTCCAAAGCTGTGGCCCGCTCGCCATCCTGAAAGCCAGAATCCTGATCCTAATGAAAAGCAGCATCTGCTCGGTGGATGAAGTTCTTGGCTAGAAGACAGCAGAGGGAATATGGACAGCTCTTCTCCTGGAGAGGTTTCAATCTTGGAATCATGTCCCACGTGAACACAGGAAGAGAACGTCAGCAACAGCGGTTGGAGGCCACCAGAACAGCTGCTTGGAAAACATGGCCCTCCTTTCAGTCCCTCCCCCTCGATGTCTTTTATTCTGCTGATCTGCAAATTGGAAATTGGAAGAGAGGTGACGGGTCTCTCAGACACGGTTGCCACCTGAAATACGGGCCACCTAGTGAAGTTTCAATTTTGGGTAAACAGGCAATTTTTTTTAGTAGAGTGTGTCCCAGATATTGTCTGGGCCACACTTCTGGTAGGTGTAAACCCTGACGAGGGTTAAAGCTGCTCTTTGAACCTTAGCACTGCTTATGACATAGTTATCAAGATTTATTCTAATTTAACTCTTATCCATGCTGTGGAAGAGAAGGCACATGCCATGCAACCTTTTGCATCAGCTGTTATATCTTTGTGTTTGCCCTCAATACAGAATCTACTGCCTGGATGGCATTTATTTGGTTTCCGAAACACACACCCTTAATAAGAAGCCTGAATGTACATGTAGCAGTCAAGTTATCAAGGGGCATCAGCATAGAAACGGACACTCCTCCAGGTCTGGATTATGATCAGTACAGACATGTACTAATGTCCTCAAAAAAAGTGATCAGGTGGAAAAGAACATGCTATAAATCAATTTCCCTCATTTTGCGAAGTTGTCTCATTACATCTAGGTGGTATCTTCTCTCTTAGGGGTCAAGGTCTTTGGGCTGCATGGTGGGGGCTGTCGTCACATAGCGGCTGCTGTGCCTGCTTAGTTTCTAGTTGCATTTCACCGTTCATTCCCCTGCATGTGATAAATGTATGTATGGCATGCAGATCGAATGGGAAGCTGGGGCACTATGCAGTTCATACACCTGTGGAATTTAAAGATGGTTAGTCCTATCAGGGTTGGCCATGTTTCAAAATTAGTCATGAAATAATTTGTCTTGCAATTTTAATTTTTAGTGCTTTCATAGTTATTTCTGTTGCTTTTCAATTATACATACAGCAGTATAATGACGTTGAATGCATTAGGGATTTAGTTTAGTGAATTTGTTTCATAAATTGTTAACACTAGTCCCCATAATATCATCTAGATCCAGAATTTAAAACTGTGCTTTTTTAAACCCTGGTTGTTTGATGAAACTCTCTCGGGGCCAACCACAGGGAGAGAGTGGTCCAGAGCAGTTGGCGCTCTCCTCTTAGCCTCATAACCAACCTTCCCTCTAGTCTAGCATGTCCACACCCTGTAACAGGAGCAGCTTGTTTTGATCTGATTTCCAGTAAAAGTTCATTTGACTTGCTTATTCATACTTCTGCCAGACAAATACTTGTTGAGCTTCTGTTATGTTTAAGCACTGCTTAGTTTTGAAAGACAAAAATCTCCATGTCAAAAAGTAAAAATCTACCTGGCCAGGGGAATTAGGTTACCAATGGAATGAAGATTACTAATCCGAAAACATGCTAATTGTCCTGGATGGTCTGGATGGGCCCCTGTAATCACAAGAGTCCTTAAGAGTGGAAGAGGCTGAAGAGAAGAAGTCAGAAGGAGATGGACCTCTGAAGAAAGGCACAGGAGAGATGCAGTTTTGCGAACTAGGAGGGTGGAGGAAAGAAGCCAGGAGCCAAGGGTATAGCCTACAGAATGTAGGTTATACAATGTGGGTAGCCTACAGAAGCTAGAAAATGATACTTTAGATGTTCTATCATCTTTAAAACTGGTAATGTAAATGGTAAATTCTTTGAAAATTAAGCATTTATATTTGCTAGTAGGGAGTTAATTTCCGATCACCCTTAAGGGTTCATAGCATCCTAATACCTGTTCATTCTGCTTCCCTCCACCTCTAGCTTGCAATTTCCTTCATAAGAATTTACATCCTGAGTAGTGGTGCTTCTGCTGTCCGGGAACCTCTAAGAGGCTTTCATTACTTCAATGATCAAAGTAACAGACATGAGGCATGATTTTCTCTGAAAGTTTTCCCTATTTCAGACATAACCAATTCTTAGAAAGCCAGAAGTATACTGCTTCTATTTACACAGCTTAAAAGACATTAAAAAAAAAATAGGGGTGTCTGGGTGGCTCAGTCAGGTAGCTGACTCAATTTCAGCTCACTTCATGATCTCACATTTTGTGAGTTCGAGCCCCGCGTCGGGCTCTGCACTCATGCCGCGGAGCCTGCATGGGATTCTCTGTCTCCCTTTCTCTGCCCCTCCCCCCCCCAAAAATAAATAAATGTTAAAAAAATATTTAAAAAAAACATAGAAGAAGCTCACGGCTGCAACTCTGATGCCTCAAATTCTCACCATTATCTCTCCTTGCAGTGTGTATCTTGCTGCTTCTCTTGTACAGTCCTAACTTGTTTGTAAGAAACTGGAAATGTCATTGTGTATATACTTTAGTTAAGGACTTTTCTGCATCTGGTGGATAAAATATGTGTAAATGTATTCAGTTTTAGAAAAATTAGTAAATCTGAATAATATACTTAATTGGGGGTTAGGCCAATTTGGCCGTTCATCGACAGATCCGTGTGAATCAAAATAATCAAGTTTTCAGATTTGCACCGCAGCACATCTCAGATACACTTGCTCATTTTCATCGCTTCGTATTACACCAATGTGCATTTGCAAACTATACTTCATTTGTAATGTGTATATTTGTGATATGTGGTAGTTACATCACAAAATTACGCACTCTATATATTTTTATATCAACGTATATAGCGTCAGGAGTACTGGAGACTGAGTGGAAGGGTTGTGTTATATAATATTTTAAAGGTGACGGAGGAAGGCTTCACCGAATAGCTGTTATTGGAAAGATAGTAGAGTCATGGGAATATTCTTCGTGGAGGGCAGATTCAGGCAAAGTTACCAAGACACCTGGGCGCCATGCCTGGGGTTTTAACACACAGCAGAGAGGCCAGTGTGGCTGAAGTAGATCGAGAAAGCAGGGAGAACAGACGGAGATGGGTCTGGGGGAGTCGTGGCACTCCATGGTGAACACATTGCAGGATGTCGAGTTTTAGAGACTTTTATTCTGAGGGAAGTAGTGAATATGGGAGGGTTTGGGCAGAAGATCCCCCTTTACAGTGTAGAAGCGTCGCTCTGGCTGTCGCAGGAGTGGAAGCAGGGAAGTCAGGTGACACTCTTGCAGGAGCCCTGAGGGCCTGGCTGTTTTTTCAAGACGGGGACTGCAGAGCGCCCTGATGGGTGGGCATGTGGGTTTGAGAGAAAAAGAGGCTTCAGGGAGGGACACACTTGTTGCCGGACCCCCCCAGGAAGATTGACTTGCTGTCACATGAGCCCAGAAGCCTACAAGAAGAGCTCACCTGGGAGTGAGGCAGGCGAGGGAGGTCAGAGTTCACTTTCGAGGATGCTGCTTTTTAGAGACTTCTTAGGAATCTAAATAGAGCTGTCAGGTAAGAAATTGGTCAATGAGGCTTGACTTCAGGAGAGAGGTATGGGGCTGGCTGTCTGGATTTAGGAGTGGCTGATAATACTTAGGAAGCTCTGACACTCAGTGAGATCGGCACGGGGCAACGACGACCGAGGTGTGCGCACTGGGCGCTCCCGGGAACCAGGTCCTAGAGAGAATGGAAAGACAGAAGCAGGAGTCCGTAGATTTGGGGAACCTAATGAAGCGAGCCTGAAGGAGAGGGAGCCATCAGCTGCCCCCCAGTGCTGCTGACTGGCCAGGAAGAGGAGAACGGAGTATTCATCTTTGGTTCTAATTATGTGTAGGTCATTGCTGAGAGTTGAGGCAAAATCTGCCAGGAGAGGGTTTAAGTAGAAAGGAAGAGAAGAGAATTGCGAGCAGTGAACGTAGTCAGTGCTTTCTAGGAGTTTTGCTGCAAAGGTGAACCAAGACCCAGGTGAGGAAATGCGTGCACAGCCTAGGTATCCCACCCGGATGAAGTCTGGGAAGATCGGCACAGAGAAGGACGCCTACGAGGACGCTTCCTCAACGGTGATGCGTCTTAGGGAGTTCTGACTTCCCCTCCCCTATAGTGCCATCTATGCAGAAAGGAAAGGTCACAGAGAATGGACTGCATTCGACGGACTAGCTCAAAGCCACAATACGTGAATGTATACACATATTAAATTAAATAAAGAGCAGGCAGTGCTAAAAGCTTAGGTATTAGTTTGCTCAGAACCTGAGGGGTTTTTCTCCTTTATATGTATATACGTTTAACGCTTCAGTAGGTCTCAGTACAGTATCAGAGACCCGTTTTAGGATCATCTCGATCTCTCTTCTGTAAAATGAGATGTGTCGCGGTGTATCAACTATGTGCTTCCTAAAAATGCAAGACTCCTGCAAGCACTCCTAGATTCTGATTAAACAGTTCTGTGGTGCCGTTCAGAAATACATATTTTTAAATTCTTTTTCAACGTTTTTATTTATTTTTGGGACAGAGAGAGACAGAGCATGAACGGGGGAGGGGCAGAGAGAGAGGGAGACACAGAATCGGAAACAGGCTCCAGGCTCCGAGCCATCAGCCCAGAGCCTGACGCGGGGCTCAAACTCACGGACCGCGAGATCGTGACCTGGCTGAAGTCGGACGCTTAACCGACTGCGCCACCCAGGCGCCCCGCAGAAATACATATTTTTGATCATTTCTCAAGTGATTCTCATGCAGTGGATCCATAAACCAACTGGAGCAAGTGTGAATAGGAGTGAAATTATAGTATTTTTTTTTTATTTTTCCTCCTAATAGCGTCGTTTTCAATATTAGCAGAGGAAAATTAATCCTTTGGGCAATATGCTTTTATAGACTTGCCAGAAGCATTGTTCCAGCAGAATAAATTTAGGTCCAGACTTCAGCACAGTCTGGGACATAGTTATCAACATAATTGTGATGCCTACACCATTACATTAATGGACCAAACCAATCAACTAGCCGCAATTGAATCTGTAGATCCGGTGGCAAGGTCCAATTGAATTCAGACTGAAAATGCTTTACGTCGCTTGCAGGCGAAATAGTTTTGATCTTCCATTCATAATTCTGTGTATAATTATTATCCAGCAATAAGAGCTGAGGAAGAATGTTTCCATCATACTATAGCACAAAATGGAACTTGCCTAGATTTTATCAGCATAAGATTGCTTTTCTCTCTCTGGGCTCTTGAAAACATTTATAAACTAAGCTATGATTTTCTCCATGTTGTAGGGATTGTAACAATTGGAGAGGAAAAGAAAATTTGCACCGTCTCTGAGAATTTCCTGAGGATGTGCGAATCCACTGAGGTAAATGTTTCTAAGCTGGTTATATCGTCCAAATTTTACCTTCCTTTGAAAAATATATAATTTGAAAAATATGTCATTAAATCTATATCAAATTGTCCCCTTTTTCTCTCAGAGGCAATTTTACTCACAGTGATGCTATGCAGGGGGACTGCAGAATGAATATGAATGAGGTGCTCTGTCCATTTCAGTACACATTATAACAAATATATTTTTTCTAGAAAGTACCATTTTAATGAAAGTTCAACGTTTTTGCTGTTATATTTAAAAAGATTGAACGTAGCCTTATGTTGTTACAAGATCACGGAAAACCATCATTATTAATCAGGACCTCATCTTTGTCATAAAATTATATTGAAATGATGCAGTTGCCAAGATTTAAATAATTTGCAGGAGAAAAGATACGAGGATAATGTTTTTTGGATTGAGTAAGCGAGTTATCCTAAGTACACTCTTGTTAAAGATGGACAAAGTTCTTATTCGTCAGCAGCAGTCCTGACCTCTCTTCTGCTTGTAATCCTGACACGTGTTTTGATTCTCTGTGGTTTCCTTTGCAGCTGAACATGACCTTCCACCTGTTCATTGTGGCACTGGCTGGGGCTGGGGCAGCTGTTATTGCGATGGTAAGACCCCAGAGCTCTGAGGCTTGGTTTTTCAATTTATATGAGAAAGCTATTTACTTGTAGAGATGAAATTTTGTCTCCCATCCTGAAGCCCACACGAATCCTATTTATTTGAATATCAGTAAAACAAAAGGAGGGAGAAACAATGGGCCCATAAATAAGTGAAAAACAAGGCTTCACCTGAAAAAGTATTGTCGCTACTATTGGGATAGTATTTGGCCAGCAGTTTAAGGATCCAAACACTCAATAATATTGGCAACATTAACAAAAATAAATAAATTCATTAGCGTTGCAGATATTAGGTTACTGTTTAACATAGAAAATCCTCTCTCTGGGGTGCCTACGTGGCTCAGTCAGTTAAGCCTCCGACTTTGGCTCCGTCAGGGATCTCCCAGTTGGTGGGTTTGAGCCCCGAGTGGGACTCTGTGCTGACAGCTCGGAGCCTACAGCCTGCTTCAGATTCTGTGTCTCCCTCTCTCTCTTCCCCTCCCCTGCTCACGCTCTGTCTCTCTGTCTCTGTCTCTCTGTGTCTCTCAAAAATAAATACATGTAAAAAAAAAAAAAAAAAAAGGAAAGAAAATCCTGTCTGTATCAGAGGTATTTATCAGTGTGAATTCTAAGTCCCCTAATCAATTGCTTGACTTACATTATCCTTTTCTCCTCCTTATTTAAGAACATGAAAAAGCCACATTGAGTCACTTATGAAAAAAGAATTAATTTATTCTTCTTAACACAGACCTCGGTAGTTTTACTGTCATTTCTTTTACATCTAATTTTGTCCAGAAATATTAATCACAAGTTTTTAAAGTCAGGCTCACGCAGAGTTTGGTAGATCCGCCGTGTTCCAGATGCCCACACTTCGTACCTCACTGTGACGGTCGGTTTGCTCACTGGACTAGGAGACACCAACAGTGGGCATATACTTGGAGCCTCGGTAATAGTTTTGCAGCCAAGCCCTTCAGTCCTTATTTCTGCATCCTTGTATACAAAATCATAGTCCAAAAATAAAGTAGTATAGAACTCTAGAAGGTTCCCAGTAACCTCACAAATATAGCCAATGCGATATGCAAAAAATGAATTAATTTGGTGCCAACATAGGTTCTCATGTGTTGGCGAAAGGAACCCTTTTTAAAAATGAGAGTGTTTTGGGGTGCCTGGGTGGCTCAGTTGGTTAAGTGTCCAACTTCACCTCGGGTCATGATCTCACAGTTCGTGAGTTCGAGCCTTGTGTCAGCTCTGTGCTGACAGCTCAGGGCCTGGAGCCTGCTTCGGATTCTGTGTCCCCCTCTCTCTCTGCCTCTCCCTCACTCACACTCTGTCTCTCTCTCTCAAAAATAAATAAACGTTGAAAAAAAAAATTTTAGGGGTGCCTGGGTGGTTCAGTCGTTTGAGCATCCAACTTCGGCTCAGGTCATGATCTCACGGTGTGTGGGTTCGAGCCCCGCGTCAGGCTCTGTGCTGACAGCTCGGAGCCTGGAGCCTGGTTTGGATTCTGTGTCTCCTTCTCTCTCTGCCCCTCCCCCACTTGTGCTCTGTCTCTCTCTGTCTCTCAAAAACAAATAAGTGTAAAAATAATAAAATATTTTTTAGGGGCGCCTGGGTGGCGCAGTCGGTTAAGCGTCCGACTTCAACCAGGTCACAATCTCGCGGTCCGTGGGTTCGAGCCCCACGTCGGGCTCTGGGCTGATGGCTCAGAGCCTGGAGCCTGTTTCCGATTCTGTGTCTCCCTCTCTCTCTGCCCCTCCCCCGTTCATGCTCTGTCTCTCTCTGTCCCAAAAATAAATAAACGTTGAAAAAAAAATTAAAAAAAAAAGAGTAAAACGAAGAATAATCAGTGCTAAGGAGCTAATGAGCCATTTCCAGACTAGTTATTTTTAATCACTTTATGAACACTTATGTATTGAGATCTGATTCTGCTTTGCTAAAAATTATTTTTAAAAATAACAAAAAATGACTGTCAGTGCTAAAGTGAGTTTTCAGACATTTTAATTTAATATCATACTAATTGTCCAACATTTTAGATGGAGTATATCAACCTGTACATAGGAATTTTATTTCAGAATATGAGGTGCTTAATAAGATCATGTTGGCTAATTAATTGGAGGGATCAGAATGAAACAGTTAGCAAAGACTTTATATTCTCAGCCTAAAATCAGTGCTTAAATATGCCCTGGGGAAGCATTACATGTTCTGGGCAGTGACGTTCCAAACACTCATGGTCCCAGGCGGCACCCAGCCTGGCCGTGGGATAAGAGGAAACATCTGTTCATACACACATTCCTGTGCAACAGATGATTATTAGGGACTTGTGCACATTCAAGTATCCAGTCATGTATTAGAGGTCTACCAAAGCACTTTTGGAAAGGAGGTATGTAATAGGGCATTTGTTCGCATTTGCTACCTGTGTGTGTGAAAAATTCTGTGCAAAAATGCATGCCTTTTAGGCATACGTGGGTGAAAAGTACCTGTCTAAATGAATAGTGTTATTTAAATTTCCCTAAAAATGCTTACTCTGAAATGACTCTATTATCAAAAACATCTCATGATTATAGATATTTAGGTATTATGTATTTCTTAAGGAATCTGTGCTTCGCAGGAATTTAGGCATTAAGTTATATATAAACTTTATATCAAGCTGCAAGTATTTAGGATATTATGTTTTAAGTACTAAGCATCCTTTTGGATACCTAAATATATGCCAAGCATAAGTTCCTTAAGAAATACATAACACCTAACTATTGATTGACATCAGTACATATTTCCAATTTATTATCTCTGATAATAGTTTAGGTTTTAGGAGACAGGGATCCTATAACAATAATTACGGCTTCTGTTCCTGGTACTAACACTATTACCAATAATACCGTTATTAGCTAATATTTCTTTAAACTCACTCTGTTGAAAGCACCGTCAAATGCTTAAATCCACGAATACATTCAGTAGTCGTAATATAGCAACCGTCATTAACTTCATCCCGAACTCTTGCAACGCTCAAAGTATACCGCTGTCATTATTTCCACTTTAGAGATGAGAAAATGGAGATAAATTCTTCTCTACCAAAATACTTAAAACATCATCCAGGATTTAAGGCAAAGATCATGAGGATTTGTACGAAAACTAACACGTGATCCACTCCATTATTTTTCAGAGATGTTAGAAAGTTAGGTAGATATTAGCAGATGTGGTTCACGTGGCCTTGCACCAGGGTCCAGGGACCGCTGCTCACCTCCTGAGGGACAGTAACAAGCCTGGCAGTGTGTGTTCTCCTAAGATGAGAGGGAATGTCTAAAGACCTACTGAAAAGTGTCAGTTTCTGACCCTGAATGACTTAAGCTCTTTTGAGTATTTCACTCATACATATTTCATAATAATTTAGGGGCCATATTTTCTCAGACTTCAAAAGGAAATTTTTCGTACATCTAAAAATATACTTATTCATGTGAAACATATATTAAGTACTTGCTTCTTGCTAAACACTCTGCACAGCCCTTGATATTTTCACAGCAACAACAGCAGAGTGCCACATGAATTTGGTTATGTATAGAAACTGTTCAGTCTGCATGTATGTAGTGATGGAGCTTTTCACTATGAAAGTGACACAGAGTAAAAAGATAGAACCCACTGCTCTTTCTTGCATGTGGCTTACAATTTCCACTAAACAAAATGCAAACTTTCAGAGGAAGTAGAACATTCTGGAACTTCTTATTGGTGTGCATCTTTTCCCATATTGCCGTGTCAAAACTCTTTTTTTTTTCTATTGCCTATTGACTACCTTAACCTACTGCAATAATGCCCATTTAGAACTGACTGTCTTTTTTACGTCTGTACTTTTCTAAAACCAGCCTACCTGCTGTCTTTCGGCATACTCCTGGCTAATCAAAATTTTAGTGTTCCATTTTACTAAATTATGGGTAAAATATTGCCTACCCTTTAAAATTTAGATCAAGTAAAGCATGAGCAACTCAGTTTCTCTTTCATATTCATCCATTGAAATCCATCATTTGGAAAACTGCCTTCCCTCCCCTGTGGCCCAAGAGTGAGGGAAAGAAGGAAAAACAAACAGGTAATCTCCTAGCTGAGTCCATTCAGGTCAAATCAGGACCTTCATTACTTGAGTAACTTCATTACTCGAGACAGATCAGGAGTTTCTTTTAGAACATGGCGCTCTGTTGTGAATGAACGCATACAAAATCCATGGGACCCAATGCTTGCTCTCTTGTACAGTCTAAGGGAAACTACAAAATTCAGCATATGGAAAATTAACTTGATAATTCAATCCACAGGTTTATCTTGGGGGTTCCATGGTCCCTTTTTCTGTTGCATAGCGGGCAATAATATATCCTCCCATTAATTCAAAGTTGTCTAGACTCAAACTGTGTAAGTGACTATTTTCTGTTACGGATTAGAAAACGTAGGTACACGAACATGAAACGTATAATCTTTCGGTTTGGGTAAATGAGGACAGAATGGACAGGAAATATCACAGGAAGATTAAGAATCAACCTTGGATACTCCAGAATTGAAAAAGAAGAAAAAGAGATACTGAAAGAAAGGGAGCTGAGAAAATACTGTCATACAGTTGGAGACACGAGCAGGGATAATATAATTATTGATTCTGTCACCACAGAAATTTTGCTTCTGTTTTATGAGCAAACATATTCTATATAAGTCTGTAACTTGAATATTTCTTCCCTGGTAGCAAGGTGTGTTGAAGACACTGAACAGCCTTCCAGCATAAATTATTTCTGTCTTTGATTAGGTCCACTACCTTATGGTTCTGTCTGCCAACTGGGCTTACGTGAAAGATGCCTGCCGGATGCAGAAATACGAGGACATCAAGTCCAAGGAGGAGCAAGAGCTTCATGACATCCACTCTACTCGCTCCAAAGAGCGACTCAACGCATACACATAAATAAGCCCTTCCAGTCCTTTCTGCCATTCAGATGCATTGGTGTTTAACTAAGGGCCATCCAACCATCCAACCTTTTGAAAAATAAAATACAGAAGTGCTTCTCATCAATGATATGTAGGGTGACTTATGAATCACCTGAACACAATCCTTTGTTGTTGAGCACCTGGTTTCCTAATTTGTTAAATTGGTGTGATCAGATCTCTTCTACAAGCTCCTATCCAGCCTTTTCCTTTTTTCAGTTTCTCAAACTCACTTAATAATTGCGTAAGATTGAAGATACTAACATTGTCACATGCAGAGATGTCTTTGATTTTTAACCACTCCCCATGTGTTAATACATAACACCTTTTGCATTATTTCTTATGTTTTGAGAAGAAAAATAGCTTTTTATACTTTTTAGTTTTGATTTCGGTAACTAGTTTAACTACAGGTAACCTTCAAAGGGACCACTGTACATTATGAACACTAGACAGCGATGGTACCATGATGACTCTTCTTGTAATATGGAAATCCTGTCTGGAGGTCCGGGACCACGTCACGACAGGCCCTGGTTCATGTTCTCATCAATCTAAGGTGCAATTTCTAAATTTGTAAGAGTAGGATTAAAAAAAAAAAAGTGCTTCTTATCTTTGTTAACATTGTATTTTTTTCTTGATGTACTTAAAAGGTATTTCTCTCTGATTACTCATGTTTCTGTTGTGAGCACGTAGAAACAGTGACGCTAATGCATGGCTAGCTGCCTTTTTAAGATTGTGACACCAGACTTACCTTTTCAAGTTTAGTATAGAGACAATTTTAATGGAAATGACTACTGTGAACTATTGAAGAATGACCTCTTTGTGATTTAAGCTGTGGCTGGATTGGAACTTTTAATATGCTAATGTGGAACATTAATTACCTTTATGAAGGTGGTATATTAAAAATAAGCACACTAACCCCTCGGAAGTTGTTTTACCTACTTTAAAATGTTTTAACGGATTGCACCTCTGTAAACTATCCCTCCGATGTATATGATATATTTGAAAAGGCTTCCATTAATATAATAGTTTTGCTTGCAGCCTTCCGATCTATGTTGGTTTACCTGTAGTGTTTTTTAAAGTGTGGTCAGCGGCCACTATAGAATGTATCCCTCCCGAGTGTAGTGATATATCTGTGTTTTTATTTGAAGTCATCTTAACCAAATGTTCATTCATAATCATTTATAAGAAGTACCTATATCAAATGAATAAAAAAAAAAAGCAATCAGTATTACTGGACCAAAATTGGTGTTTGTTTTAACCTTGACTCTTCTTTTGATTATTTCTAATGCTACAAGAATGCTGTAAAGTGTCTTCTACAATGATGTAGCCCTGACAAGACATTTTTGTCAGTGTATAAAAATTAGGTAGTATTGTGCACTGATTTGACCATTGTGAAATCTTTTCTCAGTGTAAGTGCATTTCTAATAAAATTTATGAGTGAAACAATCTTTGTACAATGACCACTCATGCATCATCCGTAATTTCTCAAGTTCTTGTAGTAGGTAGAGGGGTATTATTAGGGTTATCTGTGGCATGATTATGCATTCTGTAGTATAATTTAATTAATTTGGGGTTTTGCTTCTTTTCTTTTTTTTACACGTAGATTATCTTACTGGTTCAACATTTTTTTCTGATATAGGCAGTATTACAGATATTCAGCAAAAGTATTAATGGGCTTCTTTAAAATTCTATATTATAGTGTTTCAGTTCTGTGTCTTAACAGTTTGTGATGATTTTTACAACTGTCTTTTAAACTTATGTAATGATGTTGATGCTTTTGGCTTTTTTTTTTCCTGGTATTAGAGTTTGTATTTTCACAAAGAGTGCTTTGTAGCAGGCATTACAATTAATCTGTTTTGTACATAAACGTGCCAACAGCTCGATGGTGGCGTTTTTGAAATGTAGAACAAAGTGCTTGCAAAATGTAATAAATACACTTGTGTACTTTGTGTACTTATTATTAGTTTCTGCAGTGTGGTTTTTTGTGTGTGTTTTTCTTTGTTTCGTTTATTCCTCTCTCCTCTGTGTGCACCCTCTTTCCAGATGCAATGGACACTGTCGTCGTAGGATGCTTATGACCTCAGTTGAGCTGACCTAACCCTGAACTGAAAATTCTTTGCGTGACATGCAGCATAGAAAAGCCAGAGGGCTGGGGAGAGGGCGAAGGTGGAAAGATTTCGGAGGCCATTTGGTTTAGCAGATGATAACGATGCCCAACTTCCGCTATTTCCTTGCCTAATTTCTATTGTTTTGTGTTTTCTTTAGACCTTCATAAACTAATAGAGACACAAAAAAGGCTAATTCAATTCAGAAAGAAAAATGATTTCTTGGTTCGCTTCAAACTATCAAGGTGAGAGCAATTAAATGGAAAAAATATATATATTTTCTAGGCTTTTTGTTTGTTTTGGTTGTACCTTCTTCTGGCCAAACCAGAAGTGATGGCAAATTAAAAATAATAAGATAGTGATCAAATAAAAATCTTAATTTTCACAAGACCTAAGTAATTGTATTAGTCTTCAATTATTTATGTATTATTATGAATGGCGACTTGAAAATGTCATGCACTTACATTGCAAGTATCTACGGTAATTATAAGCAGATCTGGACAAAATGTCTTATGTTTTAAATAGTCACTTTTAAGACCGTAAGAAAATAATCGTGTATCTAAATCTTATTAGATGACAATTTTTATTCTTTTCAGGGTTTATGGAATTCTTAAAATAGCAAGAAGAAAATAAAGAATTATATGTTGAAGATTATCAGCATGAACAAAAATTTTATGCAATAATATTTTTATTTTTTTCAATGTTTGTTTTTGAGAGAGAGAAGGTACAAGGTGGGGAGGAAGAGAGAGAGAGAGAGAGAGAGAGAGAGGCAGAGGATCCAAAGTAGGCTCCATGCTGTCAGCACAGAGTCCGAGGTAGGGTTTGAACTCACGAACCTTGAGATCGTGATCGGAGCCCAAGCCCGACACTTAACCTACTGAGCCACCCAGGTGCCCCGCGTGATAATGGTTTTCAAAGAAACTGATCATTGTGAGATAATTATATTTTTTGAAAACTTAGAAGTCCATTTCTGTTTGTGAAAATACACATTTATCCTTAAAATAATTTCCCTTTGGGCATTTTTTATCTCCTAGCTTTATTGGACTATAATTGACAAATCAGCCCTTTGGAATTTATAAAGCTAATGTGAAGACCAAGGAAATTACTCACTTTGAGAAGAAAATGTGTGTCGGCCAGCTTTGGCTTGGGTGAAATCCGTTTACTTCTTGATGTTAAAACTTAGAAATGGCAGATTATGATTTATTCACCCAAAGGTCAAGTAAAGTTGTCTTGGGTTTTATTTTTGCCTTTTAGACGAAACAGAAAGGTATCATCTTAAAGTATGTTCCATCCAAGTAACTCAGTAGTTTACGTGTGCTTAACGTGATGAAACTTGATTGAACTATGATACCTTGAGAAACACTCTTACGTTCTGTGAGCTTTTCAGACAGCAGATCATTTGAAGCCCGTGGAGGCAATCCTACAATGTAGTGGCTCAAATATGACCTTCTTCCTACTGACTTAAGTAAAACCCCCGCACCTTGAGTGTTTTCTCACAGAAGCAAGTTTTACCTGTTTGATCATTTTAGATTCTTTTGCTCTTTTCCACAAAATTCCGATATAGCTGAATATTGGAAAGAACTTAGAAAATGCAATACGTTGAATTGTTAAATTCATTATTAAATGAATTAATGAAATAAAATATTAAATGAAATAATACCGAAATGAAATAAAATTTACCTAGACCGCTGTATTTTTTTAAGTTCATTTATTTTTTTTTTTATTTTTTTTTTTTTATTTTTTTTTCAACGTTTATTTATTTTTGGGACAGAGAGAGACAGAGCACGAACGGGGGAGGGGCAGAGAGAGAGGGAGACACAGAATCGGAAACAGGCTCCAGGCTCCGAGCCATCAGCCCAGAGCCTGACGCCGGGCTCGAACTCACGGACCGCGAGATCGTGACCTGGCTGAAGTCGGACGCTTAACCGACTGCGCCACCCAGGCGCCCCTAAGTTCATTTATTTATTGAGAGAGACAGAGAGAGAGAGAGAGAATCCCATGCAGGCTGCACACTGTCAGCACAGAGCCTGACACGGAGCTCGATCTCACAAACCATGAGATCATGACCTGAGCCAAAATCAAGAGTGAGATGCTTAACCGACTGAGGCACCCAGGTGCCCCTAGACCACTGTATTTCAAACCTGTGGAACCCCCTATAGAAGGAAACATCAAACAAAATGAAGCAAGTAGACGATGGGAGGATACAAAATAGGAAAGAGAAGAGATGCAAAAAATTCTGCTATTATACTTGGACTAAGAGGGAGAAAGAAAAGAGCAGAGTTGTTGGAAGATATATATTGCCTGGGGGTGGGGGAGTGGAATTTTTGGAAAGTAAAAAACACAAAAACCAAAGATCAGTCCAAGTAACAGCCTACAAAATTAAAAATATGTATATGGAAAGTATTTGCGGCCACAGCTATTATTTTCTTCGGCACTGTGTGCCCTCCACTCGATGTACTTGAGCAAACACCCTCACCCTTCTGGCCTTGTAGAATGGAACACACCTTCCCCAACAGTTGAGGTCCAGGCTCTAGAGGAGCTGATCCCACGAAGTTGCCCAACTTTGCTGCTCTGATTAGAAAACAGGAACACTGTTTGGCTTTAAAAAAAAAAAAAGTGTTGCAATCTGTTTGCCTTTTTGTTTTTTCAACAATTATTTCTGTCTCTTGGGGGCCGCCCTGATGGGGACGGTGGTATCCCAGGACAGCTCCAACTCTGTGAGTCAAACCCTCTGAAATGTGGACCTTGTAGGTAAGCCCCAGACTTCTTGTATTGATTTTTTCAGCATGCCTAGAAAGTCTGATACTTTTTTCTCAGAAGGATTTGCACAAGTGTCACAAATAAACACCCCCATGTTGACATTCATTTGTTAGTTGACATGGCAGAGGAGGCTCAGTTACAGGATCCGATAGAAATCTAGTGATAAAATAAAAAAATTCATGACCTACTTCTGTGCTATCTATCAATGAGTGTTTAGAATTGGCAAGTTTCTTGAGTTTTTTTTAGATCTTTTTTTCAGCTTTTTACCACTGACATTGATGAATCTCTATACAAAATGTGTTAATCGCTTTGAAATCTCACATAAGCAGGCATACAGTATAATCTCTTCGATCAAACTGAAAGACACAACGCCGACCTACCCCTCCAATAGAAAGGAGAGGATTCTCAGGAACAAGAAATGGATTTTGAGGAAGTATGACATCATTTAGAGGGAAGATTTAATAATGCAGCAGAATTACTTTCACACAACTGAAAGACCGGCCTCTTTCTGAACTTGCCATAGTCCTCCAGCCTCCAGGTTATAAGCTACATTCGCTTTTCTCTCTGTACACGATATTCACAATGATTACTGTATTCCTCGTCTTTCTCGGTGCTTCATTTGTGCAAACCGTGGGGTCAGGTCTTCAAGAGAAAAAGCAATGTCCTGCGTGAGAACTGAATGCTATCAGGCTAGTAGTCTTCCTGAATGACGCCTTCCTGGTCTTAAAATAATTACACTTTTCAAAAAGCCCCCTGGGTCATACCTAGTCCCTGCTACACCTGGTAGATTAGAGACAGCAATGTAACAAATGCGAATGATATAAAAGCCACATTGTAAACATACGGGTATGGTCTTTATAAAGTCAGCACAATTAATTTTAGAATTTTTTTCCCCTGACTTCTTAATTTTCACTCCCTAATATCCAAGATCATCAGGTACCTTCTACATTTCCATGAGTAGGATATCTATTGAGTCATATAATAAGTATAAACTTAATGCTTGAAGTAACAATAAAAAGTGCCCGGCTAAGCCAAGCGTAGACTTCAGATATTAAAGTGACACCCTGACAAATCAGTTACAGGGTCAGTTCTTACTTTCTCTCCTCCAGTGGTTTTGCCCCCTGCCCCCACTCCACGTACTCAATTTCTAGAACTTAACAATTTCCAATAACTGCATACCATGTATATCTTAAATTTTATGCATTCCATTTCCAGCTTCTGTTTGCTGCTTTTGCTGCTAACTTAGCCCCTCAGGACCCTCTATTTATTGACCTCCTACGTTTTACAAACCTCACTCCCCTTATGTCATCAGGCTTCTCCGTCACTTGCTTATATTACATGGTCCATCGCTGGGATCCCTCCCTAGGCAAGTCCTCCTCACCTCTGACCCTCTATTTTCCTTCAACTCACACACTAATATGCCAGCCTTGGTTTCATTCATCCATCTGTCCACTTTTGAACCTGCATGGCTAAACATCAAGAAAAACACAGCCTGACCAATCTCACCCATGTTTAGATGAGCCCTCAGAGCTGTCAATAGATTGGCTCCATTTTTTTTTTTTTCTAGAACAAGGGTTGACAACACTTTCAGTAAAAGACCACATAGTGAATATTTTAGGTTTTGTGGACCGTGAGGTCTTTGTTGCAACTTTCTAGCTTTGACAGTGTAGTGCAGGAACGAGCAATTGGAATATGTAAATAAATGGTCAGAGCTGTGCTCCAATAAAGCTTTGTTTATGGAAACAAAGAGTTGCCCATATTTAGCCGGAAGGCCATAGTTTGCTGACTCCTGGGCTAAGCATTCACTGCTCTACATTCCCTAGGTGGTTGCTATATCGTAGCTTTCTTTTATCAAACTTCCTTATCAACCACTTTCTTTCCATTCACAGAGTTAGAAGTTGCTTCCTGTTTCAGAGAGAAATGAGAAACAATCAGGAAAACATGTCCCTAATTTCCATCACTATTAATTTGTTTGCATTAATATAATGTGAATGAATGACTCATTTCTCAGGCCAAACACACTTGATATATTCAAGGTCCCATCTTCTGTACCTACTCAAGGGTAGGCATCACACCAGCAAATTTCCCCTCTCTTCAACCTCTCCTGAATCATCAATTTTTCACTCTCTAATGGCTCATTCTGATCTGAAAGCAAGCAAACAACAGTAACAATAGAAACCAAATCACCTCTCTTGATTCCCCATCTATCTACATCCAGCCTCTGTCTCTGTTCTCCTTTACAGCTTATCTCTTTGAAAGACCTGTACAATTACCTCCTATTACTCCCCTATCGTTTTATCTTAACTCCCTTACTGTCAGTCCCTTGCAAACAACACTCCATGGAAATTAGTCTTGTCAGGGTGACAAATGTCCTCCAGATTTAGATTGCTAAATCAAATCCGATGCTCTGTTCTTAAGTATCCATTCACTCTCTATTGAATATTTATTGAGCCTACACTATGGCCAGTTATCCTTCTAGTCACTGGGATATAGCAGTGCATAAAATATAAAAAACCTTTGTCTTTTGTGACTTATACTCTGATGCAGGGAAACAGACACTAATAAAAAAGAATTCAGATGAATTTTTGAGATGAGAGATGCCACAGAAAATAACAAATCCTATAAGCCGCTTAGAGTGTTACAGGGTTGGGCTGGGGTGGAGAGTCTTCCGAAGTCTTACTAAAAAGGTAGCGTTTGAGTCAAGACATAAAAGAGTTGAGAGAGTAGGTCGTGTAGCTGTCTGGGAAGGAACATTCTGAGCAAATGGAATCGTAGGGAAAAGATCCTTACTGGAAATAGCAATGGAACCAGTATGGGTGAACAAAGGGAAAATAATTAAGCGAGGGAACGAGAGGACAGATTGCTTAGGACCTTGCAAGCCACTGGCCTCTTCTTGCTCAACTTGTGAGCGGCATTTGACACAGTTGATCAATCCCTCCAATTTGATGTGTGTTCCTCAAGTGGATTTCAGGAGGCTCACGCTCGTGGTTTACCTACCAGCTCTCTGGCTCTGCCTTTCTTAATGTCCTTGTCTTAATGTCCCCATCTCTTAGTAAACAGCCTCTAATCTCATGGCTGGAAATGCCTCCTATAAACTGATGGCTTGAAATTGATCTTCTCCATCCAGAATCTTCCTCTGAAATCCAGACTCGTTTATCCCAAGAATATCGACTTACTCCCCAGGCTAACAGACGCCTCAGATTTTAACAGGTGCCGAATTGCAGATCTGATCTTGTCCCCATAAGCTGCACCTTCTCTGCTTCAGGAAAGAAAGCCCATACTTCAGCTTCCTCGGACCCAAATACTAGACTCCATTCTTGACTCTCTCTTCCAAATGTGTCCAGAATAAGACCTTCGTGGCTTCCACTAATCAAGAGACCGTTGTTTCTTGCCTTGATTATCAGAAGACCTTACTGACTGGTATTCTGGCTTCTGCCCTGTTCCTCCCTTTCCAACAATCTTGGCTCAACTCAACAGTCCAAACAGTCCTCTTAAAAACTGAAACACATCAGGTCACAACCTTAGAACCATCCCTTTAAAGCCCTGGGTGCCTGAGAAGACTGTCATCAGTTCAAGGCTTGCCTGGGTGGGATCCCCTCCGTGCTTACTCACCCCCACTGCTGTCGGCAGGATTCAGTTCTCAGTGGACTATGCCCTGACACCTCACCTCCCCGCAAGCTGTTGAGGGAAGTGCTCTGCATCTTGGTTCGAATGGTGGTTAGGTGAACACACACACATTTGTCAAAATGAATGAAACTGTACACCTAAATCCATGAACTTCATTTTGTGTGCATTGTGTGTCGTGATGATACCTCAATTAAAAATCAGATTAAAGAAAATCAACATTAAGAGAAGAAACATGCCGATTCTTGAGAACGGCTGTCTGCGTTCATGTCTTGTTTCTGTCATTATGATCTTGGAGAAGGTAGTAGTCTCTTTTTGTTTCAGTTTCCACATCTGTAAAACTGAATTTGGGATAAAAAGGGTACCCATTTCATAAAGATTTGAAGAATAATCCGTGTGAGGTAACTAAGAGATGGTGACATCATTATATTACTGTACATCTCAAATAGGAAATTATGGGGGCGCCTGGGTGGCGCAGTCGGTTAAGCGTCCGACTTCAGCCAGGTCACGATCTCGCGGTCCGGGAGTTCGAGCCCCACGTCAGGCTCTGGGCTGATGGCTCAGAGCCTGGAGCCTGTTTCCGATTCTGTGTCTCCCTCTCTCTCTGCTCCTCCCCCATTCATGCTCTGTCTCTCTCTGTCCCAAAAATAAATAAACGTTGAAAAAAAAAAAGGAAATTATGTCAACATGATCAGGATTTGGTGGCTGAAAAGGACTGTATAGATCATTTGTTAATTTCTCATTTATACAGAAATAGAGTCAGAAACATTAAGTGAATTTCCCAAGAGCATAACAATAATTTATTTAACAACCTTGGACTGTATCTCAGGCTTTCTGTTGTGATCAACTGAAGGTAGCTGAAGTGGGGAACATCATACTTTTTTTTCTGGGATTTCTACAGGACTTTGGGCTGAATGCTTCACAGTGAATATGAAGCCCTCAGTAAAAATAAAAAATAAAAAAAATTAAAGGCACAATATAACTAATATATTAAACGGATGACAGCCTGTTTCATATTATAAGTATTTTCATCGACATCTGCCCAAATGATAATGTTAGCAGTTTACCATTTTCCCATCTTGTTCACGAAAAAAAGGAGAATCTATGTGTTTAAAATCCTATGCTAGAAAACAAAACAGTTGGCCTCCTATCACAGTCTTTTTGTAAAACCAATGTTTTAAAATTAGTCCTATTAAAATGGCAAATTTTGTATATAAAAATAGAATACCAGTATTTGAAAGAAAGAACTCCTTCATTGTGTGGTACTTTCAATAATAATATTCTGTGAGAGAGTTTGCAAATGATTGCAACCTCATTTGGTTGTATTAATCTCAGGTGATTGTATACCAGGGGGTCTATCTTTATTTTTACTTTTTAAAAATTTCATATTTTGTATTTCAGCCCTTAGTTTCAAAAACATCACAAAGGCATAAAAAAAGCCCTATGTCTTGGATGGAAACCCTTGTGTTCTTAGGGGAGACTCATAATTTCAGATTTTTCATTATAAAGAAATAGCCTAAACCTCAAAACGAACATTTCCAGCGATGATGAGTGAATTCCAATGGAAATATGAGTTAGCATATTTCTGATGCGTGTGTAACATAATTTTAAATGGAAGTGTGTGTAAAAATTTAAAAAAAAAAAAGGGGGGGGGGCGCCTGGGTGGCGCAGTCGGTTAAGCGTCCGACTTCAGCCAGGTCACGATCTCGCGGTCCGTGAGTTCGAGCCCCGCGTCAGGCTCTGGGCTGATGGCTCGGAGCCTGGAGCCTGCTTCGGATTCTGTGTCTCCCTCTCTCTCTGCCCCTCCCCCATTCATGCTCTGTCTCTCTCTGTCCCAAAAATAAATAAACGTTGAAAAAAAAATTTTTTTTAATAAAATAAAATAAATGGAAGTGTGTGTTTTTAACCTTTTTTATTCTTCTTATTTCAAGATGCCACTGTCAGAACTCAAAGGCACGGTAGGTCTGTATCTACCCTGTACTTTGAAATAGGCTCACACTCTTTCCAGGTCATTTTATTATGGGAGCTCAACCTCTATGATCATATATATATGTATTTTTTTTCTTCTGTATTGTCATCATATCTAAAACTTCTATAACCCTTTTGATTTAAAGGTCCTGAGACATTTTTCATCATTTTTTGTAATTATTTTCTAGAATTTATATCCTAGGTAACAGACTCTAGTGACTTCCAATGACCTGCCGTAGTATAATTTTGTAACTGATTTGAGAATGCAAACCCATAGATAGAAGGTTAATACACTGTTTCGTTGTATTTCTATTAGTATCTCATTATTTTCTTTTTTTTTACCTTTATTTATTTTTGAGACAGAGAGAGACAGAGCATGAACAGGGGAGGGGCAGAGAGAGAGGGAGACACAGAATCGGAAACAGGTTCCAGGCTCTGAGCTGTCAGCCCAGAGCCCGACGCGGGGCTCGAACTCACGGACCGCGAGATCGTGACCTGGCTGAAGTCGGACGCTTAACCGACTGAGCCACCCAGGCGCCCCGTATCTCATTATTTTCAATTAGAATTATGCTCGAGAGAATGTTTACTGTGGCTTGTTAATTTTCTTTAGTGTACTTTATAGCAGCTACTTGAAGAATGAAAACCAACCCAGATGTTATGCTTTCGGGGCAAGCCCACCATCTGATATAAACTATTTTTCCTGAGCGACAGTAAATAAATTACCTAGGAAAGTGATTAGGTCTCTGGTTCATAAAAACAGGCATTTGGATGTTTCTCTTATTTGGTAGAGCTTTGCTTTGGCCTTGGACCGTGTGTCATGAGAGGGTATTTGTCTACTAGCTTTCTGAAAGTATGTTGGCTTACTTTTTTTTATTTTAAATATGTTTACTTGTTTAATAAGAAGCATGGCCCATGAAAACTGTTGTTCAGTTTGTGTATGTCTTGATTTTTGTTTTATAACTTTAGAGAAACATCTCTAATTAGAAGAATTCAATGACAAATTTCAGCTTTAGTTATGTTAATGAAAGTCTCTATGAAGAGGAGAGAGTCCCCAGATATAGAACAATAAATATATATATTGTAAAGATATATATATTTTTTGCCTATCTGGCAGTATAAAACAGTACTATAAAAATTCTGTAAATGTTTGTCCCAACAGTTGGATTTATTCTCAGTTGTGATGATGAAAATGGACACAGCTGCCCCTGGATGGCTGTTAACTTAACCCTTTAAGTGGTAAGAGTCTCTGAGAGATTCAGGATAGGCCATCAATCATAGTAGATTTTGTATCAAGTAAGTAAGAGATGACTGAGTATAAAAGGTCAGCTAACCAATCTTGTTTGACCATAATAGTAGTATCAGTTGAGGTGAACACGGGGAAAGAAACTCAGATCATTGTCCGTGCTGCTTTATCTATAAGACAGGGGAGATAACAGTACCAACCTCATAAAGTTTTAGTGAGCAGTAAATTGTGTGCATGTGTGTGTGTATGTATATATACACAATGTATTGATCCATACATCTATTAGAACTTGGCTTAATGTAGGCATAACATATTTTAGCTATGAAAATTATGTATTAGCTACCATTCATCATTCACAAAACATTTACTGAACAGTTTCTGTGCACCAAGCACTGTTTTAAGGCTTGCATATAGCACTGTAGAAAAGACACTAAGGTTCTAGCCTTTTTGTAGATAACTTTCTAGCAGGGGGCACAGATTATTAGATTAGTTCAGGCAAGGAATGATGATAATTGTGACCATTGCAATAGGATTAGAAATCATGTGAAGTGGCCAGTTTTGGGATATGTGGCTAAGGTAGAGTCAGGAGGATTTCCTAAAACAAAAATGGGAAGGGTCTGAAAGAATAAGAGACAAGACAAAGTTGATTTTGTATTTGAGTTTTATTCATAATGGTCAAAACTTGGAAGCAACCAAGATAACTGAGGGTCAAGGTGTCCTTCAGTAGGTGAATGGATAAAGAAACTGTGGCCCATCTAGACAATGGAATATTATTCAGCACTAAGAAGAAATGAGCAGGGCTAGAGATGGGAGCATAGTAATTGACCATAAAGAGCACCTGGAACTTTCCTGCCCTTCTTTATTCCTTTGGTCACGTTCACAAACAAATTTTCATTAGGAAATGTGTTTAGTAGTGCCTAGATGACAGGTTGATTAAAGACCGAGCACTTGAATTAGTTTCTTAAAGCTGTTGTCACAAATTGCCACAAGTTTGGTGGCTCAGAACAATAGAAATTTATGTTCTCATAGTTCTGGAAGCCTTAACCCTGAAGCCAAGGTATCACGAGGGTTGGTTCCTTCTAGAGACTGAGGAGGAACCCATTCAATGCCCTCTCCTGGCTTTTGGTGGTTGCCAGCCATCCTTGGTGTTCACTCACTGGCCTCTGGACACATCACTCCAATCCCTGTCTCCCTCTTTACCTCAGCTTCTCTGCTGTGTGTCCTCTTTCCTTCTCTTCTAAGGACAGTTGTCTTTAGAACTGTCCACCCTAAACCAGGAGAATCTCCTGTTGTGATCCTTAATTATATTTGTCAAGACCCTTTTCCCAAATAAGATCACATTCACAGATTCTGGGTAGACCAGCAACGTCAGACTCTGGTGTGGACTCTTCCTGCAAATGACCGCCAGATCCTGGTGTCTTCCCATGACAGAGAGAATGCTCTGCTGTCTCTCCTTATAAGGATCAGAGCTATACCCTTATGACCTCACTTAACTTTAATTATTTCCTTACAGGCCTCATTGCCAATACAGTCACATGGGGCATTAGGGCTAAAATATGGACTTTGGGGGGCATCTATAGTAGGGAGCCACTCTTCAACCCAGCACAGTACTGTTCCTTCATTCATCCTGTGCTGTCGCAAGCAGCCTGGACAATCTCCTGTGAACAGACAATCACCGGGAACAGAAGCAAATCAACAACACAGACAACGATGTCCCCTTGCCCTGCTATGTTTCATCCCTACAATTTCCTTTCGACATAACACGCTAATCATTAGGCTCAAATTATAAAGATGCAGGAGAGTAATTTTGGAAACTTTTTTTCTTTTTGGTTGTTTATTTGCTTTACTCTCTGGGAAAGCCCATCTGTGATAAGACCTTATAGTAGTCACTCATTCATTACATGTGACAGATTGATCGGCCCACTCCTTTGAGCTGTCACACCCTGGTTCTGTGGGGCCCTACCTCCACATAAAACTGGACCTCCATAGGGGCGCCTGGGTGGCTCAGTCGGTTGGGCGGTTGACTACGGCTCAGGTCATGATCTCACGGTCTGTGGGTTTGAGCCCCGTGTCGGGCTCTGTGCTGACATCTCGGAGCCTGGAGCCTGCTTCCGATTCTGTGCCTCCCTCCCTCTCTGCCCCTTCCCTGCTTGGTGTCTGTCTCTGTCTCTCTCTCAAAAATAATAAACATTTAAAACAAACAAACAAACTGGACATCAGTGAGTTAGTTCAACTGGTGTAGGATGTTTTTACTTTTAGTGGATAACCAATTTTAAGAAATTATATCTGTACCTCTGAAAGCATTTTTCCTGCCATACAGGTTATCAGTTCTTCCTATAAATACCTTTTCGTGCAATTGTCTGGGAGTATTTGAGTCACAGGTGAAATAAATAGTGGGACAGGTTCTACCAGCTTCAAACGAGTCCCTGCTCACTATGGTTGGTTCTCCCTGCTCCGTAACGAATTGGTGAGTTATCTGTCTTCAAATTAATAGCTGGTTATTTTCCCAAATATTTTCTTTGGCTTATTTTTACCACTCTTTCATCTCAATTTTATTAAATAACGGACGTCATGATATTAGCACTAATAAGTCGTACGCAACATCCTGTCAATATCATGTTGAAAAATACATACAGGGGCGCCTGGGTGGCGCAGTCGGTTAAGCGTCCGACTTCAGCCAGGTCACGATCTCGCGGTCCGGGAGTTCGAGCCCCGCGTAGGGCTCTGGGCTGATGGCTCAGAGCCTGGAGCCTGTTTCTGATTCTGTGTCTCCCTCTCTCTGCCCCTCCCCCGTTCATGCTCTGTCTCTCTCTGTCCCAAAAATAAATAAAAACGTTGAAAAAAAAATTTAAAAAAAAAGAAAAATACATACAATAAAGAATAAAATGCAAGCTACCAGAGTCTGTTTTAGGCTTTCACTTACAATCCCTGGGAGTCTGAACTGCTGTTCTTACGGCAGAGTCATCGTCTGATGAGGATAAAAGTTGGTGAGGTCATTCAGTTCAGCGTTCACTTAAAGAAACTAGACATTTCTCAGAGAATCATAAAGACGATGTGAAGGCAGATTGAGGACTAAATGGCTCCTGAATGTGGTCCCTGCGCAGCTCCTCAGGGCTGTCTGCACGCGGGGATTCTGTCACTCCATCTGGTCCCTGGCTGAGTGACAATCCGCTGCTGCCAGCGCTCGGCTCACCAGCAGGAAGGCGAGAATGTCTCCAGGTGCACGTGGACGGACCTGGTCTCTTTCTCCAGCATCCCTCGACTGAGTTACTAAAGAGTGAACAGAGTCAGAGAGGAGAGAGCTAAAGCTGGGGGGATTGGGGGTAAATAGATTTGAAGCGAAAGGAAGGGCAAATCTTACATACTCCTCTGGGATAAGCTGAAATAAATTCTCTTCCACCAAATATTTGGTGCCCAGGAATCATCCCACCGCATCATCGTATTAATAGTGATGCTATTGATGCTATTGATGCTATTGTTTCCAATCAAGATTCTACTTAGGAATTCTAGGACAGACTAGCACCACTTGCTAGTAAGATGGTTATATAATCTCATCTCACTCCATAGCCTGCAGCAAGCCATTTTATCTAAAAATTTCAATTACTTTATCTAAAAAAAGCTGGTTAGATTTGATCTCTCTGTATGTTAAATGCACTAATGAGGGTTTTGTTTTGTTTTGTTTTGTTTTTGCAAGAGGATTCAATGTCCTCTGCCTAATTGTCCTATGTGAGTTTCAAGTATTAGTAAATTATGGAACGTTAAGACCATAATATATTGTAATTTAGTTATATGATTCATTTTAAACTTTGGAACAGGGACTCTTTTGAATACATCTTCGTACCCAACCCACTCCCACCCCAGAACCTAGCACAGTGCCTTACGGAGTTCCACTGAATCGATATGAATGAATAGATTTTTCAATCTCAGTCTGTAGCTACAGTTTCTCAGGGAAAAGGGGAGGCCTTGTTTTAAAACTGGGATTGGAAGAATGGTGTTACCCAAAGGACTGAACGAAAATCCACCCAAACTGTAGCCACAACAGGAAACCATTGCTAAGTGATCTTTAAGACCTTTGCGAGTGTCAAAATTCCCCATTTCCATCTGCACCCTTCTTTTCCCCAAATCCAACACCACATTTACATCGATTTTATATAATACCCATTGTCAACTGTAGGCAGAGGGTTCCGGAAGGTGTCATTTGATTGTATCCTTTGTAGTTGTCTCTCTCTCTCTCTCTCCCTGGCTTTCCTCTCTCCAAAGTTAGGTGTTGGGATAAAGTGATACACAGAAAAAGGCAAACCATAATTCCTTAGTTGTTATTTGAAGATGCCTCATACCTGTAGTCCGAGGAAATGCAGTGTGACAAGTATTCTCCAACATGCCTTCTTCAAAACTCATGGTCTGGCTTAAGAGACATGATGACTTGTTCTTAAAATTATTTCCTTGTGACTAATCTGTACATTGATTCACTCACCGCATTTTACCCTGCACACAGGATGGGCATGAGATTCTCCTAGCCCTCAAAGAAACAATAGTTCTGCAAAAGTGTTAGAAATCCAAATATATCGATACAAAATGTAGAAAGGGCTAAATCTACAATTAGAGTAACAATGAAAGAAATGGTCACATGTCTTCATTTTCCCCTTGATATAGCATATGAAATCCTCTTGAAAAGAGGGAGGCACTTGTGGAGAGCTTAAGGAGCTAAGTATATATTTTAATCAATTCCTTCTCAAATCATGGAAATGTGCATTATATATCTATATCAATCTGTGTGTATATATATGTGTGTGTGTATATATGTCTTGATATGTGTGTATCTATATTGCACACACATACATCAAGATATTTGTGTTAATATCTCTGCACTACTTAACAAGTCATAAAACTTATCTTTGGAAGAGTAGTTGCACCGGAGAATTGCTGATATTTTGTTACATGTGATATGATTATTTTAAGTGGCATACAGTTTCACATTCACTCTTTCTATGGATAGAGAAAATGGCTGAACAGAAAGTCTGTCGCAGAGAGAAATAAAAGGCAGCCCGGGTCTTTTCCAGAGAATGATCAGATGCTGACATCTAGTGGCTCCCCAAACCCATCGCTATGGAGCACTTTTAACAACATTGCACACTGCGTTTGCCTGACGTGTGCCCCAGGAAAAATGCACACCTGTGCACGCACGGGGATGGTTACGGATGTGGTCCTTTATGCGTTAAGTTTCTGCTGATATCCAGATACAATGAAAAACGAAGTGAAATGGACATTCTGGGATCAGTTTTACCCCACATTCTACAAAAAGCAGAAGCAAGCTCACTTTTCTTTATTATGTTATTTACTGTGTAGGAGAATGTCTTTATAAATAGCCTTGCTACTTCCTGGTTTAGGCCTTTTGCAATCTGAAATAAGCCTCTTGTGAATGAAATTCTTCTGACATTTTCAAGCGCTTCCCTAAATTACCCGTCTCCGCCCTGCTTCACCACACTGGTTAATAGGATACATGCAAAAGTATGGCGCTGATAGTTCTCATTACCTTTGTGTATTTGGCATGTTTTATATGTTACAGAGTTTGTATTTTTAAGGATATATGTTACATATGTAGCTATTCCACCTGCGATTTCACTTGATTTTTTCTTTCCTCCCTCCCTCCCTCCCTCCCTTCCCTTCTTCTCTGCACCTTATAATTTTAGCTCAATACTTATTGCTAGTACATTTCACCAAGGTTTGTCTTCCATTGTTTTCCATTGACCAACATACATAGTAAAAACCTTATTCTGGAAAGCAGATTACACTGAATGCTTTCTTTTTTCTTTGCTTTTCTTTTTTTCTTCCCCCTCTTGGCTTCTCTCCTTGATCCCTCTCCAAAAGCCATCAATTTAATGAGTTTGCAAAAAAAACCTTCCTAAGCATGAACTTCCTCCTTTGTGGAATTTATTCTTCCCCCCCCCCCCCCAAGAGACTGCACAAACAGTTCCGTGACAAGAAAATGCAAAGTAATCTGGTTGGTGTTCTTATTCATGAGTTCTGTCAAGTTAAGCTGTCAGAAACTCAGAGATGTGAGGTGCGGGGAGAGAGGCGGGGGGGGGGGGAGAAAAAAAGAAAAAGGGGGAAAAAAGAGATTGCCCCTCCCTTGGATAGCAAGGAGCCTGTCGCCTGGTGTGACCTGTAATGACCTGTAAGGATTGGTTCAGAGGCTCACCCGGACAGCCCAAATGGGCTCGCAGGTGCAGCGGAGAGCAGCTAGGTCGGGAGGTGCCAGGAACGTTCCAAGTCCCACATGACCTTTCCTGCTGCCACTTCCCCTACCCTATCTCGCTCCCCCCCCCCACCCCTGCTCTGCCCCGCTGCCCACCCCCACCCCCCTCCACATCAGGCACACCCAGGAAGCTGATCTGGAGATGGGGCCAAAGAAGAAGGTCATTCTGGTTCCTGAACTAATGCTCAGAGGTGGGACCACTCAGGAGTCTGAACCAGGATTCTATTTGCTAGAATCCCCTCAAGGTGACATTTTTCCTGAAAATCATCAAAGCCCTTGAAGAGATGGTTTCAACTCAGTTGTACCTAGAGAGTCCATGGGCTGGAGTACCTTTGTGTCTTTTTCAAAATACTTTTACTGTATTTAAACGATTTTTCGAAGGAAATTGCTTCTATCATGTTTCTAGTTGGTCAGTAAAACTGTGCTTTTATAGAACGTATGTGGAATCCAGCAGAAATCAAGAGACAGTTTTCCCGGAATGTCTGTTATGCAGACTTCTACCCCGAAGCTTGGAAGCCAGCTTTGCTGGGGAAGAGGCCACTGTCCCCTCTCAACAATGAATACGGGTGCTTCCTGAGAGCCACAAGCATCGAGGACCAGCTCAACGGCCGTATTTCTGTCCCTGTGCCAGTGGAGGGTTTTGCAGGCAGGGTGCCTCGAATACGCTGGCTTCCCTGGGGCCACCTCATGGCGTGTCATAATGTAGGCGACAGGCGAGCAGCGTCAGTGTGCCTGGTGGCCTGGGCCGTGTCTCTCGTACACGTTGCTTGTCCTCCTGCACTGCTCAGTCTTGAAATCCAGGGATGTGGCGCTCCCAGAGCCTGGGCCACAGAAGGCTCAGCTGGTCGGGGGCTCACAGCGGGCCTCATGAGTACCCTACAGCACTACCAGAGAGGTGGCCGGGAAGTCCTGGGCCACCAGCATTCGTGCACACTCCTCAACTGAGTGCGGGTGACAGCTCAAATTTAGTTTTATCTCAGAGTGAGATTGTTGACATTTTTAGATGTATTATTTTAATTTTGTATGTTACGTTTACTTGTATGTACATTAAAATAGAGAGAGAAGGGGCTCCTGGGGGGCTCAGTCGGTTAAGCGTCTGACTTTGGCTCAGGTCACAGTCTCGCAGTCCATAGGTTCGAGCCCCACATCAGGCTCTATGCTGACAGCTCAGAGCCTGGAGCCTGCTTCGGATTCTGTGTCTCCCTCTCTCTGCCACTGGCCTGCTCTTGCTCTGTCTTTCTCTTTCTCTCTTTCTTTCTCATAAATAAATAAATAAATAAATAATAGAGAAATATAACTAACTCTAAGAAACACACATGGCTTCAGGGGCACCTGGCTGGCTCAGTCTGTAGACTGTGCAACTCTTGATCTCAGGATCATGAGTTCAAGCCACATGCTGGGCTTAGAGCTTACTTTACAACACGCACGTGTGCTCACACATGCACACACACACACACACACACAAACACACATACCCTCATCATCCAGATTTGTCAAAGCATAATGTGGGATATTTATCATTAAAAAAAAAAAAAAAACACACCAGTTGAGGAGATCTCTTTCTTTTGTCTTAATCAGAATGAATTCCTCTCCTCTCCTTCTCTCCTTGGAATTAACTGCTACCATAAACAGACTTGCAGCATTCCTACACATATTAATGTTCGAATAGATACTTAATACATATTCATGTATTTTTCACACAGCACATAAGTTTGTATAGTTTGTGTTATCCATCGACATTGTTTTAAAGTTACAGCCATGTTAACACAGAGCTTTATGGAATTACCCATAAATGTTGTTACTCAGGTTGCTGTAAAGCTTTTGTTCTTCCTATTTTTTTTTCTTTTTTTCCTTTTAGAGAGAGACAGTGCAAGCAGGGGAGAGGGGCACAGGGAGAGAAAGAGAGAATCCCAAGCAGGCTCCACAGCTCAGCACGGAGCCTGACACGGGGCTCAAACCCTATGACCCTGGGCTCACGACCTAAGCCAAAACCAAGAGCTGGACACTCAACTGACTGAGCCATCCAGGCACCCCTACTCGTCCTTATTAATTGGTACATAACGTACCATGGTTAGAATATTACATATAATATTGTTCTAATGTTTGTAACATAATACCTATATAAGTATATCGTGATATAATTTTCCATTCTTTTATTTAAAAAGGGTTAGGTTTCCAATTTTTTCTCTTATGAACAATGTTACAATGAGCACTTGTTCACATTTCCCCTTGTGCACATGTGCAATGGTTACTTTAATAATTATTAATATTTTTAATGTTTATTTTTGATAGAGAGAGGGAGTATGAGCAGGAAAGGGGCAGAGAGGGGGACAGAGGATCTGAAGCAGGCTCTGCGCTGTCAGCACAGAGCCCAATGCGGCGCTCGAACCCATGAACTGTGAGATCATGACCTGAGCCAAAGTCAGATGTTTAACCGACTGAGCCACCCAGGTGCCCCAGCAATCGTTACTTTAAGATGCAAAGCCAAGAGCGTTCTTCTGTGATTAGGTGGTGAAAATATTCCAATTTAGTAGCTATTTTATTTATTAAAAGCCCCAACAACAGATAAGAATTCTTTTCTCCACATTCTTGGGTTGTTAGAGTTTTTAACTTTTGCCAATCTGACAGAAATAAGTTGGTATGTAATTATGGATTAAATTGATATTTCTCTGATAAGTGTGGAGACTGGACATTTTTCATACGTTTATTGGCCCTTTGGGATTTTTCTTCCATGAACTTTCAGTGGTAACACACGTGTAAACTCGCAGGAGACCTGAATGCCAAAGCATATTCTGAGAAGCCCACTCCCTTCTATTAAGCCAGGCATTGAAGATTTTTGCTAAAATATACAACAATGCCACTCTTGTCCCATTTTTCCTAATTTTGGAAAGTATATTTTTCATAAAATTGCTACTTATGCTAACATACAACAGGTTCATCACTATATTTAAAAAAATTTTTTTTCATGCTTATTTATTTCTGAGAGAGAGCGAGCGAGCAAGTGAGGGAGGGGCAGAGAGCAAGGCAGACACAGAATCGCAGCAGGCTCCAGGCTCCGAGCTGTCAGCACAGAGCCCGAGGTGGGACTCGAACTCATGAACCGTGAGATCATGACCTGAGCTGAAGTCGGATGCTTAACTGACCGAGCCACCCTGGCGCCCCCTTAATTAACTAATAAATACATATTTTCAGCAAAATTTCAGCTTTAATTTTTAATATGGTTGGCATCGATATATTTAACCAACAAAAGCTCAGTCAGTTTGAAGAGTGAGACCACACGCTGGAGAGGTGCTGATGCCCGCTGCAGAGGGAAAGAATTTCTCGCTTTCCTGAACACGTGCAACAGTGTTGCTGGAGGAAAGCAGGAGTAGGGAACAGGGCAGTGTTTGTGAAGTAACAGGCCCTGGGAAGGGCGGAGTTGCATGAAGGAACCTTCTGGAGCAGTAGGTGTCTCTCCAGAGCAGCACAGATGCTGGCCTCATTCCCTGAGTTTGAAACAAGACAGTAAAATTTCTGCCCCTCTTATGAGGTCAGGCCTGTGAGACAGGGAAGAAGGAAACACCCAGAAAACTTGCGATTTCTCAGCTATAAAGGCAACCACATCATACACAACTGTGGCCTGTGGGTCCTCTAATGTGCATGTTACATTCAGAATGACAAAATTAGACACTGGAAATTTCACCTTCACATCTGACTCCGAAGGAATCATACAGCAAGACTGTGTTTCTTTTTTTTTTTTTTTTTTTTAATTAGAGAGAGAGCATGAGTGAGGGAGTGGGGAGAGGGAGAGAGAGAGGAAGAGAATCTTAAGCAGGCTCCATAGTGAACTCAGAAGGCAACGCAGGGCTGGATCCCACAATACTGGGATCATGACCTGAGTGGAAACCAAGAGTCGGGTGCCCAACTGGGGCCACCCAGTTGCCCCGCAAGATTGTATTGCTAAATGCATGACTTTGTAGTATTGTTTTTCCCAATGGTCTGAATAAGTGTTGGGTTGATCTTGCCTCATTTACAGAAATGTCTTCTAATGTATGCTATGCTGTAAGATACTACACTATGAAAGAGGGGTCACTTCCTTTAGATATAAATCAAAACTCGCAGTGGTTATTTTTTTTCCTTCTGAAGTACTACAGGGTAAAACAGACAGGCAGGACTGTCACATCATCTAACCGTAATTGGAGTGACAGCAGGAGGGACAGAGAAACTGGAACAGAGACAGTATTGGAAAGAAAGTGGCATGAATTTTCACAAAATTTTCCTCCAATTATGGAAGTTTTCCAAGATTTCCCTCAAGTTCCCCAAACACACAGGTGGAAGGATTTCAGCATACTCTTGGCAGGATAACAACGAAGAAAACACATCCAGGCACATCATACATCGTCAGACTGCTGAACGCCAGAGGTGAACGGGGCATAATAACGTCAAGGGAGGGGGGTAAGACTTTCCGCTGCCTTTACACCAAACAGCGGAAATGGGGAAACCATAGGCTACTGGTCTTGGAAAATTCCTCAACCTAAAAGTCTTCGCTCAACAAAATACCTTTCAAAAATAAGGGCAGAATAAAGAGTATTTCTCCAGGTCGACAGAAGCTGAGAGCATTTGTTTTCATCAGAACAGCACTGTATGAAATACTAATGTAAATTACTTAGGTGGAAGCAAAATGCTTGCAAAGGAGAGTACAAGACTGTAGTCACAGATGAAGGACACTGGGAAAACATCAAGACCACTCAGAGAAACAGTCATCCCTATGCTGAAAACTATGCCTGTGGTTTTATGAGATATAGTTAAAAATGGAACAATAGCAAAGGAAAAGGCAGAAGAATAAAGAGAGCCAAATGTGGTGCGTATTGTGTTTTAAGGAAGGTTGATAAAATTCTAATTTAAGGTAGGCTCTAATGAGTCATGGACGCATAATCACTAAAATAATAACATGTATGTTCTCATAAAAGCTAATAGAGCATATCAAATAGAGCAACAAAGAAAATACTTGAGTGATGCAAATGAAGGCAAGAAAGGGGAATAAAAGAACAAAGAGAAAGACGGTAGAATTAACTCTAATTATATCAGAAACTAAGTTGACTACACACAGACTATATACTAAATAAAAGGATAGATTTTTCAGGCTGGATTAAAAAGAAAACAGAACAGCAAGACCCAATTACATGCCATTTTTGAAGACACGCTTACCATGTAAGGACACAGATAAATTGAACGTAAACTGATCAAACATGACAGACGGCAGAAACCTCAACAAAAGAAATCTGGTGCGACCATTTAAACATCAGAGTCAATTTTAAGCAAATGGTTTTACCAAGGAAAAACCAAGGACATTTTATAATAGTGAAAGGATCAGTTCAACAGGGAGAGCTACCAATCTTAAATGTGTATGCTCTTAATAACGTAGTGTCAGTTCTCAGATTTAAAATTCTCTCTTCACTTTTGACACTCAGAAAATTCTCTTTTCTTTTTAACTAGGACATGTATTGAGTTTTAGGTGGTTTTTTTTTTTTTTACATGATTTCTATGTACGCATAGGGAGGGGAGGGGCGTTCCCTCAATCGGCTATGCCTTAATAATTTTAACTAGTGTTTCAAAAGGTGTTACAAGACGCTTTATAAGTGCACTATTTTAGGAGGAGAGTACTGCAGGGTCAAGAATCAAGGGACAACATGGGGCGCCTGGGTGGCGCAGTCGGTTAAGCGTCCGACTTCAGCCAGGTCACGATCTCGCGGTCCGTGAGTTCGAGCCCCGCGTCGGGCTCTGGGCTGATGGCTCGGAGCCTGGAGCCTGTTTCCGATTCTGTGTCTCCCTCTCTCTCTGTCCCTCCCCCGTTCATGCTCTGTCTCTCTCTGTCCCAGAAATGAATAGACGTTGAAAAAAAAAAATTAAAAAAAAAAAAAAGAATCAAGGGACAACAATTGGGGGAATTTTACAGGGCAATTATGCACAAAATTTGATACAGTTTTAGGAATGTTGCTAATAATCCGTTGTATATATCCCACCTAGTATCCTGACAGGTAGAGGCTGACAGGGAGTCTGTATGATTTAGAGGCTGACAGGGAGTCTGTATGATTTAGGAGAGCTACAATTGAGAGTGGTTCAGGTGAAAGGAAGCAGGAAGCAGGAGGAGTTCTTAGTGGTAGATGGTCAAGGCTACATGTGGGTCAGAGCTCCCAGGAAAGCAGAGCACAGCTCCCGTCATGGGCTAGTGCCCTCCCCCCCAAGGTTATGGGTCGGCCAGAATTACCCCAGTATCTGTGTGAGAATTTTAGAGTGCCCTCACAATACTGTTAATGTGAAAGCATCCATCACCACCATCAGACTAATAGCTCACAAAATATAATATATCGATCTTCATAAAATACAGCTTTTGTAAATCTTGATGCGTCTGGTTTCAAAAATAAGGGACTACTGAATTATAGAAATTAGTATTTTTTCCTTCAAAATGAGGCAAGAAAACCTATTCTAGTTTTCTCTGTCCTCTGCCTCCACTTAAAATAGTAGCTTTCATATCAGAGAGCAATCGTGTTACCTCTCGAATGATACATATAGGCTATATCCCAATAGAAAGTGAATCACATTATTATCGGAGCTTCTCTGGCTTTAGCCTGTATTCAAAAGGAAGATAAAAAAAAATTCTGAAAATAATTTCTCTGCCGTCAGTGATAGATTTGGCTTGGTAAATATTGCTTGGAAAACGTGCCTGATTTTAGTCCGTAGAATCCAGAGGGCCATCTGGGGTATCAAGGTAGCTCAAATGACTCCATAGAGCGCAGGCATAGAAGCAAAAAGAAACGCCTTTTCCAGAGAGTCCCATTGGTGCCCTGAAGGCAGAAGCCAGATTCCAAGGGAGGAGAAAACACAGAGGCCGCATGTAGAGCACACTTAGTTCAATTCGTGTCGGGACTACTGCCACCATGCCTTCAAGACGGCTCTGTGGGTGTTCTTGGAGTCAGGGAGCCACGCATCCTTTCCTTTCTTACGTTTACCTACCACTAAAGGTCTTGAAATGCCATCGTGAGCTTTTGATTACATCTTGAAGTCGGCCTTGTGGTACTAACGGAACCCTTCGCTCCTAGAGGTCATCGACGGCCTCCTAGTTCTCACGGGCAACGGCCCGCCCATCCTCCCTGACTCTACCCTGGTGGCCGTGTCCGGCTCATTGCGCCACTCCTCTCTCCTCCACGGTGAGACACCAGACGACTGCATGTGCTACACCTTCTCAGACGATGTCCTCCCTCCTCTCAGTGCCTAAATGCAGGCATTCACGGCGTTATTTCTTTGGCACTGCTATGGACTCACTGTTTGTGTTTCCGTCCTCCCTAAATTAATGCCTTGAAATCGAATCCCCAACGCGGTGTTACTTGGAGGCGGGGCCTTTGGGGTGATGAGGACACGAGGGTGGCGCCCTCAGGAACGGCACTGGGGCTTTTGCAAGAGGCCAGCGAGCTAGCTCGCTCCTCTCCCGCCTGTGAGGATACATCCAGGAGATGCGGCTGCAAACCAAGAAGTGGGCTCTTACCAGACACAGGATCTGCCCCACTTTGATCTTGGATTTCCCAGCTTCCAGTCTCAGAATTGAGGAATAAAAATTTGCTGTTTAAGTCACCCAGTCTTATTTATTTATTTATTTATTTGTTTGTTTGTTTGTTTATTTTACTTTTTTGACAAGTGCTGTCTTTCAGTTGCTACAGTCACACTGCTCTGGGCAGGCCTCGTGGGTTCCGGCGGGAGGGTCCCGGCCGCCAGGTGCGGCAGGTGCGGCCCCGGGGACAGCCGCACGGTGGCGCCGTCGCAAGGCGGCTCTGAGACGCCTGGCACCTGCGGGGGGGGGGGGTTCCGGGGATCCCCAGGACCAGCCTGCGCGGGGCCGGTGAGCCCGGGAGCCCCTCCTCAGGCAGCAGGGGGGCTTCTCTCCTTCTGCAAGGCCCCCCCTCCCTCCAGAGGCTGGGGCCATCTGAGGGGCAGAGCGGGGGCGGCGGAGCCACAGCCTGGGCCCTGGGCCAGCCCCGCCTCCTGGCCCCAGGTCAGCCCGGGGTCAGCCCGGGGTCAGCCCGAGGTCAGCGCCCAGCTGCTCCCCGACGAGGGGCGAGGCCCGGGAGGACGCAGGACGGAGGACGCGCGGCGGGGACGTGGCGTGGAGCCGCCAGCACTCCAGGTAGGCCCTCGCCGCCCGCGCCCCCGCAGCCCTGCAGCTCTCGAGGACGCGGCGGGGGGGTGGGGGTTCCTTTGCAGGGTTGACTCACCTCGGGGACCCCGGGCGGGTGTCGTCGGGGCTGCGGGGGCAGAGGGCAGGGCGCCGCGTCAGGTAGACGGGGCCACGGGGGTCAGCGTCCGCCACCCTGCGTGTCCTGGGGGTGCAGGTGCACGGGGGGGGGGCGCTGCCTGTGCGGGGTGGCGGGGAGCGGCCCTGGCCTCGCGGGGTGCAGCTCTGGGGAAGACGCCGTCCGCGACGACCCTCTGCAGCTGCCAGGACCACCTGGTGGCGCCTCGTGGACAGAGTCCAGGGTACATATTATCTACAAGCGTGGAGCACAGGCTGCACACATACGTATGACAGTATTCTCCAATGTATTTGGGCACAGTATATAGAACTTCATACACTTATAGTATATGCACACCTCATATACACACTGTGTACATTAATATATAAATACCCAAAATATAATGATATGTTACATAATAGTGTAAGTATATAATGTACACATATAAAAATATATAATTATAAAATATATTATAAATAATATAATGTAAATAATATATAATATAAATATATAATATATAATATAATATATATTATATAAATATAATATAAATATTATAATTATGTATACACATAATACATAATTATTAGCATTAAATTATATTTAAATTTATAATTTATAAAAAGGTACACTATGCTATAATGTGTAAACTGTATATAGAATACACATGATATATTTTATATTATCAATCTAATTAACATCCATCACCACATATAGATAGATTTATATATGCTGTTTATATGTTATCACATATTTATATACATGTGTACATGTATCGTACATATATGTACATTTAACATGTACAACATATATTTATAGTTTTATATAACATTTGTATTATTTTAATGTAGGATATTATCCACAAATATATTTCTATATCAAACTTATAGATTTGATGTAATTGTAGCAAATTTTATATAAATCGTATATAATTATCAATACTTTATATAATTGTAAACGTTTTATAATTCTACAAACATGTCATTTTGTTTACACTATACATTTAGATATGGTTATAAATTACACGTGTGTAATTAGTCATACCCTTCATGTATGACTTTTAATTTTTATGCAGGTGTTTCAGAGAAGTAACCCTGAGGTTTAAAGCAGAAAGACGGGGCTCCATTGTCAAGCAGGTCTCTGATTAAGACTGAGAATCGCATAGGGTTTCTCCCTACTCACCTACTTCCCACCAGAAACTGGGATGCATGGTGGGAAGGACCGGGGACAGCTGACCCCCTATTAATACCCATCTCTGCCCTTTCAAAGCAGGTCCACACAGACAACCCAATAGGCTGGGCTTCCCTGCTCCCAGCCCCGGGGACCTGTGTACTCTGCCCCTGTCTTTTGCAGGCATTGATGGCTCAAGAAACTATAGGACCCTGGACTGAGAACCAGGGTGAAAATACCCACAGCACTGTCTCAGTCCACGGACCTTACTGCACCTCTGTCCCCAAAGGCTGTCCTGGGCTGAGTCAAAAAGTCAAGACTCTATATGAACTTGTCTCTTAAAACGAGACACCTTTACTTGTTTGTGGCATTTTACTTGTTCTTGGGCATTAGCCCAATGGAGTGAACTCCTGGGTCTCCTCTATGAGCGTTCACGTCCGGGCCTGGACACCCCAATGCTGGGGCCCCACCCGGACACTCTGCCTCCCATCCAGTTGCTGTGCCTTGAGGAGACACACACCAATTTAGTAAAACATGATTAAGTATAGGAAGTAAAACATGGTTAAAGGTATAAATCAAATGCTGCACAAGCAAGCACCGATTTTTAGAAGGTCAGAGTTTATCCTTTATTCTAAGAGCAGATGTAAATACTCTGTGAGATTACCCACAGAGCTGGCTTCCCCCTCGTAAGACTAGTGAAGAGCTAGCCGGGTGCATTTTGGCAAACACTTCACCTCCCGTGGAAGTTGGGCATTGAAGTCAGTTGTCAAGGTCTCTACAGGCACAGCTGTCCCCAGTGTGGCCCCTCTCTCTCCCTAGTGATGCTCAGAGTTGCCGATCTCCACAGAGGAAGCAACCACAGTAGGGAATGAACGTGGGGGTCCAAAATTTGTGTGTTTGGTGCACAGGCTGAGACTTTCAAGTGTTTTCAAGTCAAGATGCCAGTTTTTCCTTTGTCTTCAGCAGATGCCTCCATGGGCTCTCACTTTGGAGAAGGCTGGACTTTTGAGAGGCTATAGAGCAAGAGGTCCAGGAAAGGTGGAGGGGGGTTGTCAGGACAAGACGGTAATTGAGCTGGTCCAGTTTCAGAGGAGACTTTTCAGGAGCTGCACTTTAATTAAGGACATGATTAGGCCCTTTGCTTCCTGAAACTTCTCTGGTGTTTGACACGCTCTCTTCCTTCCTCTCTGCTTCCCTCTGTCCCTCCCAGCTGGGCTTCTGGGGGTGGTGTAGGTGTGGCATCGGGCTGCTAGTCTTTTGGAAGGGGGCCCAAGAGACTGTGCCTTCAGTCGCCTTTCAGCCTGGTGTGGGAGGGGTTCCCAGGAAAGCTTTGTTGGCCTGAGCCTCCAGCCTGGATGCCCACGTGGGGAGGCCTTCGGGACTAGCTTATCCTCTCTGCTCTCCCTGGAATTCTCACTCCATGCCAGTGTGGTCTTTGGCCAACTTATTTTTTCATGGTCAGCCGTGAAATATCAGTGCCGACCCATATTGAAAGAGGGATTCAGTGCTGCTGAGAGGTTGGGGCTGACGTCTCCCCAAGAAACTATAGGAGAATTTGCAGATTGAGGATGGTGCCAGGAGGGATGCAGTGCTTTGAACTGTTCACCCAGAGGTGGGGATGGTGAGCCTGCTCCAGCTCTGGCTCCCCTGGGGTCCACTGTTGTGACAGCCTTCATCTGGGGATGGCTGTCTGGTGGGATAGTGCTTCAAGGAGGGGAGGGAGGGAAAGAGGGAGGGAGGGAGGGAGGGAGGGAGGGAGGAAGGAAGGAAGGAAGGAAGGAAGAAAGGAAGGAGGGAGAGAGGGAGGGAGGAAGGAAGGAAGGAGGAAGGAAGGGAGGAAAGGAAAGGAAAGGAGAATGGAAAGGAAAGGAGAAAGGAAGGGAAAGGAGGGAGGGAGGAAGGAAGGAAGGACAGGAGGGAAGGAGGAAAGGAAGAAGGAAGGAAGGAAGGGAGGGAGGAAGGGAGGGAGGAAGAAAAAAAGAAAAAAAAAGAATCTTTTCCTGAATATAATGTTGCTCTCGTATCTTTTCTCCAAGCCTTACCCAGCCCTCTATTCAGATGTAGCCTGATTTAGTTAAACGGTTCCTCAGTGCTGTGGGGATTTGTATGTTCTCTCTCTCAAAATTTCACATTATACCAAACAGTCGGCACATATCTTTGTGTGTGTACCTTTATGTCTGTTTTTATCACTTCCTTAGAATAATTTCATGGTGAATTTCACAACCTCTTCTAGTGTACTGCCTACGCGAAACTGAGAAAAGCATTTAACCACCTTAAGGCTTATTTTCCTCATTTCTCAAGAAAATAATATCTAATTCGTAGGGTTGTTTTAACGAATAAACGAGACATTGTAAGACACGTTGCACAGTGCCTGATGTATAGTAAGAGATAAAATTTAGCTCCAAGTATGATAGCATTATGATGAAAATGATCAGTCGTATTCTTTTGGCAAACTTGAAGTAATTAATACCTCTACCAGCAGTGTGTGAGAGTGTCACCATTTTGATATTTCCATTGGAAGGGATGTGATCAGAATGCTTCTCATTCCGTGTGTCCTTTTATTATTGGAGGAAACCATTAAGGGAAGCCCTTACCATGCTTCCATGCAGGTCTCATTGGTTGGACTCATTGGCCGCCATTCCATGCCTAACCCACCTGTGGGACAGGGAATGGGGCCATCGTGATTATCTGTGACCTTCGTGATTATCTCTCTCGTGATTATCTATCTTGTCCTGTGCACATGAGGCCCTGGTTGTGGGATCTCTCTGTTTGGGGACATATAACCACCTGAGGAGCATGGGGGAGCTGTTGTGGTCAAATCAGGGCCATTTCCTACGTAGAGCTCATCACGGTCATGGAGCGGAGTGTTGTGTTTGTTCTCTTTATGCTTTCTTGCAGCTACTTTCTTTTACTCGGGTCTTCACTTATTTTAATGAAGTAATATTACATTTTGGGGCCTTCTTGTTGTTTCCGGAACATGCCAGGCTTATACCGTCCTAGAGACTTCAGTCAGCAGCTTCTGATTGAGACACTTGTCCTCTGGATACTTACGTGGTTAATTGTCTTCTCGCCTTTACAGCCTTGCTCACAGAACACCCGCCCAGTCAGGCCTCCTCCCAATTCCCTTTTTAAAACCGCAGCCCTGCCCAGGATTTCCAAATAACTCTTACCCAGCGGTCGTCTTTTCTTCCTCCCCAAAGCGCTTGGCACCTTTTATCAAATGTGCGTGTTCACCTTCATCATTCTTATTAATTATGTCCTGTCTCATCCTCCTACAGTACGAGCTCAAACAAGGCAGGGGCTGTGTCTGTTTTACTTACTCACGTGTCCCAAGGACCCCCAACTCTCCCCAACATATATCGGGCACTGAATGCATAACCGCCATGAACGAATTAATAAAATGTCCCAATGTGCCACACGTCACCTGGAACCAAACTGGCTGGTAGAAAACGTTTGTCCAAAGCCCTGAACAAAGAACCAGTAAAAAGCATGTCCGAGGCCGGGTGGTGGTGGGAAGGGTTGCTGCTAGGTGTTGTAATGTGACGACAGAATGGCAGTGGGGCTTAACCAAAGGGTTCTTGCCTTTTAGAAATACATACTGAAATTTTTACCAATAATGTGATCTCTGATACCTGCTTCACAATAGTTGTGTCGGGGAAAGGGAATCATAGCTGAGATAACAGTGGCTGACAGTGGCTGGGGGTTGTCAGGCGATGATGGATATGTGGGATTTCATGGTCCTGTTCCCTCTACTTTTGTGGATATTTGAAGTTTATCCAAATGAAAAAAATGATAAAAGACTATAGATATTAAAATAAATCACCTACCTTCTGATATGATGGATACAAGGGATGTTCTTAAGAGTATAAAATTTAAGGGTACCTGGGTGGCTCAGTCAGTTAAGTATCTGACTCTTGATTTTGGCCCAGGTCATGATCTCATGGTTCGTGGGTTCGAGTCCCACGCTGGGCTCTGTGCTGACAGTGCGGAGCCTGCTTGGGATTCTCTCCCTCCCTCTCTCTCTACAACCCCCCCCTTCTCTATTGAAAAATAAAGAAAGAAAGAAACTTAAAAAAAAGGAATGTAAAATTTAGTCCATGAAGCTTCGTACTTCACAGTGACCATGAACACTACTGCTTTTTACTCCGTGTATAAAGAATGTAAATTAACAGAGTTCTCCTTGGTACAAAGCAGAGCCGGAAAAACTTCATGAAACAGCAAAGGAAAACTCTGCCTCATGGGAGACACTGATTTTTTTAATTTCAGCTAGTAAATTGGCCCTGGAAGAAACCGTGTCTTTTTAAGTATTTAACATTTGTATTCAAAATTGCTTACTGATGATGAAAATAAAGAAGCACTTTATTTACATTTTGTAACGAAGTACTTCCTGCCGTACCCAATTTGTACCAGGATACATGGCATGTAGATATTCAGGCTGTTGATGCAGTGTTCAGGACCCGTTCTGGGCAGCGTCGAGGAAGCCAGAGAAGGTCGCCTCATGGAAGTTTACAAGCTGCTATTAACACAGCTTCCCTTTTCCCTAAAAATGTAATGCTTACCAGAACCTCATGAGTACATTTGCCAAATAGCAGTGGCTTTTCATAAGTATCCATGTACAAAATTGAGATTGGCCTGACAGCATAGATCTTTCTGTCTATATACTAAAGCTGGGGCAGTATTCTTTTTTTTTTTTTTTAAGTTTATTTATTTATTTTGAAAGAGAGAGAGAGTGTGCTTGCCCACAGGGGAGGGTCAGAGAGAGAGGGAGAGAGACAGAATCCCAAGCAGGCTCTGCACTGTCAACATGGAGCCCGATAAGGGGCTCAGACTCGGGAACTATGAGATCATGACTTGAGCAGAAATCAAGAGTTGGACCCTTAACTGACTGAGCTACCCAGGCGCCCTTAGGACAGTATTCTTTAATTCATTCATCAAAAACAATTAACCTCTAATTACACTGTATACTTAGAACTCATCCCTCTGGAGCTCTTAGTCTAGATGAACATTTAATTAAAAAAACAACCCACAGATAATAAAGTTACCTTGAGTTATAATCAGAGAGACTTGGCCTTCCAGCCCACTGAAGGGTAGAAGAAAATGAAGATGTCATAGGGAATCTACAGTTCCCTCGTGCCGGGAAGAATGGGAAGCCAACATCTCTACACAGTATGGTAGAAAGTCAGGAGATCTGGGTTTTGGATCAGGTCCTTGTCTGGAATCTGTAGGGTGTTTTTGCTTGTACGTTGCATGGTGTTCTCTTTATGAAGAACCCGGGCAGGAATTCATAGCTAGGATCAGTCACAATAACATTATCCTGATGGTATTGCCGTTTCTACCCTCATTTCTCCACCTTTTACGATTCTGCTCTTGCGGTACAACCTGCATTGTTTCCATTTTGATTTTGTATTTTATCACCCGCCTTAAGTCCTTAGGCAAGATCTTTATCTTCTTGGGGTCTTGGTTTCTTTACCTGTATTTCAAAGTAAAATAACTTTGAAGAGGTTCTACATTTTCAAGAGCTTTATCTCTTACCATAGTATCCGAACTTCCGTGATTTGCCATTTATCCAAAAGGAAAAGACAGTGAGGATTATAATTGTACCGTGTAATGGTACCTCTTACTTGGGCGATACAGTGAAACGTTGTACATGTGCCGAATGAAAATTTTGTCCAGATTTGTGTATATTCTTTCCCAAATCTCTAAAAAGGCAACAAAACTGGTATCATTCAAAACTTCAATGACTAGAACGGACATTATTCATGGTTGGGAACGTGAATCTTTAAAAAATAATTTTGTGGGGCGCCTGGGTGGCTCAGTCGGTTAAGCGTCCGACTTCAGCTCAGGTCACGATCTCGCGGTCCGCGAGTTCGAGCCCCACGTCGGGCTCTGGGCTGATGGCTCAGAGCCTGGAGCCTGCTTCCGATTCTGTGTCTCCCTCTCTCTCTGCCCCTCCCCCGTTCATGCTCTGTCTCTCTCTGTCTCAAAAATAAATAAACATTAAAAAAATTAAAAAAAAATAATTTTGTTACAAATAACAAGAATTTATATTGAAAATCTTCTATCATTAAAAAAAAACACAATTCGTGGAGTGAAACCCAAGTATATTAATGGAAAGATGTTGGTTTCACATAAATTTACAATTATACCCCTAAATCTTGTCTAGAATTAACATCCCACCTTCCTCACCTTACCCTGCTGAATGAGGAACAAGTTATTCCAACCAGCAGCTGCAATACTATGAGAATAGAAGTTGCACCACAATATACTTTCTGACCTAGACACAGATGCTCTGCTCTTACCTGTTCATCGGCAATGTAAGAACCCATTGAAAGGAGCTATGTAATTCTTTTGGAAAATGTTAGATTGCTAAATGTACAGTTATGCATGAGTCATGATTTTCAAAATGTAAGTTAACAGCTGGATGAAAGTGCTGTGGGAGAAGGCCTGCTAATTTGTTCACATTTAATGGCATTCCTGCACAATCTACTGAACAGTTCAGCAAAGCAGAATCAACAGCTGCTGTGGAAATGAGATTATTTAAAACAAGCAGAGGGAATACATTTACGCCCAGGGTCAGAGCCTGAATATCGCTCTCTAAGTAGTGCTTGGATAGTCACCACGGCATTTTGGCAGAGGAGAAATTACACTTGGGTGAAATCCAAGGAGGACAATGCACATGAAACTCCGGATGATTATAGGACTATCACATTTAGCAAAAATCTGCTGACCTTTATCTGCAATTCATGACAATAATACCATGTCTAGAGATGGACACCAGGCAACCCTATTATCCTAGAGAAAGACAGGCAGTGCATGATAACTTAGACCCAAAATATAGGGGGAGAATGCTTAAGAAGTGGGTTTCAGGGGCGCCTGGGTGGCTCAGTCGGTTAAGTGTCCAACTTTGGCTTGGGTCATGATCTCAGGGTTCATGGGTTCAAGCCCCACATCGGGCTCTGTGCTGACAGCTCAGAGCCTAGAGCCTGCTTCAGATTCTGTGTGTGTGTGTCTCTCTCTCTCTCTGCTCCATCCCCACTCATGCTCACTTTCTCTCTCTCTCTCTCTCTCTCTCTCTCTCTCTCTCTCTCTCAAAAATAAATAAACATTAAAAAAATTTTTTTTTGAAAAGGAGTGGGTTTGAGCATGGTTGGCAGGGAGCAGTTCTGATGACCAGCGGTAACTCCTGGAATTTCCCCCACATCTGGATTAGAAATAAGGTGGCCAGATTTAGCAAATAAAAATACAGGACACCCAGTTAAATTTGAACTTCAGATAGGATGGATAATTTTTCATATAGGCATGTACCAAATATTGCCCATTTTTATACCAAAACAGTATATAATTGTATAATTGACATTTATATTTCATTGGACATCCTGTATTTTATCTGCCAGCCCCAGTCAGAAAATGAATGTTCACTGAAAGACTTGGACAAACGGGATCGAGTCTCCCCATCTCTCGGGTCCACCGTAATACAGCAGAGCTGGTCGTTTCATATTTGTGTTGGTTTTCTATGGTTGCCACAACAGATTGCCACAAATTTAGTGGCTTAACAGCAACATGAATCTATTGTCTAAGAGTTCTCTGTAGGTTAGAAGCCCAACGTGAGTTCTCCTGGGCTACAATCAAGACATCACCAGGGCTGCATTTCTTCTGGAGCAATATCCATTTCCTTACCTTTTCCACCTTCTGGAGGTCACCCACGTTCCTTGGCTCACGGCTCCCTTTCTCTGTCTTCTAAGCTGGAGATGAAAGGGTCAAATCTTGCTCACACTGGATCATTCTGACCAGTCCTCTGGACTCTCCTGCCTCCTGCTTCTTAAATAGACTGTTGTCACTATTTGGGGCCCACCTGAATAATCTGAGATAATTTCTCTATTTTAAGGTCAGCTGATTTAGCAACCTTAATCCCACCTAACATATGCACAGGTTTGGGGGATTAGAGCATGGACATCTCTGGGGGGGAGGGCATTGTTTTGCCTGACACAATATTGAAAACATACTTGTCTTGAATTAGGCAATATTTATTTTATTTTATTTTATTTTATTTTATTTTATTTTATTTTATTTTATTTTATTTTATTTTATTTTATTTACATTTTATTTTTGACAGAGACACAGAGAGACAGAGAGAGAGAGTTCACGTGCGTGCACAAGCTGGGGAGGGGCAAAGGGAACACAGAATCCAAAGCAGGCAGCATGCTGTCGGCACAGAGCCTGTTGCAGGGCTTGAACCCACGAACTGTGAGGTCATGACCTGAGCCTAAGTTGGACGTTTAACTGACTGAGCCACCCAGGCACCCCTAGGCAATAATTTTAAAGCTGCCTTATCCCAAGGGAGTCTTTTAATTTGCCAGCTTCATTTTCTAATAGGATGCAAAGAAAGCAGATTGTTTTTGACCCACATAGCAAACGTTCTATGCTAGTGTGTTTAGAACAAGGCAGTGCAATACTATACAAAAACGTCAGTGGGGAAAAGAGCCGACATACCAACACCAAGCAATTTCCTTGATTCTCTTAACATCGTTTTCTTGACAGTGTACTATGAAATCCTTGCACTGCATAGTTTTGTGAGGAATAGTATATGAAGTGTGAGCAATAATTCTACAAATATAAGCCTTCAGGAAGAAAAAGTTAAAGTAACAGTGGGCACAAAATTCTAATTTTCTGTTTATTTATTATTTAATACAAAAGTTTATTTCTTGATAGACACATATATACACACACAAACTCTGGGATCAAATGTGAGCTTGGTTAATGTTTGGATGGGAAATTACCTGGAGATATTCCATTTTTAGGATTCTATTCTATTAATATGATTTGCTAGCAAGGGCCATTCTGTATGTCAGGATGTTCTCCATCAGCATCTGGAAAGATCTACTTCTCCTTGATAAAATCATTCTTATAATTTTCTTTTATAGATGTGGACATTCAGGAAAAAACTAAATGCTTTTTTTTATTTCCAGAGTCTTTAATCGAATTGATGTAAATATCAGGCAATTAAAGCCACAGCTGGGTTCTCTGTATGTAAGTGAATTTAGGTTATCAAGATACTTTAGAAATTATTCACTCTCTTAAACTTTCTTTTTATAGTATAAGCTCAGAGGTGAGTTTCTATGGTGTATAATCTTCCTTGAATTACAACTTTTAATGATAATAAGTCCTGCAATTATTGGACACTCAGTAGGAGCCACATTATGTTCTAAGCTTTATACATACTCTTCATGCAAAGCCTATCGAAATAGGTATTACTCAAATTTTATTGAAGAGGAAACTGAGACTTCATATAACTACTTGATTTCAAAGTCTCAGTCAAAAGTTGAAATGAGCTCTAAGGCCTGAACACATTGCTCTTAATAACTACGTAAGCATGCCACCAGAATTTATGATTGTGCTATATTTCTACAATCATCATTTGCTGGTTTGCTCTTATAGTAGTAGGGTTATATAGTAGTAGTAAGGGTTGCATTTTATTCTCTCCTACTTGGTTGTCAAGTGAAGATGTAACAAATGTTCTTTGGCTTAGAATTCCTTCTTTTTTCTCCCTACTCCATGCTTCATGAACACGTTGCTTATAAGTCCTCTGAGGTCAGGGACTGTGATTTATTTAAGTATTTTATATTCTGACAGTACCTACCACAATAGGAGATCACTGGAATGCCAATAAAGATGTTAATTAATGAGTTAGAGATCAAAGGCCTTTGTGTTAACATGTGTAATCCGAGTGCACAATCACCCTGGGCGTCCATTTCTTTTGTAAAGTGAGGGTATAAATCAGGGCTCTGATGATGGGCAGAATAATGGCCCCCAGAAGATGTTCATGCCTTACTTTGTGGAACTTGTGGAAACGTTTGGTTACAAGGAAAGGGGAATTAAAGTTTCAGATGGAACTAAAGTTGATAATTAGATGACCTTAAAATAGGGGGATTATCCTGGATTATCCGCATGGGCCCAGTGTAATGCCAGGGGTCCTTATAAGCGGAAAATGGAATGGAGGCAAAAGAGAGTCAGAGGGAGATGTAACTAGGGAGGAAGGTCAGAGAGTCGCGATGTGAGAAGGACTGGATCTTCCATTGCTGGCTTGAGAGATGTAAGGAGGGAGCCAGAAGCCAACAAATGCCAGTAGTATTCAGAAGCAGAAGGCAAGGACAGATTCTCCCCTTGAACCTCCAGAAGGAATGTGGTTCTAGCAACATCTTGATTATTAGTCCAGTGAGACCCATGTTGGGCTTCTAACCTACAGAACTCTAAGATCATACGTTTTTTGTTTTAAACCACCTTGTTTATGGTAACTGAGTGTAGCATTACTATGAAACTAATATAGTTCATAAATTACAACCTTAAATTCTAACGATAAGGATGTTTTATGACTTTTCGATTTGGTCACTGAACTGCCACTGCTTGACATACGTTCTTTTTTTTTTTTTTTTCAACGTTTATTTATTTTTGGGACAGAGAGAGACAGAGCATGAACGGGGGAGGGGCAGAGAGAGAGGGAGACACAGAATCGGAAACAGGCTCCAGGCTCCGAGCCATCAGCCCAGAGCCGACGCGAGGCTCGAACTCACGGACCGCGAGATCGTGACCTGGCTGAAGTCGGACGCTTAACCGACTGCGCCACCCAGGCGCCGCATGCTTGACATACATTCTAAGTGGGAGCCCAATGAGAACATGACTTGAATAAGTGCAAATACTAGATAAATACTAGATAAACTAGATCATACTGGCTTAGTATTAAATACTATTAATAATATTCGATACTAGATAAACAGTTAATACTAGATAATACTAGATAAACAGTTTCAAACGGTGCCTTTTTTTGATGAGGATGTTACAACTTTTTTTAAGACTTATTTGAAAAACAGAACCAAATATAGTTTGTACAAATTAAAATTATAGGCTCTGAAAAAAGAGGACATCTATTTCTATTTCAGTCATCAGTGTCGTGGACTGAGTATTCTGAAAAGCCTTCTTCTGAAGCCCTTAGAATCCTTTCTTATTGATTATATGGTTAATTGTTCACATTTTCTTCAAGTAATTTTAGAGTTTTAATTCTATAGCTTAACTCGCCATCTAAGTGTGATTGCTTGGATTTTGTTTTGGTGTACTGGAAGTGGTTAGCTAGCTGCTTAAACATCACTTGTTGAAGAGTGTGTCCTTTTTAAGTGATTGCAAAATACAACTTTATCTTTGTATACAATTTACCTATTACTTTGGCCATTTTTGAATTTTTAAAATTATTTTTTTAATGTTTATTAATTTGTTTTGAGAAAGAGAGAAAGCACAGGAAGGAAGGGGCAGAGATAGAGGGGGAGAGAGAATCCCAAGCAGGCTCCATGCTCAGTGCAGAGCCTGACACAGGGCTCAATCTCATGACCCTGAGACCATGACCTGAGCCAAAATCAAGAGTCAGTCACTTGACTGACTGAGCTACCCAGGTACCCCCAAATTCGTAAAATTCTGTTCCTTTGTTATCTCTTTATATTCCCACACAATTCCCATAACATTCTAATTATTTTAGTTTTCAAATACACCAAACTTGTTGGTAAGTGGTAAATCAGTTTTACTCATTCAATTTGAACAAAGCAAACAGTAATTAGCAAATCAACAGTAAAGTTGTAGGGTGTAAAATCAAAATACAAAAATTAGTCCCGTTTCTATACACTAATAATGAACTATCTGAAAGGAAAGTTAGGAAAACAATTCCATTTACAATGGCATAGAAAAGAATAAAATAAATAGGCCTGAATTTACCCAAAGAAGCGAAAGACCTGTGCACTGAAATCTATGGGACATAGTGAAAGAAACTGAAGATGCAAATAAATGGAAAGATGTTCCATGTTCATGGATTGTTCAGAATATTGTTGACACGTTCGTGCCACTTAGAGCCGACTATAGATTCATTGCAATCCCTATCAAAGTGCCAATGGGATTTTTTCACAGAAATAGAAATAAACAACCTTAAAATTTCTTGGAACCGTGAAAACTTCTGCCTCTCTAATAAGCACCCCGGTATGCTGATGTGGATGCTGGTCCAGGGACTACCTTTAGTGCCAAGAACGAGGCTTTTCTTCACAAAAAGGCCATTCAGTTGACTTGATGCACATATTTATTAAGGAAGAAAAGTACATTCTGAGTTTTGTATGCTATGAAATTTTCTAATTAAACCATTTCACTGACTTGTACCCCCAGCAACAAGAGCTGGCAAAACAGGTAGTTGTGTCTGTTTGGGGAATTGAAAAGCACTGAAAGACACCCACTCTTTGCCGGATAAAACAAAGGACACACAGTTAAGTTTGAATTTCATATAAATAATGAATAATTTTTTTAGTGTAACCATGTCCTAAATATTGCATAAGACATATATAGTATAATTTTTATGCTAAAAGTATTTATTGTTTATCTAAGATCCATTTTAACTGGGCACCCTACATTTTTATATGCTAGATATGACAATCCTATCTTTGTCCCACCCTCGAAACCCACTTGGACACCTAAGATGCCATGGTGGGTTATGAGCATGGGTAGCACTCATACAGAGAAGCATCATCAGAGGCGACTAATCAGTTTCCTCAGAACATTTATTTAGATTAGTAATGATGGACCGCCTGATTCCTTAGGCCTGCAGGCAATGTGATCCCAGCTTTCAGCCTTTTCTTAGAATAACTGAGCAACTCTGGGGAAGGAGAACAAGGATTAGGGTGGGGTGTGGGGCAGTGATGAGTGTATAGGAAGGTTACTGAGGGTGAAACTGAGGAATTTGGGGCCAGAGGGGAAGTAAGAGTGACAGTCATGAAGGAAGACTATGGAACACTTTGGAGTATAACCTCTTGTCAGCCCTTAGCAATATTAAAACATTCATCTGTTCCTTATTAGGCAGCATTCCCACTTAAACTGGGAATTAAAAGCAAATTCTCCCATTGGCACTTGAGTGTTTCAAGCATTGGTGATTTTTATTGCAGCTTGATCCTTGCCCAGACTTTGAAAATTGTTTCTCTTTATTTTAATTACTGTACACAGTTTCTACCTGGTGTCAATGCTCTGGAGATAGAGATGAGTTTATGGGACTTTTCTACCCTGAAGGAGGGTGGAATCAGAACTGCCTACTCCACTGTGAAAAACTCCAGCTCACTCATTTCCAAGCTACTCTATAGACCATTTTAACCCCATTCATCAGAATATGAAATCCTACATTCTAATGCTCAAGAATTTGGAAAAATATGTTAAACCTTTTTATTTGTAGTTTAACAGTCTTCCTGCTTACCCCTCACCCCCTACCCAACAACTGCAAACTGCTCAGTTAATCTCAAATTCCTCAGGCTCCATAGAGTAAATACACTAAATGGTGGGATCTGTGACTCCTTCACAGTTTGGGTGGGTTATATTTGTTTTAAAAAATCAAGCAATTTAGGAGTGCCATGGTGGCTCGGTTGGTTGAGTAACCGACTCTTGATTTCGACTCAGATCATGATCCTAGGGTCGTGGGATTGAGCCCCATGTCGGGCTCTGTGCGATTGTGGAGCCTGCTTGAGATTCTCTCTCTCTCTCTCTCTCTCTCTCTCTCTCTCTCTCTCTCTCTCTCCCCCCCCCCCCCACCTCCCTGTGTCTCTCTCTCAAAAAAAAAAAAAAAAACATTTTAAAAATCAAGCAATTTAAATGGAAGTCTCTTAGGGAATATCTTGGGCATTTAGTGACATGCCTTGGAACAATGAAATAAATCCTGCTGTACTAAAAAAAGAAAAAAAGAAAACAAAACAAACAGAAAAAAACACCCTAAGATGTGATTTGATTTTTTGTTTGCTCTTTCTCAGAACTAGTAGTTTATCTGTTAAATGATCACGATGCTTGGGGAAACAAAACATGTTGTTGTCTAGGAGCTTAAGGGTTTCAAGTGAAATGTTGGGCATGTTGCAATTAAATTATACTTTTTCTTACCAAACATTTTATTAGCAATTGGGTGGTGGTCTTCTGGCAAAAGCTGTTAGAGAAAGCTCGTTGAGTTCCTAGAAAACTTAAGATACATAGTGCTCTGCTGCACAGGAGCCCATGGAGATTAGGAAGCCAAGAGTCTTGTCTGAGGTTTCCACTTTGAGCTGTGACTGCCTTCTCTGACCCGTCTCCAGGCTGGGATATCGACAGCATTTCCCTGTACTCCTAAGTCAGGGTGGCAGTCCTTAGGAACCTGGATCTGAAGCCCAGCATGGCCACATAACTCTACAATCTTTTTCTCCATTTTCCCATCTGTGAAACGAGCATAGTGTCTACCACATAGAGTCTTTGGAGGGAAAAAAGAAAAAGTTAAATCATAGAAAGCACTTAGAACACTGCCTTCCATACGGTAGGTTTTCTGTCATACTTAGCTAGAATGATTCATCTCATCCTTTGTTTATTATGTTTTTTCCCTCACCTGTTTGCTCCACCAATGATTTCGGGTGGTTTTCAATAAAATCACAGATGTGAGGGACTAAGAAACAGTTCAGATAGAAACAGGGTGAGGGTTTTTTTTCCCAGTCAGGGATCCTGGGAAGAGTTCATATGATTTTAACTAGAAGCATTCTCAGGAGACGGAAATTAGATCCAGGTAAGCATGGGAAGAACAACATGATTCTCATTTACCCCTCATATCCATCTGTCTACAAAGTACAATAAATATTTTTGAAACTTCCTATTTCTTTAAAAATTATTTATTCTTGAGAGAGGGTAGGGGAGGGAGAAAGAGAGAGTGCAAACAGGGGAGGGACAGAGAGAGAGGGAGACACAGAATCTGAAGCAGACTCCAGGCTCCGAGCTGTCAGCAAAGAGCCCAACGTGGGTCTCCAACCCATGAACCGTGAGATCGTGACCTGAGCCAAAGTCAGGCGCTTAACCAACTGAGCCACCCAGGTGCCCTTGAAACTTCCTAGTTCTTTTAATACTTACTATAAGAAAATGATGGCTTTTAATAGAGTTCCTAAATAATGAGTTGGCATATAAAAATACTTTCATTCAGTCTGAGAAGCTCATGAAACCATGGGAGGAATCTAAGCCTTTCTTTTTCTTTAGTGTTTTGACTAAATATGATGGGTGCATATGTGTTTACGGCAGACTGGCACAGCTGTTGCAGGTAAAGTTAACAATTACATTTTTTCCTCCCTTGTTGCTTTTTTTTGAATCTTGACCAAAGAACTATGGTTTAGAGATGATTGGTTTGGACTGCTTCACATAATATGGACATTGTGCTAATGGTTTCTATTAACTGAGTCATGAACCTGTAGCAAGTACTTGGGGTTGTCAACTTACTATATTTATTGATGTTAAATTGTATACATTGTTAGAATTTAAAATACCCATTTCTAATTTATTTTTAGTATTTTACTTTAGGTGGTCAGTTTTTTTAAGTTTATTTATTTATTTTGAGAGAGAGAGAGAGAGAGAGAGAGCAGAAGGAGAAGAGAGAGAGGGAGGGAGAATCCCAAGCAGGCTCTGCACTGTCAATCTGACGGAGGGCTCGATCCCATGAACCGTGAGATCGTGACCTGTGGCGAAACCAAGAGTTGGACACTCAACTGATTGAGCCACCCAGGAGCCCCATGGTGGTCAGTTTTGAATCACATTAAGTGTTAGTTTTATGGGAAAAGGAAACTAGATGTGTCTTACTCAGTTTTATGTTTAAATCTCTCAATTCCATTAGCATGCAATCTGAACCTGTTATTTTTCGTATTAGAGATTTCCAATTGTTTTACGAAATGCTATGTATTCTGCCAAAACAGCTACAACTTTTAGCTGTCTTGGAAACTCAGAATTGTCAAAAGTGGAAAAAGTCTGGCAGCCACAAGATGTCATTGCTTGTCCTTTCTTGAGAGCAGGAACTGTGACTGGCTGAGTTCGGCCACGCCTCCTGGATTGAGGGGCAGAGTCTGCTGTGCTGAGCCCGGCTACACCGACAGGTTGCTTCACCCCCACAGCCTTATGGCCCCTATTCTTCATCTCATACTACTTCCCAAATTGTGTGCCCCTTCTGGGTTTAATGAGCATAAGAATTTAAAAGAATATACTCTCCAGGGTGCCTGGCTGGCTCGGTTGAGCATTCGCCTTTGGCTCAGGTCATGATCTCATGGTTTGTGAGTTCAAGTCCCACATGGGACTCTCTGCTGTCAGCGCAGAGCCTGATTCAGATCCTCAGTCCCCTCTCTCCCTCCCCCTCCACCGCTTGTGTGTGCCCGTGTGCCCGCGCTCGCTCTCTCTCTCTCTCACACACACACACACACAAATAAAAATAAACATTAAAAAAAATAAGTGTTTCTTCTGTGGTAAACTGTGTCATATTTAAAAGCTTTTAAAATTGTTTAGGTTTTCTTGAAAATTTAATACAATGACAGAGTATCAATTAAATATAACTTAAAAGGAACAGATTGGTTTGAATTATTCAAATCCAATAGGGCCTACATTAGCCAAAGCTGTTCTTTATTGAATCCTTGTTTGGTTTTGAGTGCATTTGATTTGTAAGGGAAAGAAAGAGATTATAATAACCAAACAGAAATGAAGTATTCATTTCAAAATGCCATTTCTAGAGATTGCTATAAAAAAACAGCTTGTCTTTTCAACCTTTGACATTTATCTCTAGTCTCCCCTTAAACATAACTAGTACTCAGCATGATACATATGAAGTTCCTCAGTTATAAAGAATATCTTCACAATTATGAATAATCAAACCATTTATACTCATAAGAAAAAAATTCCAGAATGTTCTAGGTACCTTATTATTGAAATATTAGTATCTGATAGTTTGCTATCTCAGGAAATTTCAATGTGACTGAACTAAACCAAACTTGATTTAAACCAAAAAAAAAAAAGATTGTGGGCACCTGAGTGGCCCAGTCAGTTGAACATCTGCCTCTTGATTTTGGCTCAGGTCATGATCTCATGGTTCATGGGTTCAAGCCCCGTGTCAGGCTCTGTGCTGACAGTCAGAGCCTGGAGCCTTCTTCGGATTCTGTGTCTCCCTCTCTCTCTGCCCCTCCCCCACTCATGCTGTGTCTCTCTCTCAAAAATAAATAGACATTAAAAAATTTTTAATGGGGCGCCTGGGTGGCGCAGTCGGTTAAGCGTCCGACTTCAGCCAGGTCACGGTCTCGCGGTCCGTGAGTTCGAGCCCCGCGTCAGGCTCTGGGCTGACGGCTCAGAGCCTGGAGCCTGTTTCCGATTCTGTGTCTCCCTCTCTCTCGGCTCCTCCCCCATTCATGCTCTGTCTCTCTCTGTCGCAAAAATAAATAAACGTTGAAAAAAATTTTTTTAATTATAATATGGCAAACGTTTTTAATCCTATATTTTCAAAGCATTGGCTTTATTAAATATGCACAAACCAGCTATTCCCAAATCATATTACATGTAGGGTTATAGATTGAATCTTTCCACAATTCACATGTCAAGGTGCTTACCTCCGATACTTTAGAACGCGACTTTATTTGGAAATAGGGTCATTGCAGCTGTAAGTAGTTAACAGAGGTCACAGGGTGGGTGTCTATTCCAGTATGACCAGCATATGTCTAAAGAGAAGACGTTTGCACATAGACACACACACACACACACACACACACACACGCACGCACGCACACAGAAGAACGCCTGATGACGGGAAGGCAAAGATGGGGTGATGCTTCCCCAAGCCAAGAACACCAGAGATGCCAGCAGACCTCCCAGAGCTGAGAGAGATACCTAGAACACATTTTCCCTCACGGCCTCAGAAGGAAGCGTCCCTACAGACACCTTGATCTTGGACTTCTAGTTTCCGGAACTGGAAGGCAGTACAGTTCTGTCGCTGAGGTCACTGAGTGTGTGGTACTCTGTTACAGCAGCCTTAGCAAGTGACGACATCTTAGAAACTGGGTGGTAACCGGTGTTTCTTAGGGAAATTAAAAAAAGACATTCTAGAGTCACTGCTTCTTTTCTGAAACTTCTTTCTTGGCTTTCAGCACACTCTAGTTTTCTTTTTTCTCAGTAAACTAATTCTCCTCTTTCTCTCCCTGACCCTTCCACAGGGCAGTGCCTCAGAATTTAGTCTCTACTGACTCTGAAGGAATCTGTCAGTGCCCTGTCTTTAAGTAAGTGCTGTTTCCCAAATGTGTATCTCAACGCTGACCTCACCGCAATTGCAACCCTGAGTACCTGTTGACCCACCTGATTTTCCCAGTTGTGTGTCATTACACATCTGGAGCTAAACTCACCTGACACGGGGTTGCCCATCTGCAGGCCAGTTTCGCCCACGTCATCTCCATCCCCCTGGAGGATGCATTGCTCTGGCCAACGGACCTGAGAGTCAGCCTCGACAGTTCTTCCGGTCACTTCCAATCACTTGGAAAACGTCGTTCCTCGAGCTCCAGAATATATTATAAATCCAGTTCATTTCCACCCCCATTGCACTGTCGCCAGCTTCTGTTGTCTCTCTGATTCAGTTCCATTTCACCACCCTCAGTCTGTTCCTCACCCTGAGGCAAGAGTGGTCTTCTTGGAGCACAGTTGGGCGAGTCCCGTGCTGCCGAAATCCACCCCCACGTTTCCCTTGACCGTCAGAATAAAATGCAGAGCTCTGACTATGTTCTGTGAAGCCTGGTTTCACTTTTCCCCTGCTGAGCTCTCTGTTTCCCACTCAGCCCCTCACCATCTCTATTCCAGCCACATCAGCTTCTTTTCAGTCTTTAAACATGGAAGCACCCCAGGACCACTCATGTTCTTCCCCAGACACTTGCGCAGCTCAACCCCTGTCCTGCAGGGCTCACTCACAACAGCTTTTCAAAACCCCTTTCCTGCCAGGGGCTGTAAAGTCACACCCCTCCACTCTTGTCAGCTCAAATTGTGTATGCGTGTGTGTGTGTGTGCATGTTGTGTATACGTATATACATATGTATGTGTACATGTGTGTATATGTGTGTGTATATGTGTATATGTATATTATAGGCTTAGTTGGTCAGTAGCTTAATGTCTTTCTCTCCCACAAGAATGTAAGAAAGTTCCACATAAGTAGAAAATTGGTATTGTTTGGGGCGCCTGGGTGGCTCAGTCGGTTAAGCATCCGACTTCAACTCAGGTCATGAACTTAGGGTTCATGAGTTCAAGCCCAGTGTCAGGTTCTGTGCTGACAGCTCAGAGCCTGGAACCTGCTTCAGATTCTGTGTCTCCCTCTCTCTCTGCCCCTCCCCTGCTCGTGCTCTGTCTCTCTCTGTCTCTCTCTCAAAAATAAATAAACATTAAAAAAATTTTTGTGATGAAAAAAATAAAGAAATTTTAAAAAGAAAATTGTTATTGTTTGCTGCTGAATTTTCCCAGGAGCCAAAAACCTACTTTAAACCTGAGAGATTTAAGATTTGTTTTTTCATGTCAAATAAACAAGCACACAAAAAAGCAAAGAAAGATACACAACAGAGCCTGTATGTGGCTGGCAAATCCTAAAATATTTACTATCTGACCTTTTACAGAAACAGTTTTCCAAACTTGGCACCTATTAAGCATTCAACAATAATTTATTATCATAGTAATTTTATTATACATATTTAATATATATAAGAATATATCAGAAACTTTGAGAAGTCCCGAATTAGTTCTAATCTTCTAATGGCTGATTTTTATTGTGACTCTCTCAAGAGCTGGATTTTGCTGTCCTCTGGCTCTCAAATGTGTATCACAGCATATTCATTTACATCTCTTAGAGCAGTGATATTTGTCAGAAAATAACTCAAGAAATGCTGTTTAAAACATTAAACAGTGTTGAATAGTAGACTGAATGTGATCGACCATGAAGACAGTTCTCCAGAACTCTCGGCACCTAGAAAGAAACTAGCTCCTGGGCTGATCCCGGCATATCCCACTCAGCTTTCGGGAGGAGTATCACTCTGAGAAGAACGTTTGGTGTTGCTGATGAAGTCCTTTCTGCCACCAAATGTATGATCCTTACGGGATCAGAGAATGTGCTCTTGGTGTGCAGTCCAAGCCTGGTAGGAAGTAACCCTATGATTCTGTCTCCAGTGGTCATTGTTTCCTCTCTGGCCAGGCATTAAGAAACTCCCTTTTCTGGCTTGGTCCACATTCCTAATGTGTCACTTTTCAGCCTCCTTGTTCTGCATCAAGTCAGTGACGGCCTTGTCTGGGTCATTAGTGAAGTGCAATAGACAAGTTTTCATGGGTCATCTATTGTAACAGTAAAACCCAAAAATTACGGCCGCTTGTCTACTCAGCCCATACCATCCATTGATTCAACAATTTTTAACAACCCACAGTGTGGCAATCTGCATAGACAAGTGGCAAATAAAACACAGTTCCTGTCCTCAGGATGGTCATAATCTGGAGCAAAGGGTAGACATTTAAAAAACACCAGCAGTAGTGGTTCACAAGCTGCATGACGAGGTATCCCCGTGCTCCCCAGCCGTTTCCAAGGGTACCATGAAATATTTAAGCAATTCAGTGGAAAGGCAGAAGCTGAGTGTTTGTTGGACACTGCAAGAATGGCTAGTTCAAAGTGCTTCATAGTGTCAACATCAGACCTGGCCGAGGTTCCTTTCAGTGACAGACCTGCTCAATGTGGAGCAGGAAATCTGTGTCCGAGATTTGAAGAGGCTGTTCAGTGCCCAGTAGGCACACATATACATTTAGTCGTCAAGGTGGTTATTTAAAAGTTATGTTGAGGTGCCTGGGCACCTCAGTCAATTAGGCATCCGACTCCACTCAGGTCATGATCTCACATTTCATGGAACCGAGCCCTGCGTCAGGCTCTGCGCTGACAGTGTGGAGTCTTCTGGGGATTCTCTCTCTCCCTCTCTCTGCCCCTCCCTGGAAAAGGTAGCTCATTGCATTGTTATTGTCAGTTGTTCTAATATTTCACCAAAGTTGTACTTCACTCTCAGCCTTTTAGTGTGACTAAACTTTTCCAAACTCCCCTTTCTCTCCTTACCTGAGATGCCCTGTCCCACACCCCCAGGCACCAACACTGACACACAAACGCGCACAAACCTTCACACCCCTAGAAGACACCCCCTTATCCAAATGAATTTTGAGTCTCTTCTTTGGTCCCCCCCCCCCAAATTTCTGTCTTCTGAGTGGCTTGATGGCAGGTCTGGCCGAGAAGAAAACGTGATCATAAAACGGATTCACTATGAAGAGGAAAGATTTATAGGCCCTCTTATCCCCCCAGGTTACTCAGAGTTTAGGAGTCCTGTCAACACAACCGAATTTCAATCTGTAGTAGTGTATTCTCTGTGGAGAAGACTAGGCTGAGAAAATGAGTTCATTTCAGTCAGAGATTTTCCAGTTTGCTCCCACATGGGATTGAGTCTGCCCTTGAGATTGTGTCCTTTCAGCCAACACAGGTTCCTTTTCTTTTGTACATTCCCTTATTATTTCAGGGGAGCTCCTAAAACTTACTCCTTTCATTCTCTTCCCACACGTGTCATATAGGCAGTTTAGGAATACAGTGTCTCCAGATGATTCACGAGGGAGCTGACAAATTTTGGCTTGTGATTCTTTTAATTCTAAAACTTTTCCTCAATGTGTAAGAACATATTTCTCCCGTGTAACTTTAGTTGTGGAAAGCCATGTCCTAAATTTTCGTTCCTGGCACCTTGCAGATAGAGCTCTTTGAACTCATAAAAAAAAAAAAAATAGCGTTAACTGTTTAAGGGATTGGAAGGCTAGTTCTAGGATGAAACTGGGAAGGAACTAGATGCCCCGGGGTCTCCAATGCCCCTCCACTTTCTTTTCTCACCACCCACCCACCCCCCAACACCCAGGATGGGTGAGCATTGCCCTCATGATAAATGCAACAACTCGGCTAAGGGCTTTTTATATGCAAATTTATGTGATCCTCCTAACAAGTTATGAAGTAAATGCCATCATTGTCCTTATTTTTCCAGAATAGGATACTGAGGCACCAAAGGGTCATATAACCTACCCACGTCACGCAACTGGTAGGAATGGAGCTGAGATTTGAGTGCGGGCAGACTTCAGTATGGTCCAGAGCCCAGGTATCACCGTGCACCAGTTCAGTGCTCTAAAGCTGTGTGATGTGAGTCACTAGCCACATGTGGCTGTTTAAGATTTACTAACATAAAAACTCATGTTCTCAGTCACTGCCCACTTTTCAAATGCTCTACAACCACATGTGGCTAGTGGACAATGCAGAAATAGAGAATTCCCATCATCATCGGAAGTTCTGGTGGATACTGCTGCCCTAGAGTGTAGACTCAAGGCTTTCTGATTTAATTCACTGATGTTCTTTAATATTTTACTGATATTCTTTAATACTCTTTCCAACGCTTATGAAATAATGGAGTAGCTACCTACTAGCATCAAATATACAAGCATATTAGTGAAGGATAATTGCCCATCATTATTACCCCTTCCAGAAAACATATTTGAATTTTAATGAAATTTTAATATGTTCTGTCTGAAATGACTGATGGAGATCACTTCCTACTCTGCTGGTGCATCTGGCTAGAACTGTGAGTGGGATCCAGTGGTGATGCTACGTCCCTGCTCACACATTTCAAATGATGCCTCAACTGGGTCTAACCGAGACAAAGGGCATAGGCTGTTCCTGTGAGTCCTTCTGAATCGAAGGAGAAGAGACACTCTGAAGTTTCATTAATGTTCCAGTCAGTACACTGTTGACATCATATACTGGCTTCAGTAATGGCTTATTGCATTTTTCTATGGCTAATAATTTCAAATGATATTTTGTATGTGTTTCCAGGTGTGAAACCAAGCGTTACTGTGTGCATAGGCACGTATATGCCTGTGTAATAGGCATTTTAAGTAATAATAAAGAGCTGAAAAGAAACCTTTGAATTCTTTATGTGATCTAAAGACCAGAAAGAACAGAGAACTGAGGCTTTGAGAAGAACCATTTATCAGAGAAGCTAACCATCCTTCACACCATTAATAAAATAAAATTCTAGATTCCTTTGTCATCTCACTCCCTCCCCCTTGGTATTGTTACTTATTTTAATCGGTGATGTCGTTAGAAAGGATTGTCTAATGCTAATGAAATGTGTGTATTTCAGCTTCATTATCAGTCATGGTGAAACTTTCTTTTAATTTTTTTCTCTGACTTGCTTATTTAATTTCAGTTTGCATAGGAGTAAACAGACATATTTGTTAAACAAATAAAGCTTTGACTATCAGAAAGTAATGGTAATTATAATATAAACTATAACTTTTCGCATATAGTTTCTCCTGAAATGTCAAAGAAATCTTTGTTTTCCCATATATTCTTTTTTTTTTAATTTTTAAAAAATTAATTATTTGTTTTGAGAGAGAGAGGCAGAGAGAATCCCAAGTAGGCTCCATGGTGTCAGCACAGACCCCAGTGAGGAGCTTGAACTCCCA